>NC_136265.1:64533559-65258559 GCF_964187855.1 Myxine glutinosa | reverse complement strand
TGCAACCCAGGACCTGTGATTTTACTTTTGGGGGGGGGGGGGGGGGGACACAGCCTGTGCTGCATCGACGCACCAGCACCAATAAAGAGCACCATAAAGCACCAGTCAGTGCAGTCACCATAGTTATAAATAAAAACAAAACCCTGTTGGTGGTCTTCCTCTTCGGCTCCCTCTGCTGGCCATTGTTCTTCCTGATGTTGTCATTCTTCTTCTTCTTGTTTTTGCGGCCTATTTGGTGGAAATAAAAAAAATGCACAAAACGTGTCCGTTTTTTATTTATGGCCCACAGGGGCCGACTATGAGTGGTTCACCTGTGGGCTTGGTGCCATCTCACCGGGGGGGCCTCCGAGGCCCAATCACTGCAACCAAGGGTTAAATTTCTTGGGAACACGATGTTGCGTCTCGCACCTCAATCGACTATAAAATTTGGACACCCTGGTACTACGATTACCTCCCGCTTGACAAGACAAAGACAATCATGAAAAAATTTTAATTCCGAAAGCCGAGCGCAATTTGCACCCAGCGGGTGTCAAACTCACAACCTTCGGACACCGAGTGTACACGTGGTTTGAATCCCATTCTCCTGACACCAGTTGTTGCGTGACTACCCTTGGTGAACACCGCAGGGTAACACGGATGACCAAACGAGCTTAATGCGTTCAGTTAAATGGCGGAGTTAATACATTCATTCAGAACAACAGAACCTTCAGAACATTTATAAGGCTTCTCTTCTGTGTGTGTTCTTTGATGCGTTTGTAAATCTGATGAACGAGCAAAATCCTTGCTGCACACAGGACATTTATAAGGCTTCTCTCCTGTGTGTGTTCTTTGATGTGTTTGTAAATCTGATGAATGAGCAAAACCCTTGCTGCACACAGGACATTTATAAGGCTTCTCTCCTGTGTGTGTTCTTTGATGTGTTTGTAAATGTGATGAACGAGCAAAATCCTTGCTGCACACAGGACATTTATAAGGCTTCTCTCCTGTGTGTGTTCTTTGATGTGTTTGTAAATGTGATGAACGAGTGAAATCCTTGCTACATACAGGACATTTATGAGGTTTCTCTCCTGTGTGTTTTACTTGATGACATTTCAATGTTGATAACCAAGACAATTCCTTGCTGCACACATTGCACTTGTATGGCGTCGCCCGTCTGTGTGTTGCTTGACATCTCTTTGAAGCCTTTAATGAGATAAATGTTTTCTTGCAAACAGAACACTTGTACAGCTTCTCGTTCCTTTCAATTTTCTTGAATGTCGAACTACAATTGTTCTTCGTCAATACACTGCTATAGTTGTTGACTTCCTGATAAGAAGTCTGTGTCATGTTCTGATTGAATGAAACTTCACTGTCAAACAATTGCGAACTTGACTTGGAATAAAAAACCAATTTCAATTGATTCTCTGCAAAGACAATTAAAAAAACCATCAATAAATCACAATTGCTGTGAAACATCATCATTTAAAAAAGCAGAATGAATAGTACTCCATTACCATTGAAAACTGGCCCTTTGTCTATTCTTATCTGCCATGAGGCGGAACCGAAAGTAAAGGATCAATGTTTAAGGTCCCGTGACAAGAATGCTTTGAGATTTAGAGGTGGTTTCTATGTAAATGAAGAGTGCTGAACAAAATGGGTGGCAGTTATCCTTTCAGGATTGCTGACTTTTCTGGCTCCGTGCCATAAACCAATAAAGCTGCCACCAGAATATAAATTGGCCCTAACGTACCAGACGTGGTTCATGTGTTTTTTCATACATTTTATAATTAATGGATGTCAGGGAATACATTTTTACCAGAAAATAATATTTATATTTAAAGTAAATGTCCAAATCCCAAGAAGGCTGGCAAAATCCAAGATTGCCACTAAAATCTCTCCCACTCTCCTTTCCTCCTCTGTGGTGGCCCTGAATTTGTGAAGGTGGGGGTACACCATCCTATATTTGGGGGATCTATGGGTCGCTATTACGAGATCATCAGCTGTCTCCATGCTTGTTCAACACACAGAACTGAACTGTCTGGGGTATGCAACAACAACAACATGCTGGCTGATGTACGGCTTTGTTGATAGTGACAGCAACAAGATTTTTAAAAACCCAACAACAAGCCATTGAATCAGAAATTTACCGCCGTGGATGTACCCTCTTTTACACCACCTCATTTAACACGTCAAACTAGTTATTCATGCCCGTAGTTTGTGTCCTTCATGATGTCCTTAAAAACAGTACATTTCTTGTTTGGAAGGATTTTAAATTTTGTTTGATTGGCAGACGAACAGACAGGCTGAAGTAATTCCTATATAGCAAGTGTGAATGCACGCTCAAGACGAGACTCCGTCAAATTTAGAGCCAACACACTGCTAAGCTGCACGTTCATATTCCGATTAGTGTTGAACGATATTCAAAATATGAAATTAAAAGGAAAGTATGTTGTTCCTCAAACACAGACTGACAGTGACATTTGTCAGACAGATTGAGTGAACCAATTGTGTCACCCCACTTTCCGCTACGCACGCAAGACAAAAGGAAACGTCCCAATAAGCCGAGGATGTCTTCATTAAATGATCTTATGACAGGGGTCATGCTTTATTTTATTTTTTTTGAGGTCTGCCGGGCCACCAAATAGTCCATGGGCCAAACCTGAAAATTTGACCCATCGGTACCATCTCTGGTGGCAAAGCCTCACTGTTTTTTTCATAGTTTAGGGCCTAGAGATGATGAATTGAAGTGACAGCAGTGTGAAATTGGCAGCTTTCTGGTAGTGATCACCTCTCAAACATCACCCTACCGCTATAATTTGAAGCCCAAAATTTGGGGGTAGGGGAAACTAAAATGACTGTAGTTTCGCTCTGGGTGGGTCAATCTTAACAATATACCACTCATAATGTCCGTCTATGTACCCTCTATGTTAATCAAGAAGATATATGCAAAATATTTCATTATGTAGGTCACCAGAGGTCAAAAGGTCACCAATTTTAGGGGTTGCCCAAAATTGACCATCGGGCAAGTCATGTTGCTAGAATAAAGTAACAAATCACCCAATGGTGATTTAAACACTTGGAATGCATATTTTAGAGGTCTTCAGATGATTCTAAGGGGGACATTATTGAGTTGCTTTTGCAAAATTTTATTTCAGAGCAATTCATTTTGAACCATTTCTTGTAAATACCTAAAATCCAGGGTTTCGGGGGTAGGGGAAACCATAATGACTGTAGTTTTTGAGTGGATTGACCAAAATTGAAAATCTAATAGTCAAATTGTATGTCTATGTGCGCTCTATCATAATGACACTAGATGATGCAAAATTATTTAAATGTGTAGGTCATCAGAGGACAAAAGGTCACAAATTTTCGATGCTGCCAAAATCGTCTTTAGCACAACTTATTCTACTAAAACAAAGTAGTAAAAATGCACAAAAAGTAATATCAACTTCCAGAAATTCTATTTTTGATGTCTTTAGGTAATGTTGAGGGCTTGGAAAGTAACCTGAGTATTTTGAGTTCTCAATCTTCATCATCATCATCATCATCATCATCATCGCAATCTGATTCAATATCAACTGTCATCTCCAGTTCATCCTCCTCATTTCGCTGGTTTTCGCAAGTTTGTAATTTACACATCGGCGTACATTTCAACCCATTGTCTATGCAGCCACACTCTCCCTTTTTGCAAAGTCGTTTGCACTGCCAGGCCATCATTTCCAACACAGCTTCAGTTTTCCTGTTTTGTTAGTTTTCCTTGTTATAGAGCCACAAAGGTGACTGACAAAACTGAAGCACCAAGTTGAGTTTGTCTTGGAGCCTACGCCATTGTGGTGAACATCGAGGAAAAAGCGGACATCAAGAGAAATACGAACGTGGTCCGTTGCCACACGAACTGCCGGCACTTCACACGATGCTGGAGCCTCTTCCCTGAAGGTGGACACCGAAAGGATAAATGAGGTATGCTGCCATGTGGATCGCATCCGAACCGAACCCTTACGTGGGATATCTGGCAGACTCCAGAGGGGAGGGGCCCTCATTGAAGAGGGGAAGGGGTCGATGTTGAGAAGGAGAGGGATTTTGAGTCAAGTCAAAAAAATGAATGTACGGGAAGCACTGCCCACACCGGGTGTGATAGATCGAGACGGGGCTTTGTGAATAGACATGACTCCGATGAACCGCGGGAAACTCCGGATGCCAGAGGCGAGGGTGTGGAGGTGGATGGGAGGGATTGTGAGAGGAAGGGGAAGGATGAGCGTGAATGCTCACGAAAAGCTGCTAATAATCTTACTATAATTCACCAAATGTCCGTCCGTCTGTTCCCAGGTACCGCAAAAATGGCTGAACCGATCGCAACGATATTTTTGGTGGGTAATCCTGGGACCCCCTGGAGTAAAATAGGCTTTATTGGTTTTCCAATTTTCCAGTTTTTCCAACACGATGGAATAATATTTCACGATGGCTTTTCACGACAAACACGATGGTTTTCATTGAAATTCTATAACTACTGTTTAGATTTTGATGAGAATTTAGATCCTGCCGCAATGCGGAAGTGGACAGATGATGGCAAATGCACGGGTTTGATAATATCCAAATACAACCATCATTTAACCAATAGGCCTGGTGTTGGCTTAGCGGTTAGGGTGCCGGCTTGGGATCCCAGGATCCTGGGTTTGAATCCCGGTCAATCGCTGAATTAACGCCAGGGGGGTTGACTCAGCCTGTCATCCTTCCCAGGTCGGCAAATTGAGTACCAGCTTGCTGGGATGAATGATCACGGTGTGTACCCCGGTTTAGAATAGGTACACCGTATCCCTGCGCATCGTAAGAGGCGACCAAGGGCTGGCGCCAGGAAGGGCATCCGGCCATAAAAACATTGCCTCAAACAGGGAACCATGATTGTCATGGGGCCCGCAAGGCTAACCCCCGCTCTAGCAGGGAAAATGACCTTAAAACGATCATTCATTCATATATTCGTTTAAAACAGTATTTTGTTGAAGTATCAATTGATGATTGGAATCACCATTGACGGGGTATGGAAAAACGTACCCGTTTGTTTGCGAACGGGTACGTTTTTCATGGAAGTACTTCACGAACTTGTTGTCCATGTCTGACGTGTGACTCAAGGTGCTACAGGAATGTGGAATTTATTGGTTTCACCCTTTAGCATTCACCATTTCTGCATTGTCTGTTTGCTTCTGGCCTCCCACCCGTGCGGAGCGGAGGGGACGGAGGGGTGAATGCATGCGAGCCATTGCTGACACTGGATTTTGTTTCGGGTGACACCGTCACAATTTCCGTCTTCGAGGCCGGCCGATAGGCACAGTGTGACCGGAAGGGACGAGGTTCTCCTGACCACGTGGCCCTTGACTTGGTTGTCGGGGTCGCATCAGAACTTAGCCGGGAGCGTTAGGAAGCGGGCCAGTGTAGTTGGGCCCACGTGTGATACTGCGCCCACGCGCATAACTAGTGAGTGCACGTGGGTCCCGGCGGTCCCACTGGCCTAGCGCTACCATGTTTAGACAGCGAACTCCGTCCCGGGCACCACGTCTGACTCTCTTATTCAGTGAGCCATGGCGACGTGGGCACGGTAGGACACCCGCGGAGCCCCGGCGGACCAGGGACGCGCGAGCCTACGCATTAGCATGCTACGGCGGAATCAACGGCTTCGGCCACGGCCAGGCCGATACTCGGCCCGGTCGCACCGGAAATGAACTGGTTATTGGAACTGGATTGGAAATGGACTGGAACTGGATTGAGACAGGGCTTTGTGGGCAGGCGTGGCTCCGATGAACCGCGGGGCATTCCGGGTGCCAGGGGTGGGGTCCGGGGGAGGGTGGGAGTGGCGGGGCCATGGCTGGGGTACCCACGGGAGAATGGAGATGGGGAATGACGCGTGGTCTGCGCGTCTCTGTGATGGGCGGGTCTGGCGGCACTATGGGGCAGACCGTGGTGATACATTCATCGAGGTGCCGAGAAATGTTGGGGTGCCGACGCCGACGGCAGATGTGGGTCCTGGCAATGGGGGTGGGAGTGAAGCAAGCGGCTTGCAATGCTGAGAAACTCATGCACGGTCTAGACTCTTGGGTGGGCTGCACTGTGGGTCACAGGGGGAGGGGCCTTCAGTGGAATGGGAGGAGGTAATGAAGATGGGCACAGGGAAACGATGGAACATCTTGTGTTGATAAAAAGAAGAAAAGTATCTCAAGCAAAGAGTCGCAGGACTCCTCTCGGGGAAACCCTATGCCTGTGCGGCCAGTCTGAGCAGCAGGAAAGTGCGCTGTAAAAAATAATAACTGTACCTTCTCAAGCGAGGAAATAGATCACTTTGGGAAGAGACATGATTACGCACCACAGCAGGAAGCTTCGAAAGTGCTGATTGTCTCACCACCATCAAAGACAATACTCCAGAGGAGAAAACTACAAACGGAAACCAGGAGTGTTGAGGTGAAGGAGATAATCCTCCAATGCAGGATGTATTCCAATTTCCATACATGAAGCATGGGGGAGTAAAGGTAAGGGTGAACGGTTCAGGAACCAGCTGAAAAAAACTGGCACGAGGGCGGAGACAGTCCGCCTTGATAATGTGAGAAGGTCTTTTCAACAATTAAAGATATCTAGATAAAGATAGAATGGAAGAGATAACATCTCAGGCAAGGCAACAAGTGGCAGAAGAGATTACAGTGAGCGGAGCTATGTGCATGCTTGAAGGTGAAGACAGAGATGGCAGGAGGGATTGTAAGAGGAAGGGGAAGGAGCATGAAATGCCTACTTTGAAAGCAAATACCTATTTTGGGGGGCAATCGACCCCCCCAAAGGGGCAGATTTTTTTTCAATGCCATGAACATACTTTGGTACATCACTGGACGTGAAGGTTGTGGTCAAGTTTCATAGAAATTGTATGTTTAGTTTCAGAGAAGAAAGCAAATACCTCTTTTGGTGGGGTCAAACCTGGACCCACTTTGATCCCGGTAGACCCTCTTAGACTTCTATTTTCTTCGTGCCGTGAACAAACTTTGGTACTTCACAGGTGATGAAGGTTGTGGTCAAGTTTCATCGAAATAGTGGTGGAATGTTTTGGAAAAGAAAGGTTGAATCGGTCTCCACTCTCTTTGCTTGGATTTTTTTCCCGATGATTAAAATCATTATTCTATTAAAATTGAAGCATCAACTTGATTGCTGCGGGGTGTATCGTTTTCTATGCACTCTCTCATTACTGTAGCATGTCATCTACCCTTATCCCCGTATTCCCTTTTTAAAAACCCATTTTAATTATACGAGATGTTTTCCCAACTTTTACCTTCAGCGTGTTGCCTTGTTCGGCCTCAGATCGATTCTTGGGTTTTGAAAATTGTAAAGAATAGTTAATTGAACGCAGTATACATTTAGTAAGCTCAACGATCCTCTGGAGCAGCCAAAGCTCCTGATGCCTCAGCGACGTTTGTCAGAGCCATTGATGCGACACACGCTTGACTGTGTGCACACTGTATAAACTGATCAATCCTTCGATATGATGTTGAATTCAAGCCTTTCATTGATTAATCAGCCAAACCAAGTGGAGCTGTGCTGTGTGTTCTGTGCATGGTTCTGCTTACCTTCATGCATCTTAGGAGCATTCTTCAGCTCCCAGAGAGAAAAAGCACAAGGTTCCTGCTTTACACACTCATTGCTCAAAGCATCCTGGGAACTCTGAGAGAAGTCACTTTGAAAATCTTCCATCTTCACTGGATGAACCAGATCTAAAAACAATATGATCTCATGTTATTTAAGTAAAGAGATAAAATGAATACCAAAAAAACAAGGAGAAAAAGACATGAAATGTCGAAGTCCCTGCGGTTTTAGTTATTTTTCTGTGCAGAGTTGAAGGCCGCCAGTCGGCCATCTTTGCTCAGATTACAAAACAAAATCTTTTACATATGTATACTCTCATGTATTGTCCATGTGGCAAGTGTAAACAAAATTCATCCATGCATGTCCAATAAATGGTTGGAGACACATTTAAGTAATACACTGGCTGAAAGTCGGCCATCATTGTTCTGATTTCCAAAAAAAATGACATGCATATGTAAGCCATCATTCATGATCTGTGTGCCAAGTTTGAACAAGATCGGTAAATGCATGTTTGAGAAATGGTTGAAGAAATTCCCTTTTGATAAACCCATTTTAATAATGAGACGTTTCCCCCAACTTTTACCTCACGCATGTTACACCGCCTTGTTCAGCCTCGGATCAGAGTGATTATTGGGGTTTTCAACATCAGGTTTTGTTTTTACAACTAAAATAGCCGCCAGCCGGACATCTTTGATCGCATTGTGGATCAAAATTATTTGCACATGCAGTATATATCTTCATGTGTTGCCTTTGTGCCAAGTATGAACAAAATAGGGTCCATCCATGCCAGAAATATGGTTGAGGACGGATGTATTAACGCATGGATGGACGGGAAAGACCCAATGATATACAAATGTGCTTGTGATATACAAGGTGGAGGTAGAAGAAGCAATTTGCATCAGATGTTGTCATTGTGACAATAATGTCAGGCAGAATGTGATCATCACTCGTATAAGGGACCGTGTGGTAACTGTGATCTCATCCTATGATCAACGGGTGTTTGCACATTGCATTTAGTTGATCTTGAGGAAGGCATCACTGGGCTTCTACGTCCTGAAGAAGTTTCTGGCTGTTAATAAATAGCAAGTGCAACCACTTCACAAGAGGAAAAAGAAAGAAAGATAGAAGCGCATTCCACTCCAAGCACTTTGGCGCACCCTGCTACGTACATGGCGAACGCACAAATATTATTAGCCTCGCTCGAGGGTATTGCATTTGAGTCAGTTTGTCTGTCTGTTTGTCCGCACACAATAAATATGATTTTCTCTGCAACCGTTGGCCCGATTGACAGGAACTTTTCACCATAGGTGCGTCTCCTCCTGTATAAGTTTTAAATGATAATTATGACGCCATATGTCATGTGGTACAGTCACCATCTTGGAAAAACCGAAAAAATGCACCTCTTTATCTCTGAAAGCGCTGCATAGAAAAAAAATTGAGACATGGCTCATTGTAAAGAAATCTCCATGTGGGATAACATACAGTCATGTGAAAAAGTAAGTACACCCCATGTAAAGTTGACTTTTTCAACATATTTCAACATACAGCTATTTGATCTTCATTTCAGCAATATTGAGAGATAAATGCATGCTGTTGTTGTTCCGCCCGCCTTTTTTCTCGAGCCGACCGCATGGTCAATGGCGGCCAAGGCGAACGCTAACCAAGGTGCGTAACAGAATTGGGAGGGACAAGGCACCGTCTGTAGGTGCGCATAATGGCGCCGTTTGGAGAGAGCGATTGGGAAATGAGCGAATGGGGCCGATCTTATTTAATAATAATAATAATAATAATAATAATACATTTATTTTATATAGCGCTTTTCAAGAAGCCCAAAGATGCTTTGACAGTACAAAAAACAAGTGCAAAAAGACAAATATAAATCGGTAAATAATCAAAGCAAAAGGAAGGAGAAGGAGAAGAGATAGTCAGGGGTTAAATGCTGTGGGTTAAATGTTAAATGCAGTGTTGAACAAGTGGGTCTTGAGTGATGTTTTGAATGTGGTGAGTGAGGAGGAGTCTCTGATGGTGTGAGGTAGTGAGTTCCAGGGGGTGGGAGCAGCGATGGAGAAGGCCCTGTCCCCCCAGGATATGAATTTGGTCTGGATGGGGGGGGGGCTGGATGGGGACAGGAGGTTGGCGCCAGCAGAGCGGAGGTTGCGAGTGGGAGTGTGTCTGGAGAGTGATTAATGCAACGCAGATTCAACTTTTGGGAACACGGCCTTATCTAGACACATAATAAGGAAATAACTGAGATTTCTAAGGTGACCTACGTGTTGCATATGGACTAATTAAGGGTGCGACCTTTAACCTTTTAATAATGGAATATTTACAAGAATTATTTACAAATTGAGGGTTCTAAAACCGCAACACTGGTCAATGGTGTTTGGAGCGAGCGCTAAGGCGACGAAGGCTCAATGCCACTAATCAAACCACGTGACCATTTGGGGAGACCATGTGACTGTTGCGGATTCGGGGGTCGGCACTCCCCTTATCAAGGTGGGGGTGGGGGAAAGGAAAGAGAGAGACAGAAAGACAGAGACAGAGAGACAGAGAGAGAGAGAACAAATGATGAATTGCGAAAGATGATGGGAATAGAGCCTGTGATTGATGCTGTGAAGAGGAATAGGTTGAGATGGTTTGGTCATGTGTTGAGGAAGGATGACAGTAACTGGTTGAAAAGAGTGATGGAAATGAATGTAGAAGGAAGTAGAGGACGGGGAAGACTGAGAAAGACTTGGCTAAAGATGGTCGAAGAAGAAATGCGGGCAAGGGGGTTAACAAGGGGAGATGCAGAAAATAGGGCAAAATGGAGAACATTGTCACGGGGACCGCAAGGCTAACCCCCGCTCTTGCAGGGAAAATGGCCTGAAAATGCCTGTTGTTGTTAATAATAATAATAATAATACATTTATTTTATATAGCGCTTTTCAAGAAGCCCAAAGGTGCTTTGACAGAGTACAAAAAACAAGTGCAAAAAGCCAAAAATCAATAGGTAAATAATCAAAGCAAAAGGAAGGAGAAGGAGAAGAGATAGTCAGGGGTTAAATGCTGTGGGTTAAATGTTGAATGCAGTGTTGAACAGGTGGGTCTTGAGTGATGTTTTGAATGTGGTGAGTGAGGAGGAGTCTCTGATGATGTGAGGTAGTGAGTTCCAGAGGGTAGGAGCAGCGATGGAGAAGGCCCTGTCCCCCCAGGATCTGAATTTGGTCTGGATGGGGGGGGGGTGGTCAGGAAGTTGGTACCAGCAGAGCGGAGGTTGAGGGTGGGAGTGTGTCTGGAGAGGAGGTCAGTCAGGTAGGATGGGGCCAGGTTATGGAGGGCTTTGCAGGTCAAGAGGAGGATTTTGTGCTGGATTCTCTGGGGGATGGGGAGCCAGTGAAGCTTGTAAAGGACGGGGGTGATGTGGTCACGGGTCCGGGAATGGGTGAGTAGACGGGCAGCGGAGTTCTGAATGTATTGGAGTTTATTGGTGATTATTGAGGGTGAACCAGAGAGGAGGCTGTTGCAGTAGTCCAGACGGGAGGTGATGAAGGCGTGGATGAGGGTTTCAGCAGCCGTGGAGGAGAGGGATGGACGGTGACATGACATTCTGTTCCCGTGATGACATTCTGGGGTTCTTAGAGACTTCTTTCAGCATCTTGCGGTATGCTCTCGGGCTGAACTTGCTGGGGCGGCCTGGCCTGAACAAGTTGGCAGTTGTTTGGAATCTTCTCCACTTGGAGATGATCTTCCAGACAGTTGAATGATTGATTTCAAATTGTTGGGAGATCTTTTTAAATTCCTTCCCAGACTCGTAGGCATCTTTCACCTTCTTTCTGAAGGCCTCAGAGAGCTCTTTTGATCTCGGCAAGGTGACGCTGCACACTTCAACAACAAAGAGCAAACCAAACTAAATGTCTGAGGTTTAAATAAGACAGGTTCCTCCAAGATCCTCTCTAATGATGTTCGAATCATTTGCACCTGAGCTGGTGCACCTGATTCTAATTTTAGGTATTTGAAGTAGTGATAAATGTAGGGGTGTACTTACTTTTTCCACATGCGAAATTTGCATTTATGTTTATTTAAATTATACAATGGACGACAACATGTAAATGTTTCATGATATTTGTTATATTATATCACCTTTATCTATCAATATTGTTGAAATGAAGATCAAATAGCTGTATGTTGAAATATGTTTTAAAAGTCAAAACTTCACATGGGGTGTACTTACTTTTTCACGTGACTATGTTCAGGATGATGTCATAGGTGCCTCCATTATGACGTTATAATTTAACAAGTACAAAACCTCATCCGATCAAGATGAAATGCCTTGAGCGTCATCTAGGGATACATTGGTGGAGAAAAATAAATAAAATAATGATGACGTCATTGGTCACGTGGTTGGGCCGCCATATTTGTTTTCACACAAAAGCCTTAAATTCACTAAAAACACATGCTGGCGAGGGTCTGCAATCTCTTCTTGCTGTTTCTTGTTGGGAGTTGCAATGCTTACCTCTCGGAGGACAATGGACGAGTTCAGGATCAACCATCAGCTTCCTATCAACATTTGTAATAACAAAGTCATGCCGTTGTGTTTTGATGTTATCTCCATCAATGGGATTGCAAGTTTGTAACCGAATGATTTCGTCACAGCCATCAATAAGTGCATATTCCACAGAAATATCTTGACAAATATTGTGATGTTTCATCGTGTTGAACGAATTTGGTTTAATATTGAGCTGGGTATTCAAGTTGTTAGTTGTTAGACACCCTTAAGGCAGGTAGATAGAGGGGGGGGGGGAGGTGGGGGTGGGGGAAAGGAAAGAGAGAGACAGAAAGACAGAGACAGAGAGAGAGAGAGAGAGAGAGAGAGAACAAGCTCCCATACAATGTGCACTCATCAATGTCTGCCAATGGGACAAGCAGAATGTTGTTGTGGTTCAGACCTGTGTCTTGAAAAGTTGATTCATCTCCAGACTCAGACTTCACCTTCACTTTCACAATAAATCCTGAAACAAAAAAATCTCTTTAAAACCAAACAACGGTTCGACTGAAACAAAATATTTTTTTATAAAAATGTTGAAAATAAATGAGAAATTATTTCAAACTCGAGAGATTCTCATTGTAGCACAAGCAGTGCTGGATATTACTATATCAAGTCATTTTCAGGATTTTCATGAAAGCATCAACATAATTAAAGAGACTGGCCTACACTCAAAAGGCTTACAGTATATCTCTGGATAGCCAATCATTATGTCACGACGCTCTTACAGATCAATTTTAAAGGTCTGGTAAAACCATGTCATCACAATTGAGTATATTGTAGTAAATCATCTCCATATTAATAGGCTAATGCCGTCTATCTGTCTGTCCCACCCTGAAACATGGAAACGTTCTTCGGAGAGGGAAAAAAATGATAAAGCAAAGGTTACTTCAAATTAATCCAAAATCTTTTTTACAAATTAATCCATATTTTTTGAAAATTCAATTTTTTTTCAAAGAGACAAAACATTGAAGCCAGGTGGTGAGGAGGCAACAGGGTGGGTGCTGAAAGACCGGTGGGAACCCCTGTGGTATCCTCACCTAACCGGAAGGTATTGCAGAATACGTTGAATAAAGATTATAGGGGAACATGAACTTTATAACATGAACATAAACACAAATCTTTAAAAGAATAAAGATTGTCAACCAAAATAAAAGGCTCAGAAAACAATATTCTAATAAAATGTTGGAAACTTTATTTTGAAATTCGTTTTCAGCTCTCCTGGACTTTAGTCCACTTTAGTTTGTGAGAAACTGCAGTGATCTGAAAAGTATTGGGAGTCACCGGAAGCGAAACAGAACTGGTCGATCTCATGCTGTCGAAATGGCCATGATGAAGTGGATCAAAGACGTCACAGAGAAGGACGCTCCATTGTCTGGACCTCTTATCTGACAGAAGGCAAAGGAGTTTGCAGAGAAGCTGAACAACAAGTTCAAGCCAATGAACAGGGGGTTCTGTCGGCTTGTTAGAGGAAGACAGCGATGAAGAAGAGGTGCATATTCCAACTGGGATGGAGATGATTGCGGCAGCGCACATTCTGAGGAATGGGATGATGTTCTGAGGCTGCAGTGACACAGCATTTCTACATCGTATCGACTCGCAGGTGCAGAGAGTTGCTGCTGATTCACTGAAATAATCTACGATCGACTCATTTTTCAAAGTGTACATGTAATACCTTTTTTTTTTTCTGTCAATGACCAAACTCTGCTCGTTTTGTTCCTTGACCAATAAAATGCTTCATTGTTTGGTTTCCTGATGTGAAAATGACTTTTTTTCCAGGGATGGGTGATCCTGTGTGTAAGAATCACCCGCTTATTCGTGGGTGCCACTTTATTACCATAGTAAACCCTCTTGAAGACGATCAATCAGTCACGAACACTCTTGGGTCTCACTCTCAGCCATGTTCTCTCAGAAAAGCCACATTTCAAAGTTGGCCCCAAAAACCCAACCATGGACTGGCCATCTTCCATCGTGCAAAGTCCTTCCTTGGCACACCTCAGCTCCTATCCACCTACAAGTCTTTCATCCGCAGCTTGATGGAGTACTGCCCTCTCCCCTCTGGGCTGGCTCCCCTGCCTCACATCTTGCTCAGCTTGACGCCATGGAAACCAAGGCTTTCAAGATCATTGGAATCTCAGGCGATGAAGTCTATGGGCCTCTCACTTCGCTATTGCCGACAGGTCGAAGTCTTCCTCTGCCTCATTTCTGGTCTTGCACCCTCTGTCCTCTCAATGCTCTGTCCACCCCATACAGAACCACTGAAATACAGAACCACTGCTCACCTCCACTCTTTTATTCCTCTTTTTTTCACACCTGTGGAACCACCTTCCACACTCTTTTCAATCTCATTTTTCCCACCAGGTCTTCAAGACAGCAGTTCTCCACAATCTCAACTCATCCCCCATCCAAAATCATGATCTTTTCTACCCTAGCTAACCACCTCCGCCACCTCACACCAATCCTTCCTCCATCCAAATTTCCAGTTTCCCTCCTTAGATTTCCCTTCTGTATCCATCTTGTCCACCTCATGCATCCACTCCTGCTCCCCCCACCCCCTCTTTCACCATTCCACCCCACACCTAATGCTTGTCCAAGTCTCCCTCTATCTTGGTCTTCTATTCTGCTGTTTGTGTTTCACCCCTCTTTCTACAGTTCCTTTTGCATCCTGTTATGTACTGAGTACCAGTGTGTATTGAGTACCAGTTCACTGGTAATTCCCTGCTTGTCGTAAAAGGTGACAAACAGGGTTGGCGGCAGGAAGGGCATCCGGCCGTAAAACATTGCTTCAAAAAGGGGACCGAAAAACAACAACAACCACGGTCCCCGAAAAAGGCCAACCCCCGCTTGCGGGGAAAAATGGCGTCTAAAGGTGTTTTTTTTTTATGTCCACTCCTGATCCATTCAGTGTATTAGCTCTTCCACGAGCCCCGACCATGTACAGTCACG
Organism: Myxine glutinosa; assembly: GCF_964187855.1. Lineage (NCBI taxonomy): Eukaryota > Metazoa > Chordata > Myxini > Myxiniformes > Myxinidae > Myxine > Myxine glutinosa. The sequence continues at coordinate 65,243,498 of NC_136265.1, read as the reverse complement.
TGAAAAAGTAAGGACACCCCATGTAAAGTTTTGACTTTTTCAACATATTTCAACATACAGCTATTTGATCTTCATTTCAACAATATTGATAGATAAAGGTGATATAATATAACAAATATCATGAAACATTCACATTTCGTAGTCCATTGTATAATTTAAATAAATATAAATGCAAATTTCGCATGTGGAAAAAGTAAGTACACCCTTGGCTCTAATAGGTGGTATTGCCCCCTTTGACAGAAGCAACCTCAAGTAGGCATTTCTTATAACTGTCTACCAGTCTCTGACATCAACTGGGAGAAATTTTGCCCACTCCTCCATGCAGAATTCTTTCAGCTGTGCGATGTTTGAGGGGTTTCTTGCATGCATAGCTCGTTTCAAATCCCCCCACAACATCTCGATGGGATTTAGATCTGGGCTTTGACTTGGCCATTCCAGAACCGTCCATTTCTTTCTTTTCAGCCATTCCTTGGTGGATTTACTGGAATGCTTAGGGTCATTGTCATGGTGCAAGGTCCACTTTCGGTTGAGCTTCAACTTTCCGACAGATGGCTTCACATTATCCTCAAGCACCCTCTGGTACAATGACGAATTCATAGTGGATTATATGGTGGTGAGCTGCCCAGGCCCTGATGCAGCACAGCTGCCCCAAACCATAATATTTCCACCACCATGCTTTACAGTTGGTATCAGGTTCTTGTGGTCAAATGCTGTCTTTGGTTTTCGCCAAACATGTCTTCTGGTACTGCGGCCAAATAGCTCTCCCTTTGACTCATCTGTCCAGAGCACATTGTTCCAGAAGTGCTGGTCTTTGCTTAGGTATTGAATGGCAAACTTTAGTCTTGCCCTGATGTTCTTTCTGGACAGCAAAGGTATCCTCCTGGCACACCTCCCATGTAGATCAAATTTGTGCAGCCTCTTTCTAATGGTAGACTCGTGCACTTTGACATCAACAGTGGCAAGAGCTACCTGTTGGTCCCGTGATGATTTTCTGGGGTTCTTAGAGACTTATTTCAGCATCTTGCTGACTCCTCTCGGGCTGAACTTGCTGGGGCGGCCTGGCCTGAACAAGTTGGCAGTTGTTTGGAATCTTCTCCACTTGTCGATGATCTTCCGGACAGTTGAATGATTGATTTCAAATTGTTTGCAGATCTTTTTAAATCCCTTCCCAGACTTGTAGGCATATATAACCTTCTTTCTGAAGGCCTCAGAGAGCTATTTTGATCTTGGCATGGTGACGCCACACACTTCAACAACAAACAACAAACCAAACTAAATGTCTGAGGTTTAAATAAGACAGGTTCCTCCAAGATCCTCTCTAACGATATTCTAATCATTTGCACCTGAGCTGGTGCACCTCATTCTAATTTTAGGTATTTGAAGTCGTGATAAATGTAGGAGTGTATTTACTTTTTCCACATGCGAAATTTGCATTTATGTTTATTTAAATTAGACAATGGACTACAAAATGTAAATGTTTCATGATATTTGTTATATTATATCACCTTTATCCATCAATATTGTTGAAATGAAGATCAGATAGCTGTATGTTGAAATATGTTGAAAAAGTCGAAACTTTACATGGGGTGTACTTACTTTTCTACCTGACTGTATCCCCCCAAAAAAAAAGGATGATGCCATTGAGCTTCTTCGACGCATTGCAGGTCTGTAAGAGCTTCACGTAGTTGTTGTTATTGCTCTTGTTGTTCTTCTTGACGGGGGTCGATTTTTGAAACGTGTACCCATTGGTCAGCCAGCTGCCGGACGCACGCACCTTTGTCACTTGACTCCACCCATCATGGCACCCAGACAAAATAATATGGCCGCGATCTTGGTTTTCTGGTGGGCCGAAGACATCAGGCCTAAAGGTCTCTGCTGATTATACACTGCTCAGGTTTGTTGTGGGAAATTTCCATTGTCTTTGTTGGGGTTGAGTGTCAGTCACGATAAGGAGCCCCCAAAAATCTAATCAATGTCGAATATAAAATATTCGTAAGATTTATGCAAGTCTGTCAGCACGCAATGTATGCGGCTCCCTAAAAAAATTGCGTTGTGTAATTTTTGAACAGCGCCATGTTTGGGTTAAGCGGTCCGTGACCATGCGACAAATCAGCTCGTTCTGATATAAACCTGGGGGGGCTGACATGGATGAGATGTGTCAAGTTAATCTTTTATAGCGCTTTAAATGTGTGTTTCCCAATTGCTTGTTCATCTTTTCAGAGTGCACTATTTTATCAAGTACTGTACAATAAAAAACAATAAAATTTTAATCAACAATTTTTGACTTGCTAAAGGGGCCAGATTGGGAACCTTTTTTTGGCCGTTCAACGATTACCATATTAATCCCTCATATACATTTTGTAAAGTGTATCCAAAAGTGATTTTAAAAGAAACGTTCAGGAAAAAGCTGTTTGTCACAACTGAGCCACGCTTCAATCTACGTTATTGCACTGCATTGACAGTCCTCCATGAGCCTTGACAAAAATAAGTGACTCCACCAAAACCAAAACACAACCAAATACAACCATTAAAATACAACCAAAAAAAGATTCAGGACATTTTAAAAACAATCAAACTTGAGAAGTGGAAGTGGGCAGGACACATCAGCAGAAGAGCAGATAACAGATGGACAACAGCTGTGACTGCAGTTACACCAATCAAGGGTAGCAGTCGTCAAGGAAGAGAATTGCCCAAACAGTGCAGACATCAGCCAAACAGTGCAGACAAACACTGTGGGACAGTAAATTGGAATCAGAAGACTGGGGACCGGAACATTTGGCGTGCCGAGGTTTTCGTCCACCATTGGGCTGACAACGGCTGCTCTGATAAGTCTTGACGTCGAAATAATCTCCTTTAATTTTTCCTTTCCATCCTCAATTATTGCCACAAGTGAATTCAAAATTCACAATCGATTGATATCTGTAGCATGTCACCTCTGCAAGATTTATTTTACTTCCACCTCATTTAGAAAAAAAACAAGTCATTCTAAAATTTTAACACCAAAGCAAACCGAGCATTCATGATTTTTTTTTTCTAAACATTTAGCTGAAAGTTTCTGAACATTTTAGAAGGAAAGGGTTGCAGCCAGAAGGGGATAAACCGTATAAAAATGATTCGCTTTCTTTCCATCAAATGCTTTGTCCGAAAATGTTAATATATAGTAAATCTCATCGCAACACGAATCCCTTGGTAGTGACTGTAAAGTTACTGGAGGTTAAAATATATCATCTTCTATATATTAAAGTCGCGGCAGTTTTGTGTCCATCCATCACACTACGTCATTATGGCTATGATGTCATTACAGCGTACGACATTTTCATTTACTCGTTCCCCCGCTCACTACCAGAGCAACAATAGATCATTCCTCCTTGGTGTATATATATTACAGTCGATCTATGGTCAGGTCTCAATAACATTGGGTGTGTGTTCATTTACCAAGTTTCTTGTGGAGAGATTGCAAAGTGGTTTAAACATTCGAGCAAGCACTCCATTCAAAACCATGAAGAAACGGCTGGCTTGGCAAGTGCTAGCTCGCAGCTTGGTAAATAAGCATTGAGCACACCCCCATCTTCCTCCCTTTCAGTTTTGTGTTATACAGCAGGAAAAGTGGGTTTTATTGGTCGTTTTCAAAACGAAACCTGAATTGGTGGGATTCAAAAGGCCACTACGAAAAACGCCACTTTAGCGGCAAGGTCATGTTATATACCCCATTGTGGGGTATATAGATTACAGTAGATCTTCGCTCATCATGTTCCCCCTTTCTCCCTCCGACCTGCTGTTCATGTTCCCCCATTCTATCTCTTCCCTGCTGTTCATCTTCCCTTTTTATCCCTCTTCTCTGCTGTTAGTGTTCCCCCTTTCTCCATCTTCCCTCCTGTTCATGTTCCCCCTTTCTCCATCTTCCCTCCTGTTCATGTTCCCCCTTTCTCCATCTTCCCTCCTGTTCATGTTCCCCCTTTCTCCATCTTCCCTCCTGTTCATGTTCCCCCTTTCTCCATCTTCCCTCCTGTTGTTGTTCCCCCTTTCTCCATATTCCCTCCTGTTCATGTTCCCCCTTTCCCCCTCTTCTCTGCTATTTGTGTTCCCCCTTTCTCCCTCTGACCTGCTGTTCGTGTTCCCCCTTTCTCCCTCTGAGCTGCTGTTCATGTTCCCCCTTTCTCCCTCTGACCTGCTGTTCATGTTCCCCCTTTCTCCCTCTTCCCTGCTGTTCGTGTTCCCCCTTTCTCCTGATGTTCCCTTTGTTACGTTGTGTTCTGAACTGTTCTGTGCCCGAGGTCTTCCATAAGCCTCGACAATGCATGACAATGAAAAGTACAACTACAACTACAACAACAGCAATGTGCGTTTGTGGTTCAAACCTTCATGTTGAGGGGACGAATCATGGACGAACTCGGACTTCACCTTCACCTTCACAATAACACCTGAAACAAAAACAATCCGTTTAATCGAAACTTTCAGGAACCAGCAGAAGGTGACGGTGTGGAGAGAACGACACGTACCGGGTCCTGGGTCTTCATCCTCGGGTGGACCGACCCTGGACCCGCGATCTGAGGAAGAATCTCCCGGAACGGAGAGATCTCGGTTCATGGCGATTCGGAGGGGACTGGAGAGTGTAAACACTGTAAAGTGTAGGAAAGTACCGGGATTTAAGGTGGTGTGTAGTCGTGTGTTGCACTCTAACACACGAGCACATACCACGTGTTCCGGTAAAAATGAACCACGACCACGTGACGCGTTCCTTCCACAAGCGAGACGATCTCATTCGCGATTTCCACACCACAGATTCTCCACGTTAATCAGGTGATCGATACCGGGTACCCACGATGTCTGGTTTCCCCTTGTAAACATTTTTACATTACCTTTTATCATATCAACTAACTCCATATGTTTTATCCATTTGTGTTCAATCATTGTCATTCCACAGAATAATTTTTCTCCATGTTCTGTGGTCCGTGTGTTCCGGAGCATTTGTGGGTGATTACTGTGGCGGACACGAAAGTACTGACGTGGTGACATCACCCCGCACACCAAGTGGGGGTGGGCCACGCCAGGGAGAGAGGCGTGGCCTCACGATATACACGGGGCGCGCAGCCCTGAGCAGCTCAGTGTTACAGTGAGCTTGAAGGAGCTGCGCTCCAATGCGAGTCGAAAGAATTGACGCGACCAAAGACGGAATTCGACCGAGTTGCTTTATTGAAACAAAACAGCTCAGGTATTCTCAAAAGCCCGTTTATCGGGCAGCAATATATATACACATTTATGCCCGGGCGTTTGCCCGGGAAAACCGAGACCGGGCATTCCCGGGTGTCAAGGGCGAGTCCTGGAAAGGCGAGTCTGGACATGCCCGGGCGTCCTGGACACGGCCTGGCAAGTCGAGGCTGGGCGTGCCCGAGCGCTCTGGGCGAGCCCTGGAAAGGCGAGAGCGGGCATGCCCGGACGCTCTGGGCGAGCCCTGGAAAGGCGAGTCTGGACATGCCCGGGCGTCCTGGACGCGGCCTGGCAAGTCGAGGCTGGGCGTGCCCGGGCGCTCTGGGCGAGCCCTGGAAAGGCGAGAGCGGGCATGCCCGGGAAAGACGAGACCGGGCGTGCCCGGGAGGTTCGGGCGTGCCCGGGAACAGCGAGTCCGGGCATGCCCGGGAGAGGCGCGTCTGGGCCCGTCCGGACGAGCCCGGCATGGCGATCGCGCCCTGGCCGCGTCCTGGCAGGTGCAAGGCGATTGTGTACATTCAGCGGGAACCGCTACACACGCCCCTCCAGAATCGACCTGCACCGGCAGGGTCAATTTAAGAGGGGTCCGGATGACCCGGCCGAAGCGACCCCTGGAGGGTCGTGGGGGGGGGGTCCGATCCGGTGGTGGGTGGTCGAGCGGGGGGAACTGTAGACGGGGGGCGGCCTCGCCGCGGAGGAAGGGCCAACCGTGGTGGTCGGTCGACGTCCACGTGCGCCGGTTTGAGGCGGTCCACAGAGATCCGGTCCGACCGGCCGTCGCAGGACCCGGAAGGGCCCGTCGTACGGCGGCCGGAGTGGCCCCCGTTGCGTGTCATGACGCACAAAGACGTACTCCGCTGTGCAAAGCGCCGGGGGGACCTAGGACTGGGGGCCACCGTGGCGGGACGTTGGCACGGGGGCAAATCGGCGGGCGGCCTCCTGGAGGTCCGAGCGCTGGTGTGCGGCGGACCAGGGACTAGTAGCGTCGGGCACAAACTCGCCCGGGACGCGGAGCGGCTGGCCGTAGATGAGCTCGGCGGCGGACGCCCGGAGGTCCTCCTTGGGGGCCGTGCGGAGGCCCAAAAGGACCCACGGCAGCCGGTCGGTCCAACCGTCGTCCTGAAGGCCGGCCATGAGTGCGGCCTTCATGGAGCGGTGAAACCGCTCGCACAACCCGTTGGCTTGGGGGTGGTAGGCCGTGGTGCGGTGCAGCGTGACCCCCAACGAGCGGGCGACCGCGCCCCAAAGTTCGGACGTGAACTGTGGGCCGCGGTCGGACGAGATGTCCGCCGGTGCGCCGAAGCGCGCGACCCAGGTGGCGATGAACGCCTGCGCCACGTCGGCGGTGGTGGTGGAGGAGAGGGGCACGGCCTCCGGCCACCTGGTGGTCCTGTCCACCATGGTGAGCAGGTGGGTGAACCCCCGCGATGGGGGCAGGGGACCCACCAGGTCCACGTGGACATGGTCGAAACGCCGTGCAGGCACGGTGAAAGGTGCTAGCGGGGCCTGGGTGTGGCGGTGGACCTTGGCCCGCTGGCAGGCCGTGCAGGCGTTGGCCCAGTCGCGGACATTCCGTCGAAGGCCGTGCCAGACGAAACGCGCCGACACCAGCTTCTGAGAAGCTTTCCGGCCCGGTTGAGAAAGGCCGTGGATGGAGGCGAAGATGCGGCGCTGCCAGGAAACGGGCACGATGGGGCAAGGCTGGCCCTGGGAGACGTCGCAGAGCAGGACGGTGCCCACGAAGGGGATGTCGGCCAGGCGGAGGCCCGTGTCCGCCGCCCGGAGGGCCTGCACCGAGGTGTCGGTGGTCTCGTCGGCCGCCATGAGCGCGAAGTCCACGCCGAGGTGGACCGCGTTCGCGCTGGCCCGAGAAAGACAGTCGGCCACGGCGTTGTCTTTGCCGGCAATGTGCCGGATGTCCGTGGTGAATTCCGACACGGCGGAGAGGTGGCGCTGCTGGTGGGCCGACCACGGCTCCGTGACTTTGGCCATTGCGTAGACCAACGGCTTGTGGTCGACGAAAGCCATGAACGGGCGGCCCTCCAGGAGGTGTCGGAAATGGCGAATGGCCAGGAATAGACCGAGCAGCTCGTGGTCGAACGTTCTGTATTTTAACTCGTTCGGCCGGAGGTGCCGGCTGAAAAAAGCGAGTGGCTGCCAAACCCCGTCCACCCATTGCTCATGGACGGCGCCCACCGCGTAGTTGGAGGCGTCCGTAGTGAGGGCGATGGGCGCGTTGAGCACTGGGTGAGCCAGCAGCGTTGCGTCGGCGAGGGCCCATTTTGCACTCGCGAAGGCCATGTCCATGGCCGCGGACCAAACGATGTCATGCTTGGCCGGCTTGCCCCGGAGGGCCTCGTGAAGGGGCCGCATGAGCTGAGCAGCGTGGGGCACGAATCGGTGATAAAAATTCACCATGCCGAGGAACTCTTGTAGGGCCTTGATGGAATGGGGACGCGGGAACGTGGTGATGGCCTCAACCTTGGTCGGCAGCGGCACGGCCCCGGTCTTGGTGATGCGGTGGCCCAAAAAGTCAACGGTCGTCGTGCCGAAGTGGCATTTGGCCGGGTTGACAATTAAGCCGTGCTCGCTGAGGCGACCGAACAGTGTTCGGAGGTGGAGGAGGTGCTCGGCGCGGGACGTGCTGGTGACGAGGATGTCGTCCAGATAGACGAAAAGAAATGGCAGGTCGCGCAGCACGCCGTCCATTAAGTGCTGGAAAGCCTGGGCCGCGTTCTTGAGGCCAAACGGCATCCTCAAAAATTCGAACAGGCCGAACGGCGTGATGACGGCCGTCTTCGGGACGTCGGCCGCCCGGACAGGTACCTGGTGGTATCCCCGTATCAGGTCAATTTTGGAAAATATGACCCGTCCCGCCAAACGGGCGGAAAAGTCCTGGATGTGCGGGATCGGGTACCTGTCGGGGGTTAGGTTTGTTTGACAAAACAAACTCCCACACTCCATTCAGTCCCTTTCCTCCGTTTATGCGTCGGTTTTTTTTTTTGTCATTAATGTAAGCTCTTACCACGAGCCTCGATCTTGTATACAAAAAAAACAAACAAAAAAAAACTCTTGTTGCATTCAGAACATGTGCACGGCTTCTCTCGTTGGTTGATGCCCCCATGTGCGGGTTTCAGGAGGAGGGAGGAAGTTCTCCCAGAACTCAAAATCTCCACCTCCTTTTTCGGTAAAAGATCATTATTCGTGAACCAGATTGGGAAACTTCATTCTCATCGTTTTGTTCCAAGGGCTCTTTTAAGAATGCTCACTGAACCTCTGACAACCTGCACCTGCAGCTTGTTTGTAGAGATATTCCCTGATTTTTAAGTGCTCAGTAATGGTTTTCTTGATCATCCCTGTTGCTCCGAGTATTACTGGTACAATGTCAGCTTTCTTCAATTTCCAAGTTCTCTTACCTCATTTTTCAGCTCCTGGAATTTGAGAATTTTTCTGATTTCTGTAGCATTTAGTCCAAGGTCATTGGGAACTGAAAACTCAATCAACAATGCTGAATTTTCCTTTTTGTGTTTGAGCAATATGTCCAGATGCCATGCTTTGTTTGCAATGTCGACAATTGACGGGATCATCTTGTCACGTGTGAGCACGATATGCTCATTTTCAAGGATAGGATTTGCTTTCTGTTTCCGTGATTGTTCTTGAAAGAACAGGATTGTTGAAATGTTTACAGATGTGCCAGTGGATTACTGTACAGACGCTGTCATGTCATTCTGTGTTCAACTGTTCTGACATGAGTTTTTCACATCGCGAAAGGAGGTGACTGGTACTTTCTGTTTCTCCCACACAAAACCTGCCTTTGGAAGACATAAGAAACTTTTTGTAGTTTTCCTTTTTCTTCTTTGCTATCGTTGGGGCTGTATTTGTTTGTTTCGTTTTCCAGTGTAATATCGTGCACTTGAACTTGTTTTTGGAAGTTTGTTGCTGAATGATTAAGGATACCTTTTCCGATTGGTTGTTTTCTTGCTCATGTACAAATCTCATGCAATAGTCTGTTGAGATTTTTCATATACTCTTTGATGCATTTGTAAAGTTGATGAACAAGCAAAATCCTTGCTGCACACAGGACATTTATAAATCTTCTCTCATGTGTTTTTACTTTGTGATGATTCAAGGATGATCGCCAAGAAAATTCATTGTTGCACACAGTGCACTTGAAAGGTTTCTCTCCGGTGTGAAATCCGTTGATGCGCTTTCAAATGTGAAGCAAAAGGAAACGCTTTGTTGCACACAGAACACAAGAGGCACTTCTCTCCTTTATGTATTTTTTCATGTCTTTGTCAGTTTGATGAATGAGCGAAATCCTTGCTGCACACAGGACATTTATAAGGCTTCTCTCCTGTGTGTTTTACTTGATGATATTTTAAAGATTCTAACGAAGAAAATTCCCTGCTGCAGAGCGCGCACTTGCATGGCATCCCACGTCTGGGTATTGCTTCCCATCTGTTTGAAGATTTTAATGAGCTAATTGTTTTCTCGCAAGTGGAAGACTCATGTGGCTTCTCATTCCTTTCAATTTTCTTGAATGGCATAATACAATTGTTCTTTGTTAAGACAATGCCATATTTGTTAACTTCCTGACAAGTCTGTGTCATGTTCTGATTGAAGGAAACTTCACTCTCAAAAAACTGGGAACTTGACTTAGAATAAGAAACCTCTGCAAAGACGATTCATAAAAGTCATCCTGGGAATTTTTCCAAAGTAAATTGCTCTCTCTCATGCACAGATTTATCCCTTCTCGTCTTCAGTTGTCATACCCTTCCTCCCGTCCATGGTACACGGAATCTTGTGGTGAGGCTATTGCCCAGAAACAACTTGCTTTCGTCTCCTGGAAAGCAAATCCAACGGAAGGAAATCTCATTTCCTTTCACAAAGCCCGAAACAAGTGTGTGTCCACCCTCAGGAGAGCCAGGAAACAATATCTCTCCGTCCTCAGGACCGAACTCTCTTATCTGTCTCCCTCTTCCAAATCCTGGTGGCGTCTGGTGAAATCTGTTTCTGGTGTTTGTTCCCCCTCCATCCGCTCCCTCACCTTAAATGGCCACACGGCTGACTCCGCACGTGAAAAAGCTGAATGCCTCAACTCTGTGTTTGCCTCTAAATCTTGTGTCCCAAACCCATCTCTCTCTGTACCCACCGTACCCAGTCGTACTCAGCTGCTCCTGGACTCTGTGTCCTTTCCTCCTGACAAGGTGGAAAAGTTTCTGTCAACCCTCGACTCTGATTCTGCAACTGGACCTGACGGCATCAGCCCACGGGTCCTAAAATCATGTTCTTCCGGTCTTTCACTCCCCCTCTCTGTTCTCTTCGCCCTCTCTTTTGCTCAAGGTCATCTTCCATATGCTTGGAAATCTGCCAACATCACCGCTTTGCACAAAAAAGGTGCAAAAACAGATCCCAGCAACTACAGACCAATCAGCCTTCTCCCAATTATCAGCAAAGGCATGGAATCCATCATTGCTTCAGATATGAAATCTTTCCTCTTCTCCAATGGCTTGATCTCTGATCATCAATTTGGTTTCAGACCTGGACACTCCACTCTGGACATGCTGCTTCTGCTTTCTCAACAATGGATGGAGGTCCTCAATGCCAAACAGGAAATTAGAGCAGTCTCCCTTGACATATCACGTGCCTTCGATACGGTCTGGCACCCCGCTCTGCTCACCAAACTCTCCTCTTTTGGTATCCATGGAAATCTCCACGCATGGCTGGCGGACTTCCTCTCTAGTCGTAGTCAACGTGTGGCCCTGAATGGGTTTCTCTCATCTCCTCTTCCTGTTCAGGCTGGAGTTCCCCAAGGCAGTGTTCTGGGCCCTGTGCTTTTTCTGGTCTTCATCAATGATCTCTCTGACTCTCTTGAAAATCCTCTCTATGTCTTTGCTGACGACTCTACTCTCTGTCGCTCCATTCTTCATCCCTCAGATCGGCAGTCTGCAGCCTCCTCACTCTCTGCAGACCTTGACAAAATCACAGACTGGGCAAACAAGTGGAACATGTCTTTCAATCCTGACAAATCTCACACTCTTACGATGTCTCTCCGAAAAGACCGTCTGGACAACCCTCCCATCCACTTTCTGAATAATCCTCTCCAAGAAGTTCTGTCACTCAAGCTTTTGGGTCTCACTATCTGCCATGATCTTTCCTGGAAAAACCACATTTCAAATCTGGCCTCCAAAGCCAGTCGCCGACTGGGCATCCTCCGTCGTGCGAAGTCCTTCCTTGGCACACCTGAGCTCCTCACCACATACAAGGCTTTCATCCGCAGCTCAATGGAATACTGCTCTCCCCTCTGGGCTGGTGCTCCTGCCTCACACCTAGCTCGCCTTCACGCTGTTGAAACCAAAGCATTCAGAATCATTGGAATCTCCCGCGATGAAGCTAACTCCAAGGGCCTCTCACTCACTCACCGCAGGCAGGTTGGTGGTCTTTCCATCTTCTACCGACTCCTCTCTGGCCTTGCCCCCCCAGCTCTCTCTGGGCTCTGTCCCGCAAATATTCCTACAGGTCGCACAAGATCTGCCTGCAACCCTCTTTTGGTTAAACTGCCAAAATCAAGACTCTCTGCTCACCTTCACTCCTTCATTCCTCTTTTCTCCCGCCTCTGGAACAAACTCCCTCACTCTCTTCAATCCCACTCCACCCTCCAAGTCATTAAAACAGCTGTTCACCACCATCTCTTATCTTCCCCCATCCAAAACCTTGATCTTTTCTACCCCCGCTAATTTCACCCCAATTCCACTTTTTGAAATACCAACTTTTGACCTGGAAGTCCTTGGTGTCCTTGTGCTTTATACTTCTCCCTCCCCCCCCCCCCCCCTTCCCACGCCTCCTCCCCCCGGGCCCTCTCCCTTCCACACATCTCCCTGCTCTCGGATGTTGTGTGTGTGTACTTCGCCTTTTCTCCCCATCTTGACTTCCGCTCCCTCTTTTTATGTATTTTGTTTGTCTGGTCGATTTGTTTGTGAAGTTAATGTTAGCTCTTTCACGAGCCTCGATTCAGTATACAAAAAAAAAAAAATAATAATAATAATAATAATAATAAGCATCAATAAACACCATTGCTGTGAAACATGCATCATATTGAACTAGAACGGCACTCTTCAGCATCACTACGTCGATCGATATGCCTCCGCCCACATCATTACGTCATGATACAAACTTGAACCAAGTTTGGTTTAAATCCATTCAGCTGTTCTCAAGTATCACATTTGGACCTGACATGACCTCTGAAAAATATTTGACAGCAAAATCGAATACGTTTATCTTTACATCATTTTACAAACTTGAACCAAGTTTGACTTCGTTCCCTTCAGTTATTCTTAAGTTATCATGGTTATGAAAACCTATTGTAGACTCTGACCTTTGACCTGTTGATGCCAAAATGTAATCAGTTCATCTTCGCGTCATAATATATACTTAAACCAAGTTTGGTCAAAACCCCATCACCGGTTCACAAGTTAGCACGGTAACATAACTTTTACCTCACATGTCTTTTGACCTCTTGACCCAAAAATGTAATCAGTTCATCCTGACATCATTATACATATATGACAGTTCATCCTGACATCATGATATCTCCACCAGGTTTGGCTTGGATAACTTCAGCCATTATTTAGTTATTGCAATAACAAAATATTTTTACTTAACATGACCTCTGACCTTGAACCTCTTCACCCCAAAAGCCAATCAGTTCATCTATACATCATTCTACATACTTGCACCAAGTTTGACTTTGATCCCTTCAGCAATTCTTAAGTTATCGCGGCAACGAAAATCTATCACGGACGGACGGACAAGCCAAACACATAATGCCTCAGCGACTTCATTGGCAGAGGCACAATAAGCACAATGTACAGTACTCCACTTTCATCGAAAACCTCTCTCACCAGCCATGGCACCTCAGCAAAGGCCTTCTGCGACTCATTGGGACTGACACAATCTGTCAATTTCCCGACGCGGATTTCAGTAAACTGCACATTGTCTCTTCAAGACTTGGTTATGACTTACTTACCTGCAGCCATCAAACATTTGGACCGGTTTCCCATCTCTACTGCCTCTGACATCAACTCATCCTGGGAATTCTTCCAAAGTAAATTGCTCTCTCTCATGCACAGATTTATCCCATCTCATCTTCAGTTGTCATACCCTTCTTCCCGTCCATGGTACACTGAATCTTGTGGTGAGGCAGTTTCCCTGAAACAACTTACCTTTGCCACATGGAAGGCTAATTCAACTGAAGGCAATCTCCGTTCCTTTCAAAATGCTTGGAACAGGTGTGTGTCCACCCTCAGGAGTGCCAGGAAGCACTATCTCTCCACACTCAAGATTGAACTCTCTTATCTGTCTCCTTCCTCCAAATCCTGGTGGCGTCTGGTCAAATCTGTTTCTGGTGTTTGTTCCCTTTCCATTCACCCCCCCCCCCCCCCCCTTATGGCAAGCACCTACACAGTTGACACTACACTTGAAAAGCTGAATGCCTCAACTCTGTGTTTACTTCCAAATCTTGTGTCCCATGATCTTTCCTGGGAAAACCACATTTCAAATCTGGCCTCCAAAGCCAGTGGCCGACTGGGCATCCTCGGTCATACGAAGTCCTTCCTTGGCACAACTGAGCTCCTCACCACAAACAAAGCTTTCATCCGCAGCTCAATGGAATACGACTCTCCCCTCTGGGCTGGTGCTCCTGCCTCACACCTAGCTCGGCTTCATGGGGATGAAACCAAAACATTCAGAATCATTGGTATCTCCTGCGATGAAGCTGATTCTGAGGGCCTTTCACCCTCTCATCGCAGGCAGGTTAGGTTGACGGTCTTGTTATGAATTTTGGGGTAGGGGCATATATAGATTTAGGTAGATCTGCAGAAGTAGGTGTCCGGCTGTCATGACCAGGAACCTCACGTGTAATAAGTTCTGTCTCGCCCGAATGTCGGAGTACGCTGCGTATCTGTGTCCCCGCCATGAGGGGGCGGGGCTTGGCAACTAGAATTAGGGAATAAGAATAACTTTCCATTGTGTGTCGTTCCCTCTGTGATCATACCTGTGACCCGTATGGCAACGCACAGTAGACATTAGATAGGCCCAATAGTAACACCACACAAACACTACTTAAATCCCCCCTCCGCCACAATAACCATAAAACCCACAGGAAGCCAGTTCGGGGCACAGCCGATGCGGCTGCAGCCAGCCACATCACCAGCTTGCATCGTAACACCCATTGCTCAGGCAGGCTGAGGCCATGCCCACCTTGCGAAGGATTGACAGAAGGAAGACACCAAAAGACGAGGGCCGCCGATTGGCGGAGTGGGAGAGGACTGGTGATTGGTCAGGGCAAAAGCAAGAAGCAGCTCACTGGGCTTGGTCAAGCAAGAGCAAAGAGAAGGGCATACTGATTGGCCACCGATGAATGGGATGAGAGAGATGTGACGCGGCCATTGGTGGAGAATTGATCCTGTGATGTTGGCCGGCAGGGATTGGCAGAGAGAGGGAGGTGACGTAACGAGGGATTGACAAAAAGAAGAAGAGACTGACATTTTCTCTCTCTCGTCCTTGCTCGTTGAGGTAGACGTTGGTGTCTGGACATCGCTCGTTCTTGCCCTCACGCCTTCCTTCACCTCGACTCTCTCCTTTGCGACCCGAACGTTGGGTGTACCGCAGCTTCGTGCCGAATTCGGGAGGACATTCCACGGCTGGTGAAGCGGGTTGCACGCCCGCTCGCTCACTTGGTGTGAGAGGTTTTATCGAGGCCTTGTGAACGGGGGCGCAGCAAGGCCTTTCTTCCCGCCGACCGGAGCTATCCATCCAACCCAGAACCACCATCTCAGAAGATCCCTGACACACGAGCTAGTTGCGCGATAAGTACAATAACCATACGCATTTTATTTTGCAGTTTCTTTCATCCTTTTGTCTGTGTTGTTGAAGTCTGCTGTGAGGACGTCCCAATTTAGGATTATATTTATTTACCGGCGCGTTTCTTTGTATTGCGTTCCGTAAAATAAACGTGTTTTTTTTTTTTTTTTTGTATACTGAATCGAGGCTCGTGAAAGAGCTAACATTTATTTCACAAACAAATCAACCAGACAAACAACAATTTTTGTACATTTAATTCGGTGTTCGCTTGATTTAATCTCCACAGGGGTGAAGATTGCGTCAGAACCGTGAGGTAAGGCACTTCAGCATCCTCTCCACCCTCCTTATCCTCCCCCTTCCACACATGTATGAACTCTGCCATATTTGAACTGAACGCCTTCGGAGTTAAAGCTTGCTCGGTTAATCCGTTTCCTTGGTCGGTTTTTAAATCGTAAGGAACACGACAGTCGTTATGTCTTCCACTGACTCCTCTCCGGCCTTGCTCACTCTGCTCTGTCTGTGCTCTGTCCCCCAAATATTCCTTCGGGATGCACAAGATCTGCCAGCAACCATCTTCTCGTGAAACTGCCAAAATCTAGACTCCCTGCTCACCTTCACTCTTTCATTCCTCTTTTCTCCCGCCTTTGGAACAAACTCCCTCACTCTCTTAAATCCCACTCCTCCCTCCAGGTCTTTTAAACAGCTGTTCACCACCATCACTTATCTTCGCCCATCCAATACCTTGATTTTTTTTCTATCCCTGTTCATACAACCAAAATTTTAAATTCCCACTTCTTTCCTCAAAGTCCTTGTAGTGTCCATTTGTTTTATGTATCTTAACCCCTCCCCCCCCCTGTCCTCTCCTTTCCACAGATCTACCGATGTCCCTGTTCTCTACTGTTGTTGTGGTTGTGTGCAGCCCTCTCTTTCTCCATCTTGTCTCCCGCTCCATATTTTTAAATATGTTTCATGCGTTTCTGTATTTGTGTTTCATGTGTTACCTCCAACACGAACCTTGGCTTTGTATCCAAAAAAACCCAAAAAAAACACGAGCCCAATGTCTGTGCTCATCTGTCACGAGGCGGCACCGAAAGTAGAGGATCAATGTGTAGGTCCCATGATAAGAATGCGGGGACAAAGCTTTGAAGGTGGTTTCTATATAATTGAAGGGCGTTTCTATATAATTGAAGGGCGCTGAACAAAATGGGTGGGAGTTATCCTCTCAAGGATGCTGGCATTTTTGGGTCCGTGCCAAATCCAACATGGCTGCTGCCAGAATATAAATTGGCCCTGCCATACCATACGTGGCCCTTATGATTTTTCATCTATTTTATCGTTAATGGGTTCCATACCCATTCAATGACGAATCTGCATATGGCGATCCGTGAATTCACGTTTCGAAAGTAGAAACCGTTACGGCATTTCGTCATTCACTTGAACTCGGTATCTCTTTTTTCATTCCAAACAGCATAACTCCAATCACTATTGAAATAACATTAATATAAAAAATAAACTTTTAACAAAATTCGTGACATAAACAAATATTTAAATCCTGATGTGAAGTTCCATACGGTTGGGTGAATACAATAACGAATTCAAAATCGTAATTGTATTCACTCAATTCCAATCATCAATTGATACTTTAACAAAACGATTAACACGATTAACGTTTCACGATTTAACATTACGATTGAATGACGGTTGGATTTGGATATTATCAAACCCGTGCATTGCCGTCATCTGTCCACTTTCGCATTTGCGGCAGGTTCATAATTGTCATCAACATCTAAACAGTATTTGTGGAATTTCAATAAAAGCCACATCACTGTTCATATCGGTAAATATTATTCCATCGTGTTTGGAAAAACTGGAAAATTAGGAAAAAGAATATAGCCTATTTTACTCCCAGGGGTCCCAGGAATACGCACCCAAAATATCGTCGATCGGTTGAGCCGTTTTTGCGGTACCTTCGAATGGACAGACGGACATTTGGTGAATTATAGTAAGATGTGTCCAAATCCAAAGAAGGCTGCAAAAGTTCAAGATGGCCACTAAAATCTGAGGTGGCTGCCATAAAAACTCTGAATAGATTCCAATACAGATGTTCTTGGCCGTGTTGTAGGTCTCGAGACCACATTTTGTCTGTCTTGGTCTCGATCTCAGACATGGTAGCTTCGACTTCAACAGTGGTTCTTGGTGTCAAAATATAGGTTTCTGGGTCAGATAATTCAGTTTGGTATGAAAAATATTCCTTCAGGGAAGGGAAAATACAAAATGGTTACCAAAATAATCTAACATGGCCGCTATTAATCTCGAAGTTAACATTTATTAAGTCATTATGCCTCAACAGACTGGTCCATTTCTGTTCTAGGTAATCAGGGGTTTGTTGGGACGAGGAATTATTTTTACATGTTTGCCAACCCCTGCTCTGCGGGGAAAAATGGCCTCTAAAGGAGGTTCTTTTTTTTTTTTGTCAGTTCAATCTCATCAACAAGATGACAACAAAGAAACGGCTGCAAAATAAATCCAGGAAGCAAGTATCCGACTCTATTTGTGTCACATCACTAAAGCAACAAGTGAATCCTCTTGGATTGCGCTGAGGTTCGGGCATGGAATTTCTAGGAGGAAGTATAATTTGTATGCAATGAAAGTACATGTAATATGGGATCGAGTAAGATCGAGTAAGCTTCACCAGTGCGCGTGCGCGAATTTACGTCACGTCGGCAGTGAGAAGGCGTTCCCCAACACGAACCAATCAGGAACTGCCACGCCCACTTATATGATCTCAGAATTCCTGTGACAGGAATTAGCGTTACACTGGCTGGAAGTCATTCGCTAGAGGCGCTTCCTCAGCGCCAATCACCAGTGCGCGTGCGCGAATTTACGTCACGTCGGCAGCGAGAAGGCGTTCCCCAACACGAACCAATCAGGAACTGCCACGCCCACTTATATGATCTCAGAATTCCTGTGACAGGAATTAGCGTTACACTGGCTGGAAGACAATCGCTAAAGGCGCTTCCTCAGCGCCAATCACCAGTGCGCGTGCGCGAATTTACGTCACGTCGGCAGCGAGAAGGCGTTCCCCAACACGAACCAATCAGGAACTGCCACGCCCACTTATATGATCTCAGAATTCCTGTGACAGGAATTAGCGTTACACTGGCTGGAAGACAATCGCTAAAGGCGCTTCCTCAGCGCCAATAAATGGAGAGGACACCAAATAAAATCTTTCAGTTTGTATTTTATACTCAACATGAAATAATGAAACTTACATTTGGCACACAAGTTGAGTCTTATTGGGGATGAGTTGTTGAATCCAGTCTCTTTAGTTATCCCCTTCGTTCTCAGTTTCAGTTTCTCCATCTGAGTCTGTATCTGCATCTGTGCGTGGTTCTTGTACTTTTTGTTTGTGCAGCAAAATCTGTGAGATTCTTTGGAAGAGCCGGCTATGTGAAACGAAATGGCACACATGCCCCATCCTTGGTGGTCCATTCATGGTTAAGTGATGGTGAAGCATGAGGGTTGTTGTAATTCAGAAGGACAAAGACTTGGGAGTTAACCCGATATACTTTCGGATTGTATGAGTCTTCATCCGGGGTGATCCTTCGGGTCGACCACCGTTTCATCTTGCCCCATGAGGCCATGAGCAGGTCTGAGCTTTCGTTCAGCTTCATTTCATCAAAAGGGTGCAACGTATCTTCGCTTGAATACATTTCAGAAACACATTTTCTCATCAATATAAAAAGTTCGCATCATGAATTTTGTCCAACACTAAGTATTTGCCATTAATAATTAGCACTGTATTCTGATAGCGTATCTGCTCGCGGGGCACTGAGTTGGTCACGCGGCGTAGTACTATTGACACCCAGCCAATCATCAGTCAGTATTCTCACAACAAGCACTATATTTATCCAGCAATGGCGTTCCATAGAAGGGGTGAACTGCGATGATGTCGACAGAAAAGGTGTCAAAAATCGCCACAACTGTGTGTTATGCACATATCATCTGTTAAGAAACAAGATATTCGTAGCTTGACACAGATTCGGTCAGATAAGTACCGTGAATATCTAATATAATCGGTTGGATGACACGTGTGTGTATATATATTGTTACGGTTTTTAGAACCTTCACTAGTAAATTTTAGTAAATGTTTCCCTTATAAATGTTCCCCTGTAAATATCCCCATCAATTGGCTTGTTAAAGATCGCACCCTAGTTAGTCCATGTACAACACGTAGCGAACCATAGGACCTCTCCGTAGTTATTTCATTATTATGTGTTTCAGTTATGGAGCTGTTCCCAATAGTTGAATCTGCGTTGCATTAATCAAATAAGATAGGCCCCTTTCAATTTCCCCAATCGCCTCACCAACGCTTCAAAGTAGCAGTCGGGCGGCGTTCGCTGCTCCTTGCCTTGATTCGGTTGTTGGCCCCAAACCGCCATTGCGCACGCGGTCTCAAAGCCGAGGAAGAAGGGGGCAGGACCACAAGAACAATGTGTGGCACGTCGACGCACCATCAGAGGTGGAGCCAGCGAGCCCCTACCAGCCAACCAGGGCTGACGAAATACGATCACGGGCGTGGCTCTATGAAGCGCGCATTGATCTGGAAGCACGTAATATAAGCGCCAGCGCGAGCCTTTTGAGAGAGTCGACTTGGGTTGGAGACGGCGCTTGGTGGGGTCTGGCTGAGAGAGACGAAGCTGCGCGGAGCTCTCTGACGAGCTGCTTCGAAAAGCCCCTACCGTGTGAACAAATACGTGCAGCTGCCGCCGGGTTTTCGCCTCGAGCCCGGAGCGTGGACTGGAGCCAACCTCGACACTGCACACCGGCCCGGACCTTCCTACCCTGTCACCTGCATGGACCCTTCTCCTTCTTCCAGTCATTCCTGCCTGCCATTCCCTGTCGTGTGAGTGTTTGTTTGTCCTGGGGTATAATATAAGACTGTTTTAAGGCTTGCCCGGTGTCCTGCTCTTCTTCTTCTTCTGTATATTACTTTCGTTTCCTCTTCTTTGGGTTTTCTGTATATAATTAACAAACCCACTCTTTGTTCTTCTTATTTTCTGGGTTTTCTCTTATTCGATTGTTTGCCTCCTTTCTTTCAATTGAGTACCTGTGGCGCGATTTGGCCGACCGCTAAAATCGGGTTAGTCTTTTGTTAACGGCCTGAGTCGTGGCTCGCTTTGCTCGGCCTGTCCATTACAGCCGTGGCTCATTTCCTCGCTTACTGGAAGGCGCTGGTAATTAGGTCACAGGAATAATTGGCCTACTACCCTATTCAGAGCTGACCGGAAGTGGCGAGATATTTCCAGAACTCGGACGGCCAGCTTAAAAGACGAGGGGATTAAACCCCCCTCGGTAAGGGGAGTGCCGAAACCAAGATCCGTAACAATATATATATATATTTCTTTTTATATACTTACTTTTTCACGTGACTGTGTATATATATTGTGGTGGATATGAGAATTGTGTTTTTTTATTGTGTAATGAATTGTAAAATATCACCCTCCTTCCTCCAGTTGTGTATAAAGGTCAAAGGGCGTCCCTTAGTTATTTCATAAACATCCACGTTAGCCAATCATAGATTTCCTCCTTGTTGGTAGTTATTTCCTTATTCTGTGTAGTAGGTTATGGCTTTGTCTTCCATTAATTAATACTCCATTGCACCGAATTCAAATAGAGTAGATTCCCTGCACATCTCCCCTTTCGTCAATTACCAAATGCCTTGGACAGTTTGCTGCATTCCGCAGCTGCTTGCGGTTTTCGCGGCAGCTGCTTGGCGGTTTTCACCGCGACTCAATTAGCCACGAGGTGGGCTCGGAGAAGAAGGGGGAGGAGCCGCCGAATCCAGGGCGTTGGCCGCCCCTCATCATCAAGGGCGGAGCCAAAAGAGGCCGTGCGAGCCAACCGGCACTGCAGTAGCGACCCGGTAGGCGTGCCGAGAGAGCTCGCGGAGAGAGGTCGAGGCACGCTATAAAACGCGGGCGCATGCGTCAGAAGGGTGGTTGGTGGTTGGTGGCTGAAAGGAGAGAGTTGAGTGAGAGGGTTCAAGAGTGGCTGAAGAAGGAGAGTTGCGTTGGAGAGTCGCGTAAGGGGAGGACGTTGAGTGTGGCGTGAAGTGGAGCTGAGGAGCCCGGAGTCCAGCATGAAGTGCCCATCCGCTCGCGGTGAATGATACACGCCGCTGGACACCAAGGTTTTCCCGCCAAGAACGCGAGTCGACTCCTGGAGCCGGACCTCGATGCCTAAAGTGGCCTGGGCCTTCCCATTCCTCCTTCCAGCCAATCCACTCTGCAATTCCCCATGTCTGTCTTTGTTTGTGCTGTCCCTGGGTTAATTAAGACTGTAATAGATAAGCTAGCATTTTCACTGTGTCTGCTTCTTCTTCTTCTGTTTTTATTTTATTATCTTTTCCTACTCCTTGGTTGCTTTCAATTGTGTAAATAGTAAATAAATCATATTTGTATTTCTTACCCTTTGCCTTTCTTTCCTCTACATCCGTCGTTGTTGTCTTTTCCCTCATTGAAAACCTGTGGCGCGATTTTGGCCAACGTTTGAGAATCGGGTCTAGTTTCTGTTAACGGTTCGTGCCGCGGCTGCCATCCGCTCGGCAAATTAACATCTTATCCGCGGTCGCGAACGAAGCTGCTCACCTGCCTCTGGAGGGAGCTTGTGCAGCTTCAGGACTCACGTCGGTCAGTCACAAACGAGGGGACTAAGCCCCCCTCGAGAAGGGATCCGAGGCCGACGGAGAGATCCGTAACAATTGGTGTCTGGGCGTGAGATTCGAGGCCCGAACCAAATTTTTAAACATGTAAAAAAAATTGGTCGAAATTACGAGCGGCCGAAATTTTGTTTAACATCCCAAATTGAGTCGTGCCATGGATAGTCAAGGCGATCGGATGCTGGTGGGGGTAGAGTTGGGGGGGTAGAATCGACCCAGGACCCCGGGGAGGATTTGGGAGTAATGGAGGAGCGCAATACGCATTGGGTTGCGGAGGGTTCAGACACACAAAATGGCACCTCGCACATGGCAGCGAGGGCCGCGCCCGCTGCGCAAATGGCTGTGATCGATGTGCAAATGTCGCAGCAAATGGCTGCGCAAATGGACGCCTTTATGACGCGATTATTGGCGAGGATGGGTGTCAAGACAGGAACTGAACGAAGAGATGGATCGAATGGCCAGATTGAAAAAGGCGGGGGAGAACATTGACCGCAGATTGGGCGAGCAGGTACCAGGGGTGCACGACGAGGTAAAGCGGGTCGAGAAGCGCTGGTTAAGCGAGGTGGAGGAAAGCACAGGTAACTGGACCGGGGTAGACATCGCGACCCGGGGTATGAAAAAGCCGGCGACCGCTGAGGTAGAGGGAATTTTAATAAAGCCAGCGGTCGTCAAAGAAAAAGTGCTGGGAATTGAAATTGGAGAAACCGGGGACTTAGAAAAGCACTCGCGGCAGGAGGAAGGAATGGATTGTGCACAAAGTCTAAGTTCACATCCTGATGCCATACTTGCTAATCCTTATAAAGATTTGCAGGTGCACGTGGAGAAGAGAATCCCCCAGGTGAGTCGTGCTGTGAATTGTGCGGGGAGATTTTGTAAGAGGATGTTTGGCGACAAAAGAATTTTCGCGCGCTTGGGATCGAGGAAGCATCCGGGCGTTGGTGAAGGGTCCCCTGTGAGTGGAAATGGCGCGCTTGTGAAAAAAAAGTGTGCATCGGGGAATGAGCGTGTTACGAAGCGCGAGTGTGAAACCGAGTGCGAGCGAGACTGCACGTCGGGGTGTACGGAGTGTGACACAGAGAGCGAGTTGGTAGTGGCGCGAGTGCGAGAGAGCACATCGGAGCGCGAGTGTGAAACCGAGTGCGAGCGAGAATGCACGTCGGGGTGTACGGAGTGTGACACAGAGAGTGAGTTGATGGTGGCGCGAGTGCGAGAGAGCACATCGGAGCGTGTTAGTGGGTGGATGCAAGAGTGCACGCTCATGGTGAGTGTTACGGAGGACGTAGCGGAGGAGAGGTGTGGACCGAAGTGTGCGAACGGCGAGTGTGCGCAAGAAGGTGCACGGGAGGTGTGGTGTGTAACAGGGAGTGCGTTGGTGGAATGGACGGAGTGTGTGGAATGTACGGACGGCGTTGGAACGCTGGGCTTTGTGAGTGTGAAATGGGTCGCGTGGTGTGAGCATGCAAGTGAAGCATCGACGTTGACCGGGTTAGCAGTTAGGGCGACGGATAGCGGGCGCTCGGTGCGCGGCGCGCTTTGTTGGATGCGAAGCTTCGCACGGATCAATGCTGTGTCGCCCCGCTTCGGAGCGTCGCACACGATTCGGGCCTGGCCCCGCCCCGCACGGTCGAGTCCGGGCCTTGTCGGGCGAGGCGACGGGTCTGGTTCAAGGGCGAGTAGGAGGAAGCGGACGGTGCCCCCTGGCATGGGCGGGGTTCTGACCGGGCGAGATTGAGCCATCGGGCCCGGGACCGCAAGGTGCCGTGCCGAGATGGTGCGTGAAATCTTGGCCCGACCAAACCACCTCCCTTGAACCAAAAGCCGGACGGATTCAACCTGCAGGCGACCAAACCACCCGCGTTCATTGCTCGGCTGTGCGAAGCCGGGCTTTGCGAATGTAACGACGCACCGAGGCTCAAGTTAATGAACGGTGATGATGATAGTGTTTTTGATCCGAAATTTAGTAAAGTGAATAGAATTGGCAGATAATTGGCAAATTTTTGATTGATTGCAATTGGATGAGCCAAATTGGTAGTGAGAGACGCCCGATGTGGTGGGATGGCAACTCTGCCATCCCTCACTCCACGGGGGCAAAGGAGCAGTAGGTTTATGGGGTTTATGGCAGTGAAAACTAGCCCGGGAGGGTTAGGATATCATGTGTAGGGACCTGGAAATTGAGCATAGGTAACGGTAAGGTTAGGTAGTGACAATGATACCTGTAGTGGGGACCCAGGTAGATTTGTTTGGATTATAATGACGAGGGAGCGCAATAGTTTAAAAGGGGCGACTGGGAAGTGCCAGTTCCAGAGGGGAGTAGTTAGATAAGATGATGCCGTGTGTTTGAGAATCGAAAGTGTATTGAGCGTGGAAGTGTATGGAGCAGTGAGTGAGGAGCGATTGAGATTGCACAGGTGTGCAACTGAACAGGTGTATGGAGCAGTGTATGAGTGAGTGATGGTGATGTGTGTTGTGTTGACCAAATGGTCCAGGGAGGAAGGAGGGTGCAGGTGGCACCAGGTGAGATTGCACAGGTGTGCAACTGCAGGTGTATGGAGAATGGTTGTGTGGAATACATGGAGTGTGGAATATATGGAGTATGGAATGGATGGTATGGAGTGAGTATGGTGGAAACAGTGGAGTGGAGTGGAGGGTGCGAAGGTGTGTGTGTGGGGAGGATGGACCCCACCACGAATACCTGGGGAGGGTAGTTTTAAGAGTTAGGTAGAGGGAGTAGGTAAATTGTGGTTGGATATTGGCATCTGTGGTGCGTGGTGGAAGAATGGAGTTTGGATGGGTGCATTAGTGACGTGGAAATGGCTGGGCGTGTGACCTATTAGTGTGTGTAGTTGGTTGAGCACTCCGCCACTGTTAGGATGTCGGCCAGGTGAGGCCGCAGGTGGGCTCTGGGAGCCGGTAGAGTTGTAGTGGATGGGGCCCGAGGATCCGGAGGATGGACCCGGGTAGCCCAGTGCCAGAGAGGGCACCGAGTGGGGAGAGTGCCAGAGGGCCTTTCCCAGTTAGATAGGTTAGGGTGAGGAGTAGGTAAGCTCGGAGGCAACTACAGTGGTGGAGGTGTGCAGGTGGGTAGACCTGCTGGGAGAGCCACACGACCCAGTCCTGAAATTGTGCAAGAGCACAGGGAGGTGAACCGGGGGAGTGAGACCCCAAATTGATGAAGCACCACAGTTTGGTCAATGGGAATTTGATTCTTAAAACTGCAAAGAGTAAGTTGGCCAATGGATTGGCAGGGAAAGACCCCGGGTAGTGTAAAGTGTATTAAAGTCATTTAGGAAGTAGTTAGGATTAAGAATCTCCAATCCACTCACCACTCACCTGAGGTGACAAAGCTCCGCACCATGCCGTGGTTTGTTGGTTTTTATTATTTTGGTGCAAAAGTTTGGAACGTGAGACGCATCATGACGTGGGTGTGACATTGTGCTTTGTGTTCCATCTCTTCCTCCTTATGAGGATTGATGATGAATTGGGTGATGGCAAATTTTGGATTAGTGGGAGTGAAGACGAATTTGGTCTCGGGGAAATATGGGGAAGACGAGCTGCATCGATGCACCACCTTATGGACCACATGTCTGTGGCTGAGCACCACTGATGGACCCCATGGGTTGGGGCACGGCCCCTCTGCTGGAACCGGCCATGAAGGCCCGAGATCTTGCTGGTGGACCTTGGTCACAGGACACCGATGCCACACAGGTGAACCACAAAAGTCGGCCCTGTGGGCCATAAATAAATAAAAATGGACACGGTTGTGCACTTTTATTATTGCAAATAGGCCGCCAGCAAAGAAATTGACAACATCTGGAAGAATAACAATTGCCAGCAGAGGGAGCCGAAGAGGAAGACACCACCAGGGGTTTGTTGTTTTTATTTTTATTCATGAACTGTGATGACTGTGCACCAAAGGGTGCTTAGTGGTGCTTGATGGTGTTTTGGTGCTTTCTGGTGCGTCGATGCAGGGCAGACTGTCTCCTCCCCAAAAGAACAATCACAGGTCCTGGGTTGCGTTTTGTAAATACAAGTAGAGTAACTGTAAATAATGCTCCCCCATTGTTCATGTTGTAGTTTGAAGACAATTCCGCAATTCGGTTAGCTGTGGGCATGAAACTGTTAGGTAGGGTGCAATGCAGCAGGGGGACATACTTATTTGTGTTTTAAAATTGTCACACTCAGGGTCAGGTTAAATGTAGAAGGAACTACACCTACGTGCCACACTAAAAGTAAAAGTAATAGGCCCGGGACGTGCCTAAGAGGAGGAGGGTGCAGTGTTGTGGATATGAGAATTTTTTTTTTTATTGTGTAATGAATTGTAAAATATCACCCTCCTTCCTCCAGTTGTTGTGTATAAAGGTCAAAGGGCGTCCCTTAGTTATTTCATAAACATCCACGTTAGCCAATCATAGATTTCCTCCTTGTTGGTAGTTATTTCCTTATTCTGTGTAGTAGGTTAAGGCTTTGTCTTCCATTAATTAATACTCCATTGCACCGAATTCAAATAGAGTAGATTTCCTGCACATCTCCCCTTTCGTCAATTACCAAATGCCTTGGACAGTTTGCTGCATTCCGCAGCTGCTTGCGGTTTTCGCCGCAGCTGCTTGGCGGTTTTCGCCGCAGCTGCTTGGCGGTTTTCACCGCAGCTGCTTGGCGGTTTTCACCGCAGCTGCTTGGCGGTTTTCACCGCGACTCCATTAGCCACGAGGTGGGCTCGGAGAAGAAGGGGGAGGAGCCGCCGAATCCAGGGCGTTGGCCGCCCCATGTCATCAAGGGCGGAGCCAAAAGAGGCCGTGCGAGCCAACCGGCACTGCAGTAGCGACCCGGTAGGCGTGCCGAGAGAGCTCGCGGAGAGAGGTCGAGGCACGCTATAAAACGCGGGCGCATGCGTCAGAAGGGTGGTTGGTAGTTGGTGCCTGAAAGGAGAGAGTTGAGTGAGAGGGTTCAAGAGTGGCTGAAGAAGGAGAGTTGCGTTGGAGAGTTGCTGAGTTGCGTAAGGGGAGGACGTTGAGTGTGGCGTGAAGTGGCGCTGAAGTGGAGCTGAGGAGCCCGGAGTCCAGCACGAAGCGCCCATCCGCTCGCGGTGAACGATACGCGCCGCTGGACACCAAGGTTTTCCCGCCAAGAACGCGAGTCGACTCCTGGAGCCGGACCTCGACGCCTAAAGTGGCCTGGGCCTTCCCATTCCTCCTTCCAGCCAATCCACTCTGCAATTCCCCGTGTGAGTCTGTCTTTGTTTGTGCTGTCCCTGGGTTAATTAAGACTGCAATAGATAAGCTAGCATTTTCACTGTCCGCCCGCTTCTTCTTCTTCTGTTTTTATTTTATTAGCTTTTCCTACTCCTTGGTTGCTTTCAATTGTGTAAATAGTAAATAAATCACATTTGTATTTCTTACCCTTTGCCTTTCTTTCCTCTACATCCATCATTGTTGTCTTTTCCCTCATTGAAAACCTGTGGCGCGATTTTGGCCAACGTTTGAGAATCGGGTCTAGTTTCTGTTAACAGTTCGTGCCGCGGCTGCCATCCGCTCGGCAAATTAACATCTTATCCGCGGTCGCGAACGAAGCTGCTCACCTGCCTCTGGAGGGAGCTTGTGCAGCTTCAGGACTCACGTCGGTCAGTCACAAACGAGGGGACTAATCCCCCCTCAAGAAGGGATCCGAGGCCGACGGAGAGACCAGTAACAATATATATATATATATATATATATATATATATATATGTATATATATATATATATATATATATATATATTGTTGCGGATATGAGATTGGCCTCCATCCATATCCGCTTGTAAATATTCCCCTATTTCCCCAATACTTCCCAACTATCCCCAATCCCCCATTCCCTAGTCCCATTTTCTGTAAACAACACTCTGTAGACCCGACCTTCCCCTATTTCCCCCATTAAATGTCGCATCCAGGTCCACCGCATCTCACGTAGACAACTATAGGACATATTGCTAGTTATTCTTAGTCTATGTCAGTTAAGGACTCGTTTCCATTAATTCTGACTCTTCGTTGCACCAGAATGTGATTGTATGGCACCGTTAGAAGGTTTAGGACCTCCCAATACCTCCCCGCAGCTCTTCCTTATGGTACAACAACAACAACAACAACAGCGGCGGCGGCGCGGGGAGTGTGCGTCCTCACTCCGGCTTGGTTAGCCGCCATTGAACATGTGCTCCGACGGGGTTACCACGCAGGGGCTCGCTGTCAGCTTCTCGTCAATGGCGGAGCCCGGTAACCCCCCGCACCCAATAGAAGCGGCGGACCGATTCCATCTGGGGCGGAGACAACGAGCCGAGGGCGTGTCACTCCCCGCTGAGCATGCGCAGGAGGAGGGAGGTGACGTCAGATGCGCCCTCAGCTTGGAGAGAGAAGACGCCACCTCCGAGCGCTGCAATACCTCCCTGCATCTCTGGACCGGACCGCGTTTGATTCTGCCCCTGAGCCAAGGTGCACCTTGTGCTATCGACTGCCTGTCCTTCCCTACCATCAATCCCCGTGTAAGTCAGTCTTGTCCCATTTGTCTGTGGTCTGTCGGGGATAGATAAGACTGTGTCTAAGTGCCCATCTTTTCTGTGCTTTACCTCTTACCCTGTAATCTACCCCTTTTCTGCATCACTAATTATATCCTCCTCCGGAGGTCTTGAGAACTGTACCCCTTGTGTCGTTTCATTTAACCCAGCCGTTGTGTCCTTTCCATCATTGATTTAGCGTAGCGCGATTCGGCCAACGTTCGAGTGGAATCGGGCGGGATCGGGTTCTAATCGGGGAGTAACTGTTCGGACGCGGTAATACACCACCGCTCGGTCAATATAACATCTGTCCGCGATCCGCAACAATTGGTGTCGAGGAGTGAGATCGGACCCGAAGCGCGCTTCACGCGCTCGAAATTATTAACGGCGAAATTTAATTTTGTTTTACAAAAAAAAAAAAACCCGAATTTTGAAAGTCGCGCTATGGCGGATCAAGACGGCTGGGTTCCGGTAGAGGAGAGTGAGGCAGGGTCGATCCAGGACCAAATTGAGGGACATGAGGGACATGAGGAGAGCGAAGCAGTGAGGGCGGCAGGTTCGCAAAATGGCGTCCTCGCGCACGAGGTTGCGGGCGCGCAAAATGGCGCCTCGCACATAGCTACGGCGGCCGCACCCGCTGCACAAGTGGGAGGGATGGCCCAAATGCAGGCCCTCATGGAGCAATTTATGGCGCAAATGCAGGCGTCCCTCAAACTGCAGAGTGAGCAATTGGGGGTAATGGGAAACCAAATGGGGGTAATGGGGAACCGGATGGATGCTCAGGGTGAGCGATTGGAGGGCCAAATGGGGGTAATGAGGGACGAAGCGAGGAGTACCGGTGAGGGGTTAGAACAAAGGATGGGGGCCCAGATTCGAGGGTTAGGGAGTAGAATAGAGGGATTAGACAATAGATTAGGGGACATACAGGAGGGGTTAATGGGGGTAGAAAACAGAATGGCCGCTCAAGAGAATCAAATGGAAGAGATGCAAAAGGGGTTAGAGGGGTTAGAAAACAGTATGGAAGGCAAATTGAGGGACATGAGGGACCAAGCGGAAAGGGAAGTTAAACAAATGGGGCAGCAGATAGAGGGGGTCAGAATGGGGGTAGAAACTAAATTGGATGCTCACAGGGAGGAAATGGAGCAGATGAGGGTGGCATCTGGGCAGGAGATGCAAGTGATGGGAGAAGAGATCAGAAGAGGTGTGAGTGAGGAGGTCGGAGGAGTGCGCGAGGAGGTGAGGCACTGTAAGGAGCGCATGGAGAAGGAGGTGAGAAAGGGGACTGTAAAGTTACAAGGGGGCATAGAGTACCTGACGCAGGAGGTGGAACAGCTGACGGTGGGACAGACTGAGTTAGTGGAGCAGGTACAAAGGAACACTGCGGTACTAGGAGGGTTAAAAGCGACACAGAAAGAACTAAAAGACGACTTGATAGCGACGAAGAGGGAATGTCAGATGGTACGTGAGGGACTGACAACGAGGTTGGACGAGGTGACAGAGGTAATGGAGACGAAGGACCGGCAGGTGAGGACGCACATAGAAACGGTCAAGGTGGCCTTAGAGGACGAGCTTGAGGAGACGCACCGGGAAATAAAAGAGGTGAAGCAGAAATTAGAAGAAGTGGAAGAAGGGGTAAGCGAAATTAAGAAGCGACGGAGAGGGGATAAGAAAGAGATAAAAGAGGAGGTAAAAGAATTGGTCCAAAGTCTGTGTTCGGATCGTGATGATGTGCTCATTAACCGGATGAGGGATTCGCAGGTGATGGAGGAGAAGCGAAGAGAAAGAGGACCCGGTGTAAGTGGTGACCAATATGGTCGTGCGTATGATGCGCCAGGTGATTTAATGAGCTTGGGGGTCGAGATGGACCCAGGTGTTCGTGAGAGGCCGTTGGTGAAGTGTGCGACAGGTCTGGTGTGCGAAAAAGGAGGTGTGCGAGAAAGTCCGACTCTGGGGTGTGTGAGGAAAAAGTGCGTGCCAAGGAGTGAGGGTGCTGTCGAGAGTGAGTCGGTCGTAGCGCGTGTGCGAGGGAGCACATGGAAGCGCGTAGTGAGGAGTGTTACGGAGGGTGTAAAGGGAGAATGCACGCCTGTGGTGAGTGTTACAGAGGATGTAACGGGAGAGGGTGTGCGAGAAAGATGTGTGACGGACAGGTGCATGGGGAAAGAGTGCGCTGTCAAAAGGAAGGAAGAGTGTACACCTGTGGTGAGTGTTACAGAGGGTGTAACGGGAGAGTGTGCGCGAGAAAGGTGTGTAACGGACAGGTGCATGGGGAAAGAGTGCGCTGTCAAAAGTAAGGAAGAATGCACGCCTGTGGTGAGTGTTACAGAGGGTGTGACGGGAGAGTGTGCGCGAGAAAGGTGTGTAACGGACGGGTGCATGAGGAAAGAGTGCGCTGTCGAGAGTAAGGGTGAGTGCGCTCTCAAGAGTGGAGGTGAGAGAGGTAAGAGTGACACGGAGCGTGAGTTGGTTGTGACAGGTGAGAAAGGATGTACACCTGGAATGGAAGGATGCACACCTGGAATGGTAGAGCGTGTGTGGGAATGCACGCTGGAATTGGTTGTGAGGCACGTGGTTGGGTGTGCGAGTGAGGGCACACCTGTGATTGTCACAGAGGAGGTGACCAAGGAGGGGGCGCGAAGAGGTGTGTTGGTGAGGTGTGCGACCAACGAATGTGTGCCAAAGTGTTCGGTGGTCAGGTGTGTGACCAAGGCTGGGAGTGGAATGAGTGTACCTGGGTGTGTTAGAGAAGGTACGACGAGGAGCATGGAAACGGCTGGATGTATGAGCAAGAAAGGGGTAGCGTATGCATGTAAGCATGCAGGTGAAGCATCGACGGTAACCGGGTTAGAGGTTAGAACGACTTATAGCCGAATCGGGCCCTCGGTGCGTGCCGGGCTTCGCGTGCCGCGAGAACCAGCGGGGATCCGAGCCACGGCGGGTTCGAAAGGACCGCCCTACGCGATCCACGCTGGGCCTCGCTTTGAACGGCCGCGTCCGTGCTCCACTAGGCGGAGCGGGCAGCCCGATAGGAAGGGTCGTCATGGCGACCACTTTTTGTTGAGGCATACCGGCAGGTCGAGATCGGGCCATGGGATGGCTCCGTGCCGAGATGGTGCGTGGGGTCTCGGGCCGGGTAAGCCCCCGTCCCTGCCCCGAATGCGGGACGTATCCAGCCGCTGGCACAAAACAACCCGCGTTCATTGCTCGGCTGTACGAAGCCGGGCTGTAGACGTGAATTGGCGCACCGAGAGGATCTAATAAGTAGACGGGTGATGAGGTTAGTGTTTTGGACCCAAAATTAGAAAAAAAACAAAATTTGATGATTGGCAAAGGATTGGCAGTAATGATTGGCAGATGATGAGTAGTGATTGGCAAATTTTTGATTTGTTGAAATTTGATGTGCAAAATTGGTAGTGGGAGATGCCCGATGTGGTGGGATGGCAACTCTGTCATCCCTCACAAACGTGGGGCAAATGCGCTATAGCTTATGGGGTGTATGGCAGTGAAAACTAGCCCGGGTGGGTTAGGATATATCGTGTGTAGGGCCTAAGAAGATGACATTAGGTGACGTTAAGGTTAGTTAGTGACAAGGATACCTGTAGTGGGGACGCAGGTAGATTAGTATGGATGATAATGACGAGGGAGCACAATAGTTTAAAGGGACGACTGGGAAGCGCAAGTTTCAGAGGGGAGTAGTTAGATGAGATGATGCTGTGTGAGAACTGGACAGGTGTGTGGAGCGGTGTATGAGTAGTGAGTGTTGTGGATCAGCGCGAATGCGCTTAGGGGAGAGAAGGGTGCAGGCGGCACCAAGTATGATAGCACAGGTGTGCGAGTACAGGTGTGTGGAATATATGGAGTAAGTGGTACGGAGTGGTGTGCATGGTGCGAAGGTGTGGATGGGGGAAGAGTGGACCCCTTTCACGAGTACCCGGGGCGGGTAGTGTAAGTGTTAAGTAGAGGGTATAGGTAAATTGTGGTTGGATATTGGCATTTGTGGTGCGGTTGCAGAATGGTATTGTGGATGGGTGCATTAGTGTTGTGGAAATGGCTGGGCGTGTAGCCTGTTAGTGTGTGTAGTTGGTTTGGGCACTCCTCCACTGTGAGGATGTCGGCCAGGTGAGGCCGCAGGTGGGCTCTGGGAGCCGTTAGTGTCAGTGGGTGCCTGAGGATCCCGGGTGTGGATCGGGCAGCCCGTGCCAGAGAGGGCACTGAGGGGGTGAGAGTGCGAGAGGGCCTTCCCCAGTTAGTTAGGTTAGGGTGAGGAGCAGGTAAGCTCGGGTGGCAACTACAGTGGTGGAGGTGTGCAGGTGGGTAGACCTGCTGGGAGAGCTACACGTCACAGCCCAGAAATTGTGCGAGGGCACCGAGTGATGAATCGGGGGAGTGAGACCCCAAATTGAGAAGCACCACAGTTTGGTCAATGGGAATTGGTTCTTAGAACCCATAGTGTAAGTTGGCCAATGGATTGGCAGGGAAAGACCCTGGGTAATGTAAAGTTGTTAAAGTCATTTAGGAAATAGTTAGGATTGATGAACCTGTCGCACCATACGCAGCCACTTACCTGAGGTGATGATGATGACTCCACACCTGTGTTCCTTTGTTCTGTGTTGCAGGAAGGGAGAATTGCTGTGTGGATTTGTGAGACGCATCACGACATGGATGAGACATTGGGGTGATTCCATCTCTCCCTCCTTAGGAGGGACTGATGATGAATTGGTGATGGCAAATTTTGATGTTGAGTTGGAGATGGCAAATTTTGATGTTGAGTTGGAAATGGCAAATTTGATTGGTTAGGAGGGAGAGAAGACGAATTTGGTTTATGGGAGGAACGGGGAAGACAGTAGGGACGTTTGTTGATGTGTAAAGTAGATGTTTATGGGTAGTGTGGTGTTTTGTGGATACAGTAAGGGGTAAGGGAGGGGCAATGTAGGTTACCTGGTGGGGGGAGGGGCGTACGGTAGGAACGTACCTGTCTCACCTGGTTCCCATGTGCCCCTAGTGTGCATTACCTGGTATTGCGTGCACTTTTGCGCCCTTACCACCTTACTCACTTGTTTTCTTTTGTCTCCCACCTCCGAGGATCTGGCTTTGGGGCAGAGAGAGAGGAGAGAGAGGTGCTGGCTCCGCAGTTGTGGGCCTGTACTTTCGCTGCTTGCTGCCGGGATCGATACACCATATGGACCGCAATTTTTGTGGCCGCCCACCATGGACCGCAGTCTTTTGCGGGCAAGCACCACCCGTTGATGGACCTCTGGGTCAACGTGGCACCTATGCCATACAGGTGAACCACTTATAGTTGGCTCCCCTGACGGCCACAATTTAGAAATGGACGCGGTTGGCGCCTTTCTTTATTTTTGAAAGAAGCCAGAACACCAAGTGGGCTCCAAGGCAAGACCAGCGGCAGAACATCGGCCGGCTGCGACACCACCGGTGATTATTGAACACTTTATTGGTGCACCGGATGGTGCTGACTGTGTGTAGGGGGTGGTGCTTTTGGTGCTTGGATGGGGTGCTCTGCACATTATTAAAGGCCGTAGGGCCACAGGGCACTCGTGGGTTGGTGTATCGATGCTGGCATGCGTGCTCTCTCTCTATGCATAACATCTGCATGTGTTCCTCAAAGAACAGGTCCTGGATCGTAGTGTAAATATCAGTCTTGTATAAATGATGCTCCCTACCGGCTGTATGTTTAGTTTGAGGATTCTTTCCGCGATTCGGTTATCCTGTGGGTGTGTTTCTGTGAGGAGAAGGGTGCAACGTCGCAGGGGGACATATTTACTCATTTGTGAACATCTGTAAAACTGTCGCACTCAGGGTTGAGTTAATAGTAGAGGGAACTACATCTGAGTGCCACACTAAAGTAAGTAAAAATTTATCGGGTCGGGACGCCCCGAGGTAGAGAAGGGTGCAATGTTGCGGATATGAGATTGGCCTCCATCCATATCCGCTTGTAAATATTCCCCTATTTCCCCAATACTTCCCAACTATCCCCAATCCCCCATTCCCTAGTCCCATTTTCTGTAAACAACACTCTGTAGACCCGACCTTCCCCTATTTCCCCCATTAAATGTCGCATCCAGGTCCACCGCATCTCACGTAGACAACTATAGGACATCTTGCTAGTTATTCTTAGTCTATGTCAGTTAAGGACTCGTTTCCATTAATTCTGACTCTTCGTTGCACCAGAATGTGATTGTATGGCACCGTTAGAAAGTTTAGGACCTCCCAATACCTCCCCGCAGCTCTTCCTCATGGTACAACAACAACAACAACAACAAAAGCGGCGGCGGCGCGGGGAGTGTGCGTCCTCACTCCGGCTTGGTTAGCCGCCATTGAACATGTGCTCCGACGGGGTTACCACGCAGGGGCTCGCTGTCAGCTCCTCGTCAAGGGCGGAGCCCGGTAACCCCCCGCACCCAATAGAAGCGGCGGACCGATTCCATCTGGGGCGGAGACAACGAGCCGAGGGCGTGTCACTCCCCGCTGAGCATGTGCAGGAGGAGGGAGGTGACGTCAGATGTGCCCTCAGCTTGAAGAGAGAAGACGCCACCTCCGAGCGCTGCAATACCTCCCCGCATCTCTGGACCGGACCGCGTTTGATTCTGCCCCTGAGCCAAGGTGCACCTTGTGCTATCGACTGCCTGTCCTTCCCTGCCATCAATCCCCGTGTAAGTCAGTCTTGTCCCGTTTGTCTGTGGTCTGTCGGGGATAGATAAGACTGTGTCTAAGTGCCCATCTTTTCTGTGCTTTACCTCTTACCCTGTAATCTACCCCTTTTCTGCATCACCAATTATATCCTCCTCCGGAGGTCTTGAGAACTGTACCCCTTGTGTCGTTTCATTTAACCCAGCCGTTGTGTCCTTTCCATCATTGATTTAGCGTAGCGCGATTCGGCCAACGTTCGAGTGGAATCGGGCGGGATCGGGTTCTAATCGGGGAGTAACTGTTCGGACGCGGTAATACACCACCGCTCGGTCAATATAACATCTGTCCGCGATCCGCAACAATATATATATACATACATACAGTCACGTGAAAAAGTAAGTACACCCCGTGTAAAGTTTTGACTTTTTCAACATATTTCAACATACAGCTATTTGATCTTCATTTCAACAATATTGACAGATAAAGGTGATATAATATAACAAATATCATGAAACATTTACATTTTGTAGTCCATTGTATAATATAAATAGACATAAATGCAAATTTCGCATGTGGAAAGAGTAAGTACCACCTTGGCTCTGATAGGTGGTATTGCCCCCTTTGGCAGAAACAATCTCAAGTAGGCGTTTCGTCTAACTGTCTGCCAGTCTCTGACATCGACTGGGAGAAATTTTGGCCACTCCTCCATGCAGAATTCTTTCAGCTGTACGATGTTTGAGGGGTTTCTTGCATGCACAGCTCGTTTCAAATCCCCCCACAACATCTCGATGGGATTTAGATCCGGGCTTTGACTTGGCCATTCCAGAACCCTCCATTTCTTTCTTTTCAGCCATTCCTTGGTGGATTTACTGGTATGTTTTGGGTCATTGTCATGTTGCAAGGTCCACCTTCGGTTGAGCTTCAACTTTCCGACAGATGGCCTCACATTATCCTCAAGCACCCTCTGGTACAATGAAGAATTCATAGTGGATTCTATGATGGTGAGCTGCCCAGGCCCTGATGCAGCAAAGCTGCCCCAAATCATAATATTTCCACCACCATGCTTTACAGTTGGTATCAGGTTCTTGTGGTCAAATGCTGTCTTTGGTTTTCGCCAAACATGTCTTCTGGTACTGTGGCCAAATAGTTCTACCTTTGACTCATCTGTCCAGAGCACATTGTTCCAGAAGTGCTGGTCATTGCCGAGGTGTTCATTGGCAAACTTTAGTCTTGCCCTGATGTTCTTTCTGGACAGCAAAGGTTTCCTCCTGGCACACCTCCCATGTACATCAAATTTGTGCAGCCTGTTTCTAATGGTAGACTCGTGCACTTTGACATCAACAGTGGCAAGAGCTACCTGTAGGTCCCGTGATGACATTCTGGGGTTCTTAGAGACTTCTTTCAGCATCTTGTCGTCTGCTCTCGGGCTGAACTTGCTGGGGCGGCCTGGCCTGAACAAGTTGGCAGTTGTTTGGAATCTTCTCCACTTGCGGATGATCTTCCGGACAGTCGAATGATTGATTTCAAATTGTTTGCAGATCTTTTTAAATCCCTTCCCAGACTTGTAGGCATCTATAACCTTCTTTCTGAAGGCCTCAGAGAGCTCTTTTGATCTAGGCATGGTGATGCCCACACATTTCAACCACAAAGAGCAAACCAAACTAAATGTCTGAGGTTGAAATAAGACAGGTTCCTCCAAGATCCTCTCTAACGATGTTCTAATCATTTGCACCTGAGCTGGTGCACCTGATTCTAATTTTAGGTATTTGAAGTAGTGATAAATGTCGGGGTGTACTTACTTTTTCCACATGTGAAATTTGCATTTATGTTTATTTAAATGATAAAATGGACTACAAAATGTAAATGTTTCATGATATTTGTTATATTATATCAGCTTTATCTATCAATATTGTTGAAATGAAGATCAAATAGCTGTATGTTGAAATATGTTGAAAAAGTCAAAACTTTACATGGGGTGTACTTACTTTTTCACGTGACTGTATATTGTTATGTCTGGCGGGTAGTGATATGCAGAGCAGAATAGAGCTGAATAGGTAACATGCTTCGAGATGTCGCGGTAAGGAAAACTACCCTGTAATAAGTTCATGTGTAGGCGTTTTGTTGGTTAAGATGTATAATTGTGAATCTACCAGGAGGTTCGAGTGAAAAGTAGTGCAGGGATTAAGGAGTAGCGCCCTTGTATGTCTCACCTGGTTAGCCAAACCTTTGTCCCTTTTGGCACTGCACACAACATAGTCATACCGACGGATCCTTAGTGCAACACTAAGTAACGCCCTCCCCTGACATGACTTCGGAAGAAACCAGGCCAGGACACCGCCATGTGGCCGCCGCCGTTTGCACCTCCGATAGGCCTATCCATCTTGAGTACCATGCCCAGGAGGGCTGTGCTCGTTTGGCGCGGATGGACATGGGAGGCGCAAAGCGGGTCGTCAGAGGGCGGGAAGTTACGAGGTTCTGATTGGTTGGCAGCGCGCCAAAGCTGACGTCATCGCCCGGGTAGATTAACGAGCGCCGAACGCCATTTTGGCAGTCGAGGAGAGTCGTTCAGAGATCCCGAGTGAATTACGCACGAGTTGAGCAGTTGCACACTCATGAGATTCCTGGTTGCGTTGGCTCGCAGATTCCAGTGAGATTCCTGGTTGCGTTGGCTCGCAGAATCCAGTGAGATTCCTGGCAGATTCCTGGAAGATTCACGGCCTGAGTTGGCCGTCCCGGTGAAATCCGAGTTGGCTTGTCGACCATGGACAAGGGTCGACCTCGTGGTGATCGGTGCTTGGTGCGTGGTGCTTTGGAACTTGGAGCGAGGCGTGCCCCGGGACGAAAGGAGCCGCGTGTTGGACGGCGGCCAAAGCCAACGATGAGACCAGATAATGCCGAGCTCCGCGTTCACAATAACATAACGAACGTCTTTATTTTGGTATTCATATCCCCTCGTCTTGTATTCGATATCTGGTGTGCGGGATCCCGATTTAGAATATTTCATTACCGACGCGTGCTTTTCCTGTCCTTGCTTTTATTTGAATAAATCCTTCTATTATTTTCTGTACATACTTGAACACAGTTTTCCGGGTGATTAATTTAATAGATAAGGCTGCGGGGGTCTCGCCGCTCCCCTCCATTCCGTGCGCCTTGGGGTAGCTTTTGGTTTTGGAATCCGCCATTGAGTTTTTGCCTCAGGGGATAAAGCCTTCGGATCAGCATCCGTGACCGCCTGATATTAATTTCGGCGGTTGTGTGACATTTGGTAGTCAGTAGAGGGATTGAACCCTGAAACAAATTGGTGTCAAGAGTGTGGAGAATTGGGAAACAAATTTTTTTGTAGTCGAGGCGGAGAAATTTGAATAGTCGATTGGACGTACGGAGCGCGATATCACGGCTTCGACAAATTTAAATTTTGTTTTTGGAAGTAAAATAAATAAGCGCGCGGGAAACGACCTTCCGAAAAGTGGATGTCGGAGGTCGACGAAATGGAGGTGCGTAGCAAGGCTTCTGTCAGCTTAGGGAGTGAGCCGGAAATGGGGGAATTGGAGGATTGCGTTGGAACTTCCCTCTCTATGGAGGAGGCCCCGATGGATATACAGGCCTTAATGAAATTTATGCAGGGAATGAATGACGATATGAAGGCTCAAACCAATGCAGAAATTCGGGGAATAAATGCTAAGATTGGAGAAATGAAAAGTGGATTTGGAAAACAAAATGGATGCCCAAAAGGATGATATGAATGCTCCTTATGAGCGGTTGGGAAATCTAATCGACGGAATGATTGACAAAATGGATGCCGGGACGAGTGAGTTGAGCGAAGGACGAACGAATGGTGCCACCGGGGCACAGGAGAAGCCAAAAGGTGGCAGAAATTGAATCGGAATGAGGGGAAGGCAAATTGGGAATTGCACCAGGAATGGCAAATGAAGAGGCTAATGGGGAATGCCTACAGGTAAACGGGGAGTGCTCACAGGTGAGCGTGGAGTGCCAAGAGGGAATGGGAGAGAGTACGGCCCATGCAGATGTGCATGTGGCTCAGGAACAGGGAATGGCAATTGTGGAATGCACACAGGTGAACGTGGAGTTCCCGCAGGTAAATGGGGAAGATTTGATTGTGGCACGTGAAGAGGTGAATGGGGAATGCGCACAGGTGAGCGTGGAATGTGCAAATTGTAGTAGGGAATGTTTCCAACCTGGCCTGGAGGTTTATCGGGACCTTGTGTATGCCACAACACCCGAACCGGGGGATCGAATTGAATCCTTGCTGTGCCAGGTGGTGGTTCAGAGCAAGAGGGGATAACAATATGGGGGGTCCGTGTAATGGAGCCGGACTGGGTATTTATTGGGGATATTGGGGAAAGCCTGTCGGAGCCGGAATTGATGGGGGATGATGATGAGGATGATGTGATTCAGCGGCTGGGGACCTGGGATAGTCACATGGAGGACAAGGTTGACCAGGCCCAAAGTAGCCTGGGTGATGAGGTGAGTCGGTCCGGGGAGGAGGTTGTGGTGACCAAGGGGACCCTCACCGTACACTACGATTTGGTAATAGAGGCTCCAAAATTACAGAACCAGTTGGGGGAGTGTGTTGGCTCCAGGCTGGATTCGGACATTGGAGAATCGAGAGATCGAACCTCAGATGATTTGGTCGCCGTAGGGAATTGGAACAGCTGCAGGGAGGGGCAGAACAACCTGTGATAGAGGTTGTTACCTGCAGCTGCGGTGAATGGACACCTGGGGCAAAAATTGGTAAAAGAAAATCTAAAATAAAATTAAAATGGGAATTTGATGTGGAGCAGCCTTGGTTGGAGTTGGTCCCCGGGCTGCGGGATTTGGACCAGGAGAGGTCAATGGTGATGGCCTCAGGCAAAAGTTGCCCCTTTCGAAATTTGGCGATGCCAGACAGCTGGGGGGCTGTGCTGGCGAGATTTGGACGTGGGGTCCAGCCATGGGTGGCATGGTACGACCTGGGCCCCACGGGGGGTCTGGTGGAGTGTGGAGTCCCTTGTCCGACAGGGCGCCGTCCGAGCGTGTGGCTTGGGCCGACAGGGTCACCGGACCCTGGTGGGGATTAAGACCTCCAGGGGGGTCCGAGGTGGTTTCTCAAGCCTGGGATGGCATTTATTGAGGACCACGAGGGGGAGGTGTTGTGGTTCGCGCTTTGGTGGTGGCACCGCGGACGCCGGACGGCCAACTTGGGCCTGAAGTAGTGACCACCCGGGCATGCGGCCTGACACCCTCTCCCTGAGACTTTGGGACAGCCAGCCTGTGATGACCTGACATACTGTGTTGCTCTATGGATGCGGGTCAAACCGAATGGACAGGGATGGACATAGCCTGCTGGACAACCATTGGGGCATCTGTGGAACGTGATGGTGTGAGAGTGACCTTCCACAGATGTTCCGTTATGATTTATGGACTCTCGGTAGGGAAGAGAGCCATGGGGTTGGTGAATTTGTAATATGTAACGAGCCGAGCATATGGGCCATGCTCGGCTGGCATGTGTATCGCAAAGCATCTTTCTTTGGTTGAGATTAGTGAAATGTGAAAAATGTTTGGCATGGGTTACCTGTGGGTTAGATGTAAATTTAAGGGTGAATTTTGTGAAGAGAAATGGTGGACACTGTATAGTGACGCCATTATTGATCCAGGTGTGTTAGACCAAAGTGATGGAGGCTGCAAAAAAAAATTGACAGGGTAGCAGGACACAGCTTTCAACTGGTTGCGGGGGCGACTGCGCCAATATTTTGGACGCGGAGTCATGGGGATGTAGTTGGGTGGTCTGAGGGTCAACATGGTGCTATGGGTGTCCGAGGCGTGTGGACCATGTCTTCTGGGTGGGTCTCCTGGTGGAGCATGGCTGTTGACTGGACCTTGGTGTGGTCAAGTGTGGGTGAGCACTGGGGGGGGGGGGGCTGCAGTTCTGTAGTCGGACTGGGGGATGATGTGGAGGTGCAGGGGACGTGGCTGTAGGGACGCCACGCACTGCGACCGTGCCCCCCAGCGCCGAGGTTGTGCGTGCGGTAGTGTGTTTTTGGCAGCAGGTGCTCACCACATTGGCCAGCTGGAGCTGGTGCAGCTGTGTTCCTCGCAGGGGGGCCGAAGGATGGATGGTGGGTCGCACCCTTATGGACACTCATGGGACATGTTGGCGTTTTGACTCCTCACCTTGTCCCGATGACCCTTGCACGGTAGAGGTGCAGAGCTGTCGTGGCCACAGGTAGTTGTGTAGTGATGATCACCGTTGTTGAGAGAGTTTTGGAAGAATTTGGTAGGCCCAATGTGAAATTTTGGGATTGTAACAGTGGATTGCACTTTGGACCTGACCAACCGGAAACTACCTGCACTTGAGGTGAGTGTTGGATGTGCACTGTCCCAGGCTTCAGGACTTGCTATGCAAATTGGGGACATGTAATTTGGAGTTGGGAAGCGGGTGAGAGTGATGACATGGCCGGTGAGGGTATGGAATGGGGGCCACACAGTGTCTTGTGAGTGGTGTTTGTGTTAGTGTTGTGGTTATGTGTTTTGATGCGGTCGGGAGATTGGAGATAATGGAGAGCGAGTGATGATTATGGAGTTTTGGAAATGTGCTTTTGGAAATGTGTAATGGCAAATGTGAATAGGGGATTTCACATGCAGCAGGCCATGGCAACCCTTGTAACATCTTTTACACCATCTTTGGAATTGTGCTGAGTTGTGTTGAGAATTGAATGGCAGCAGGGGAGGAAGTGTGTTTTGGGGTCTTGTGGGTGGGGAAGGTGTGTGTGTCCGCAGGTACGGATCAAGGTCTGAGGGGCGATGCCTGTGGCCCCGCTCGGTGGCAATTACCCCTGGCAGCCGGTGGTATCTGGAAATTGGAGCTCGTCAGTAGAGGGTCTGTTTGGGCGCCGTGGGGTGAGGGAGTCCCCCGGCGACCCGTGGAGCTGCGTGGCAGCGGGAGGCAACGGAGCCTGGTGTGTGTGGAGGTGGTGAGGTAACGGCGGAAAGGGGCTGTTCGGCTGTCACGGGGCCAAGAGGTAAAGGGGGTGGGGGGGGGGGGGGTAATGAACTTGTAAGTCGGTTGACTTGTTTTTGGG
Organism: Myxine glutinosa; assembly: GCF_964187855.1. Lineage (NCBI taxonomy): Eukaryota > Metazoa > Chordata > Myxini > Myxiniformes > Myxinidae > Myxine > Myxine glutinosa. Next base: position 65,201,460 of record NC_136265.1, on the reverse strand, counting down.
ACTGCGGGCACCACAGCCTGAAGCGCCCCCACCATCTTTTTGTGCGGTACCTCCCCGCTGCCTCGTAGTAGAAATGGATTGCACACATGTATATGACATCAATGCCATGGTCCTGCAGGGGGGTGTATTGAAATAAGTGATTGTTGACGTTTGAAATGCCTTGATGACTTATGGAATGTGTATGAGTGGATAAGGGGTTTGTGTTGCATGAATGTGGGCAAAATCCACCGAGCCATGTCACTCACCTGTAACATCTGGACAGGTCCCGTGGAAATTTAGGGGCGCATTGGGGATGGCCCCGCAGGTAAGGTTGTGTCTTGTGGCATCCACCGGGGGACACGGTCTGCAGACCGGGGTTGTAAAAAAAAATGTTTACGAGTTTTTGGAATCTTGTAAGTTGGTTGAGTTTGTGGTTAAGTTAGTTTTGGTGTGTTGTTTGTTTCCTCCCTCCGCAGGAACAATGAAGACCAATGAATGTACATACTTGCATGATTGTTACGGGGTTTAGCTTGTCAAGGAAGTGTAGGTAAGTAATCCGACTCACTTCCCACAGCCCTTCCTGATTTATTTCATAGGTTAATTAAGTGTGTGACAGTAAGAGTTAAGACTGGGATGGTAGCGCCTGCAGTGAACCTTGCAGGAGCTACGGTTCCAAGAGGAGGCTGTGTTATGTCTGGCATAGTGATATGTCTGGTCGGGTAGTGATATGTCGAGCAGAATAGAGCTGAATAGGTAACATGCTTCGAGATGTCACGGTAAGGAAAACTACCCTGTAATAAGTTCATGTGTAGGCGTTTTGTCGGTTAAGATGTATAATTGTGAATCTACCAGGAGGTTCGAGTGATAAGTAGTGCAGGGATTAAGGAGAAGCGCCCTTGTATGTCTCACCTGGTTAGCCAAACCTTTGTCCCTTTTGGCACTGCACACCACATAGACATACCGACGGATCCTTAGTGCAACACTAAGTAACGCCCTCCCCTGACATGACTTCGGAAGAAACCAGACCAGGACACCACCATATGGCCGCCGCCGTTTGCACCTCCGACAGGCCTATCCACCTTGAGTACCACGCCCAGGAGGGCTGTGCTCGTTAGGCGCGAAGCGGGTCGAAAGAGGGCGGGAAGTTACCAGGCTCTGATTGGTTGGCAGCGCGCCAAAGCTGACATCACCGGCCGGGGAGATTAACGAGCGCCGAACTCCATTTTGGCAGTCGAGGAGAGTCATTCAGAGATCCCAAGTGAGTTACGCACGAGTTGAGCAGTTGCGCACTCGTGAGATTCCTGGCCCTGGCAGTTTCGTGAGATCCCGGGTTGCGTTGGCTCGCAGATTCCAGTGAGATTCCTGAGCTGGCCGTCCCGGAGAGATCCGAGTTGGCTTGTCGACCGTGTACGACGGTCGACCTCGTGGTGATCGGTGCTTGGTGCATGGTGCTTTGTAACTTGGAGCGAGGCGTGCCCCGGGACGAAAGGAGCCGCATGTTGGACGGCAGCCAAAGACAACGACGAGACCAGATAAGGCCAAGCTCCGCGTTCACAAAAACAAAACGAACGACTTTATTTTGGTATTCATATCCCCTCATCTTGGATTCGATATCTGGTGTGCGGGATCCCGATTTAGAATATTTCATTACCGGCGTGTGCTTTTCCTGTCCTTGCTTTTATTTGAATAAATCCTTCTATTATTTTCTGTACATACTTGAATGCAGATTTCCGGGTGATTAATTCAATAGATAAGGCTGCGGGGGTCTCGCCGCTCCCCTCCATTCCGCGCGCCTTGGGGTAGCTTTTGGTTTTGGAATCCGCCACTGAGTTTTTGCCTCAGGGGTTAAAACCTTCGCGATCAGCATCCGTGACCGCCTGATATTAACTTTGGCGGTTGCGCGGCAATACATAGATATATATATATATATACAGTGAAACCTTGACTTACGAGTGCACCAACTTACGAGTTTTCCGAGATACGAGCCGTCGCTCGGGCGGTTTATTGCTTTGAGATGCGAGCCGAGATCTGAGTTACGAGCTTACGCCACCCGCCACCAGGTGGGTTCCGGTCACGTGGTTATCTTGCCGTGCAAGCATCTCTGCCGTATATAGCTGCTGCTTTGTTTTCGCATTTTGGTTATTTTGGAAAATTTCTTAGTTTTAACCATGGGTCCTAAGAAATTGAGTGCCAAGGGCAGTACTGAGAAGAAGAAGAGGATGATGTGCTTGGATATAAAACACGCAATCGTCGAAAAACATGAGTGAGGTGTGCGTGTTGTTGACATGGCGAGGCAGTACGATCGTAGTACTTCTACGATATGTACGATTTTGAAGCAGAAGGAGTCGATAAAGGCTATAACGCCAGCCAAGGGCATTACGATTATTTCAAAGCTCCGGACCTCTATCCATGAAGAGATGGAGAATTTTCGAAACATTTTGAAAGGGAGGAAGAAGCTGAAGATTTTATTATAACTTTTGCCGAACTGATAGAAGCCGAACGATACATCCCCCAGCAAATCTTCAACTGTGACGAGACAGGGCTCTTCTGGAAAAAGATGCCGAGGAGGACGTATATAACGGCAGAGGAGAAGAGCATGCCAGGCCACAACTTGTTCAGAGTGCCGGCGATAGCTCGCCTTCTCTTTGTGGAAAACACGGTGAGATCCTTAACATCCAACAACTAATGGGACGCAAATGGGGCGCCCAGTTTAGCGGTACACACATTGATGAATCACCCTGCCTGTGATTCACCCATGACAGGTTATAGCTGGGTCGGGATTCAAACCCAGGCTGGACAGTTTAGAGTCAAGTTTGCGTACCTCCAGTCCAGGCCATCCTGCCAACTTGTATGCTGCATACAGGTGAAATATAAAGCGCGAGATATTTTTATATATACTGTATATTTAAAAAAAAATTGGTGTGGTTTTTGGCGGGCTGGAACGGATTAATAGCATTTCAATGCATTTTTATGGGGAAATTTAATTTGAGAAACGAGCAAATTGAGTTACGAGCTCGGTCACAGAACGAATTAAACTCGTAAGTCAAGGTTTCACTGTATATATATATATATATATATATATATATATATATATATATGTGTGTGTGTGTGTGTGTGTGTGTGTGTGTTTGTGTGCATATATGTGTGTGTGTGTGTGTGTGTGTGTGTGTGTGTGTGTGTGTGTGTGTGTGTCCTGTGTTTGTTTTTTTTATATACAAGATCGAGGCTCATGAAAGAGCTAACATTAATCACACAGAAAGTCAAACCGACACAGAAAACACAAAATAAAGGGAGCGGTCGACAAGATGGGGAGAGATGTGGCGCCTCCAATTCCCCAGGCCTGCATTAGTGTTATGAATGAAGAATGAAGCTTTTCCCAACAAACCTGAATTAAAATCTTCATATTTTTGTCACTGAATTATTTGTAACCAAGTTATAGGAGCATATAATGAGGCTCATATCAAGAAAATAATGATATAACATAGTAGTACAACAACATTTATGCGGGACCTCGAAGGCCCCAGGCCTGCATTCGTGTCGGATTTTCGGGTTAAAAGTGAAGAATGAAGATTTTCCCACGAGCCTGAATGAAATTTTTATTTTATTTATGTCACTGAATTTTGTGTAACAACATGAAAGTCGGCAAAAATGAGGCTCATTCCAAAAAACAATTGTACAACGTATTTTTTGCAACAAAAAAAACATTGTGGGCCTTCGAGGCCCAATCACTGCATCCAAGGGATAAATTTCTCGGGAACGCGATGTCGCGCCTCGCATCTCAATCGACTATAAAATTTGGACACCTTGGTACGACGATTACCTCCCGCTTGACTAGAGAAAGACAATCATGAAAAAAAATTGATTCTGAAAGCCGAGCGCAATTTGCACCCAGCGGGTGTCAAACTCACAACCTTCGGACACAGAGTGTCCACTAGGTTTGAATCCCATTCTCCTGACACCAGTTGTTGCGTAACTACCCTTGGTGAACACCGCAGGGTAACATGGATGACCAAACGAGCTTAATGCGTTCAGTTCAATGGCGGAGATAATACATTCATTCAGAACAACAGAACCTTCAGAACATTTATAAGGCTTCTCTCCTGTGTGTATTACTTGATGTGTTTGCAAAGTTGATGAATGAGTGAAATCCTTGCTGCACACAGGACATTTATAAGGCTTCTCTCCGGTGTGTTTTACTTGATGTCTTTATAAAGTTGATGAACAAGTTAAATCCTTGATTCACACAGGACATTTATAAGGTTTCACTCCTGTGTGAGTTATTTGATGTGTTTGTAATTGTGATGAACGAGCAAAATCCTTGCTACACACATGACATTTATAAGGCTTCTCTCCTGTGTGAGTTCTTTGATGTGTTTGAAATGTGATGAACAAGCAAAATCCTTGCTGCACACAGGACATTTATAAGGCTTCTCTCCTGTGTGAGTTCTTTGATGTGTTTGGAAATGTGATGAACGAGCAAAATCCTTGCCACACACAGGACATTTATAAGGCTTCTCTCCTGTGTGTGTTCTTTGATGTGTTTGTAAATGTGATGAACGAGCAAAATCCTTGCTGCACAGGACATTTATAAGGCCTCTCTCCTGTGTGTGTTCTTTGATGTGTTTGTAAATGTGATGAACGAGCAAAATTCTTGCTACACACAGGACATTTATAAGGCTTCTCTCCTGTGTGTGTTCTTTGATGTGTTTGTAAATGTGAAGAACGAGCAAAATCCTTGCTGCACACAGGACATTTATAAGGCTTCTCTCCTGTGTGAGTTCTTTGATGTATTTGTAAATTTGATGAACGAGCAAAATCCTTGCTGCACACAGGACATTTATAAGGCTTCTCTCCTGTGTGTGTTCTTTGATGTGTTTGTATATCTGATGAACGAGCAAAATCCTTGCCACACACAGGACATTCATAAGGCTTCTCTCCTGTGTGAGTTCTTTGATGTGTTTGTAAATCTGATGAACGAGCAAAATCCTTGTTACACACAGGACATTTATAAGGCTTCTCTCCTGTGTGTGTTCTTTGATGTGTTTGTAAATGTGATGAATGAGCAAAATCCTTGCTATACCCAGGACATTTATGAGGCTTCTCTCCTGTGTGAGTTCTTTGATGCATTTGTAAATATGATGAACAAGCAAAATCCTTGCTGCACACAGGACATTTATAAGGCTTCTCTCCTGTGTGTAACTTTCGATGTGCTTGTAAATTTGATGAACGAGTGAAATTCTTGCTACACACAGGACATTTATAAGGTTTCTCTCCTGTGTGTAACTTTCGATGTACTTGTAAATTTGATGAACGAGTGAAATTCTTGCTACACACAGGACATTTATGAGGTTTCTCTCCTGTGTGTTTTACTTGATGACATTTCAATGTTGATAACCAAGAAAATTCCTTGCTGCACACATTACACTTGTATGGCGTCCCCCGTCTGTGTATTGCTTGACATCTCTTTGAAGACTTTAATGAGATAAATGTTTTCTTGCAAACAGAACACTTGTGCAGCTTCTCGTTCCTTTCAATTTTCTTGAATGTCGAACTACAATTGTTCTTAGTTAATACACTGCTGTAGTTGTTGACTTCCTGATAAGAAGTCTGTGTCATGTTCTGATTGAATGAAACTTCACTGTCAAACAATTGCGAACTTGACTGAGAATAAAAAACCAATTTCAATTGATTCTCTGCAAAGACAATTCAAAAAACCATCAATAAATCACAATTGCGGTGAAACATCATCATTTTTAAAAGCAGAACGAATAGTACTCCATTACCATTTAAAACTGGTCCTGTGTCTCTGTTCATCTGCCATGAGGCGGAACCGAAAGTAAAGGGATCAATGTTTAAAGTCTCGTGACAAGAATGCTTTGAGATTTAGAGGTGGTTTCCATATAAATGAAGGGTGCTGAACAAAATGGGTGGCAGTTATCCTTTCAAGATTGCTAACTTTTCTGGCTCCGTGCCATAAACCAATATAGCTGCCACCAGAATAAAAATTGGCCCTAACGTACCATACGTGGTTCATGTGTTTTTTCATACATTTTATAATTAATGGATGTCAGGGAATACATTTTTACCAGAAAATAATATTTATATTTCAAGTAAATGTCCAAATCCCAAGAAGGCTAGCAAAATCCGAGATTAGCACTAAAATCTCTCCCACTCTCCTTTTCCCTCCTTCACCCTTCCTCCCCTTTCCTCCTCTGTGGTGGCCCTGAATTTGTGAAGGTGGGGGTACACCATCCTATATTTGGGGGATCTATGGGTCGCTCTTACGAGATCATCGGCTGCCTCCATGCCGCGGGCTTGTTCAACACAGAACTGAACTGTCTCGGGTATGCAACAACAACAACAACAACAACAACAACAACAACGTGCTGGCTGATGTACGGCTGTGTTGATACAGCGACAGCAACAAGTTAAAAAAAAAACCCACAACAAGCCATTGAATCAGAAGTTTACTGCCGTGGATGTACCCTCTTTTACACCACCTCATTTAACACGTCAAACTAGTTATTCATGCCCGTAGTTTGTGTCCTTTATGATGTCCTTAAAAACAGTATGTTTCGTGTTCCGAAGGATTTTCAATTTTGTTTGATTGGCAGACTAACAGACAGGCTGAAGTAATTCCTATATAGCAAGTGTGAATGCACGCTCTAGACGAGACTCCGTCAAATTTAGAACTTGACTGAGAATAAAACTTGTCACCCCAATTTCCGCTATGCACACATAAGAACTTGACTGCCAACACACTGCTAAGCTGCACGTTCATATTCCGATTAGTGTACGATATTCAAAAAAAAAATTAAAAGGAAAGCATGTCGTTCCTCAAACACAGACCGACAGTGACATTTGTCAGACAGATTGAGTGAACCAATTGTGTCACCCCAATTTCCGCTACGCACGCAAGATAAAAGGAAACATCCCAATAAGCCGAGGATGTCTTCGTTGAATGATCTTATGGCAGGGTTTTTTTTTTTTTAAGGTCTGCCCCACCAAATAGTCCATGGGCCAAACCTGAAAATTTGACCCATCGGTACCATCTCTGGTGGCAAAGCCTCACTGTTTTTATGATAGTTTTGGACCTACAGATGATGAATTTAGGTGACAGCAGTGTTAAATTGGCAGCTTTCTGGTAGTTATCACCTCTCAAACATCACCCTACTGCTATAATTTGAAGCCCAAAATTTGGGGGTAGGTGAAACTAAAATGACTGTAGTTTCGCTCTGGATGAGTCAATCTTAACAATATACCACTCATAATGTCCGTCTATGTACCCGCTATCTTAATCAAGAAGATGTATGCAAAATATTTCATTATGTAGGTCACCAGAGGTCAAAAGGTCGCCAATTTTAGGGGTTGCCCAAAATTGACCATCGGGCAAGTCATGTTGCTAGAATAAAGTAACAAATCACCCAATGGTGATTTAAACACTTGGAATGCATATTTTAGAGGTCTTCAGATGATTCTAAGGGGGACATTATTGAGTTGCTTTTGCAAAATTTTATTTCAGAGCAATTGATTTTGAACCATTTCTTGTAAATACCTAAAATCCAGGGTTTCGGGGGTAGGGGAAACCATAATGACTGTAGTTGTTGAGTGGATTGACCAAAATTGAAAAGCTGATACTCAAATTGTATGTCTGTGTACGCTCTATCATAATGACACTAGATTATGCAAATTATTTCAATGTGGAGGTCATCAGAGGTCAACCAAAGGTCACAATTCTAGAGATCACAAAAATAGACCAGAAGAAAATGTATTTGACTAAAACACAAGTAATGAATGAGGGAATGGTGTCTCAATCGTTATAGAATGCCTATTTCTGAGGCTGTGTGAGACGATTCTGATGTTTTTTTGACTCATTTTGGTTTATAAATGTGATATTGACATAAAATCTGCTTATGATTTCCAGGGTTTCAAATTACCGCATGCTCCTCTTAGTTTCGAGTTTACTCAATAGATAGCAATATTCAAGCTTTTGTTTTAAGTTTCATCTTGAGAAGTTGATCATCAATGTAATCCATCTTTTCACATCTTCTAGTTGACATACGATCAAACAATGCAGGTAAGATTGTAAGGACAACTTCCTAGATCGAAGACAGGCTGCATCTTGTAACCTTACATGTCATAATATAAACAGAAAGGTGTAATTAACAGCATTAATTCAATTAATTAATTCAACATGTGTTATTCTCTGTGCATTGCATCATTTCGGTCTAGGAAGAGGAGTAATCATTATTTGTTGTGCATTCAGTTTTAAATTGGACAACTTTTCCATGTTATCAATTCCTTCTTTAATGGTGTCTTTTAAATGGTTTAATGGTATGTTTCACCTTTAGTTTTCTTTATAACGTTCCAACAATTGTAGCCCAAGATTTAAGCTTACAATTCCTAGAAATATTGAAAAGAAATTTATAACAACCCAACACTATTTGCATTGGGCAGTAAGTTTTTGCTTTGCTGATCACAGATTCTTCATTGAGAATGACCCAGCAGTCACAACATCAAAGAAACAATGGACGCTGGCCCTACCTTCCCACCGAAGAGAGCTCGACGAGACCCCTCCACTGCTATTTGTCTTCTAAACTGTGATGAAAAAGACCCTGGCGCCAAACTCACATCGCCACAGGACCTAGTGTCATGGGAAACGCTTTTGAATGCTGCAACTATTAGACAATGTATCCCAGTCTTGGACTTAGCAAAGGACCTTCCTGCTGGGGAAATTCCCCCAATACGGTATCATCGCCGATGTCGGAGTCTTTTTACAATGAAAAGAGACCTGGACGTAATAGTGAAAAAAGAAACTACGAAGGAAGAATCTGCTGCGGAAATTTTTTCGAGGCAGCCACGGAGAAAAAGCGTTAGTATGGGCAGAGCATATGATGCCATGTGTATATTCTGTCTGAAGCTTAAGTATCTTAACGGGCAAAATACAACAGAACGATTAGTGCAATGTCGAGAGCTGCGCGCTGACCAAACAGTACGGGATGCTGCTTTACGAAAAAAGGATACTAAGATTCTAGCCCTCCTTGATCGAGAACTAGTGGCAGCAGAAGCTCATTACCACCACACATGCTATCGTTTTTACACAAAGGAGGATCATGAATTGTCTCAAGGGGGTAGGCAAGACATTGATGATCCTGAGACTAAGTATGCTAATGCATTAGAGCAGGCAGAAATTGAATTGTTTTCTTACATTCAGAATGACTTCATCCTTAACCCAGATATCATTCCCATGACACATCTAACATCCAAATTATCTACTCGTCTTCTTGCTCATGGCATCAAAGAAGTGAAACCATTAACAAAGAAACACTTACGCAGAAAGCTAGAACAAGAGTTTGGCGAAACTCTCCGGTTTGTAAATGATACAAACAGTGAACTTCTGGTTTATCCAGCAAGCCTGAAAACTGGCCAGCTTGCAAAGGAACACTTTTCCATGAGAGAGGAATACAACATAGTCTCGTCCCAGGAGGAAGACAATGTCTTGACAAAAGCAGCCTCACAACTTCGGAAAATTGTCAGAGCGCAGGAGATAAGTAAGGAGTGGCCTCCGGATACTGAAATAAAGAACTGTTGTGTTCCCGAGCCTGTTAAAAGTTTCTTCTGCACACTACCAACAGGAGCTTTTGGCAATAACTCAAATTCAGAGAGGGTAGAGAGACTGGCAAATTCATTTGGGCAAGACCTGGTGTCTAATATTACGAACGGCAGGGAAAAACCACCTTAGCATGTTCTCTTACCTTTCGCGGTAAAATCATTGACAGGAAATGTCGAGTTAATTCAGACATTAAATCGTTTAGGGCACGGTGTGTCATATTCAAAACTTGAGGAAATAGACATGGCTCTTCGTCTGCAAAAGTTGTCATGTGGTGAAGACACCCCACTACCAACTGACATTCATCCAGGTGTCTTTACAACATTAGCTTCCGATAACATTGATCGTCTTGAGGAAACATTGAGTGGAGGGGGGACATCACACAGGGTAAAAGGCATAGCTGTTCAAAGAAAACTAATTGGGCCACTCCCGGATAGACGCACTCCCATAGTTGAGAAATCGAAGAAGCGAAGCATTACATCAGAGACAGATACAATACCATTGTATATTGCTCGTAAGAGAGTTGGTCCACAGTTGATTTTTACTACTGAACATGATACAACAGCTGCTGTAAATAGCACCACACAAAAAATATAGCTTGGGTCTTGGCACGTCTCTCTGACACTAATTCTCAGGATGTGAGCAGTTGGACCGGATTTAACATAAAAATCCGAGACAACATTGTTGTAGTTCAGGACACCATATCATACATCCCAACAGTTAATGCACCAGCCACAGAGTTGTCGACGGTAAATGAGGTACTGAATCAATCACTCAAAATCATGGAATCCGTGGAACTATCTGAAATTGTTTGTGTGTTTGACCAGGCACTATATGCCAAAGCTTTGGAGATTGTTTGGAAGCATCAAGAAAGATTTGGTTGCATAGTTCTCAGAATGGGTGTTTTTCACACATTGTGCACAATGTTGGCTATTCAAGGGAAACGATTTGGAGAGGCAGGTTTAAGGGACTTATGTGTAGAGTCCGGAGTTATTGCTGATGGTTCCATTGGCGGTGTATTTGATGGCAGAAAGTACAACCGCGCTGTTCGAATGCACAAACTCATGTACGAAGCGTTGATGAGAATTGTGTGGAATGGATTCTTACAGTGGTTAGGTCAAAGAGAAGATGATTGTCTGAGTGAAGCTTTAACTGTTCGAAAAGACTTTGCCAGTGATGTATCTCATGAGACACTAGATGATGCCACGTCTAATGCTTCATGTATTCGCATTATTCATCTTTTCCAACAGTACCGCGCCTTCCTCAAGAATGACAATGGCAGCCTATCAGCATTTTGGATATCTTATATAGATATGGCCGAGGTTGTGCTTGGTTTGTTGCGGGCAACAAGAGAAGGGGATTGGCTTTTGCACCATGGCCTCAATCAGAGACATGATCCCATGGTGTTTCGCGTATGACCGTTTAAACTATGCCAGATATTGGACATTCTACTATGCGCAAATGTCGTCGTTAGATATTCATCATCCTGAAATGTTTGAATACTTCATGAGTGGAGGATTTTCTGTTCAAATAGGAGCTGATAATCCATTTGGCAAAATACCAGTGGACCAAACAATTGAAGAAACAATAAATAAGGATACCCAGACGTCAGGTGGCACAAGAGGCTTTAGCTTAAACCCAGGTGCAATTCGTGGTTATTACCTAAATGTCGAATACCACAGCATGTTTCTTCATCGCCGAAGAGCAATGCGAGGAACTCGTTCCTCCACTTCGTGCCATCCGGATTTGCAGAAAAAGAGAATTGAAAAAGACGAGTCAGCCGTCCAATCACTCACTGATCTTATTCAGAACTCTTTAATAAATCCCCACAGATCAGAAGAGGACTCTTTCGTGAACATTTCTACCGGCGCATTGGCCCCAGCAGATGTTGAGAAGGACCTTTTCACTGCTCAAAGCATTGGCGAAAAGGCATACCAGAAGTTCAAGATTGATCATCTTGAAAAGGAAGCACCGGATGCCGTAGATTTCCATGCAACTATTAAGAAGCAAAAGCTAAAGACATTTGCAAATGTTTGTACAAAAAAGTGCAATGCAAAGGGAAAGAGGTCATCCGACGAGCAGATCGCAATATTTTTGCCAGAATGATTGTTATCGCACAAGGTCATGAGCTGGACATGCAGGAGGTTCTGTCTCATCCACGAGGCCCATTACCATGGGTGTTGGCAAATCAAGATGGGTCGCTAAGGAAGACTGAAAAAGCAGCACTAATGACGAAAATTGGGGAAAAAGTACCTCCTGTAGAAACCCTCCCACAGAACTCAGCATGCATTATCGATGGCATGAGCGTTGTGCAGAAGTTAAATGTGCAAAATAGCACATTTGCTGAGGTTTCAACCTCAGTCATTTGCTGAAGTTCTTTCGTTGGGCGAGGCAAATGCGATCAAACAGAGAATTCCAATGTGCCTTCTCCAACCTTGGAAGTGCATGGGAGATATCAGATCAAATGTTTGATACCTTGCAACATTTCAACAACATGTCTCATGTATGCGTCGTCCACAAAAACTGTACAGGTAAATCAACTCCGATACGAGGTGTTCTTTGCCAAAAGAGGGGAAATAGAGTCAAACCTTCTTCCACCTTGTAAAGATAGTCTAAAAAAGCATGCCCTCCGTGCCAATTACTAGGCAGGAATTAGGAAGCGAAGCCTGGAGACAAAACCAGTAATTCCTGATCCAGGGGGAAATGGATGGGTAAAAGATGACAGTAGTTCAATTGCCATCGACTGGATGGCCGGAACTCCGGCACCTGAAGCTGTGTTGGAAATGATGGCCTGCCAGTGCAAAAGAGTTTGCAAAAAGGGAGAGTGTGGCTGCATAGACAATGGGTTGAAATGTACGCCGATGTGTAAATTACAAACTTGCGAAAACCAGCGAAATGAGGAGGATGAACTAGAGATGACAGTTGATATTGAATCAGATTGCGATGATGATGATGATGATGATGAAGATTGAGAACTCAAAATACTCAGGTTACTTTCCAAGCCCTCAAACATTACCTGAAGACATCTAAAATATAATTTCTGGAAGTTGATATCACTTTTTGCTCATTTTTACTACTTTGTTTTAGTAGAATAAGTTGTGCTAAAGACGATTTTGGCAGCCTCTAAAATTTGTGACTTTTTGACCTCTGGTGACCTACATATGGACATAATTTGCATAATCGTGTGATTATGATAGAGGGTACATAGACATACAATTTGAGGATTAGATTTTCAATTTTGGTCAATCCACTCAAAAACTACAGTCATTATGGTTTCCCCTACCCCCGAAACCCTGGATTTTAGGTATTTACAAGAAATGGTTCAAAATCAATTGCTCTGAAATAAAATTTTGCAAAAGCAACTCAATAATGTCCCCAGAGAATCATCTGAAGACCTCTAAAATATGCATTCCAAGTGTTTAAATCACCATTGGGTGATTTGTTACTTTATTCTATCAACATGACTTGCCCAATGGTCAATTTTGGGCACCCCCTAAAATTGGTGACCTTTTGACCTCTGGTAACCTACATAATGAAATATTTTGCATAAATCTTCTTGATTAAAAAGGAGGGTACATAGACGGACATTATTAGTGGTATATTGTTAAGATTGACCCATCCAGAGCGAAACTACAGTTATTTTAGTTTCCCCTACACCCAAATTTTGGTCTTCAAATTATAGCGGTCGGGTTTTTTTTTTTTTTTGGATACATAGTCGAGGCTCGTGAAAGAGCTAACATTTATCAAACAAACAAATCCAACAAACAAGCAAACAATGTATATAAAAAGGGGAGCGGTCGACAAGATGGGGAGAAAAGGGGAGGAAGCACACAAACACAACATTTGAGAGCAGGGACATCGGGAGATGTGTGGGAGGGAGAGGGCCTGGGGGGAGGCAGGATAGGCATAAAACGCAAGGACACCAAGGACTTCCAGGAAAGAAGTCGGCACCTCAAAAAAGTGGATTTTAGGTGAAATTAGCTGGGGTAGTAAAGATGAAGGTTTTGGATTGGGGAAGATAAGAGATGGTGGTGAACAGCCGTTTTAAAGACCTGGAGGGAGGAGTGGGATTGAAGAGAGTGAGGGAGTTTGTTCCAGAGGCGGGAGAAAAGTGGAATGAAGGAGTGAAGGTGAGCAGAGAGTCTTGATTTTGGCAGTTTAACCATAAGAGGGTTGCAGGCAGATCTTTTGCGACCTGTAGGAATATTTGGGGGACTGAGCCCAGAGAGAGCTGGGGGAGCAAGACCGGAGAGGAGTTGGAAGAAGACGGAAAGACCACCAAGCTGCCTGCGGTGAGTAAGTGAAAGGCCCTCGGAGATAGCGTCATCGCGGGAGATTCCAATGATTCTGAACGCTTTGGTTTCAACAGCGTGAAGATGAGCTCAGTGTGAGGCAGGAGCACCAGCCCAGAGGGGAGAGCAGTACTCCATTGAGCTGCGGATGAAAGCCTTGTATGTGGTGAGGAGCTCAGGTGTGCCAAGAAAGGACTTCGCACGACGGAGGATGCCCAGTCAGCGACTGGCTTTGGAGGCCAGCTTGGAAATGTGGTTTTCCCAGGAAAGATCATGGCAGATAGTGAGACCCAAAAGCTTGAGTGACAGAGCTTCTTGGAGAGGATTATTCAGAAAGTGGATGGGAGGGTTGTCCAGTCGGTCTTTTCGGAGAGACATAGTAAGAGTGTGGGATTTGTTAGGATTGAAAGACATGTTCCACTTGTTTGACCAGTCTGTGATTTTGTCCAGGTCTGCAGAGAGTGAGGAGGCTGCAGACTGCCGATCTGAATAATGAGGAATGGAGCGGCAGATAGTGGAGTCATCAGCAAAGAGATAGAGTGGATTTTCCAGAGAGTCGGAGAGATCATTCATGAAGACCAGAAATAGCACAGGGCCCAGAACACTACCTTGGGGAACTCCAGCCAGAACAGGAAGGGGAATGAAATATATTGAATGATCGTTTTAAGGCCATTTTCCCCGCTGGAGCAGGGGTTAGCCTTGCGGGCCCCATGACAATCATGGTTCCCTGTTTGAGGCAATGTTTTTATGGCCGGATGCCCTTCCTGACGCCAACCCTTGGTCGCCTCCTACAATGCGCAGGGATATGGTGTACCTATTCTAAACCGGGGTACACACCGTGATCATTCATCCCAGCAAGCTGGTACTCAATTTGCCGACCTCGGAAGGATGACAACCCCCCTGGCGTTAATTCAGCGATCGATCGGGATTCGAACCCAGGATCCTAGGATCCCAAGCCGGCACCCTAACCGCTAAGCCAACACCAGGCTTGTTTCCAACTGCATGCCTCCATTTCCAACTGCATGCCTCCATTTCCAACTGCATGCCTCCATTTCCAACTGCATGCCTCCATTTCCAACTGCATGCCTCCATTTCCAACTGCATTGCTCCCTTTCCAACTGCATGCCTCCATTTCCAACTGCATTCGCCCCCATGCCATGTGCTCTAGCTCGGGGAAGAAGGGCGTGGCCCCACCTCGTCATCAGGAGGAGGAGTGAGCCAGCCCCGATCAACCAACCAAGAAGGAGTGGGTTTGGCTTGAGAGGGCGGAGAAAGAAACATCAAGGACGTTCAAGAAAATTATACGGTGGGGCCTATAAAACCCAGTGCGGGAAACCCCCACCTCAGTTCTGTGGAGGGAGGTGCTTGAGACGAGTGAGAGTCCACAGGGAGAGAAACCGTACAAGAGTCCCGCGGGTGTCGACTGAGTTTCACAGACGCAGGAGGCAGAGGACGCTGCCGGTGAAGCCGAATACGTGGAGCTGCAGGCTGCTTGCTGCCAACCCAGAGCGGAGCTGTTTGCCGGGTTTTTCGCCTCGACCTCAGAGCGTGGACCGCGAGCTGAAGCCGGACCTAGATGCTACCATCTGCCTGGACTCTTCTCTCCCTTCCCATACCATCCCTGCCATTCCATCCATTCGTGTACGTGAGTTTGTCTTGTTTGTCTTGTCTGGGGTTTTAAGTAAGTTTGCACAAGTATAAGTTGCTCTGTGTCTATCTTTCCCTGTAAATTACTTTTATTCCATTTCTTTTCTTTCTTCTTTGGTTGTATCGTAATAATAAATATTTATTCTTCCTTACTTTGGCTTCTTCTTCCTCGTCCGATCGTCCTTGTCTTTTCCATCATTGAACACCTGTGGCACGATTTGGCCAACGCTCACGAATCGGGTTAGTCTTTGCTAACGGCGCGGATTCCGGATTGCTAAACCGCTCGGCAAATACCATCTTATCCGGGGTTCGTGCGGAGCTATCCACCGGCTTCGTGGAGAGATTGGCGGAGGTGTACGGGACTCCCTTGACCAATCACCTCGGCCAATCTCACCCCACGAAGAAGCGGGATAGTTCCAGGACTCGGACGGCCAGCTTAAAAGACGAGGAGGTTAAACCCCCCCACCCCCCGGCAAGGGGAGTGCCGAAACCGAAGTCCGTAACAATTGTTACTGATCTCAACGTCGGCCCCTTTTCCCCTTACCAAGGGGGGATTAGTCCCCTTGTCTGTGACTGACCGACGTGAGTCCTGGGGGTCCCAATGCTCCTTCCGGTCGGGAGCAGCCAGGGTATTTGGTTAATGAAAAGTCCCAAGGACCTGGGTGCCACTCCTGACCACGAAGCAGGGGAGGGACTCCCGCTCGAACCACGGTTTTAGATGTTCTAATTGCCGAGCGGTTTTAACAACCCGGAGTTCGAGCCGTTAACAAAGACTAACCCGATTATAAAGCGGTTGGCCAAATCGTGCCACAGGTACTCAATGGGGAAATCTCTAAAACGACCGAATGAGAATGAAAGAAGGCAAAGGTAAGGAAGAACAAATATTTATTATTACTATACAAAACTAAAGGAGAAGAAAGGAAATAAAGTAATTTACAGGCAGATAGACACAGTGCAACTTAACTATACAGGCTTACTTAGACCCCAGACAACACCAAAGACAGACGACAGGCAGACTTACACGAATGGGGAATGAAGGCAGGAATGACTGGAAGGAGAGGCAGGTTCAGGTCCGGGCATAACGGCAGGCTGGAGGCGAACGGCCGCCGACTCCCCCGCAATCTGGTTCACACAGCATGGCGTCTGCTCGCAGCAGCGCGTCAGGGCTTCGCGCGGCTGGTGTAACGGGGCTGGTTGAGCGGGGCTGGTGGAAGTGGGGCTCTCTGCAGTACTGTTTGCCACGGAACTCTCTTGTGCAGGGCTCAGCTGGGTCACGCATCTGTAGAACTTCCCGGGCGGATTGTTCCCCCATCTCCCTCAATTTGCCTCCAATCTTGTCTTCTAACCCCGTTAACCCATTCTTCACCCCTTCCATTTGGTTCTCCTGGGTGGCCATCCTATTTTCCACCCCCGTTAACCCATCCTTCATTTCCCCAATTTGGCTTCCCAATTCCCCTATTTGACTTCCCATCCCATTTCTTAATCCACCAATTTGGCTTTCTAATCCCCCAATTTGGCTTTCTAATCCCCCAATTTGGTCGCCCATATCGTTCCTCAATTCATTTCTCAATTCCCCAAATTGGCTTCCCATTTCAGTTTTCAATCCGTCGAAGCTATCCCCTGTTTTTGCCACAAAGGCCATCATCTTGTGCACCTGAGAACAGGAAGGGGAGATGAGAGAAATCCATTCAGGACCACACGTTGACTACGACCAGAGAGGAAGTCCGCAAGCCATGAGTGGAGATTTCAATGGATACCATAGGAGGAGAGTTTGGTGAGCAGAGCTGGGTGCTAGACCGTATCAAAGGCACGTGATATGTCAAGGGAGACAGCTCTGATTTCCTGTTTGGCATTGAGGACCTCCATCCATTGTTGAGCAGCAGAAGCAGCATGTCCAGAGTAGAATGGACTGGTCTGAATCCAAATTGATGATCAGAGATCAAGCCATTGGAGAAGAGCAAGGATTTGATATCCGAAGCAATGATGGATTCCATGATTTTGCTGATAATTGGGAGCAGGCTGATTCGTCTGTAGTTGCAAGGATCTGTTTTTGCACATTTTTTGTGTAAAGTGTTAATGTTTGCTGATTTCCAAGATGCTGGCAGATGACCTTGAGCAAAAGAGAGGGTGAAAATAACACAGAGAGGATGAGATAGAGCGGCAGAGCAGGATTTTAGGACCCATGGGCTGATGTCGTCTGGTCCAGTTGCAGAATCAGAGTCGAGGTTTGACAAAAATTTCTCCACCTTGTCAGGAGAGAAGGACACAGAGTCCAGGATCAGTTGGGTTCGACTGGGAAAGGTGGGAACAGAGAGAAATGGGTTTGGGACACAAGATTTTGAGGCAAACACAGAGTTGAGGCATTCGGCTTTGTCACGTGCAGTGTCAACTGTGTCGCCATTTGAGGTAAGGGAGGGAATGGAGGGGGAACAAACACCAGAAACAGATTTGACCAGACGCCACCAGGATTTGGAGGAAGGAGACAGATAAGAGAGTTCAATCTTGAGTGTGGAGAGATAGTGCTTCCTGGCACTCCTGAGGGTGGACACACACTTGTTCCAAGCTTGGTGGAAGGAACTGAGATTGCTTTCAGTTGGATTTGCCTTCCAAGAGGCAAAGGCAAGTTTTTTCAGGGCAACTGCCTCACCACAATATTCAGTGTACCATGCACGGGAGGAAGGGTAAGACATTAAGACAACTGAAGATGAGATGGGATGAATCTGTGCATGAGAGAGAGAGAGCAGTTTGCTTTGGAAGAATTCCCAGGAAGAATTGATGTCAGAGGCAATAGAGATGGGAGACCAGTCCAGATGATTGCTGGCTGCTTGCAGACCGTGCCAGTCAGCCTGAGTGAAATGCCAGACTCGTCGGCGCTGAGGAGGCTCTCTGAGAATGGCCAGAGAGATGTCCACTTTAACAAGCACATGATCAGAAGAACCAATTGGAGCAGAAGAAGAGCAGCAGACATTTGCAGGGAAGTTTGTCATAACCAAGTCTCGAAGAGAAGATACTCCATTGACTAAGATCCGGGTCGGGAAATTGACAGATTGTGTCAGTCCCAATGAGTCGCAGAAGTTCTTTGCTGAGGTGCCATGGCTGGTGAGAGAGGAACCCACACACAGCCAGCTGGCATGATGACAGATGAAGTCGCCAGATATGAGGAAGAGAGAGTTTGGATGAGTTGAGAGAAGTTGGTCCATGTTGTCAGACAGCGAAATGTAAATAGAGTCATCAGTGTTTGGAGGACGGTACAGAACACATAGAAACAAAAGGTGGGAGCGGAGAGGAAGCCATAGCCATAGGTACTCCTGGGGGTGGGGTGGAGAGAGGGTATTGCAAGGAGAGTGAGGAAAAGAGTTTTTGATAAAGATAGCAACCCCACCACCAGGACGAGGCTCAGGTCTATCATACCGGAGGAGGGAGTAACCAGGAAGAGATATTAAGGAATCAGAGACATCTTGAAGGAAGAAAGTTTCTGTTAATCAGATCAAGTCTGGATTGTCAGAAGCAACCTGAATGGAGAGATCAATCAGGTTTGAGCGAAGGCCCCGGATGTTTGAGGTCCATACCGTTAATGAGGAGAGAGGGGGAGCATCGGGTGCAGGACAGGGGAGGGGAGGGGTAGGGTCAGATGAAGGATGAGAGGGGGATGTAGGGAGAGCAGTTGATAGTGTGTCAGAGATTACAGAAGAGTTACAAGAGAGGGAAGGATGAGGATGAAAGGTTTGATGGTGATGGGATGAGGCACAGTGAGGGGTTGTTTGAGGTGGGGGGGGGGGCAGAGCAAAGTAGAAGGTTGGGGGAGGTGGAGGTATGAGATGGAAGGGAGACGAAGTGGGGAGGAGGCAGCTTTGAGGAGGAGGTGGGAGGGGGGAGAATTTGGGAGGGATGGTTGGGGGGGAGATTAGAAGGGGAGGGGTTGGGGGGAGTTTTGAATGGGAGGGGCATGGGGGGAGTTTAGAAGGGGAGGGGCAAGGGGGGAGTTTAGGAGGGGAGGGGCAAGGCGGGTGTTTAGGAGGGGAGGGGTAAAGGGGGAGTTTCGGAGGGAAGGGGCAAGGGCGGAGATTTGGAGGGGAGGGGCAAGGGGGGGAGTTTAGGAAGTGGATGATTAATGAAAGACGAACATTTGTAACAATTTGGGTTTATTGTGATTTTCAAGTTAGCGATCCGTTCAAGAACGATGGAGGAGGGGTGGAATGAATGTGAATTTAGAACATGTTGTGATTTAGAGTTACAAGAGATTGAATATTTTTTTGAAATGGAATGAGTTGAAGAGGAAATTGAAAGGAGCCTTTTAAATAGGAAGAAAAACAGCGTGTTGTCATAAACCACTGTAGTGGGGCTGCTTAACTGATGAATTGTGCCTTTTCCCTTAAAAGCATGAAACTTGGCACATGGCTAGGATACCCCAAAAGAAAGATTATTAGTCCAGGGGGCATCTCCAATTTCACCCCATATGGCGGCCATCTTGAAATTCAAGATGGCCATCATACAAGACCTGTTTTGATGAATATCTCCATAATTAGAACAGATATCAAAATGGTTGAAGTGCCTATACCTACATTTTTAGGGTCTAGGAATCCAATGGCAACATAAAATATTCAATAGTATATGGCAGCCATCTTGAAATCCAAGATGGCCGCCATAACAGACCTGTTTTGATGAATATCTCCATAATTAGAACAGCTATCTAAATGGTTGCAGTGCCTACACCTACATTTTTAGGGTCTAGGAATCCAATGGTAACATAAAATATTAAGCAGTCATATGAAAATATTAATTTTGCAAAGTATCATGCATACTGGGAATGCATATAAATACTCTTAACAGGTTGGCATTCTTCAGTGATTAAAAGTGTCTATGACATCGCAGACTGTAACTGTGCCATCTTGTGGTTTTCTAGTCTTTGCTGCATTCTCCATCACATGCGCAGAGAGAAGTACAGGGAAGTGCAGCTTTCTTACACCGGCAACGACCAGTACATCCTTTTTTGCACCCACACTTAACAAGTTCATTGCAGATCTTTGCAGCCTCTGGAAGTGTTGTCCATATTGGTTTGAACTGGCCAGCAGACGTTTTTTGCCAACCCCATTCAGTGGGGCTTGGTAGATCAGGCTTAGCATGCAATGCTTGTCCCCAGCATAGTGCGCCTTGGTATACTGCCCGCTTTACGTGCTGCACAAGGGCATCATGTGTTGGTGGAATTGATTCCACAGGTCTGCCCTTCTTTGCAAACAGTTTCTTTCGTACAATGTTAATGTCAGTAGCAGTACTTGTGCGATCATACAACAGAATAACAAATCTCTCAATGACGTTCATGCAGGTTTAAGTTATCTCTGTGCTCTGGTGGCAAATTTCTGCTTGTACCTCTGTGAGCTCAGGGAATGATTCCCACACATTCCATGCAGTTACCTTTCCACGCCCATTAAACGCTGAAGAAGTGTCACACCCTGTTAGTGCATGAAACATGGGGAGGGCTTTAGATTTATCAGGGCCAAGAGCTGTGGCTATATCATGTGCAGAGATAAATCACATGTTCTTGCCTGTCCCTGGTAAGAGTATTGTTACAGACACGACTTTGATGTTATGGTGGGCCGAGCGGAATGGCCGCCGTGTCCGCACAAGTTACCCGATTATACTCGAACCTTGGCCGAGCCGCGCTACGCTAGATCAATGAAGGAAAAGGACACAACGGCTGGGATTAAAATGACACGACACCAGGGATACGCTTCTCAAGACCTCCGGAGGAGGTTATAATATGGCAGAAGGTTAGATTACAGGAATGAGAGGGACAGCATAGAAAGATAGGCACTTAGACACACTTATCTTAATTCCCGACAGACCACAGATAAACAGGACAAAACTGACTCACACGGGGATTGATGGCAAGGAAAGCGGGCAGTCGATGGCTCAAGGTGCACTCTTGGCTCAAGGACAGAATCGACCCGGTCCGGTCCAAAGATGCGGGGAGGTATCGTCGCGCTGGGGGTGGCGTCCTTTGCTCTCCGTGGTTCAGGCGCATCTGGCTTCACATCCGGTAAGTCGCTGCGTATATCCGGCGGGGAGTGACACGCCCTCGGCTCGTTAGCTCCGCCTCAGATGGAATCGGCCCGTTGCTTCTCATTGGGTGCGGGGGGTTACCGGCTCCGCCCTTGACGAGGGGCCGACAGGCAGCCCCTTCGTGGTAACCCCGTCGGCGCACATGGGTAATGGCGGCTAACCGAGCCGGAGTGAGGACGCACACTCCCCCCGCGCGCCGTTGTTGTAGTTGTTGTTTC
Source organism: Myxine glutinosa (assembly GCF_964187855.1). NCBI lineage: Eukaryota > Metazoa > Chordata > Myxini > Myxiniformes > Myxinidae > Myxine > Myxine glutinosa. The sequence continues at coordinate 65,179,654 of NC_136265.1, read as the reverse complement.
AGTTGTTGTTGTTGTTGTTGTTGTAGTTGTTGTTTCAGTTGTTGTTGTTGTTGTAGTTGTTGTGGTTTCATGGGGAAGATGGGAGGAGGTATGGGGAGGTCCTAAACTCACTACTGGTGCCATACGATCACATTCTGGTGCAACGAAGAGTCAGAATTAATGGAAACGAGTCCTTAACTGACATAGACTAAGAATAACTAGCAAGATGTCTGAAAGTTGTCTACGTGAGATGCGGTGGACCTGGGCACGACATTTAATGGGGGAAAAAGGGGAAGGTTGGTTCTACAGAGTGTTATTTACAGGCAATGGGACTAGGGAATGGGGGATTGGGGATAGTTGGGGAGTATTGGGGAAATAGGGGAATATTTACAAGCGGATATGGAGGCCAAATGCCATATCCGCAACATTGCACCCTTCTCTACCCTCGGGGCGTCCCGACCCGATAAATTTTTACCTATTTTAGTGTGGCACTCAGATGTAGTTCCCTCTACTATTAACTCTACCCTGAGTGCGACAGTTTTACGGATATTCACAAATGAGTAAATATGTCCCCCTGCGACGTTGCACCCTTCTCCTCACAGAAACACACCCACAGGATAACCGAATTGCGGAAAGAATTCTCAAACTAAACATACAGCCGGTAGGGAGCATTATTTACAAGACTACGCTGATATTTACACTACGATCCAGGACCTGTTTTTGGAGGAACACATGCAGATGTTATGCATAGAGAGAGCACGCATGCCAGCATCGATACACCAACCCACGAGTGCTCTGTGGCCTTACGGCCTTTAATAATGTGCAGAGCACCCCATCCAAGCGCCAAAAGCACCACCCCAGCACCAATCGGTGCAGTCACCATTGTTCATTGAATAAAAATAAATTCAACAACCCCTAACCCTGCAGGTGTTTCTTGCTCTTCGTGTGGTGCACTTGGCCTTCTGGCTTCTTTCGAAATAAAGAAAGGCGCCAACCGCGTCCATTTCTTTATTGTGGCCGTCAGGGGGCCAACTATTAGTGGTTCACCTGTTTGGCATAGGTGCCACGTTGACCCATAGGTCCATCCACGGGTGGTGCTTGGCCGCAAAAGAACTGCGGTCCATTGTGGGTGGCCACCAAAATTGCGGTCCATATGGTGTATCGATCCAGGCAGCAAGCAGCGAAAGTGCAGGCCCACAACTGCGGAGCCAGCACCTCTCTCTCCTCTCTCTCTGCCCCAAAACCAGATCCTCGGAGGTGGGAGACAAAAGAAGCAGACAAGTGAGTAAGGTGGTAAGGGCGCAAAAGTGCACGCAACATTAGGTAATGCACACTAGGGGCACATGGGAACCAGGTGAGACAGGTACGTTCCTACCGTACGCCCCCCCCCCCCACCAGGTAACCTACATGGCCCCTCCCTTACCCCTTACTGTATCCACAGAACACAACACTACTCATAAACATCTACTTTACAAATCAACAAACGTCCCTACTGTCTTCCCCATTCCTCCCATAAACCAAATTCGTCTTCTCTCCCTCCTAACCAATCAAATTTGCCATTTTCAACTCTCATCAAAATTTGCCATCTCCAACTCAACATCATAATTTGCTATCACCAATTCATCATCAGTCCCTCCTAGGGAGGGAGAGATGGAATCACCCCAATGTCTCATCCACGTCGTGATGCGTCTCACCAATCCACACAGCAATTCTCCCTTCCTGCACACAGAACAAATAAAACACAGGTGTGGAGTCATCATCATCACCTCAGGTAAGTGGCTGCGTATGGTGCGACAGGTTCATCAATCCTAACTATTTCCTCAATGACTTTAACAACTTTACACTACCCGGGGTCTTTCTCCTGCCAAACCATTGGCCCTCTTACACTATGGGTTCTAAAAACCAATTCCCATTGGCCAAACTGTGGTGCTTTTCAATTTGGGGTCTCACTCCCCCGATTCATCTCCCGGTGCCCTCGCACAATTTCTGGGCTGTGGCGTGTACCTCTCCCAGCGGGTATACCCACCTGCACACCTCCACCACTGCAGTTGCCTCCGAGCTTACCTGCTCCTTACCCTAACCTAACTACCTGGGGAAGGCCCTCTGGCGCTCTCCCCACTCGGTGCCCTCTCTGGCACTGGGCTGCCCGATCCACACCCGGGATCCTCAGGCACCCACTCACAACTACCGGCTCCCAGAGCCCACCTGCGGCCTCACCTGGCCGACATCCTCACAGTGGTGGAGTGCCCAACCAACTACACACACTAACAGGCTACATGCCCAGCCATTTCCACAACACTAATGCACCCATTCACAATACCATTCTGCAACCGCACCACAAATGCCAATATCCAACCACAATTTACCTATACCCTCTACCTAACACTTACACTACCTGCCCCGGGTACTCGTGAAAGGGGTCCACTCTTCCCCCATCCAAACCTTCGCACCATGCACACCACTCCGTACCACTTACTCCAACTCTCTCCACACACCTGTACCTGCACACCTGTGCTCTCACACCTGGTGCCACCTGCACCCTTCTCTCCCCAAGCGCATTCGCGCTGATCCACACACTCACTACTCATACACTGCTCCACACACCTGTCCAGTTGCACACCTGTGCAATCACACCTGTTCAATTCTCACCTGTTCAATCCTCACACACACGGCATCATCTCAGCTAACTACTCCCCTCTGAAACTTGCGCTTGCCAGTCGTCCCTTTAAACTATTGCGCTCCCACGTCATTATAATCCACACTAATCTACCTGCGTCCCCACTACAGGTATCAGTCACTAACTAACCCTTAACGTTACCTAAGGTCATCTTCGCTAGATCCCTACACACCATATCCTAACCCACCCGGGCTAGTTTTCACTGCCATACACCCCATAAGCTATTGCTCCTTTGCCCCCACCATATGGGAAGGGTGGCAGGGATGCCAGCCTTACCCACCGGGCCCATCGCTCACTACCAATTTTGCACATCAAATTTCAACAAATTAAAAATTTGCCAATCACTACCCATCATCTGCCAATCACTACTGCCAATCCTTTGCCAATCATCAAATTTTGTTTTGCTCTAATTTTGGGGCCAAAACACTATCCTCATCACACAGTCTACTCACTAATGCCTCTCGGTGCGCCAATTCCCGTCCAAAGCCCGGTTTCGTAAAGCCAAGCCATGAATGCGGGTTGTTCTGTGCCAGCGGCTGGATACGTCCCGCATTCGGTGCAGGGAAGGAGGTTTACCCGGGCCGAGATCCCACGGCTCGATCTCGACCTGCCGGAATGCCTCAACAAAAAGTGGTCGCCATGACGACCCTTTCTATCGGGCTGCCCGCTCCGCCTAGTGGAGCACGGACGCGGCCGTTCCACGCGAGGCCCAGCACGCACCGAGGGCCCGAATCGGCCAAAAGTCGACCTAACCTCTAACCTGGTTACCGTCGATGCTTCACCTGGATTCTTACACCCCGCAGCCTGTTCCTTGCTCACACATCCAGCCGTCTCCATGCTCCTCGTACCTTTCCTTACACACCCAGGTACCCTCATTCCACTCACAGACTTGGTCACACACCTGACCACCGAACACCTTGGCACACATTCGTCACTCGCACACCTTACCAACACACCTCTTCGCGCCCCCTCCTCGGTCACCTCCTCTGTGACAATCACAGGTGTGCTCTCACCCGCACACCCAACCACGTGCCTCACTACCAATTCCAGCGTGCATTCCCACACACGCTCTACCATTCCAGGTGTGCATCCTTCCATCCCAGGTGTACATCCTCGCTCACCTGTCACAACCAACTCACTCTCCTTGTCACTCTCACTACTCTCACCTCCATTCTTGACAACGCACTCACCCTTACTCCCGACAGCGCACTCTTTCCTCATGCACCTGTCCGTTACACACCTTTCTCGCGCACACTCTCCCATCACACCCTCTGTAACACTCACCACAGGCGTGCATTCTTCCTTGCCTTTGACAGCGCACTCTTTCCCCATGCACCTGTCCGTCACACACCTCTCTCGCGCACACTCTTGCGCACACTCTCCCCTCACACCCTCTGTAACACTCACCACACCACGCTTCCATGTGCTCCCTCGCACACGCGCTACGACCGACTCACTCTCGCCAGCACCCTCACTCCTTGGCACGCACTTTTTCCTCACACACCCCAGAGTCGGACTTTCTCGCACACCTCCTCTTTCGCACACCAGACCTGTCGCACACTTCACCAACGGCCTCTCACGAACACCCGGGTCCATCTCGACCCCCAAGCTTCTTAAATCCCCTGGCGCATCATACGCACGACCATATTGGTCACCACTTACACCGGGTCCTCTTCCTCTTCGCTTCTCCTCCATCACCTGCGAATCCCTCATCCGGTTAATGAGCACATCATCACGATCCGAACACAGACTTTGGACCAATTCTTTTACTTCCTCCTTTATCTCTTTCTTATCCTCTCTCCGTCGCTTCTTAATTTCGCTCACCCCTTCTTCCACTTCTTCTAATTTCTGCTTCACCTCCTTCATCTCTTCGTGCGCCCCTTTAAGTTCTTCCTCTAACTCCACTTTATTTTTTTCTATGTGCTCCCGCACCTCCCGCTCTTTAACCTCCATCACCTCTACCACCTTGTCCATTTTCCTCGTCAGGTCCTCATGTACCGTCTGACACTCTTTTTTAATTACCCCTACGTCCTTTTTCATCTCCTTCTGTGTCGATTTTAAACCCTCTATTACCGCTGTGTTCTTCTTTACCTGGTCCCCCAACTCCTTTTGTCCCACTGTCAGTTGTTCTACTCCCAGCGTCAACTCCTCTATACCCCCTTGCAGTTTTACAGTCCCCTTTCTCACCTCCTTCTCCATGCGCTCCTTACAGTGCCTCACCTCCTCGCGCACTCCTCCGACCTCCTCACTCACCCCTCTTCTGATCTCCTCTCCCATCACTTGCATCTCCTGCCCAGATGCCACCCTCATCTGCTCCATTTCCTCCCTGTGAGCATCCAGTTTGGTTTCTACCCCCATTCTGACCCCCTCTATCTGCTGCCCCATTTGTTTAACTTCCCTTTCCGCTTGGTCCCTCATGTCCCTCAATTTGCCTTCCATACTGTTTTCTAACCCCTCTAACCCCTTTTTCATCCCTTCCATTTGATTCTCCTGAACGGCCATTCTGTTTTCTACCCCCATTAACCCCTCCTGTATTTCCCCTAATCTATTGTCTAATCCCTCTATTCTACTCCCTAACCCATGTTTCACCCCTTCTATCCCATTGTCTAACCCCTCTAATTTCTTCTCTAATCCCTCACCGGTACCCCTCGCTTCGTCCCTCATTACCCCCATTTGGCCCTCTAATCGCTCACTATCAGCCCTCATTTGCTCACTCTGAGCATCCATCCGATTCCCCATTTGTCCCATACTGGTTTTCAAACCTCTAATTTGGTCTCCCAATTGCTCACTATTCTTTTCCATAAGGGCCGTCATTTGCATAAAAAAAAGATTCAAATCCCCCGGTGGCGTAACCACAGTCGCGGGCGTGGACGCCGTGGCCATCTGCGAGGCGCCATTTTGCGCTCCCGCAACGTCGGGCGCAACGACGCTATTTTGTGCGTCTGCTACCCTCACTGCTTCGCTCTCCTTATGTCCCTCATTTTGGTCCTGGACCGACCCTGCCTCACTCTCCTCTACCGGACCCCAGCCGACTTGGTCTGCCATAGCGCGACTTTCAAAATTCGGGTTTTTATATTTTGTAAAACACAATCAAATTTCGCCGTTATAATTTCGAGCGCGGGAAACGCGCTCCGGATCGAATTCTACCTCCCAACACCAATTGTTACCCTAGTGGTACAATTGGTGTTCCAAAATTTGGGCCTAATAAATTTAGTCCCAGGTCCGAATCCGACACTCCTGACACCAATTGTTACAGACACGACTTTGATGTTATGGTGGGCCGAGCGGAATGGCCGCCGTGTCCGCACAAGTTACCCGATTATACTCGAACCTTGGCCGAGCCGCGCTACGCTAGATCAATGAAGGAAAAGGACACAACGGCTGGGATTAAAATGACACGACACCAGGGATACGGTTCTCAAGACCTCCGGAGGAGGTTATAATATGGCGGAAGGTTAGATTACAGGAATGAGAGGGACAGCATAGAAAGATAGGCACTTAGACACACTTATCTTAATTCCCGACAGACCACAGATAAACAGGACAAAACTGACTCACACGGGGATTGATGGCAAGGAAAGCGGGCAGTCGATGGCTCAAGGTGCACTCTTGGCTCAAGGACAGAATCGACCCGGTCCGGTCCAAAGATGCGGGGAGGTATCGTCGCGCTGGGGGTGGCGTCCTTTGCTCTCCGTGGTTCAGGTGCATCTGGCTTCACATCCGGTAAGTCGCTGCGTATATCCGGCGGGGAGTGACACGCCCTCGGCTCGTTAGCTCCGCCTCAGATGGAATCGGCCCGTTGCTTCTCATTGGGTGCGGGGGGTTACCGGCTCCGCCCTTGACGAGGGGCCGACAGGCAGCCCCTTCGTGGTAACCCCGTCGGCGCACATGGGTAATGGCGGCTAACCGAGCCGGAGTGAGGACGCACACTCCCCGCGCGCGCCGTTGTTGTAGTTGTTGTTTCAGTTGTTGTTGTTGTTGTTGTTGTTGTAGTTGTTGTTTCAGTTGTTGTTGTTGTTGTAGTTGTTGTGGTTTCATGGGGAAGATGGGAGGAGGTATGGGGAGGTCCTAAACTCACTACTGGTGCCATACGATCACATTCTGGTACAACGAAGAGTCAGAATTAATGGAAACGAGTCCTTAACTGACATAGACTAAGAATAACTAGCAAGATGTCCGAAAGTTGTCTACGTGAGATGCGGTGGACCTGGACACGACATTTAATGGGGGAAAAAGGGGAAGGTCGGTTCTACAGAGTGTTATTTACAGGCAATGGGACTAGGGAATGGGGGATTGGGGATAGTTGGGGAGTATTGGGGAAATAGGGGAATATTTACAAGCGGATATGGAGGCCAAATGCCATATCCGCAACAGTATTTATGTGCTTTCCCAGTTTGCATGATACTATGCAAAATTAATATTTTCATATGGCCGCCACATACTGCTTAATATTTTATGTTACCATTGGATTCCTAGACCCTAAAAATGTAGGTGTAGGCACTGCAACCATTTAGATAGCTGTTCTAATTATGGAGATATTCATCAAAACAGGTCTGTTATGGCGGCCATCTTGGATTTCAAGATGGCTGCCATATACTATTGAATATTTTATGTTGCCATTGGATTCCTAGACCCTAAAAATGTAGGTATAGGCACTTCAACCATTTTGATATCTGTTCTAATTATGGAGATATTCATCAAAATAGGTCTTGTATGATGGCCATATTGGATTTCAAGATGGCCGCCATATGGGGTGAAATTGGGGATGCCCCCTGGACTAAAAATCTTTCTTTTCGGGTATTCTAGCCATGTGCCAAGTTTCATGCTTTTAAGGGAAAAGGCACAATCGATCCGAATTTTTTAGCTAAGCCGCCCAGCTACTGAATAAAACACTGCAGCGGAAGGTTTAAACATATTTTAACAGAACCGTGAAGAACAATCTAATATTCACAAAAGTACCAATGGGGAGACGGAGCCGAGAGGGACAACTACAAGTCACGTGAACAGGGGAAAAGGTGAAAGGCAAGGAGATAATGGGGGCGGGGCGAGGCAGCGCACGTGGGCAGAATCACACGATGGGCCAACTTCACACGTCGAGAATGGGAAATAAATGTTTGTTTTTTTGTTTTTGTTGGGGAGAGAGGGGGTTAAAACGTCAGACAAAGAGTAGATGTACGGGGAAGTTTGGGGGAGAAAGGGAAATCGAAAAACCTAGCAAAAACAGCGAAGGAAGAAACAAACTTCGATGGGGGACAGGGGAGGCCTGAGGCAAGGCCGCAACACGCGCAGCAAACAGAAACGATTAATTTATGAAAGATAAACACCAAGAAACTTCCAAAGGACACTCTACAGGTTCACACACCGAAAGATAAATGCAGTTTCGACAAAATACAATTGTGAACAATGACATAACTTTGAAAACGTGGAGAACGTGTGCAGCTTCGAAAATCCCTGCCGTCGTCTCCAAGATCTCACGAGATCTCAATGGCTTTTATTGAAATTCTACAAATACTGTTTAGATTTTGATGAGAATTAAGAACCTGCCGCGAATGCAGAAGTGGACAGATGATGGCAAATGCACGGGTTTGATAATATCCAAATACAACCATCATTTAAAACACTATTTTGTTGAAGTATCAATTGATGATTGGAATCACCATTGACTGGGTATGGAACAAACGTACCCGTTTGTTTGCGAACGGGTACGTTTTTCATGGAGGGACCTCACAAACTTGTTGTCCATGTCTGACGTGCGACTCAAGGTTGCTACAGGAATGTGGAATTTATTGGTTTCACGCTTTAGCATTCACCGTTTCTGCATTGTCTGTTTGCTTCTGGCCTCCCACCCGTGCATAGCTGAGGGGACGGAGGGGTGAATGCATGTGAGCCATTGCTGACACTGGATCTGATGGATTGAGACAGGGCTTTGTGGGCAGGCGTGGCTCCGATGAACCGCGGGGCATTCCAGGTGCCGGGGGTGGAGTATGGGGGAGGGTGGGAGTGGCGGGGCCGTGGCTGGGGTACCCACGGGAGAATGGAGATGGGGAATGACGCGTGGTCTGCGCGTCTCTGTGATGGGCGGGTCTGGCGGCACTATGGGGCAGACCGTGGTGATACATTCATCGAGGTGCCCAGAAATGTTGGGGTGCCGACGCTGACGGCAGATGTGGGTCCTGGCAATGGGGGTGGGAGTGAAACAAGCGGCTTGCAATGCTGTGTAACTCATGCACGGTCCAGACTCTTGGGTGGGCTGCGCTGTGGGTCACAGGGGGAGGGGCCTTCAGGAGAATGGGAGGAGGTGATGAAAATGGGCACATGGAAACGACGGAACATCTTACGTTGATAAAAAGAAGAAAAGTATCTCAAGCAAAGAGTCGCCGGCCTCCTATAGGGGAAACCCCATGCCTGTGTGGCCACTCTGAGCAGCAGGAAAGTGCGCTGTAAAAAATAATAACTGTACCTTCTCAAGCGAGGAAACAGATCACCTTGCGAAGAGACATGATTACGCACCACAGCAAGAAGCTTCGAAAGTGCTGACTGTCTCACCACCATCAAAGACAATACTCCAGAGGAGAAAACTACAAACGAAAACGAAGAGTGTTGAGGTGAAGGAGATAATCCTCCAATGCAGGATGTAATCCAATTTCCATACATTAAGCATGGGGGAGTAAAGGTAAGGGTGAACGGTTCAGGAACCAGCTGAAAAAAACTGGCACGAGGGCGGAATTAGTCCCCCTTGATAAATGTGAGAAGGTCTTTTCAACGATTAAAGATATCTAGATAAAGATAGAATAGAAGAGATAACATCTCAGGCAAGGCAACAAGTGGCAGAAGAGATTAGAGTGAGGGGAGCTATGTGCATGCTTGAAGGTGAAGACAGAGATGACAGGAGGGATTGTAAGAGGAAGGGGAAGGCCGAGCATGAAATGCCTACTTTGAAAGCAAATACCTATTTTGGGGGGCAATCGACCCCCCCCAAAGGGGCAGATTTTTTCAATGCCGTGAACATACTTTGGTACATCACGGGTCGTGAAGGTTGTGGTCAAGTTTCATAGAAATTGTGTGTTTAGTTTCAGAGAAGAAAACAAATACCTCTTTTGGTGGGGTCAAACCTGGACCCACTTTGACCCCCGTAGACCCCCTTAGACTTCTATTTTCTTCGTGCCGTGAACAAACTTTGGTACTTCACAGGTGATGAAGGTTGTGGTCAAGTTTCATCGAAATAGTCGTAGAATGTTTTGGAAAAGAAAGGTTGAATCGGTCTCCACTCTCTTTGCTTGGATTTTTTCCCTGATGTTTAAAATCATTATTCTATTAAAATTGAAGCATCAACTTGATTGCTGCGGGGTGTTTCGTTTTCTATGAACTCTCTCATTACTATAGCATGTCATCTACCCTTATCCCCGTATTCCCTTTTAATACAACAACAACACAACATGCATTTTAAAGGCCATTTTCCCTGCTAGAGCGGGGGTTAGCCTTGCGGTCCCCATGACAATCTTCTCCATTTTGCCCTATTTTCTGCATCTATCCTTGTTAACCCCCTTGCCCGCATTTCTTCTTCCACCATCTTCAGCCAAGTCTTTCTCGGTCTTCCCCGTCTTCTACTTCCTTCGACATTCATTTCCATCACTCTTCTCAACCAGTCACTTTCATCCTTCCTCAACACATGACCAAACCATCTCAACCTGTTCCTCTTCAGAGCATCAATCACAGGCTCTATTCCCATCATCTTTCGCAATCATCATTTGTCTTCCTCTCTCTCTCAACGATACTCCGCACATCCGTCGAACCATTCGCATTTCCACCCTTTCCAACCTTCGTTGCTGCTCAACGTTCATTACCCATGTCTCGCTCCCATAAATCATAACACTTCTTACACATGCAGCATGCACCTTTCCCTTCAGCTTCAACGACACTCCCCTCATCATCAGCACGCCACTCAGTTCCCGAAACTTCTTCCATGCACATCTCACTCGAGCAACCGTTGCCGAGTCTGATCCACCTTCTCCATTCAGCATGTCTCCGAGGTAGCAAAATGTTTTCACACCTTCCGGCTTCACGCCGTCTCCAAGATCCAACTCAACATTTCCTCCATCTGGAACTCCCTCTGTGCACACCTTACATTTGAATGTAGCTGCCACACTGGTTAATGACCCTCTCAGACCACTACATTTTTGATGAACCCACTCAGCGCACATTGTACATTGAATGGAGTTCACTCCGGCACCCTTCCTACACACAGCACAGGGCCACTTCCCAGTTCTTTCCACCTCACCACATGCTTTACCACTTGCCATCACCTTCGTCTTTCCGATATTCACCTTCAGACCTTTTGTCTCCATACATTCCTTCCACGTGTTCATCTTTTCCTTCAGTCCATCCATACTTTCCGCAATCAACACCAGATCATCTGCATACAACAACTCCCACGGTAAACCCTCCTTTACGTTCTGAGCCAGCACCTCCATCACAGCTACAAATAGTAGTGGACTTAGGACCGACCCCTGATGCACTCCCACCTTCACCTCAAACTCACCACTGTTCCCGTCCTTCGTCCTTACAGCTGTGCGCGCTCTTTTGTACATTGCCATCACTACTCTGATCAACCATTCCTCCACTCCTAACTTCCTCAATGCCCATGTCAATACTTTGCGTGGAACCCGATCGAATGCTTTCTCCAGATCAACAAACCCAAGAAACAACTTCTTCCACTTCTCCATGTACTTCTCCTGCAACTGCCTCACAATGAAAAGCGCGTCTGTCGTTCCTCTTCCTGGCATGAATCCAAACTGCATTTCGTCGATCTTCACTTTCTTCCTTATCCTCCTCTCCAACACCCTTTCCAATACCTTCATTCCATGCTCCAATAACTTTATCGCTCGGTACGAGCCACACTCCAGAGGGTCACCTTTCCCCTTGTATAGAGGGACGAGGGTACTCAGTTCCCAATCCACTGGAATGCGGCCTTCTTTCACCACCAGATTACAGATCTCTGTCATTCTCTTCACACCCCAACTTCCTGCTGCCTTCAACATATCTCCCACAACTCCCGTCGGCCCTCCCGCTTTTCTACCCTTCATTGCTTTTATCGCTTCCTCAACTTCCTTCACAGTTATCTTCTCTGCCGGTCCTAAAACTGGGTTACTCTCGATGTTGCCATCCCTACCTCTACCTTTTAATAACCCCATTTTAATTATATGAGATGTTTTCCCACCTTTTACCTCTGGTGTTGGGCTAGCGGCTAGGGTGCCGGCTTAGGATCCAAGGATCCTGGGTTTGAATCCCGGTCGATCGCTGAATTAACGCCAGGGGGGTTGACTCAGCCGGACATCCTTCCGAGGTCGGCTAATTGAGTACCAGTTCACTGGTAATTCCCTGTTTGTCGTTAAAGGCGGCAAAAAGGGTTGGCGTCAGGAAGGGCATCCGGCCGTAAAACATTGCTTCAAATAGGGGACCGAAAAACAACAACAACCACGGTTCCCGAAAAAGGCCAACCCCCGCTTTGCGGGGAAAAATGGCCTCTAAAGGTGGTTATTTTTTATATATTTACCTCCAGCGTGCTGCCTTGTTTGGCCTCAGATCGATTCTTGGGTTTTGAAAATTGTAAAGAATAGTTAATTGAACGCAGTATACATTTAGTAAGCTCAACGATCTTCAGGAGCAGCCAAAGCTCCTGATGCTTCAGCGACGTTTGTCAGAGCCATTGATGCGACACAAGCTTGACTGTGTGCACACTGTATAAATTGATCAATACTTCGACATGATGTTGAATTCAAGCCTTTCATTGATAAATCAATCAAACTAAGTGGAGCTGTGCTGTGTGTTCTGTGCATGGTTCTGCTTACCTTCATGCATCTTAGGAGCATTCTTCAGCTCCCAGAGAGAAAAAGCACAAGGTTCCTGCTTTACACACTCATTGCTCAAAGCATCCTGGGAACTCTGAGAGAAGTCATTTTGAAAATCTTCCATCTTCACTGGATGAACCAGATCTGCAAACAATATGATCTCATGTTATTTAAGTAAAGAGATAAAATGAATACCAAAAAAACAAGGAGAAAAAGACATCAAATGTCGAAGTCCCTGCGGTTTTAGTTATTTTTCTGTGCAGAGTTGAAGGCCGCCAGTCGGCCATCTTTGCTCAGATTACAAAACAAAATCTTTTACATATGTATACTCTCATGTATTGTCCATGTGGCAAGTGTAAACAAAATTCATCCATGCATGTCCAATAAATGGTTGGAGACACATTTAAGTAATACACTGGCTGAAAGTCGGCCACCATTGTTCTGATTTCGAAAAAAAATGACATGCATATGTAAGCCATCATTCATGATCTGTGTGCCAAGTTTGAACAAGATCGGTAAATGCATGTTTGAGAAATGGTTGAAGAAATTCCCTTTTGATAAACCCATTTTAATAATGAGACGATTTCCTCAACTTTTACCTCACGCATGTTGCACCGCCTTGTTCAGCCTCGGATCAGAGTGATTATTGGGGTTTTCAACATCAGGTTTTGTTTTTACAACTAAAATAGCCGCCAGCCAGACATCTTTGATCGCATTGTGGATCAAAATTATTTGCACATGCAGTATATATCTTCATGTGTTGCCTTTGTGCCAAGTATGAACAAAACAGGGTCCATACATGCCAGAAATATGGTTGAGGACGGATGTATTAACGCATGGATGGACGGGAAAGACCCAATGATACACAAATGTGCTTGTGATATACAAGGTGGATGTAGAAGAAGCAATTTGCATCAGATGTTGTCATTGTGACAATAATGTCAGGCAGAATGTGATCATCACTTGTATAAGGGACCGTGTGGTAGCTGTGATCTCATCCTATGATCAAAGGGTGTGTTTGCCCATTGCATTTAGTTGATCTTGAGGAAGGCATCACTGGGCTGGTACGTCCTGAAGAAGTTTCTGGCTGTGAACAAATAGCAAGTGCAACCACTTCACAAGAGGAAAAAGAAAGAAAGATAGAAGCGCATTCCACTCCAAGCACTTTGGCGCACCCTGCTACGTACATGGCGAACGCACAAATATTATTACCCTTGCTCGAGGGTATTGCATTTGAGTCAGTTTGTCTGTCTGTTTGTCCGCACACAATAAATATGATTTTCTCTGCAACCATTGGTCCGATTGACAGGACATTTTCACCATAGGTGTGTCTTCTCCTGTATAAGTTTTAAATGATAATTATGACGTCATATGTCATGTGGCACAGTCACCATCTTGGAAAAACCGAAAAAATGCACCTCTTTATCTCTGAAAGCGCTACATAGAAAAAAATTGAGACATGGCTCATTGTAAAGAAATCTCCATGCGGGATAACATACAGTCACGTGAAAAAGTAAGTACACCCCATGTAAAGTTTTGACTTTTTCAAAATATTTCAACATCCAGCTATTTGATCTTCATTTCAGCAATATTGAGAGATAAATGCTTGCTCTTGTTGTTCCGCCCCCCTTTTTTCTCGAGCCGACCGCATGGTCAATGGCGGCCAAGGCGAACGCTAACCAAGGCGCGTAACAGAATTGGGAGGGACAAGGCACCGTCTGTAGGGGCGCATAATGGCGCCGTTTGGAGAGAGCGATTGGGAAATGAGAGAATGGGGCCTATCTTATCTATCTATAATTCCAGTAATCTCTGTGTGTATGTATGTCTGTATGTCTGTGACCGCTGTTTCTCGACAACCACGGGTCCGATATACTTTAAACTTGCCAGGTATATTGCTGGGGACCCGAGGATGTGCCTTTTCAAGGTTTCATATTAATCGGACAAGTAGTTACCGAGCTATGTCCAAAAAACGATTCAACCAATCAGAGAGCAGCGAGCTATCACGTGTGCCGAACGTGCCGAACAGACTCTGCCTCGGATGGCACATTTGAGAGCGTATTCATTTATTTCACGTTGGCAAACTATGTTGCCGCTATGTTGGCGTTAAACTATGTTTTAAAACTAATTAAAACTAATTTGCGATTCTTTCGCTTTCCTGCGCGTTTGTGCATGCTATGGCGATTTCTTTACCAAACTCCGCAAGCCGTTCGCTTTGGACCAAACCATTTCATGTAAATAGAGGGGGGGGATTGTCACCGTACTCGCAAGCCGTTCGCTTTGGACCAAACCATTTCATGTAAATAGAGGGGGGGGGGGATTGTCACCGTACTCGCAAGCCGTTCGCTTTGGAACCAAACCATTTCATGTAAATAGAGGGGGGGGATATAATTTTAGATATATATATAGTACGGGCATGCCCCAGTTTGATTAATGCAACACAGATTCAACTATTGGGAACACGGCCTTATCTAGACACATAATAAGGAAATAACTGAGATTTCTAAGGTGACCTACGTGTTGCATATGGACTAATTAAGGGTGCGACCTTTAACCTTTTAATAATGGAATATTTACAAGAATTATTTACAAAGTGAGGGTTCTAAAACCGCAACACTGGTCAATGGTGTTTGGAGCGAGCGCTAAGGCGACGAAGGCTCAATGCAGCGAACGCTGCTAATCAAACCACGTGACAATTTGGGGAGACTGTTGGGGAGACCATGTGACTGTTGTGGATTTGGGGGTCGGCGCTCCCCTTATCAAGGTGGGGGTGGGGAAAAGGAAAGTGAGAGACAGAAAGACAGAGAGACAGAGAGAGAGAGAACAAATGATGAATTGCGATAGATGATAGGAATAGAGCCTGTGATTGATGCTGTGAAGAGGAATAGGTTGAGATGGTTTGGTCATGTGTTGAGGAAGGATGAAAGTAACTGGTTGAAAAGAGTGATGGAAATGAATGCAGAAGGAAAGAGAGGATGGGGAAGACCGAGAAAGACTTGGCTAAAGCTGGTCAAAGAAGAAATGCGGGCAAGGGGGTTAACAAGGGGAGATGCAGAAAATAGGGCAAAATGGAGAACATTGTCATGGGGACCACAAGGCTAACCCCCACTCTTGCAGGGAAAATGGCCTTAAAATGCCTGTTGTTGTTGTATTTAAATTTTGTCGTCCATTGTATAATTTAAATAAACATAAATGCAAATTTCGTATGTGGAAAAAGTAAGTTCACCCTTGGCTGTAATAGGTGGTATTGCCCCCCTTTGGCAGAAGCAACCTCAAGTAGGCGTTTTGTACAACTGTCTGCCAGTCTCTGACATCGACTGGGAGAAATTTTTGCCCACTCCTCCATGCAGAATTCTTTCAGCTGCACGATGTTTGAGGGGTTTCTTGCATGTGCAGCTCGTTTCAAATCCCCCCACAACATCTCGATGGGATTTAGATCCGGGCTTTGACTTGGCCATTCCAGAACCCTCAATTTCTTTCTTTTCAGCCATTCCTTGGTGGATTTACTGGTATGTTTAGGGTCATTGTCATGTTGCGAGGTCCACCTTCGGTTGAGCTTCAACTTTCCGAGAGATGGCCTCACATTATCCTCAAGCACCCTCTGGTACAATGAAGAATTCATAGTGGATTCTATGATGGTGAGCTGCCCAGGCCATGATGCAGCAAAGCTGCCCCAAACCATAATATTTCCACCACCATGCTTTACAGTTGGTATCAGGTTCTTGTGGTCAAATGCTGTCTTTGGTTTTCGCCAAACATGTCTTCTGGTACTGTGGCCAAATAGCTCTACCTTTGACTCATCTGTCCAGAGAACATTGTTCCAGAAGAGCTGGTCTTTGCTGAGGTGGTCATTGGCAAACTTTAGTCTTGCCCTGATGTTCTTTCTGGACAGCAAAGGTTTCCTCCTGGCACACCTCCCATGCAGATCAAATTTGTGCAGCCTCTTTCTAATGGTAGACTCGTGCACTTTGACATCGACAATGGCAAGAGCTACCTGTTGGTCCAGTGATGATTTTCTGGGGTTCTTAGAGACTTCTTTCAGCATCTTGCGGTCTGCTCTCGGGCTGAACTTGCTGGGGCGGCCTGGCCTGAACAAGTTGGCAGTTGTTTGGAATCTTCTCCACTTGGAGATGATCTTCCAGACAGTCGAATGATTGATTTCAAATTGTTTGGAGATATTTTTAAATTCCTACCCAGACTCGTAGGCATCTTCCACTTTCTTTCTGAAGGCCTCAGCGAGCTCTTTTGATCGAGGCATGGTGACGCCGCACACTTGTTGTTGTTTTTTTTTTTGTTTTTTTTTGTATACAAGATCGAGGCTCGTGAAAGAGCGAACATTAATCACACAGAAAGACAAACCGACACATAAAACATATAACATCGGGAGCGGTAGACAAGATGGGGAGAGAGGAGGAAGGACACAAACACAACATATGAGAGCAGGGACCGAGAGACATGGAGACATCGAGAGATCTGAGAGAGGGCGAGGGCTTTGGGGGGGGGGGGGGGCATGGGAAGGGGGCGGTGGGAGAGGTATAAAACATAGCTCGTGCCATGGAACATGGACACTGCCAGGACTTCCAGGAAAGAAGTTGGAATTTCAAACAAGGTGGATCTGGGGTGAATTAGCGGGGGTAGAAAAGATCAAGGTTTTGGATGGGGGAAGATAAGAGATGGTGGTGAATAGCTGTTTTAAAGACCTGGAGGGAGGAGTGGGATTGAAGGGAGTGAGGGAGTTTGTTCCAGAGGCGGGAGAAAAGAGGAATGAAAGAGTGAAGGTGAGCAGAGAGCCGAGATTTCGGCAGTTTAACCATCAGAGGGTTGCTGGCAGATCTTGTGCGACCTGTAGGAATATTTGGGGGACAGAGCACAGAGAGAGCTGGGGGTGCAAGGCCGGAGAGGAGTCGGGAGAAGACAGAAAGACCACCTACCTGCCTGCGGTGAGTGAGTGAAAGGCCCTCAGAGATAGCTTCACCGCGGGAGATTCCAATAATTCTGAAAGCTTTGGTTTCAACAGCGTGAAGCCGAGCTTGGTGTGAGGCAGGAGCACCGGCCCATAGGGGAGAACAGTATTCCATTGAGCTGCGGATGAAAGCCTTGTATGTGGTGAGGAGCTCAGGTGTGCCGAGGACTTCAACAACAAAGAGCAAACCAAACTAAATGTCTGAGGTTTAAATAAGACAGGTTTCTCCAAGATCCTCTCTAGCGATGTTCTAATCATTTGCACCTGAGCTGGTGCACCCGATTCTAATTTTAGGTATTTGAAGTAGTGATAAATGTCGGGGTGTATTTACTTTTTCCACATGCAAAATTTGCATTGATGTTTATTTAAATTATACAATGGACGACAAAATGTAAATGTTTCATGATATTTGTTATATTATATCACCTTTATCTATCAATATTGTTGAAATGAAGTTCAAATAGCTGTATGTTGAAATATGTTTTAAAAGTCAAAACTTTACATGGGGTGTACTTACTTTTTCACGTGACTATGTTCAGGATGATGTCATAGGTGCCTCCATTATGACGTTATAATTTAACAAGTCCAAAACCTCATCCGATCAAGATGAAATGCCTTGAGCGTCATCTCGGGATACATTGGTGGAGAAAAATAAATTAAATAATGATGACGTCATTGGTCACGTGGTTGGGCGGCCATATTTGTTTTCACACAAAAGCCTTAAAATCAATATAAACATGTTGGCGAGGGTCTGCAATCTCTTCTTGCTGTTTCTTGTTGAGAGTTGCAATGCTTACCTCTCGGAGGACAATGGATGAGTTCAGGATCAACCATCAGCTTCCTATCAACATTTGTAATAACAAAGTCATGCCGTTGTGTTTTGATGTTATCTCCATCAATGGGATTGCAAGTTTGTAACCGCATGATTTCGTCACAGCCGTCAATAAGTGCATATTCCCCAGAAATATCTCGACAAATATTGTGATGTTTCATCGTGTTGAACGAATTTGGTTTAATATTGAGCTGGGTATTCAAGTTGTTAGACACCCTTTATGCAACCTTCACATACACGGATTATTCTTACGAGTCCTTACGGATCGCACAAATTCGTAAAAGTACACGGATCCTTACGATTTGGCCACTTTTAAGAGCGATTTAAGAGTTGTTACGAGTTATTACGAGCTATTTCCGGTTTATTACGGATTATTACGAGTTAATACGATGTATTTACGGAAAAATCCCACGATTTGTTACGAGTTGTCACGGATAACTACAAGCAACTTACGGGCATTTTACGAGCTTGTTACGAGTATATTACGGAATGTTATGATTCATCGAAGCTTTTACGTGTTAGTTATGACCTGTTTACGTGTTGTTACGAATAGTTACGAGTTAGTTACGAGTCCTTCCGATTTTTTGGCAAAAAGTATATAAATCCTGCAAATCTCAATGTATCATCATTCGACAACTGACATCCAGAGAGACAACATGTCATATGAGAGAAACAGATTGCAGTTATATCAACAATTGCTACAATTGATCCTTGAACTAGCCCAGAGGGAAGAGGAAGAGGCTCAGCAGCTACCAGATATTCCTCGACCGAGACGGAGGAGGCGTCCAGCTCGCAGAAGGGTTTGGTGCAGGACCTGGCTGGCCCGCAGGACCCTCTTTGGACAGTATGATCATCTCCTGCATGAGCTGAACCGAGAAGACCCTGTAAGCGACAAGAACTTTCTCCGAGTTGATGCTGACCTGTTTGGAGAGATTCTTGACAGGGTTACTCCTGCTATCAAGAAAAAGTCCAGCTCATTCAGGTACATATTTGTTTATTTTTTACCTAATTTTATTAGTTTTGCTAATATTTGATATAAAGCTACCATTGTCATTACATTTTAAATATGTGTACAATTTTTGTCTACTTTCAGGGAGCCGCTTGAGCCTGGACTGAAGTTAGCTGTAACACTCAGGCATCTAGCTACTGGTGTGAATTATGCAGATCTGATGTATTCCTTCCGTGTGGCCCGAAACTCCATATCACGCTTCATACCTGAAGTCTGCGAAGCAATCATCTCAGCATACAAAGAAGAAGTCATGCCAGACAACATCCCCGAAGAAGATTGGTTGCGCATATCAGCAGAGTTTGAAACAGTCTGGAACCTTCCACATGCTTGCGGTGCGTTGGATGGCAAACACATCAGAATCAAGAAGCCTGCTGACTCTGGTTCGCTGTTTTACAACTACAAGAACTTCTTCTCCATGGTGATGATGGCTCTAGTGGATGCTGACTACAAGTTAATATGGTTGGGTGTTGGTTCATATGGAAGTTCCTCTGATGGCCAGATATTCAACAACTCAGAACTGCTACCAATGCTGGAAGAAGGAACCCTGGGCCTTCCACCACCATCTCCCCTTCCACATGATGACAGAGACACTCCCTACTTTCTGATTGGTGATGATGCCTTTCCACTCAGACCATGGATGATGAAACCATACTCGAGAAGACATCTGGACCATGACGAGCGCACTTTCAACAACAGACTGTCTCGTGCACGTAGAGTTGTGGAGAATGCTTTTGGCATTCTTGCCATGAGATTGCAGATTCTGCTTGGAGCTATGCAACAAGTACCAGAAACAGTAGATTCCATTGTCTTGGCCTGTACTACCCTCCACAACTTACTAAGGATCAGACAGCCTGCTGCACTACACCATTTAGTTGATGAAGAAGACAACAGTCACAACCTAGTTCCAGGACAATGGAGACAGGGTATGCAACTTGTTGACGGAGTGGCAGGTTATCAGAGAAATGTTGGCAACGCTGCTGGTACCGCACAAAGGAACTATCTTAAAGAGTACTTAAACTCCGAGGCAGGGGCTGTGGAATGGCAGGAGAACATGATTTGATTTGACTTAAAGGGACTTGTTGTACTGTATTTTAATTTGTAATTGATTGTATTATTAATAATAATTGAAAATGTAAATGTGACTATTGTAAAAATTAAAATAAAAACAAATAAAACGAAATATCTATTTTCTTGTTTTGTTTTCAACTTTATTTCTTTATTTATAATATTCAAAACATTTTACAAAGTTACACAAGTTACAATACATTTTACTTTCAATATTACACTGTTCATTTACTAAGTCTTCACTGGGCGTCAGTAGTCGGCGTCTTGGGCGTAGCAGGAATATAGTCACTCAAGTTGAAGGACGAGTTGAAGGAAGTGTTGGGGTTCAGTGTCTGAAAAGCACCGGTCAAGGCTGCTGTAGTATCCGTCGAAGTTGTAGTTGTAGTGGTGCGTGCCTGGGTTCCACTGTGGACTGGGGTGGAGTAGGCGGTGGGTTGCAGCTGATCCGGCAGGACGGGTTGCAGGTTGGCCGGTTGACACTCTGTCCACGGGTACTGCAGGACATTAGCAGGTGGGTTGGATGCTGCCAGGTTGCGTACTGCCAGGGCATACTGCGGTGCTAGTGGCTGGCTGGCTTGCTGCAATTGCGGAGGCTGTGGTGGCTGCAAAAAGGTGACTTGCGGTGGTTGCTGCGCTTGACGACGTTCCAGGTTGGACTGTTTCACATACTCCATTGCCTTGCAGGTGGCTTCATGGGTGAAATCCTCCAGACAGGAAGGGGTCATCTTCGCCATGAGCATGCCGAGGAAGTCGCAGGTCTTCTCTATGTCATTCTTCGGCTCTGCCAGCTGCTGCGAGACTTTGTCGAGGCAGTCGGAGATGGAGGCTGTTGTCGTTGATGTTGTCGCCGACTGTGATGTACCCTCAAGGGTAGTCTGGGGTGTCACTGATGACTCACTGCAGTCAGAGTGCTGGTCAGGTCTATGAATCTTCGACCCTCTGGTAGCCGTGGCTTGACAGACATACTGCTTGACGAACTCAAACTTCTCCAACAACCAGGTGATTCTAGGCGTCATGATGTCATCTACAGCACCGGCGCCGGATCGTGTTTTAGTTTCCTTCTTCTTCACCTCCTTCACGTACTGGGTCCTCAACGAAGTATACCATCTGTAGAGGTCGCCAGGGTTCATCCGCATCTTCTGATCCATCGCCAGCCAGGCGCGCTCCTTCTTCTGACGGTTCTTAAACTCGAAACTGGACTTGTCGGAAAGGAATTGGTTCGACTGCAGCCACTCAATAACCTCATCCTCTTCTTCCTTCGTGAGGGACCTGGCCATCTTAGTCTTAGGCTTCCTGGTTTTGTGATTCTGAAAATATAAAAAATAGCCAATTTCATAATACACATAAAAACTATGGCATGCACTTCCTGAGTTCGAATACTTGCATGATCGAATATTCGAATACTTAAAATCGTATCTCTAATAAAAACAAATAATTGTACAATTACTATAATTATATATTATACTAGGGCATTGCCCGTACTATATCTATATCTAAAATTATACCCCCCCCCTCTATTTACATGAAATGGTTTGGTCCAAAGCGAACGGCTTGCGAGTACGGTGACAATCCCCCCCCTCTATTTACATGCAATGGTTTGGTCCAAAGCGAACGGCTTCCGGAGTTTGGTAAAGAAATCGCCATCGCGTGCACAAACGCGCAGGAAAGCGAATGAATCGCAAATTCGGTTTTATTAGTTTTAAAACATAGTTTAACGCCAACATAGTTTGCAAACGTGAAATAAATGAATACGCTCTCAAATGTGCCATCCGAGGCAGAGTGTGTCCTCCACGTTCGGTACACGCGATCGTTCGCTGCTCTCTGATTGGTTGAATCGTTTTTTGGACATAGCTCGGTAAGTAATTGTCCGATTAATATGAAACCTTGAAAAGGCACATCCTCGGGTCCCCAGCAATATACCTGGCAAGTTAAAAGTATATCGGACCCGTGGTTGTCGAGAAACAGCGGTCACAGACAAACAAACGTACAGACGTACAAACGTACAGACGTACAGAGATTACTGGAATTATAGATAGATTATACATATTATACATTATACATATTATATTATTTGTTACTATATTCCTTATTTATTACTATTATTTTGACTTACTGCTGCAGTGGTCGTGGCAGTAGCTGTAGCTGCACCATCGTCCGAAGCATCACTTTTGGAGATCGAGGAGTCACGGTCACGTTCAGTGTCTTCTACATCATGAACAGGGTCTAGCTGCGGTGGTGGTTCAGGGGAACGCGAGCGTGTCCTCTTCTTCTTCCGCGGAGATTTTCGAAGAGCAGGAGACTTCTTGTTGACTGCCTTCTTCTTTGGAGCCATGCTTGTAGATATTGTAGAGTAGATATGCAGAGATGTGACTTCTATGACTTCTTGTAACTGAAAATGAAGTGTTCGATTTTGCAGCTTTTATACCTTTCCCCAAATCGTAAACAATACGTAAGAATACGTAACACGACCCGAATGAAATCTTAAACAACACGTAAGCACTCATAATAATCCGTAAATAATCCGTAAACTAACCGTAACAAATCGTAAAAAATATTCTTACGAGTCATTTACGGATTCTTGCGAGCAGTTACGGATGGTTACGTGTTGTTGCGAGCGGTTTACGATACTTACGGATTGTTACGAGTTATTTACGGAAAAATCAATCCGTGGACAATCGGAAGATGATTTTTGACATGTCAAAAGTTGTTGCGAGTTGTGACGAGTTATCTACGGATACCAGCGAGTTATTTACGGATGCTTGCGATTGACTACGAGTTGGCGATCCGTAAGGACTCGCAAGAATAATCCGTGTATGTGAAGGCACCCTAAGGCAAGTAGATAGAGGGTGGGGGGAGGTGGGGGTGGGGGAAAGGAAAGAGAGAGACAGAAAGACAGACAGAGAGAGAACAAGCTCCCATTCAATGTGCACTCATCAATGTCTGCCAATGGGACAAGCAGAATGTTGTTGTGGTTCAGACCTGTGTCTTGAAAAGTTGATTCATCTCCAGACTCAGACTTCACCTTCACTTTCACAATAAAACCTGAAACAAAAAAATCTCTTTAAAACCAAACAACGGTTCGACTGAAACAAAATATATTTTTATAAAAATGTTGAAAATAAATGAGAAATTATTTCAAACTCGAGAGATTCTCATTGTAGCACACGCAGTGCTGGATTTTACTATATCAAGTCATTTTCAGGATTTTGATGAAAGCATCAACATAATTAAAGAGACTGGTCGACACACGAAAGCCTTACAGTATATCTCTGGATAGCCAATCATTATGTCACGACGCTCTTACAGGTCAATTTTAAAGGTCTGGTAAAACCATGTCATCACAACTGAGTATATTGTGGTAAATCATCTCCATATTAATGGGCTAATGCCGTCTATCTGTCCCAACCTGAAACATGGAAACGTTCTTCGGAGAGAGAATACAATGTTAAAGCAAAGGTCCAAAACCTTTTGTTTCAAATTAATCCAAATTTTTTGAAAATTCAATTTTTTTTCAAAGAGACAAAACATCGAAGCCAGGTGGTGAGGAGGCAACAGGGTGGGTGCTGCAAGGCCGGTGGGAACCCCGGTGGTATCCTCACCTAACCGGAAGGTATTGCAGAAAGCGTTGAATAAAGATTATAGGGGAACATGAACTTTATAACATGAACATAAATACAAATCTTTATAAGAATAAAGATTGTCAACCAAAATAAAAGGCTCAGAAAACAATATTTTAATAAAATGTTGGAAACTTTATTTTGAAATTCGTTTTCAGCTCACCTGGACTTTCGTCCACATTAGTTTGTGAGAAACTGCAGTGATCTGAAAAGTATTGGGAGCGACCGGAAGCGAAAGAGAACTTGTCGATCTCATGCTGTCGAAGTGGCCATGATGAAGTGGATCAAAGACGTCACAGAAAAGGACGCTCCATTGTCTGGACCTCTTATCTGACAGAAGGCAAAGGAGTTCGCAGAGAAGCTGAACAACAAGTTCAAGCCAATGAACAGGGGGTTCTGTCGGCTTGTTAGAGGAAGACAGCGATGAAGAAGGGGTGCATATTCCAACTGGGATGGAGATGATTGCGGCAGCGCACATTCTGAGGAATGGGATGATGTTCTGAGGCTGCAGTGACACAGCATTTCTACATCGTATCGAGTCCCAGGTGCAGAGAGTTGCTGCTGATTCACTGAAATAATCTTCGATCGACTCATTTTTCAAAGTGTACATGTAATACCTTTTTATTTTTTCTGTCAATGACCAAACTATGCTCGTTTTGTTCCTTGACCAATAAAATGCTTCATTGTTTGGTTTCCTGATGTGAAAATGACTATTTTTTTCCAGGAATGGGTGATCCCGTGTATAAGAATCACCCGCTTATTCGTGGGTGCCACTTCATTACCATAGTGAACCCTCTTGAAGACGATCAATCAGTCACGGAAACTCTTGGGTCTCACTCTCAGCCATGTTCTCTCTTGGAAAAGCCACATTTCAAAGTTGGCCCCCAAAACCCAACCATGGACTGGCCATCTTCCATCGTGCAAAGTCCTTCCTTGGCACACCTCAGCTCCTATCCACCGACAAGTCTTTCATCCGCAGCTTGATGGAGTACTGCCCTCTCCCCTCTGGGCTGGCTCCCCTGCCTCACATCTTGCTCAGCTTGACGCCATGGAAACCAAGGCTTTCAAGATCATTGGAATCTCAGGCGATGAAGTCTATGGGCCTCTCACTTCGCTATTGCCGACAGGTCGAAGTCTTCCTCTGCCTCATTTCTGGTCTTGCACCCTCTGTCCTCTCCATGCTGTCCACCCCATACAGAACCACTGAAATACAGAACCACTGCTCAACTCCACTCTTTTATTTCACACCTGTGGGACCACCTTCCACACTCTTTTCAATCTCATTTTTCCCGCCAGGTCTTCAAGACAGCAGTTCTCCACAATCTCAACTCATCCCCCATCCAAAATCATGATCTTTTCCACCCGCGTTAACCACCTCCGCCACCTCACCCCAATCCTTCCTCCATCCAAATTTCCAGTTTCCCTCCTTATATTTCCCTTCTGTATCCATCTTGTCCACCTCATGCATCCACTCCTACTCCCCCCACCCCCTCTTTCACCATTCCTCCCCACACCTAATGCTTGTCCAAGTCTCCCTGTATCTTGGTCTTCTATTCTGCTGTTTGTGTTTCACCCCTCTTTCTACAGTTCCTTTTGCATCCTGTTATGTCCACTCCTGATCCATTCAGTGTATTAGCTTCCACGAGCCCCGACCATGTACAGTCACGTGAAAAAGTAAGGACACCCCATGTAAAGTTTTGACTTTTTCAACATATTTCAACATACAGCTATTTGATCTTCATTTCAACAATATTGATAGATAAAGGTGATATAATATAACAAATGTCATGAAACATTTACATTTTGTAGTCCATTGTATAACTTAAATAAACATAAATGCAAATTTCGCATGTGGAAAAAGTAAGTACACCCTTGGCTCTAATAGGTGGTATTGCCCCCTTTGACAGAAGCAACCTCAAGTAGGCGTTTCTTATAACTGTCTTCCAGTCTCTGACATCAACTGGGAGAAATTTTTGCCCACTCCTCCATGCAGAATTCTTTCACCTGCGCGATGTTTGAGGGGTTTCTTGCATGTGCAGCTCATTTCAAATCCCCCCACAACTTCTCGATGGGATTTAGATCTGGGCTTTGACTTGGCCATTCCAGAACCCTCCATTTCTTTCTTTTCAGCCATTCCTTGGTGGATTTACTGGTATGCTTAGGGTCATTGTCATGGTGCAAGGTCCACTTTCGGTTGAGCTTCAACTTTCCGACAGATGGCCTCACATTATCCTCAAGCACCCTCTGGTACAATGACGAATTCATAGTGGATTCTATGATGGTGAGCTGCCTAGGCCCTGATGCAGCAACGCTGCCCCAAACCATAATATTTCCACCACCATGCTTTGCAGTTGGTATCAGGTTCTTGTGGTCAAATGCTGTCTTTGGTTTTCGCCAAACATGTCTTCTGGTACTGTGGCCAAATAGCTCTACCTTTGACTCATCTGTCCAGAGCACATTGTTCCAGAAGTGCTGGTCTTTGCCGAGGTATTCATTGGCAAACTTTAGTCTTGCCCTGATGTTCTTTCTGGACAGCAAAGGTATCCTCCTGGCACACCTCCCATGTCGATAAAATTTGTGCAGCCTCTTTCTAATGGTAGACTCGTGCACTTTGACATCAACAGTGGCAAGAGCTACCTGTTGGTCCCGTGATGATTTTCTGGGGTTCTTAGAGACTTCTTTCAGCATCTTGCGGTCTCCTCTCGGGCTGAACTTGCTGGGGCGGCCTGGCCTGAACAAGTTGGCAGTTGTTTGGAATCTTCTCCACTTGTAGATGATCTTCTGGACAGTCGAATGATTGATTTCAAATTGTTTGCAGATCTTTTTAAATCACTTCCCAGACTTGTAGGCATCTATAACCTTCTTTCTGAAGGCCTCAGAGAGCTCTTTTGATCTTGGCATGGTGACGCCGCACACTTCAACAACAAACAACAAACCAAACGAAATGTCTGAGGTTTAAATAAGACAGGTTCTTCCAAGATACTCTCTCACGATGTTCTCATCATTTACACCTGAGGTGGTGCATCTCATTCTAATTTTAGGTATTTGAAGTCGTGATAAATGTAGGAGTGTATTTACTTTTCCAACATGCGAAATTTGCATTTATGTTCATTTAAATTAGACAATGGACTACAAAATGTAAATGTTTCATGATATTTGTTGTATTATATCACCTTTATCCATCAATATTGTTGAAATGAAGATAAGATAGCTGTATGTTGAAATATGTTGAAATATGTTGAAAAAGTTGAAACTTTACATGGGGTGTACTTACTTTTTCACGTGACTGTATCCCCAAAAAAAAAAGGATGATGCCATTTAGCAACAACTTCGACGTGTTGCAGGTCTGCAAGAGCTTCACGTGGTTGTTGTTATTGCTCTTGTTGTTCTTCTTGACGGGGGTCGATTTTTGAAACGTGTACCCATTGGTCAGCCAGCTGCCGGACCCACGCACCTTTGTCACTTGACTCCACCCATCATGGCACCCAGACAAAATAATATGGCCACGATCTTGGTTTTCTGGTGGGCCGAAGACATTAGGCCTGAAGGTCTCTGCTGATTATACACTGCTCAGGGTTGTTGCGTTAAATTTCCATTGTCTTTGTTGGGGTTGAGTGTCAGTCACGATAAGGAGCCCCCAAAAATCTAATCAATGTCGAATATAAAATATTCGTAAGATTTATGCAAGTCCATCAGCACGCAAGGTATGCGGCTCTCTAAAAAAATTGCGTTGTGTAATTTTTGAACAGCGCCATGTTTGGGTTAAGCGGTCCGTGACCATGCGACAAATCAGCTCGTTCTGATATAAACCTGGGGGGGCTGACATGGATGAGATGTGTCAAGTTAATCTTTTATAGCGCTTTAAATGTGTTTCCCAATTGCGTTGTTCATCTTTTCAGAGTGCACTATTTTAACCAGTTCTGTACAATAAAAGATTATTTTTTTTAAATCAACAATTTTTGACTTCCTAAAGGGGCCAGATTGGGAACCTTTTTTTGGCCGTTCAACGATTACCATATTAATCCCTCATATACATTTTGTAAAGTGTATGCAAAAGTGATTTTAAAAGAAACGTTCAGGAAAAAGCTGTTTGTCACATCTGAGCCATGCTTCAATCTACGTTATTGCACTGCATTGACAGTCCTCCATGAGCCTTGACAAAAATAAGTGACTCCACCAAAACCAAAACACAACCAAATACAACCATTAAAATACAACCAAAAAAAGATTCAGGACATTTTAAAAACAATCAAACTTGAGAAGTGGAAGTGGGCAGGACACATCAGCAGAAGAGCAGATAACAGATGGACAACAGCTGTGACTGCAGTTACACCAATCAAGGGTAGCAGTCGTCAAGGAAGAGAATTGCCCAAACAGTGCAGACATCAGCCAAACAGTGCAGACAAACACTGTGGGACAGTAAATTGGAATGAGAAGACTGGGGACCGGAACATTTGGCGTGCCGAGGTTTTCGGCCACCATTGGGCTGACAACGTACCCAGGCGTTTTGAGTACCAGTTCACTGGTAATTCCCTGCTTGTCGTAAAAGGCGACAAAAAAGGTTGGCGGCAGGAAGGGCATCCGGCCGTAAAACATTGCTTCAAAAAGGGGACCGAAAAACAACAACAACCACGGTCCCCGAAAAAGGCCAACCCCCGCTTGCGGGGAAAAATGGCCTCTAAAGGTGGTTTTTAAAATTTTTTTTATTGGGCTGACAACGGCTGCTCTGATGATAAGCCTTGACGTCGAAATAATCTCCTTTAATTTTTCCTTTCCATCCTCAATTATTGCCACAAGTGAATTCAAAATTCACAATCGATTGATATCTGCAGCATGTTACCTCTGCGAGATTTATTTTACTTCCACCTCATTTAGAAAAAAAACATTTAAAAAAAAAACAAAGTCATTCTAAAATTTTAACACCAAAGCAAACCGAGCATTCATGATTTTTTTTTTTCTGAACATTTAGCTGAAGGTTTCTGAACATTTTAGAAGGAAAGGGTTGCAGCCAGAAGGGGATAAACCGTAGAAAAAAGATTCGCTTTCTTTCCATCAAATGCTTTATCCGAAAATGTTAATATATAGTAAATCTCATCGCAACACGAATCCCTTGGTAGTGACTGTAAAGTTACCGGAGGTTAAAATATATCATCTTCTATATATTAAAGTCGCGGCAGTTTTGTGTCCGTCCATCACACGATGTCATTATGTCTATGATGTCATTACAGCGTACGACATTTTCATTTACTCGTTCACACGCTCACTACCAGAGCAACAATAGATCATTCCTCCTTGGTGTATATATATTACAGTCGATCTATGGTCAGGTCTCAATAACATTGGGTGTGTGTTCATTTACCAAGTTTCTTGTGGAGAGATTGAAAAGTGGTTTAAACATTCGAGCAAGCACTCCATTCAAAACCATTAAGAAACGTGTGGCTTGGCAAGTGCTAGCTCGCAGCTTGGTAAATGAGCATTGAGCACACCCCCATCTTCCTCCCTTTCAGTTTTGTGTCAAACAACAGGAAAAGTGGGTTTTATTGGTCGTTTTCAAAACAAAACCGGAATTGGTGGGTTTCAAAAGGCCACTACGAAAAATGCCACTTTAGCGGCAAGGTCATGTTTTATACCCCATTGTGGGGTATATAGATTACAGTAGATCTTCGCTCATCATGTTCCCCCTTTCTCCCTCTGACCTGCTGTTCATGTTCCCCCTTTCTCCCTCTTCTCTGCTGTTTGTGTTCCCCCTTTCTCCATCTTCCCTCCTGTTCATGTTCACCCTTTCTCCATCTTCCCTCCTGTTCATGTTGCCCCTTTCTCCCTCTTCCCTGCTATTCGTGTTCCCCCTTTCTCCATCTTCCCTCCTGTTCATTTTCCCCCTTTCTCCCTCTTCCCTGTTGTTCATGTTCCCCCTTTCTCCCTCTTCCCTGTTGTTCGTGTTCCCCCTTTCTCCCTCTGACCTGCTGTTCGTGTTCCCCCCTTTCTCCATCTGACCTGCTGTTCGTGTTCCTCCTTTCTCCATCTTCCCTCCTGTTCATGTTCCCCCTTTCTCCCTCTTCCCTGCTGTTCGTGATCCCCCGTTCTCCCTCTGACTTGCTGTTCGTGTTCCTCCTTTCTCCATCTTCCCTCCTGTTCATGTTCCCCCTTTCTCCATCTTCCCTCCTGTTCCTGTTCCCCCTTTCTCCCTCTGACTTGCTGTTCATGTTCACCCTTTCTCCATCTTCCCTGCTGTTCATTTTCCCCCTTTCTCCCTCTTCCCTGTTGTTCGTGTTCCCCCTTTCTCCCTCTGACCTGCTGTTCGTGTTCCCCCTTTCTCCATCTGACCTGCTGTTCGTGTTCCTCCTTTCTCCATCTTCCCTCCTGTTCATGTTCCCCCTTTCTCCCTCTTCCCTGCTGTTCGTGATCCCCCGTTCTCCCTCTGACTTGCTGTTCGTGTTCCTCCTTTCTCCATCTTCCCTTCTGTTTATGTTCCCCTTTTCTCCCTCTTCCCTGCTGTTCGTGATCCCCCGTTCTCCCTCTGACTTGCTGTTCGTGTTCCTCCTTTCTCCATCTTCCCTTCTGTTCATGTCCCCCCTTTCTCCCTCTTCCCTGTTGTTCGTGTTCCCCCTTTCTCCCTCTTCCCTGCTGTTCGTGTTCCCCCTTTCTCCCTCTGACCTGCTGTTCGTGTTCCCCCTTTCTCCCTCTGACCTGCTGTTTGTGTTCCCCCTTTCTCCCTCTGACCTGCTGTTTGTGTTCCCCCTTTCTCCCTCTGATCTGCTGTTTGTGTTCCTCCTTTCTCTATCTTCCCTCCTGTTCATGTTCCCCCTTTCTCCCTCTGACCTGCTGTTCGTGATCCCCCTTTCTCCCTCTGACTTGCTGTTCGTGTTCCTCCTTTCTCCATCTTCTGTTCTGTTCATGTTCCCCCTTTCTCCCTCTTCCCTGTTGTTCGTGTTCCCCCTTTCTCCCTCTGACCTGCTGTTCGTGTTCCCCCTTTCTCCCTCTGACCTGCTGTTCGTGTTCCCCCTTTCTCCGTCTGACCTGCTGTTTGTGTTCCTCCTTTCTCCATCTTCCCTCCTGTTCATGTTCCCCCTTTCTCCCTCTTCCCTGCTATTCGTGATCCCCCTTTCTCCCTCTGACTTGCTGCCATGTTCCCCCTTTCTCCCTCTGACCTGCTGTTCGTCTTCTCCCTTTCTCCCTCTTCCCTCCTGTTCATGTTCCCCTTTTCTCCACCTAACTTGCTGTTCGTGTTCCCCCTTTCTCCCTCTGACCTGCTGTTTGTGTTCCCCCTTTCTCCCTCTGACTTGCTGTTGGTGTTCCCCCTTTCTCCCTCCGACCTGCTGTTCGTGTTCCCCCTTTCTCCCTCTGACCTGCTGTTCGTGTTCCCCCTTTCTCCCTTTGACCTGCTGTTCGTGTTCCCCCTTTCTCCCTCTGACCTGCTGTTCGTGTTCCCCCTTTCTCCCTCCGAACTGCTGTTCGTGTTCCCCCTTTCTCCCTCTGACCTGCTGTTCATGTTCCCCCTTTCTCCCTCTGACCTGCTGTTCGTGTTCCCCCTTTCTCCCTCTGACTTGCTGTTCGTGTTCCCCCTTTCTCCCTCTGACTTGCTGTTCGTGTTCCCCCTTTCTCCCTCTGACCTGCTGTTCGTGTTCCCCCTTTCTCCCTCTGACCTGCTGTTCGTGTTCCCCCTTTCTCCCTCTGACCTGCTGTTTGTGTTCCCCCTTTCTCCCTCTGACCTGCTGTTCGTGTTCCCCCTTTCTCCCTCTGACCTGCTGTTCGTGTTCCCCCTTTCTCCCTCTGACCTGCTGTTCGTGTTCCCCCTTTCTCCCTCTGACCTGCTGTTCGTGTTCCCCCTTTCTCCCTCTGACCTGCTGTTCGTGTTACCCCTTTCTCCCTCCGACCTGCTGTTCGTGTTCCCCCTTTCTCCCTCCGACCTGCTGTTCGTGTTCCCCCTTTCTCCCTCTGACCTGCTGTTCGTGTTCCCCATTTCTCCCTCTGACCTGCTGTTCGTGTTCCCCATTTCTCCCTCCGACCTGCTGTTCATGTTCCCCCTTTCTCCCTCTGACTTGCTGTTCGTGTTCCCCCTTTCTCCCTCTGACCTGCTGTTCGTGTTCCCCCTTTCTCCCTCTGACCTGCTGTTCGTGTTCCCCCTTTCTCCCTCTGACCTGCTGTTCGTGTTCCCCCTTTCTCCCTCTGACCTGCTGTTCGTGTTCCCCCTTTCTCCCTCTGACCTGCTGTTCGTGTTCCCCCTTTCTCCCTCTGACCTGCTGTTCGTGTTCCCCCTTTCTCCCTCTGACCTGCTGTTCATGTTCCCCCTTTCTCCCTCTGACCTGCTGTTCGTGTTCCCCCTTTCTCCCTCTGACCTGCTGTTCGTGTTCCCCCTTTCTCCCTCCGACCTGCTGTTCGTGTTCCCCCTTTCTCCCTCTGACCTGCGGTTCGTGTTCTCCCTTTCTCCCTCTGACCTGCTGCTCGTGTTCCCCCTTTCTCCCTCTGACCTGCTGTTCGTGTTCCCCCTTTCTCCCTCTGACCTGCTGTTCGTGTTCCCCCTTTCTCCCTCTGACCTGCTGTTCGTGTTCCCCCTTTCTCCCTCTGACCTGCTGTTCGTGTTCCCCCTTTCTTCCTCTGACCTGCTGTTCGTGTTCCCCCTTTCTCCCTCTGACCTGCTGTTCGTGTTCCCCCTTTCTCCCTCCGACCTGCTGTTCGTGTTCCCCCTTTCTCCCTCTGACCTGCTGTTCGTGTTCCCCCTTTCTCCCTCTGACCTGCTGTTCGTGTTCCCCCTTTCTCCCTCCGACCTGCTGTTCGTGTTCCCCCTTTCTCCCTCTGACCTGCTGTTCGTGTTCCCCCTTTCTCGCTCTGACTTGCTGTTCGTGTTCCCCCTTTCTCCCTCTGACTTGCTGTTCGTGTTCCCCCTTTCTCCCTCTGACCTGCTGTTCGTGTTCCCCCTTTCTCCCTTCGACCTCCTGTTCGTGTTCCCCCTTTCTCCCTCTTCCCTGCTGTTCGTGTTCCCCCTTTCTCCCTCTGACTTGCTGTTCGTGTTCCCCCTTTCTCCCTCTGACCTGCTGTTCGTGTTCCCCCTTTCTCCCTCCGACCTCCTGTTCGTGTTCCCCCTTTCTCCCTCTTCTCTGCTGTTCGTGTTCCCCCTTTCTCCCTCTTCCCTCTTGTTCATGTTCCCCCTTTCTCCCTCCGACCTCCTGTTCGTGTTCCCCCTTTCTCCCTCTTCCCTGCTGTTCGTGTACCCCCTTTCTCCCTCTTCCCTCCTGTTCATGTTCCCCCTTTCTCCCCCTAACCTGCTGTTCGTGTTCCCCCTTTCTCTTGATGTTGCCTTTGTTATGTTGTGTTCTAATCTGTTCTGTGTCGGAGGTCTTCCATGAGCCTCGACCATGGGTGACAATGAAAAGTACTTAAACTTCAACTACAACTTCAACTACAACCACAACCACAACTACAACAATGTGCGTTTGTGGTTCAAACCTTCATGTTGAGGGAACGAATCATCGACGAACTCGGACTTCACCTTCACCTTCACAATAACACCTGAAACAAAAACAATCCATTTAAACTAAACTTTCAGGAACCACCAGAAGGTGACGGTGCGGAGAGAACGCCACGTACCGGGTCCCAGGTCTTCATCCTCGGGTGGACCGACCCTGGACCCGCGATCTGAGGGAGAATCTCCCGGAACGGAGAGATCTCGGTTCATGGCGCATCGGAGGGGACTAGAGAGTGTAAACACTGTAAAGTGTAGTAAAGTACCGGGATTTAAGGTAGTGTGTAGTCGTGTGTTACACTCTGACACACGAGTACAAACCACGTGTTCTGGTAAAAACGAACCACGACCACGTGACGGGTTCCCACGACAAACGAGACGATCTCATTCGCGATTTCCACACCACAGATTCTCCACGGTAATCACGTGATCGATACCGGGTACCCACGATGTCTTGTTTCCCCTTGTAAACATTTTTACATTACCTTTTATCATATTAACTAACTCCATATGTTTTATCCGTTTGTGTTCAATCATTGTCATTACACAGAATAATTTTTCTCCATGTTCTGTGGTTCGTGTGTTCCGGAGCATTTGTGGGTGAAACAATTAAAATGAAGTGTCACAGTTTGTTTCAGTCTCACGTCGGAAACGTCATTTCCTGCATTCTTGGAAGTTTCTTCAGTTCCTTGTGTTCTTCCCTGGTTCAACAATTCAGCAGATTCGCGATGACGAATGGGTCAAAATGGCGAACTGGTGAGACACGTCCACATGGAATCCTTAGTTAAAACAAGCATTCTGAGTATTGCGCTGCAATACATGTCCCCTACCGGCAGTCTGTCGTCCGGAAAACTGTTGGGGAAATTAAAAAGGGTTATTCACCCACAGGTTCTGAATCGTTCCAAATCGCTAATTACCTCAGGACGGGCTCACCTGTGATTCGCACTCAGGACTTCGATTTATACACCCTGCAGACAGGTAAGCAGAAGCACAAGAAAATAAGTTGTTGATAAAGAACCTTTCAAGTCGATAAGTAACAGTAATTTATTATATTTTCCGGTTCACGATCAATGATCGATGTGTGTATATATGTTGCTCGGCTTGGCTCCGCCCTTCCCGAAAGCGCGCGCTGTGTCGCGCTGTTGACGTTCGCGAGACGAGGCTGAGGGCATGCGGTGCGGCTTGAGGAGAACTATAGAATAAACAAGTGATATCCTTCAAAAAAAATATATTTTCGTTTAATTAACGATATCTGCCAAACCACGTGACCTATCGCAAATTCCAAAAGGACATTTTAGTAGACTGACATGCTGAACAGATCTGTGAAGTTTCCCCTCGATTGGATCAAAAATGAGGGAGGAGCTCGGTTTTAAAGGTTCATGCTTAAAAACGTCATAACTCTGAAACCATGTGACGCATGACGTCATGCTCGCTGACTTTTTTGTTCGTCATGGGTATGCGATTCTGCCTGCAAAGTTTGGCCTCGATCTGTTCAGCCGTTGCAGAGAAAAAGGGGTTTTCGTGTTTTCACGAAAACAATACGGCGGCCGAACCACGTGACCTGTGACGTCATGATTACCATTAAAATATTCTCCAGACCGAGTCCCCCCTAAGGGTGCAAATTTGATCTCAATCGGTCCTATTATTGCAGAGAAAATCTTTTTTAAAGGAAATTAAAACTTAAAATGGCACTGAGTTAAGGATCATCAGAATTCCCAAAGTTCAAAGTGCCATAACTTTGTCAAAAATGATCGAAACGTCGTGAAGTTCGAACTCGATCTGTAACTTATCATGAGGAAACCATGTGCCAAGTTTGAAATCATTAGCATTCAGCGTTTAGAAAAAAAGTCCGGAAAACTGTTCTTTGCGTGACGGACTGACGGACTGACGGACTGACAGACGGAGGGACGGCGTGCAAACCTATAGTCCCCTCCAGTGTACACCAGTAGGGGACTAATAAGAATGACTGCACTGTGGTCACAACCTGCGACAAAATCTGGTAACAGGCCGATTGGGAAATAAACATTTTTATTTTTGTATTTTTTTTGTATACATAATCGAGGCTCGTGAAAGACCTAATATTTATCACACAAACAAATCGAACAGACAAAAAAGCAAAGTATATAAAAAGGGGAGCGGTAGACAAGAGGGGAGAGAAGGGGAAGCACATTTAAAATACTCTTAAAATATGAACAGCGTAAATGGGAAACACACCTTTAATGCGCCGTTAATAGATTTACTCGTCACCAGTCACTGCGTCAGCCTCCACCACGGTTATTCCAGGACGAGCCGATTCGTCACACAGTTATATCAGGACGAGCCGATTCGTCACACAGTTAAGCATTGTTTAACCCAATATGGGCCTTCAAAAATTATGTAACGCTATATATTTTTTAGAAATGCAAGCTCAATAGTTAATTATTTGAATTCCCGGATCTTCTTGAAGGGACGTCCGGTGGTTATTTTAGGCGCGAAGATGGGACGGAATTGTGTCCTCAAGGTGTTTGAACTCTTGCTGTGTGCTCCGCTCGCTTGTAGTATTTGGTTCGCTGTGCGGTTCTGATTTAATATGCTGTGTTGTGATTGGTACGACATACTGCGTAGTGATGTCTGGGGGCGTGGCTTCGGTGTTTGCTGGCGGCTCGCCATGATGGCCGTGTGTTCTGAGAGCTTGGCGTCTTTAATAAACAACTTGATTGAAGGAGAGTCCTGAACTTACTGCAGTTTGTGCTCCACCGAGTTTCATTCTAGTTTTTACTTCATTTGTGCACAACTAACTATTCTTCCACATTTCTTCCACAATTACACCATGTGATACAATAAACCTACTAGGTATTACCATAACTTCAAATCTATCCTGGAATCCACACATTACACAACGGATTATCCAGTTGATTGTTGCGAGCACCCCCACAGGATGATTTTCAAAAGCATCTGCTCGACCAGGAGGTCGGGTACGACATGGACCTGGTTTGAAGTGAGGGTCGCAAGTACAAAGCAATGGTAATCGGAAAGCAGGCCATCCAGAAGATGGAAGGACCTTAATCGTCTGTGAATGCCATGACACATCGACAAAAGTGCAAAAAGTGTGGACTATCACATCCACCATGGAACT
This sequence comes from Myxine glutinosa, assembly GCF_964187855.1. Lineage (NCBI taxonomy): Eukaryota > Metazoa > Chordata > Myxini > Myxiniformes > Myxinidae > Myxine > Myxine glutinosa. Next base: position 65,143,092 of record NC_136265.1, on the reverse strand, counting down.
GCCCAGCATACAATGATTATTGTAAGTAATGTGGTGAACTGGGACACTGTGCCCATTGTTGTGAAAATCCCAAACGCTGATGGACACGAGTGGAGCCAGTAAATATGTCTCCAACTCGTCAATATTTTGCACAATGCTACTTCCTCTATTTCAAAACATGTTTACTTTTATACTCCAAATCAATTTGTTTCACCTTTCAATAAAAAAAAAAATGCACCAATCCAACTGGTATTTACTCCTCCAATCGTTTGTTAGTTTTCTGAGCCCAAACCCCCATTGTGATGCTAGATAGCACCAGGCGAACAAAAACTTTATACTTTTACATTGGCCAAGGTGGGTAGAGGATTTTCACAACTACATCCAAGAGTTAAGTACATTGCGGGGTCTTTTCCCTCAGTAAACCCTTAAATGCGTGCATGAGTCTTTTTTAATTCGTCCACAAATTACGTATGCAATTTCAGTTTCAACCTTTAATTTTTGGAGGAAATAGTTAATTTATTTAGTTTCCAATCAGTTTAACCGTATAATTTCAACTTATCCAGTATGTCTTTGCTATAACTAGACCTTGCGTTAACAACCAATACAACCTGCAGACAACGTAGAACCGACGTTATTTTGTTCCGGTGGGTCAATGTTGGAAGGTCGCTTTGGCCCAACGTTGAAAAGATATATTTTCCCTGGTGTTGGTTTAACGGGTGGCTGGTTTAAGATTACAAGGTGCCACGTTAGAGCCCCTGTCATGCCGTTGTATTAACACCTGGTGGGTTGACTCAGCCTGTCATCCTTTCAAGGTTGGCAACATGAGTACCAGCTTACTGTGACACACAACTCCTCAAAAAAACAAACTCTACCAAGATACAACCTTGTAATCCCATGAAAGTACAACAAGGGTTTTGCCGGCGAGGTCATGTGTTTTTCCAAGCTCTCCACGCCAGCAAAGTTAAGAATTTTTGCCATTTGTATTTTTGTCAAAACTGTATTTTTTATTTTACGGTGTGTGTGCCTACTGTGTGTTTCTAGTTAGATATCGGTGTAAATCGTGCATACCATATATATATCGTCGGATGGTTCCTGCCGCGTTTTTCAGGCCTGGTTTTCCCAGGCCTCGAGGCTTTGCGTCTCCTCTCGAAGGTCGTTTGTGGTCCATTTACTTTCATTCTCTCACTGTTTTTTCCAGTATTGTTTTCACCCCATACTTCCCGAACATCTACCCTTTGTTTAAAGTCTTAATATAAAAATATAAACTGAAAAAAAATCTTTTCTCTCCCCGTGTTCGTTCGTTCTTCCACCACGTGTTTTGTCCCACCCGTTTTATTTCTCTCCTTCCTTCATAACTCAATTCTCTCCAGTCGACACCTTTTCAATTCCAGTTCTCACCATACTTCTTCCTCTGATCTACTTTCATCGAACCTTCAAAAAAACATATTAACCAAGAATTTAAAAAGTAGGCTTCTCCTCCTGTACAAACACATTTGCTTATACACCTCCCTGTTCCTTCGCTCTCTGCTCTCCTGGCTGTCAATCTCCTATTCTTCTGTTCCTGCTTCTGAACCTGTGCTGGAATCCTTAAATCCCCCTTCGGAATCCTTCATGCCCTCATTTAAGGAATTTCCCCTTATAGTTTTCACGGTTTAGTTTTAAAATGTTTAAACTTTCCCCTGAACTGTTGTATTCTGTCATATATTATAACACATTTTTCTTCTTCTTCTTATTCTTCTTCAAAAGGTTGCTTTCGACTTGCTCACCAAACTCTTCATTTCAAATAAAAATTCCATATCTTACAATTCTTCCTTCCTTCATTCCCGAAACTCACCTGCATTCCACCCCTCCTCCAACGTTTTCAAATGGATCTCTGACTTGAAAATCACAAGAAACTCATTTTGCAATAAATGTTCGTTTTCCATTAATCGTCCAACACTTTCTTCTTCTTTCGTGTATCATCAGATGGCCAGCTCAGTGTCGTGCAGCCATGCCCTCGTCTCTGGTCCTACGTCGAAGAGGCCCGCTTCTGAAGGTGGTCTGTATAGGGGGCAGGTGGTAATTATGTGTTTGGCAGTCTGCTCAGGCTCGCCACACTCGCAGGCGGCGCTGTCTGCCAGGCCCCACATCTTCAGCGATGATTTGAAACGGCCGACCCCCGTACGTAGACGGTTCAGCAAGGTCCATTGCAGGCGTGGTAGATCTTCTCCTAGGACGCCACCTCCTGGGTCCCAGATGTAGCGGTGGATGCGGGTGGGCCCGGCCGTTTCCCACACCTGCTTCCAAGATGCCGCCACCCATGCACTTCTAAACAGGTCCTCAGGGATAGAACTGAGCATCTCTTGTGCCGCCTTATTGTCGGGATGGTGACACTTTCTAAAATCCAAATTCTTCCTTCCCCTTCTCAACTCCTCCCTCACCCATCCCTTTCAAATCTCCCCCCTTGTCCCTTCCCTCCTAAACTCCCCCCTCCACTCCCAAACTCCCTCCTCATCCCTCCCATCCTAAACTCCCCCCTCAACACTCCCCTCCTAAATTCCCCCCTCACCCCTCCATTTCAAAACTCCCCCTTCCCTCCTCCCCTTCAAATCGTCCCACCCTCCTTTTTTCTCCAATTCTCCCCTCTCACCGCTCCCCCTCAAAACGGCCTCCCCGCATCCTCTCCCTTCCAAACTCTAACCTCCATCTCCTCCAACCTTCTTCCTCGCTCTGCGCCCCCCCCCCCCTTTCAAACACCTCACTGTGCCTCATCCAATCACCATCAAACCTTTTGTCCTCCATATCCTTCCCTTTCTCCAAGCTCTTCTGAAATCTCTGAAACACTATCAACAGCTCTCCCTACATCCTCCTCTTCCTCATCTTACCCTACCCCTCCCCTGTCCTGTATCCGATGCTCACCCTTCCTCTTCCTTAACGGTATGGACCTCAAACATCCGGGGCCTTCGCTCAAACCTGATTGACCTCTCCATGCAGGTTGCTTCTGACAAACCAGACTTGATCTGCTTAACAGAAACTTTCCTCCTTCAAGATGTCTCTGATTCCTTAATATCTCTCCCTGGTTACTCCCTCCTTCGGTATGATAGACCTGAGCCTCGTCCTGGAGGTGGCGTAGCTATCTTTATCAAAAACTTTCTTCCTCACTCTCCCTGCACTGCCCTCTCTCCACCTCACCCCCAGGGGTACCTCTGGCTACGGCTTCCCCTTCGCTCCCACCTTTTGTTCATGTGTGTGTTGTACAGTCCACCAAACAGTGAACACTCCATATACATCTCGCTGTCTGATAAAATGGTACAACTTCTACCTACTCCCTCCCAACTCTCTCTCTTCCTCATATGTGGTGATTTCAACTGTCATCATGCCATTTTGTTAAAATGCTGTTAGTGTTCCCCCTTTCTTATACTTCGTGTTCACCCTGCTGGGTGTGGGTTCCTCGCTCACCAGCCATGGCACCGCAGCAAAGGACTTCTGCGACTCACTGGGACTGACACAATCTGTCAATTTCCCGACCCGTATATCAGTCAATGGAGCAACTTCTCTTCCAGACTTGGTTATGACAAACTTCCCTGCAAATGTCTGCTGCTCTTTTGCTCCAATCGGTTCATCTGATCATGTGCTTGTTAAAGTGGACATCTCTCTGGCCATTCTCAGAGAGCCTTCTCAGCGTCGCCGATTCTGGCATTTCAGTCAGGCCAACTGGCACGGTCTTCAAGCAGCCATCAATCATCTGGACTGGTCTCCCATCTCTACTGCCTCTGACATCAACTCATCCTGGGAATTCTTCCAAAGTAAACTGCTCTCTCTCATGCACAGATTTATCCCATCTCGTCTTCAGTTGTCATACCCTTCCTCCCATCCATTGTACACGGAATCTTGTGGTGAGGCTGTTGCGCAGAAACGACTTGCCTTCACCTCTTGGAAAGCAAATCCAACGGAAGGCAATCTCAGTTCCTCTCACATAGCTCGGAACAAGTACCTGTCCACCCTCAGGAGAGCCAGGAAACAATATCTCTCCACTCTCAAGAGTGAACTCTCAAACCTGTCTCCCTCTTCCAAATGCTGGTGGCATCTGGTCAAATCTGTTTCTGGTGTTTGTTCCCCCTCTATCCCCTCCCTCACCTCAAACGGCTACACAGCTGACTCCGCACGTGAAAAAGCTGAATGCCTCAACTCTGTGTTTGCCTCAAAATCTTGTGTTCCAAACCCGGCTCTCTCTGTACCCACCATTCCCAGTCGTAACCAGCTGCTCCTGGACTCTGGGTCCTTCTCTCCTGACAAGGTGGAGAAGTTTCTGTCAATCCTCGACTCTGATTCTGCAACTGGACCAGGCGGCATCAGCCCACGGTTCCTAAAATCCTGCTCTGCTGCTCTTTCACACCCTCTCTCTGTTCTCTTTGTGATGGAATTCAATCACAAACTCTTCAACATATTGAGCTTTATTGTAATCAATTCTCCACATCATCTACAAAAAGAATAATCACATATTTAGAATGCGTTCATATAATATGCTCCATGTAAAGCAAGCCATAAAAGATGCATAATTTAAACTTACCAGCTCAAATTCAGTCACAAGTAAAAGGCAATCCCCTCACTCTCAAGCCAACCTTCTTATAGGCACATCTTACGCTAGAGAGGGAATTACAACGGATCTTCGCCTTTATTTCACCACATTCTCCCTCCAATTAAATTTCCAGCAAGCTCGCATTGGTATAATACAAAACTACAGAGTATAAAAAAGCACAAATAATCAAACGTTCACAAGCTGAGGATAAAGCAACCTACCATCCCAAACGAACCGGCTTTCGACTCTAAAATTGTTGTTTGCCTGACCTTGGCAAACATCTCCTGCAATTTCATTTCCTCTTGTTCTTATCTTGTTATTGCATTCTCATCTTTCCCTGTCTAAAAATGTGTGGGTGAGACATAGTTTTCTTCTGAGCTGAAAGGCAGATGCCTTGTCTAGTTCCGTTCAAATAATCCTTGACCATACTATATAAACTATGGCAGGTCGTGTGTAGATCAAGGAAGAGCTGTCATGGACGGAGGGTTGCTGGCCGAGACCCACGCAACTTTCCTTCCATGTGCATGTTATTGTCCTCTCTTTAATAATAAATTCTCCTGTCCGAGTCTGGTCAAATGATCATTCCTGAGGGGTTAAATCTCCGACATACGCATATAGGTACAGTAAAAAGAAATAACTGATAATGGCACCAAAAATAAATACCAGGGTTCACACAACAATGGGGAAAGAGAGCGCGCTTGAGCAAGGCACCAGCTGGTTTTGGGTCCGAAATGGCTCGTGCGCGCTGGTGTTTCACAAGGCACGGAATTGGTGTTGCACGGGGCTGGTGCTGCATGGGGATGGTGCGGCACAGGGTTGTAGAGCATGTATGGGCTGAAATGGAATGCTGTCATCAATATCCACAGCACCTGCCCCAGAACAGCCATGATTTGTCCACATACAGACGTTGTTGATGAATAACTTTAAAAGGACGGCGTTTCTTTAAAAGACCACGATCACCAGTCTCATCAAACCTTCCCAATGGGTCCCATGCCCAAAGTCTTCTTGCCATACACGAAAAAGCACGAGGCGGTACCATGCCGATGATTATGTAACTAATCTTAACTAGTTGCCCTAGCAGATCCACTTGTTACGGAACTACTTCAAGCGCTTACCAACCAAGATTGAACCTCATTTATCCTATGCCGCAATCAGAACGGCCCGAATAAATCAGCACACAGTTTCTGAAGAAAAGGGCTTTTAGTACACACAAATTAGGCAAATTTTACAATGGGAGAAATAATGGCAGGTATATTCACAAATATGTACGGCACATATAAATCCCAATTTCCCCAATATGACAGACCCACCCTCAGAACCTTAACAGTGACTTCGCAACTCTCCATTGGCTGGTGCCGCATGCATCCAGGAAAAGAGAAAGAGGTCGAAGAGGTCAAGGGAGTGGAAGAGAAAGGGGAAGCTGGTGTGTCCTGGTCCCTCACACCTTGTGCCAGCTCAGATGAGCACATGCCACCAATAATTATGATGATTGTCTGGTGTCCGGACCCGCCACGCTCCACTCATTCTCCCTCCTCACTGTCGCCCACATGCTGCCTTCTCCATGCGCTTAGGTGGTTCATTTGCAGGAAGAAATGGATGCGTTTTTCAGCAGGAAAGTGCAGGAGGCAATCCATTTTGTCAGGGACACTTACCCAACCATCAGTATCAAAAGGCGAAGCGGGAGTTGGTCCATTCAGGTGGCGCAGCTTAACGAGCCGGGTTCAACGCAAAGATCCAAGAGGTGTTGGAAGTGTAAGAGGAATAAAGTGTGAGAATGAGAGAAAGTGAACAAAGAAATGAACGGAGATGGAAAGCAGACTGTGAACAAGAAAGGAAGGCAGAGTTGTAGAGAGAAAGCAGCAATAAAAGCCGGTTGTACGAGAATATGCACAAGGGGAATTCACAAAAGGTTTGAGATGGGCTGGTGCCTCGTAACGTTCACTCCACTCAATGTCCCGTCATCTGTTCGATAGCTTGGCCTTCACTTGCTTTTTAATAGAATATGTCCCCACCTGCCCGAATCCACCCCCTTCAGTCCGAAGGAGGAGTTCGCCCACCAATAGATCCCCCCCCTCATACCTGATTGGTGTTTCAGTCCCCAAACCCCTGGTGATTGGCCTTTACAGTTCTGGCACACTATCTCCCTTGAGATGATCGATTTGTCTCAGGTGTTCACCAAACCAGGTTGGTGCAGCTGTATGAAGGCACTGTACTTTCTGAAGTCTCTGCAGTCTGCATGTTATCCAATTTTGTTGGTCTCCCTCTTCTGAATTTAGCAGCATTTTACACGTTGTCTGAATACCATTTTACCAGTTTTAATGGTTTTGCCAATTTTCCGTCATTTGGTGTGAAGAGCTTTAAATCATCAATATACAGGAGATGGGTCACTTTTCCTGACCCATTGGACATTATACTGTTAGATGTTAGGTGTATCCCTGTCCTTGATCATCAATGAGTTTGCTCAGTAGGTCCAGAACTGGGCAAAACAAGAGGGGCAGAGACAGTCACCCTGGAAGAACATATGTTGTATCTTCACTTCTGGGATTTCGATCTTTCCGTCTGAATGCTGTAATATCAATGTGGCATTCCAGAGCTCCGTTGCTTTATCAATGAATTGAGTTTGATTAATTTGGGGATTTATCTTGGCAGGGACACTAACATTGGCAGGGCATTTTACCATCCAAAAATGAGGACACCAGCAAAAGCTTCTTTGCTTTATCTATCCTTCGATGCATTTTATATCATGATAAATGGGTAAATCCTTATTACAAGCAGAACACAAGAACGGCTTCTCTCGTTTGTTGGAATATCCATGTGCAGCTTTCAGAAGGTGGAACAGAGTCCTCTCAGGACTCAAAGTAGCCACCTCCAGTTCGATAAAATATCATGTTTCACAATCCAAGTTGTGAAAAAGTCTTCTCAATGTTTTCTTCTGAGGATTATTTCCAGGATTGTCATTGCACCACAGACAGCCTCCAATTGTTGTTAGTTTGTCCGACTATTCCTGGGGACTGTTTTGAAGATCGAAGAGAAGTTCTTTATCATGCCCATTTTGTCAGAACTCTTCAGCTTCCAGGTTCTCTTGGCCTCATTTTCAGATGCTGATTACTTGGTCATTTTCCTGATTTCCACATTATTTTGACCAAAGTCGCTGGGTACTGACCCCTCGATTAGCAATGCCATTGTTGTGGTTTTGGAATAAAGGTTAATTTCCTCTCTTAGTTAGTTACACCACAACATGTAGCCTCGCTTAAGTTCAGTTATTTCTTAGTAAATGTAAGCATAGTCCTTTCCTGTGTTAGTTTTGCGGTGAGTAGGCCAGTGAAAATTATGTGTCCTTATGGTGCTTTGGTTTGGTATTGGTGCTGAAATACCACACAGCAGGCCTGAACAAGTCGACTGAGGCTGAAGGAAGGCGGGGCAGGAGGAGTATGAGCCATCGGTAAGCATGAGCCGCCAATCAGGGCTCGAAGGGAGTGGCTTACCACTGCGGCAAGAGGCGGGGTTTGGAACATTCGATTCGGGCTGGGGCAGGGCCATATAACCCTGCCCAGAGCCCCCCACCTCAGAAGGTGAGAGAATACGGCAGACGGGTTCAAGTTCAGAGTTGAGTGATGAGTTGCGCAGCCCATGAGAAGTATTACTCGCGCGCTGTAAAGAACGACCCGCGCCGGGCCACAGACGCGCAATTTCCTCCTGCCTGCCTTTGCCTGCATACGCGTCGCGAGGATTTTCCTCCTGCCTGCCTTCGCCGGGATATGTGCCGTGACTGCCAGAGGGCCACGCCGGGAGAGCTGTTCCAGGAGCGACGGAAGCAGGCTCGTTTAGCGCGTGAACATCCTTCCTCCATCTCCCCGTGTATGTGAGTGGGCCCATTGTCTGGGCATAGGTATAAGACTGACTAAGTTCTGCCCTGTGTCCCTTTCCTTCTTCAAATCCCTGTACATAGTGTAGATAAATCTTGTTCTTTCTTCTGATTTGACTGTCCTGTCTTTTCCATCATTGGCTTCGCATGGTATGAATAAGATCGTTCTAATCGGGTTCCAATAGAGAAGTAACAGCACGAGTCACATGGTACGCATTCCGCTCGGGCATACTCAATCAAGTGTGGCTCGTGCGAGGCTCGTGCGAGGCTCGTTCCCCGCTCCCGCTGCGGCGTGGGTACCAAAGGTACGTGTGAATTTGTCCCGTAACCCTTTTCCACGTTTGCCAGGAAGTGGCAACTCGGTCTCGCGGCCCCGAAGACCCCGTGGGGGAAAGGGGTTTAATCTCTCCTTTGTAATGGGAACAGGCTTCGAAGATCCACAACAATTTGGTGTCAGTGGAGTGGGATTTGAACCCTAAAAATTTTTTTGGGACGAATTGGCTCCAAGTTACGAGTGAACGAAATTTAGTTCTTTTAAAATCCAAATTGTATTCGTACCATGGCTGGCCAAGGCGGTCGAATGCCGGTGGGGGTAGAAGAAAAAGAAGTGATGACCCAGGACCTGCAGGGACAGTTGGTAGTGGAGGAAGCCGAAGAGGGGGCGGCAGCTGGTAACGAAAATGGCAGCGCCTCGCACGTGGCGGCAGAAGCCGGGCCCGCTGTGCAAGCTGGGATTAGCCTCGAAGTACTTTTATCTCAAATCCAGGCATCCATGAAAATGGAGGCGGATCGATTGGCTAATCAAATTAATGCCCAAAAGGATGAAATGTGGGGACTAAATGATAACATGAATAAAATAAATGGGAAAATGGACAACCAAGAGAATAAATTGAAAGAAATGTGGGACGAAGCAAGGTGTAACAAGGTAGGATTGGAAAACAAAATGAGTGGTCAAATGAAAAAAATGGGGGAGGACATTGGGCGCAGGTTGAGCGAGGAGGCGGGAGTGGTACGCGACGAGGTGAAGCGATACGAGGAACGCGTGGGGAGCGAGCTTGAGCGAAGGACAGCCAAGTTGACTGGGGCTATGGAAGTCGCGACACGAGGTGTAGAAAAGCCGAAGGTCGTTGCATTGGAAAATAAAATTTTAATGGCGCCGACGAGCGTCGAGCTAGAAAAAGAAATAATTGAAATGGAAGAGACGGGAGAGACGGGGAGCAAATCGCGGGAGAAAGAAATGGAATCCGCACAAAGTCTGCATTTACACCGTGATGCCGTGCTTACTAACGAAATAAAAAGTTTGCAGGTGCAGCCGGGGAAGGAGTTCCCCGAGGTGAGTTGCAAAAATGGCGCGAATGTGTTTGGCGCGAATGCGTTTTCGGCGTGCTTGGGAACAAGGCGAAACCCAGGCGTTCGCGGTTGGGCCATTGTGTGGTGTATGAGTAAGGGTGGCACAATTTGCGAAGGGCACATTGTGCGGTGTACGGCGGTGATTGGTACGATTTGCGACAGGCCCATGGTGCGGTGTGCAAGGGCGACTGGTACAGAGTGTGAGAGCGAATCCGTACCCGAGAGCGAGGAGCGCGAGTGTGTTACGGATTGTGTACAAAAAGACTGTGTGCGAGAAAACTGTGCGCCAGAGTGTACAATGATTGAGTGTGCGAAGGAGGAGTGCACACCCGAGTGTGGAAAAAGAATGTGCGATGATTGAGCATGCGAAGGAGGAGTGCACACCCGAGAGTGTGGAAAAAGTGTGTGCGATGGCCGAGTGCGTTACGGAGTGTGTAATGGGAGAGTGCGCACCTGGGGGTGTGGAAAAAGTGTGCGATGGCCGAGGAGAGTGAGCAAGAATGCACAATGAAGTGTGTGGGGGGCGCGTGTGCACCTGGTTGTGCGGTAAAGGAGTGTGTGGAGGAAGAATGCACACCAGACTGTGTGCGGGAAAAGTGTGTACTGAAGTGTGTGAAAGGCGTGAGTGCACCTAGGTGTGCAGGTAGGAGGACAGTATGTAAGGGAGAATGCACACCACAGAATGTGGAAGGACAGAGTGTGATAACGGGATGTGTGGGAGGCGCGGAGGCGCCTGGGTGTGCGAATGTGGAGTGGGTCTCGAGGTGTGAGGACGCGGCTCAAGCATCGACACTGACCGGGGGAGGGGGGGGGTAGCGCCTAGCGGGACGGGTAGCAGACGTGAGCCCCTGGTGAGTTGTGTGCAGCAGGGACCGGAGGGAATCCGTGCTGCGTCGGTCTCACTAGGACCGGCGAGCACGATTCGTGCTGGCCCCCGCACTGTATGGTTGGTTCCGTGCCATGGAGGCAACGGCAGTCGGCAAGGTTCAAGGGGAGGTAGGAGTTTTCGGAGCCGCGCACCTTGTCGGGTGCAGTGCTCCGACCGTGGCTGGTTGGGCCATCGTGCGTGGGACCGTGAGGCCCCGCGCAGGGATGGAGCCGGCACCTCGGCCCATCCATACCTCCCCCTTTGGATCGTAAATGCCGGACGGACACCACCTACAGGCGACAAACCACCCGCATGGAGCGCTCGGCCCTCCGAGGCCGAGCCATGACAATGTACATCCACTTGGAGAGGCTCAGAGTGCAGCGGACTGATGAGAGTAATGTACCCCCACGTGGGGGAATGGTAGTGTCACCATTCCTCACACGACAGGGCCCATGAGCATTAGTTTAGGGGGATGGCAGTGATGGGCACATGGGGGTGCCAGCAATGGTTACCTCCATGGGGCACCAAAGCTAGCCGAGGAGGGCGAGGATAATGATAGGGATCTAGCAGACTGTAGAGACAAGATTTAAGTAGTGACACCTGAACTATAGGGGGGACGTAGGTGGCTTAGGTGGATGATAAAGAAAAGGGAGTGCATAGTTTAAAGGGACGACGGTGAAGCACGAGTTTTAGGGGAAGTAGTCAGCTAGATGATGCTGAGTGTATGAGGAATTGAGGAAGACAAGCGGAAGTGTGGTTGAGGTGTGTGAGCACAAAAGGTGTGCCAGATATTTGGTGTGTGGAAGTAGTAGTGTGAATTGACTTGCATGGTGTGCAAGATGGATGGTGTGGAATGAATGGTGTGGAATGCTTGGTGTGCAATAGAAGGTGTGGACTGCATGGTGCGAAGGAGTGAATGGGGGGAGGTGGAACCCGTTCACGGACGCCCGGGGTGGGTAGTGTAAAGCCAGGTAGAGGGTATAGACAAAATTTGTATGGATATTGACACCTGTGGTGCGGGTAGTGGAATCGAAGTGTTTTGTTGGATGCATGAGTATGTGTAATGGCAGGAAGTGTGGCTTAATTGGTGCGTATGGTTATTGGGGCACTCCGCCACTGGTAGTTTGTCGGCCAGGTGAGGCCGCAGGTAGGCTCTGGGAGCTGGTTAGTTGAAGTGTGAGTGGGGCCCGAGGATCCAAGGGAAGGACATGGGTTGCCCAATGCCAAGGTGGGCATCAGGGGGTAAGAGCCAGGTAGGGCCTTCCCCAGTTAGGTCGTCGCAGGAGCAGGTAAGCTCGGGTGGCGGCTTCAGTGGCGGAGGTGCACAGGTTGGTAGACCTGCTGGTAGGGCCACACGACCCAGCCCCGAAATTGTGCGAGGGCACGAGTGAAAATTTGCGGGAGTGAGACCCAAATTTGTAGGGCACCGCAGTGTGGGCAATGGGAATTCGGGTTCTTAGTAGTTTAAAGACTACCACACAGTAGACTACCAAAGACTACCACATAGTTTAAAGAGGCCGATTGGCAGGGTATGACCCTGGGTAGTTTAAAAGTAAATGTCAGTAGTGTAGTTAGGATGAGAAATCCCTTCGCACCATCCACAGCCAATCACCAAGGAGGACGGAGCTCCACACCAGGGCGTTGTAAACTGTGTGAGTTGTGAGACGCAGCACGACGTAAGGGTGACATTGTGTTTATTCCATCCCTTCCTTCCTGGGAGGGATTGGGAGACGAATTCGGAGATAGAGGGGGATATGGGAGACAAGACGAAGAGACTGATTGTGAATACAAGGGGGGCTAGGGTAGTGTAGCCGACGGTGGGGGTACGGACGGTTAGGGACGAGCCTGCTCTGCTCGCTCTTCTGCGTCCCTCGCACCACGTTACCTTGTTTCTATGTGCCACTGTGTGCTTTCCGCTTTGTTTGTTGTGCCTTGTCTTTCCACCCACCCCAGGACCATTTTGGAGGCCGAACTGTGCAGCGCCATCGACCTGAGCAGCATCCATTCTGCACCGTTTCATCAGTGCAGCCAAACTGCACAGCACTTTGCTGCCATATCCTTTTGTTGCACATTTGTTGCACCTGTGCAGCACTTTGCTGCCACAAACCCTTTGCTGCACCTTGTCACACTTATGGACCACAAGCCTTGTGGCCTTGCACCTCTGCTGTGCAGCATTTTGCTGCAAAATCATCTTGCACCTTCGGACCACTTGTTTGAGTGGCATTAATGCCACACAGTCAGACGACATGAGATTGGCCTTGCTGGCAAAATAAAAGCATTTTTGTGCATTTCATTATGGTGTGCTAGGCATAAGAAGATGTGTAAGTTTAGATGGCCCTGAAGTTTAAAATGGCCTGTATGCCGGTCCGGGGGCTAGCCGGTTTGATATATGCACACAGAAGAAGCAAGAAGCAAGATGCAAGGAGCAAGCAGCAAGTGTCATGATTTTTTAGTGTGTTTTTGCTGTGTTTTCTCTCCCCTCCAATCTTCTCTTCCAAAAAAGGACAGGTCCTGGGTCACAGCATTGTGAATAAAATTAAGTTACGTGCTTGTAAATATAAGAATGCTGCCCACCGGCTATGTGTTTAGTTTGAAATTCTGGAAATACTCGGGTAGCTGTGGGCGTGAAACTGTGAGGTAGCTGCTCAACGCAATAGGAGGGACATATCTAGTGTTAAAACTGTCACACACACAGGTCAGAGTAAATGTTCGGGGGAACCACACCTATGTGTCACATTTAAAAATAAGGTTAATTTTGCATGTCACTCTCTACCGGTCGTTCCATTGGTGGTTTCGACTTGGGGACGAGTCTGACGAGGGAGGGGTGTGGTGTTGCGGTTTTGGAATAAAGGTTAATTTCCCCTCTTAGTTAGTTACACCACAACATGTAGCCTCGCTTAAGTTCAGTTATTTCTTAGTAAATGTAAGCATAGTCCTTTCCTGTGTTAGTTTTGTGGTGAGTAGGCCAGTGAAAATTAGGTGTCCTTATGGCGCTTTGGTTTGGTATTGGCGCTGAAATACCATGCGGCAGGCCTGAACAAGTCGACCGAGGCCGAAGGAAGGCGGGGCAGGAGTAGGAGCCATCGGTAAGCACGAGCGGCAATCAGGGCTCGAGGGGAGTGGCTTACCACTGCGGCAAGAGGCGGGGTTTGGAACATTCAAGTCGGGCTGGGGCGGGGCCATATAACCCTGCCCAGAGCCCCCCACCTCAGAAGGTGAGAGAATACGGCAGATGAGTTCAAGTTCGGAGTTGAGTGATGAGTTGCACAGCCCATGAGAAGTATTAATAGCGCGCTGTAAAGAACGACCCGCGCCGGGCACAGACGCGCGATTTCCTCCTGCCTGCCTTTGCCTGCATACGCGCCCCGAGGATTTTCCTCCTGCCTGCATTCGCCGGAATACGTGCCGTGACCGCCAGAGGGCCACGCCGGGTGAGCTGTTCCAGGAGCGACAGAAGCAGGCGCGTTTGGCGCGCGAACATCCTTCCTCCATCTCCCCGTGTATGTGAGTGGGCCCAATGTCTGGGCATAGGTATAAGACTGACTAAGTTCTGCCCTGTGTCCCTTTCCTTCTTCAAATCCCTGTACATAGTGTAGATAAATCTTGTTCTTTCTTCTGATTTGACTGTCCTGTCTTTTCCATCATTGGCTTTGTGTGGTATGAATAAGATCGCTCTAATCGGGTTCCAATGGAGAAGTAACAGCACGAGTCACGTGGTATGCATTCCGCTCGGGTGTACTCAATTAAGCGTGGCTCGTGCGAGGCACGATCCCCGCTTCCGCTGCGGCGTGGGTACCAAAGGTACGTGTGAATTTGTCCCGAAACCCTTTTCCAAATTTGCCCGGAAGTGGCGACTTGATCTCGCGGACCCGAAGACCCAGGGGGAAAAAGGGGTTTAATCTCCCCTTTGTAATGGGAATGGGCTTCGAAGATCCGCAACACCATCTTCCTTTTTGTGCAAAAGCACAATGTCCTTGTGCAATGCTTTGTTTTCTCTGTTCACGATTGATGGGATGATTTGATCAGAAGTGAGGACTGCATCCTCACGTTCAACAATCACTTTTGGTTCATGCTTCCTTGATTTTTCTGAGACTGAGATATTGAATTTTTTGCAGCTGTCCCAATGGTGGACGTTGTACACATTGTTGAGCCTTTGTGTATACAGTTATTCAGACAGATGTTTTTCATATCCCGAAAGAACGTGACCGTTTCTACCTTGCAGTACCCATGCTTTTTTGAATAAACGTCAAGATTTGTGGAAAAACTGGAATACTGAATGGATCAGGAAGCAACAGGACAAGAGGGAGCTGTAGGAAGAGAGGGGTGGGAGGGAAACATCAACAGCAGTGGTGAAGGACAAACTAAAGGAAGAGTTGAGCAAATAAGACGAGTATGAAGGAAAGAGAGGTAGTGGTGGATGCATTGGGTAGACAAGATGGATACAGAAACAAACTCTCAGGAAATTTGGAAGGAGGTGGGTTTGTAGTGGGTTGTTAACAGGGGTACAAAATCACGGATTGGATGAGGGGAGAAGCGGAGTGGAGTGACTTGAGATGGTGGTGAATTGGTTCCTTCGTGCTATCTTCTAAAGACTTGTAGCGTTTAACCTGCAGGTCTTCTCTCCTTTATCTCTTGTGCGTGGATCCATTGATGCCGCTTCACCTTTGATTGATGAAAAAATGCCTTGGTGCAAACAGAACACTTGTGGGGCTTCCCTCCTGTATGTATTTTTGATGATGAGATAAAGTTGATGAAAGAGCAAAACTCTTGTCCAGATGCCATGTTTTCTCCCGCCTCTGGAACAAACTCCCACACTCCATTCAGTCCCATTACTCCGTTTATGCGTCTGTTTGTTTTTTTTCTCATTAATGTAAGCGCTTACATGAGCCTCGATCTTGTATAGACAAAAAAACAAAAAACGTTGCATTCAGAACATGTGCACATCTTCTCTCGTTGGTTGATGTCCCCATATGCGGGAGGAAGTTCTCCCAGAACTCAATATCTCCACCTCCTCTTCGGGAAAAGATCATTATTCGTGAACCAGATTGGGAAACTTCATTCTCATCGTTTTGTTCCTGTATGTATTTTCTCCTGTATGTATTTTTTTACGTCTGTATAAATGTGATGAATGAGAAAAATCCCTGCTGCACACAGGACATTTATAAGGCTTCTCTCCTGTGTGTTTCAATTTATGATATTTCAAGGATGCTAACCAAGAAAATTCATTGTTGCACACAGTACACTTGAAAGGTTTCTCTCCTGTGTGAATCCGTTGATGCGCTTTCAAATGTGAAGCAAAAGGAAACGCTTCGCTGCACACAGAACACAAGAAGCACTTCTCTCCTCTATGTATTTTTTCATGTGTTTTTAAATGTGATGAATGAGCAAAATCTTCGCTGCACACAGGACATTTATAAGGCTTCTCTCCTGAATGTATTTTTTCATGTCTTTGTAAGTTTAATGAATGAGCGAAATTCTTGCTGCACACAGGACATTTATAAGGCTTCTCTCCTGTGTGTTTTACTTGATGATATTTTAAAGATTCTAACCAAGAAAATTCCCTGCTGCAGAGCGTGCACTTGCATGGCATCTCACGTATGGGTATTGCTTCACATCTGTTTGAAGATTTTAATGAGCTAATTGTTTTCTTGCAAGTGGAAGACTCATGTGGCTTCTCATTCCTTTCAATTTTCTTGAATGGCTAATACAATTGTTCTTGGTCAATACAATGCCATATTTGTTAACTTCCTGACAAGTCTGTGTCATGTTCTGATTGAAGGAAACTTCACTCGAAAAAAACTGGGAACTTGACTTAGAATAAGAAACCTCTGCAAAGACAATTCATAAAAGCATCAATAAACACCATTGCTGTGAAACATGCATCATATTAAACTAGAACGGCACTCTTCAGCATCACGACGTCGATCGATATGCCTCCGCCCACATTATTACGTCATGATACAAACTTGAACCAAGTTTGGTTTAAATCCATTCAGCTGTTCTCAAGTATCACATTTGGACCTGACATGACCTTTGAAAAATCTTTGACAGCAAAATCGAATACGTTTATCTTTACATCATTTTACAAACTTGAACCAAGTTTGACTTCGTTCCCTTCAGTTATTCTTAAGTTATCATGGTTATGAAAACCTATTGTAGACTCTGACCTTTGACCTGTTGATGCCAAAATGTATTCAGTTCATCTTGGCATCATAACGTATACTTATACCAAGTTTGGTCAAACTCCCATCACCGGTTCACAAGTTAGCATGATAACATAATTTTTACCTCACATGTCTTTTGACCTCTTGACCCAAAAATGTAATCAGTTCATCCTGACATCATTATACATATCTGACAGTTCATCCTGACATCATTATACATATCTGACAGTTCATCCTGACATCATGATATCTCTACCAGGTTTGGCTTGGATAACTTCAGCCATTATTTAGTTATTGCAATAACAAAATATTTTGACTTATCATGACCTCTGACCTTGAACCTCTTGACCCCAAAAGCCAATCAGTTCATCTTTACATCATTCTACATACTTGCCCCAAGTTTGACTTTGATCCCTTCAGCAATTCTTAAGTTATCGCGGCAACGAAAATCTATCACGGACGGACGGACAACCCAAACACATGTAAAAAAAACACAAACCAACCTCAGCGACTTCATTGGCAGAGGCATAATAAGCACAATGTACAGTACTCCATTTTCATCGAAAACCTCTCTCACCAGCCATGGCACCTCAGCAAAGGACTTCTGCGACTCATTGGGACTGACACAATCTGTCAATTTCCCGACCCGGATTTCAATAAACTGCACATTGTCTCTTCAAGACTTGGTCATGACTTACTTACTTGCAGCCATCAAACTTCTGGACCAGTTTCCCATCTCTACTGCCTCTGACATCAACTCATCCTGGGAATTCTTCCAAAGTAAATTGCTCTCTCTCATGCACAGATTTATCCCATCTCCTCTTCAGTTGTCATACCCTTCTTCCCGTCCATGGTACATTGAATATTGTGGTGAGGCAGTTGCCCTGAAACAACTTGCCTTTGCCACATGGAAGGCTAATTCAACTGAAGGCAATCTCCGTTCCTTTCAAAATGCTTGGAACAAGTGTGTGTCTACCCTCAGGAGAGCCAGGAAACAATATCTCTCTACTCTTAAGCCTGAACTCTCAAACCTGTCTCCCTCCTCCAAGTCCCGGTGGCATCTGGTCAAATGTTTTTCTGGTGTTTGTTCCCCTTCCATCCCCCCCCCCGCCCCCCCTTACGTCAAACACCTACACAGTTGACACTCCACTTGAAAAGCTGAATGCCTCAACTCTGTTTACCTCCAAATCTTGTGTCCCATGATCTTTCCTGGGAAAACCACATTTCCAAGCTGGCCTCCAAAGCCAGTGGCCGACTGGGCATCCTTGGTCATGCGAAGTCCTTCCTTGGCACACCTGAGCCCCTCACCACAAACAAAGTTTTCATCCGCAGCTCAATGGAATACTACTCTCCCCTCTGGGCTGGTGCTCCTGCCTCACACCTAGCTCAGCTTCACGGGGTTGAAACCAAAACATTCAGAATCATTGGTATCTCCTGCGATGAAGCTGATTCTGAGGGCCTTTCACCCTCTCATCACAGGCAGGTTTGGTTGATGGTCTTGTTATGAATTTTGGGGTGGGGGCATATATATATTTAGGTACATCTGCAGAGGTAGGTGTCCAGCTGTCATGACAGGGAACCTCACCTGTAATAAGTTCTGTCCAGCCCGAATGTCGGAGTAAGCTGCGTATCTGTGTCCCCGCCCCGAGGGGGCGGGGCTTGGTAACTAGAATTAGGGAATAAGAATAAGATTCCATTGTGTGTCATTCCCTCTGTGATCATACCTGTGACCCGTATGGCAACACACAATAGACATGAGATAGGCCCAATAGTAACACCACACAAACACTATTTAAATCCCCCCTCCGCCACAATAACCATAAAACCCACAGGAAGCCAGTTCGGGGCACAGCCGATGCGGCTGCAGCCAGCCACATCACTAGCTTGCATAGTAACACTCATTGCTCAGGCAGGCTGAGGCCATGCCCACCTTGCGAAGGATTGGTAGAAGGAAGACACCACAGGACGAGGGCCGCCGATTGGCGGAGTGGGAGAGGACTGGTGATTGGTCAGGGCAAAAGCAAGAAGCAGCTCACTGGGCTTGGTGAAGCAAGAGCAAAGAGAGCGGCATACTGATTGGCCACCAATGAATGGGATGAGAGAGACGTGACGCGGCCATTGGTGGAGAATTGAGCCTGTGATGTTGGCCGGCAGGGATTGGCAGAGAGAGGGAGGTGACGTAACGAGGGATTGACAAAAAGAAGAAGAGACTGACATTTTCTCTCTCGTCCCTGCTCGTTGAGGTAGACGTTGGTGTCTGGACATCGCTCGTTCTTGCCCTCACGCCTTCCTTCACCTTGACTCTCTCCTTTGCGACCCAAACGTTGGGTGTATCGCAGCTTCGTGCCGAATTCGGGAGGACATTCCACGGCTGGTGAAGCGGGTTGCACGCCCGCTCGCTCACTTGGCGTGAGAGGTTTTATCGAGGCCTTGTGAACGGGGGCGCATCAAGGCCTTTCTTCCGGCCGACCGGAGCTATCCATCCAACCCAGAACCACCATCTCAGAAGATCCCTGACACACGAGCTAGTTGCGATAAGCACAATAACCATACTCATTTTATTTTACAGTTTCTTTCATCCTTTTGTCTGTGTTGTTGAAGTCTGTTGTGGGGACGTCCCAATTTTGGATTATAATTATTTACCGGCGCGTTTCTTTGTATCGGGTTCCGTAAAATAAACGTGTTTCTTTTTGTACATTTAATTCGGTGTTCGCTTGATTTAATCTCCACAGGGGTGAAGATTGCATCGGAACCGTGAGGTAAGGCACTTCAGCATCCTCCCCACCCTCCTTATCCTCCCCCTCCCCGCATGTATGAACTCTGCCATATTTTAACTAAACGCCTTCGGAGTTAAAGCTTGCTCGGTTAATCCGTTTCCTTGGTCGGTTTTTAAATCGTAAGGAACACGACAGTCGTTATGTCTTCCACTGACTCCTCTCCGGCCGAGCTCACTCTGCTCTGTCCCCCAAATATTCCTTTGGGATGCACAAGATCTGCCAGCAACCATCTTCTCGTGAAACTGCCAAAATCTAGACTCCCTGCTCACCTTCACTCTTTCATTCCTCTTTTCTCCCACCTTTGGAACAAACTCCCTCACTCTCTTCAATCCCACTCCTCCCTCCAGGTCTTTTAAACAGCTGTTCACCACTATCACTTGTCTTCGCCCATCCAATACTTTGATTTTTTTTCTACCCCTGTTCATACAACCCAAATTTCAAATTCCCACTTCTTTCCTAAAAGTCCTTGTAGTGTCCATTTGTTTTATACCTCTTAATCCCCCCCCCCCCTCCCCTAGTCCTCTCCTTTCCACAGATCTACCGATGTCCCTGTTTTCACTGTTGTTGTGGTTGTGTGCAGCCCTCTCTTTCTCCATCTTGTCTCCCTCCCCCTATTTTAAAAATATGTTTCATGCGTTTCTGTATTTGTGTTTTATGTGTTACCTCCTACACGAACCTTGGCTTTGTGCACAAAAATAAATAAATAAAACACGAGCCCAATGTCTGTGCTCATCTGTCACGAGGCGGCACCGAAAGTAGAGGATCAATGTGTTGGTCCCATGACAAGAATGCGGGGACAAAGCTTTGAAGGTGGTTTCTATATAATTGAAGGGTGCTGAACAAAATTGGTGGGAGTTATCTTCTCAAGAATGCTGGCATTTTTGGGTCCATGCCAAATCCAACATGGCTGCTGCCAGAATATAAATTGGCCCTGCCATACCATACATTCAAAGTACACCGCCCCGATGCCAAATAAATAAATATCCTCCAGCGCGGCTTCGGTGCCCGGCAACACAGCCATGCAGCTCATAGAGACTGTATTGGGTGGGAGAGGTGTCCAATAATTGATTGATTAATGGCATAATTAAAATCAACAAATAATGATCATAAAAGATTTTCTTAATCAATTGGCTAATAGCATACCTGCACCACCAATGCTTCAGCCGATGTTTTTCCACATCATCCAATGATGCACCACATCCAATGCACGACACCCTTATGTTTTTTCATCTATTTTATAGTTGATGGATGTCACGGAATACATTTTTATCACAAAATAACATTCACATTTAAAGTACTAGTGAAGTACCCGTGCAGGCAAGGGTGGGAGGCCAGAAGCAAACAGACAATGCAGAAACTCTGAATGCTAAAGTATGAAACCAATAAATTCCACATTCCTGCAGCACCTTCAGTCGCCCGTCAGACATGGACAGCAAGTTCGTGAAGGACTTCCATGAAAAACGTACCCGTTCGCAAACAAACGGGTACGTTTGTTCCATACCCAGTCAATGACGAATCTGCATATGGCGATCCGTGAATTCACGTTTCGAAAGTAGAAACCGTCACGGCATTTCGTCATTCACTTGAACTCGATATCTCTTTTTTCATTCCAAACAGCATAACTCCAATCACAAATGAAATAACATTAATATAAAAAATAAACTTTTAACAACATTCGTGACAAAAACAAATATTTAAATCCTGATGTGAAGTTCCGTACGGTTGGGTGAATACAATTACGAATTCAAAATCGTAATTGTATTCACTCAATTCCAATCATCAATTGATACTTCAACAAAACAATTAACACAATTAACGTTTCACGATTTAACATTACGATTGAATGACGGTTGTATTTGGATATTATCAAACCCGTGCATTGCCGTCATCTGTCCACTTCTGCATTTGCGGCAGGTTCATAATTGTCATCAAAATCTAAACAGTATTTGTAGAATTTTAATAAAAGCCACATCACTGTTCATATCGGTAAATATTATTCCATCGTTTGGAAAATTGGAAAACTTGGAAAAATAATATGGCCTATTTTACTCCCAGGGGTCCCAGGAATACGCACCCAAAATATCGTCGATCGGTTGAGCCGTTTTTGCGGTACCTTCGAATGGACAGACGGACATTTGGTGAATTAGAGTAAGATGTGTCCAAATCCAAAGAAGGCTGCCAAAGTTCAAGATGGCCACTAAAATCTGAGGTGGCTGCCATAAAAACTCTGAATAGATTCCAATACAGATGTTCTTGGCAGTGTTGTAGGTCTCGAGACCACATTTTGTCTGTCTTGGTCTCGATCTCAGACATGGTAGCTTCGACTTCAACAGTGGTTCTTGGTGTCAAAATATAGGTTTCTGGGTCAGATAATTCAGTTTGGTATGAAAAATATTCCTCAGGGGAAAGGAAAATACAAAATGGTTACCAAAATAATCTAACATGGCCGCTATTAATCTCGAAGGTAACATTTATTAAGTCATTATGCCTCAACAGACTGGTCGGTTTCTGTTCTAGGTAATCAGGGGTTTGTTGGGACGAGGAATTATTTTTACACGTTTGTCAGTTCAATCTCATCAACAAGATGACAACAAAGAAACGGCTGCAAAATAAATCCAAGAAGCAAGTATCCGACTCTATTTGTGTCACATCACTAAAGCATAAAATGGAGTGGACACCAAATAAATACTTTCAGTTTGTATTTTATACTCAACATGAAATAATGAAACTTACATTTGGCATACAAGCTGAGTCTTATTGGGGATGAGTTGTTGAATCCAGCCTGTTTAGTTAGCCCCTTCGTCCTCAGTTTCATTTTCTCCATCTGAGTCTGTATCTGCATCTGTGTGTGGTTCTTGTACTTTTTGATTGTGCAGCAAAATCTGTGAGATTCTTTGGAAGAGCGGCTCAGTGAAACGAAATGGTACACATGCCCCATCCTTGGTGGTCCATCCATGGTTAAGTGAAGGTGGAGCATGAGGGTTGTTGTAGTTCAGAAGGACAAAGAATTGGGAGTGAACCCGATATACTTTCGGATTGTATGAGTCTTCATCCGGGGTGATCCTTCGGGTCGACCACCATTTCATCTTGCCCCATGAGTCCATGAGCAGGTCTGAGCTTTCGTTCAGCTTCATTTCATCAAAAGGGTGCAACTTATCTTCGCTTGAATACATTTCAGAAACACATTTTTTCATTAATATAAAAAGTTCGCATCATGAATTTTGTCCAACACTAAGTATTTGCCATTAATAATTAGCACTGTATTCTGATAGCGTATCCGCTCGCGGGGCAGTGAGTTGGTCACGCGGCGTAGCACTATTGACACCCAGCCAATCATCAGTCAGTATTCTCACAACAAGCACTATATTTATCCAGCATTGGCGTCTTCCATAGAAGGGGTGAACTGCGATGATGTCGACAGAAAAGGTGTCAAAAATTGCCACAACTGTGTGTCATGCACATATCATCTGTTAAGAAACAAGATATTCGTAGCTTGACACAGATTCGGTGGGATAAGTACCGTGAATATCTAATATAAATCGGTTGGATGACACGTATGTGTGTACGTACACACACACACACACATATATATATATATATGTATATGCAGACTTGGCATTTAATATGGAATTTTTTTTTTTTCTTGACTTGGGTTTACTTTCTTAACTCAGTATATCAATCTGGTGAGTTTCTTTTACACTTTGGTGATTTTTTTGTTAAAAGAACCATGTCACTGATTGTCTGTCACAGCAAGAAGTCAACAACAGCATTATATCACAGGTGGCGTGGCAAAATGTACCGCCAGGTGCATTTGATGATTGGCTTCACAGTCGGGTATACAAGGGTTGTTGCGTTCTGTATTAGTGGAAAACAACTGCTGCACTTCTCCAAAAGTTATTGCCGCTTCCTCTGGAGATGATCCGTCAACTCGACAATGCTGTTTGTCATGGAGTGGTGGCTTTACGAAATTACGGCATGAAACAGCGTGCTATTACTCGGCAGTATGGCATCACTCAAGGTCAGGTGTCAAAGATCCTGAAACGAAATGCTCAAAGGAGTGTCCCTACTCCAATACGGAGGCCAGGACGTCCCTGCAGAACCACAAGGAGGGATGATCGCCAGCTGCACCGGTTAGTCCGCAATGGCCGTACCAAGTCAGCTAATCGGCTGATAGTGGCAGCAACTGACAAATGTGCCTGTATCCAGAAGGCTAGTCAACCAACGACTGGTTCAAGCAGGCTATCGTGCCAGGCGTCCCCTGAGAAAGCCACGCCTGACCAGACAACACAGCCAGCGCCGATTGCAGTGGGCTAGAGAGCACCGTCAATGGCAGCCAGGACACTCGAATCACGTGATCTTCAGTGACGAGTCTAGATTTCTGGTCCATCGTCAAGATGGCCGCGTCCGAGTGCGCAGACAAGTGCATGAAGCCTACAACAAAGATTGTATAGTGCCAAGAGTCCAAGCTGGAGGTGGTGGGGTTACCGTTTGGGCTGCTTTTCATGCAGGGGGCAAAACTGACCTGGTTGTTCTGAATGGAAACCTGAACCAGTTCAAGTGCAGGGCCATTATGGAAGAAACATTGCTTCCATTTGCTCGTGCAGCCTTTCGAGGAAACTTTGTCTTCCAAGATGACAATGCATGGCCTCATTGTGCTCGCATGATCCAACACTTTCTTGCTGACCGTGGTGTAGAGCATATGGAGTGGCCTGCCATGTCCCCGGATATGAATCCGATAGAGAACTTGTGGGCAGAATTAACGCGTCAAATCGACCACTTGGACCAGCAGCCGACCTCTGTGTGTGAATTGCAGCAGGCTATTGTCACTGAATGGCAAGCGATTCCTGTCCAAACCTTGGCAAATCTCGTGAACAGCATGCCTCAACGTGTACGTGCTCTCCTGAATGCTCGTGGGGGTTACACGAAGTACTGAACTGTAATTTTACTGTCCGTAATCCCAGTCGTAATTTAACTTTTGTTTTTGTTAAAAAAAATTTTGGCTAATGTGCAAAATAAAGAGATACTTCTGGAAAACGTACAGAAGTTTAACACAGTACTGTCCATGAATTGAGTTCGATATCAGTTGACATCACTTTCAAGGATCAATATATTTGTTTAGAAATGTCCAATGTGGTTTTTGTTTCTTTTAAAGGTCACATTAACAAAATCTAGAATAATTTCAACATAATTCCAATTAACTTTTGGTTCTAAGACATCTTGAAAAGTAAGTTCACCCCCACAAAAAAAATATTCCATATTAAATGCCAAGTCTGTATGTATATATATATATATATATATATATTTATATATATATATATATATACAGTGAAACCTTGACTTACGAGTTTAATTCGTTCTGTGACCGAGCTCGTAACTCAATTTGCTCGTTTCTCAAATTAAATTTCCCCATTAAAATGCATTGAAATGCTATTAATCCGTTCCAGCCCCCAAAAAACCACACCAATTTTTTTTGTTACGTGTTTTTAAATAAGAAAAATGTAGTTTATAAATAACAAATAATGTATAAACAAGCACGACCTCGTATATACTGTACATAATAAGCGGCGTTACGCGCGCTGCTTGTAAACAAGGAGGAAGCGGACAACGCGGTAATTTGTAAGAGTCTTTATTCAAGAGCTCACTGTAACACTGGCGCGCTCCAGGCTGCGCGCACGGTGTATATCCTGAGGCCACGCCTACCCCTCGGCGTGGCCGCCACCCACTTGGTGCGCGGAATGATATCACCACGCCAGTGAGCTTCCGTGTCCGCCACAATGTAAAGAAATAAACTGGTTTTATTAAGTGTATTTACCTTGAAGATCAGACGAAGATGCTGGCGGAGGTGGAGGAGATGACTTTTGCCTTTTTCGCCACACTTTCCTCGCTTTCACTTGCAGGGCGTTTCAATAAAAACCTGTCCAACGAGGTTTGTTTCTTACTCCCTTTCAAAATGTTTCGATCGTACTGCTACGATCGTACTGCCTCGCCAAGTCGACAACACGCACACCTCAGTAGTGTAATAATGTTGCTTCTGGGACACCTCCGTTTAACATGGGAAATCCCTATCTAATATCATTTACCCCCTTGTCTTTTTCAAAAATCATAAACACCTCTATTTCTCCCACCCTCATCTTTATGAACCTTTTGTCTGTAGTACCTATCCTTAATGTTGTTCATTAGACCACTCAAACACTACAAATATTTGTTTTCTCTTATAGACCTATCATCCTTCTTCTACATATCATCTGGCAGATTAATCTTTGACCCACTCAAACATTGACCCATTCACTTCCATATTAATTCTTTCCCTCCCTCATTGCCCCTAAAGACCTCTATTTCTCTCACCCTGTTCTTTACGAACCTTCTAACCTTTTGACATGCTATCCTTATTCATTAGACTACTTAAACACCTGTGATCCTTCTGACCTTATGGACCTTTTAACCTTTTACTCTTAATATCATCTGGTGAATATAACCCACTCAAACATCGACCCGACAAATATTTGTTTATGTGTGGGAAATAATTTAATTCTCCTACAACTCTCCTCACCGTCTCATCCAACTCACCGGTATTTAAATTAATTCTCTTATTTGTTTTGTGAACTTTTTTACCAGTTGCCTTTTCAATTATACTTATTTGATATTTTTTACATTCATTTTGTTTTCCATTTATATACCACTCGAACCTTTTCTAATTAATAGCTCACTGTTGAGAAATGACGTTGTTTCACTTGGATAACTTCCAAGGAATTCTCTTTGTCTTGTTTCCTGTTTTTCACAAACACACGCCCTCAGTTTCCAAAAGCTGACAAGCACTTCAGTTCCCCGAAATACATTTTGTTCATTATAAAAAGAGAGGTCTCCGAATGGGACATTTAAACATTGTGAACGAAGATGAGCTTGTCTTATTCCAGTCTTTCCTCTGATGAAGAATACTCGCCAGGACATTGGTAAGTTCATTTGGTATTAAACACTGTTAATGAGAGCTTTGTATGTGATTAATTATACAACTAATAATTTATTTTTCCTATTCATTGCAGCAATTCAAATATTGTAAATATCCTGGCAGAATTTCAAGTTGTTTCTCAAGAGTTCCACAACGAACTGAATACGGGTTTGAATAACCTACCTCCGAGATGGTGGGCTCAGAATGAATTCAATGTTTCACCGTTCTTAGAAAATTCACGTGAAAGGTATGATAGAAAATAAAAAACGAGAGGTGTGTGCATGTGTGTGTGTGTATGTGTATGTGTGTGCATGTGTGTCTGTGATTAAAATAGAGAGATCGAATTGTGAGGAACAGAAATGAAAAAATGAGATTGTGTGTGTGTGTGTGTGTGTGTGTGTGTGTATGTGTGTGTGTGTGTATGTGTGTGTGTATGTGTGTGTGTGTGTGTGTGTATGTATCTGTGAATGTGTGTGTGTGTGTGTGTGTGCGTGTGTGTGATGTTTTGTCAGGCTTACTTCAGCATATAATAGTAATTTCTCCTTATTTTGTTTGCAGTATTAACCTCGAAGACCAAAATTTTGAGTGGGATGATTTTGATCCCCCAAGGAGTGGTTATTTCCTACCAACCTGTGAACCTCTACATTTTCAACTCAACGATCTTGACGCTAAGCTGGATTTTTTCGAGGTAAGCATGTGTGTACGTGTGTGTGGTTCACCGTTTATAATAGGTACACCATATCCCTGCGCATCGTAAGAGGTGATTCAGGGTTGGTGTCAGGAAGGGCATCCGACCCTATATTAATAATAATAATAATAATACATTTATTTTGTATAGCGCTTTTCAAGACGCTTTGACATGGAACATAAATATGAAATAAATATCTCTCCCCTCTTGTCTTTAATAGAAAGAGATTCAAAACCTGAAGACATCTGCTGAACCAACCTTTGACTTGTGCTGGGAAGAAATTGATGACTTATGCTGGGGAGAAGTTGAATGTATACCTCAAGAAAAATGTTTTAATAATATAAAGATTTTAATGTTTTCAATATTTATATATATTTGTTTTGTTTACAATTATTTAATTCTTAATTACAAAAAGAGAATAAAGGAAAAGGGACAGGAAGGTGCGTACCCCTCCCTTGGCCCCCCCTCATCCCACCCCTCCCCTCCCCTTGTGTGTGTGGGGAAGGTGGGGGTGGGATGAGGGGGGATCAAGGGTGGGGGACGCACTGGGGGTGGGGGATGATGGGTGTGGTCTGTGTGGGCGGGGTCTGTGTGGGCGGGGTCTGTGTGGGTGGGGTCTGTGTGGGCGTGGTCTGTGTGGGTGTGGCTTATGATTTTTGTTTATTTAATATTTTTTTTATTACCACTAATTAAATTAGCTAATCTGGGTGGGGTGAATAGAAATGTTGTTTAATGAATTATTAGCTTTGTTTTTTGTAATTCTTGCGAGTAAAATGAACCCAAGATTTCTTCTCCATTTAAATCATTTAATTTGTAAGTCCAAGGGACTGTATCCATTACATCAATGATTTTAAATAATTCACGAGTCCATTTTTGTGTATAACCTTTCTCAAAATGACTTTTCCATTTGTATATCCTTACCATATCACCAACTTTGAACTTGGGCTTTCTCAAATTAATCTCCTTTTCATATTCTAATTTTGTAAATGTTTCTGATGGTTTTGATTTTGTTGATGAATGAACTGTATTATTGTAATTATCTACAATATCCTGAATTAAATACACCCATTTTTGAGAACCGAGTTGTGTGAATTTTTTATATAATTTCTCTTTCAAAGTACGATTAAAACGCTCAATAACAACTGCCTTTCCTTCATTAAAGGTGCTGTATAATTTAATACCCTTCCCCTTAAGAAATTTCATGAATATTTTGTTATAGAACTCTGTTCCCTCATCAGTCCATAACTTCTTTGGTTTCCTTTTATCCCGATCAAATATTAGCTTAAAGGCTAACATTAAAGTATCACCCCTTTTTTTTTTTAAAGGGACAACCCAGGCAAATCTACTCCTCAAATCAATAACGGTTAAAGCATACCTGTATCCCCTGTCATTATTCAATTCAATTAAATCAGCGGACCATATGTGGTCGGTGTATTTAGAATAAACCTTCCTTCTTTTAAACTTTGTGATTATAGGTTTGTGTAATTCTTCAGCCAAAAGCTCCTCAGTCTTGATGACATCATTAGAGCCTAATAGTTTTTTGAGGAATAACCAAGACCAAGTTTCAATTTAGCATTTATCAAATTTCTCACAATAAACCTATCAACTTTCTCTCTCAACGTTGGATTTTGTATCAAAGACAAATTATACAACATTTCGCTGTCGGCTTTATGTTTTTCAGTCAACGTAGTGGTTTTCCCATAAGCAATATCATGCTTCATACACACTTCGTCAACCCTATTTGTAGGTTTAGACCAAGGTTTAGGATTGTCAGCCTCATCTAATCTTTTATCCAAGTTTGTTCCTGGACCACAGAAAGAATACCCTGGAAGGTGTAATTCCCCTGGAATTCCAGTTGTTGTAAATTTACTTCCTGACAGAAACTTTTGTATGTCTCCTCCTCTTTTAGGAGAGATGAATTGGCACTTTTTAGAGCCACATACTTGACATATTCCTTTTTGATAAACTCTATTATTTTTAGCTTTAACATAAGAGATATTTTTAGATTTAGTTTTCTTTTTACATTTGAGACAATAACTCATATTTATTTATCAGAAAAATTCCGACAGAGTATCAAAACCTTTTTGGTTTTCAACATATACATTTCAATCTTTATTTTTAAAACATAAAGAATCCTAAGGAATGCCTTCACTCTCTCCTCCATTTATTTACAAATAAAAACTAACTAAAGTCAATGACACCAACATCATCAATCACATAATCTTTTCCTTCTTCTTCTTCTTCTTCTTCACCACTTTCTCGTTTAAATCTCCTCCCTGAAATTGAAGACATTGACGTTCTTATTTTTGAAACCATTATCTTCATAAGAGTTGTTAATTCTTTAATTTCCTCTTCGGTGCGTTGAGATTGATTTATTTGCTTTAATACACTCAATCTTTTATGAATCTCACTGATTTCCATCTTTTTATATTTTTCCTCCCTCTCTCTTTGCTCCCTCTCCTCCTCCTCCATTTTCTCCCTCTCCTCCTTCTCCTTTTTCTCCCTTTTCTCCCTTTCCTCCTTCTCCCTTTTCTCCCTTTCCTCCTTCTCCTTTTTCTCCCTCTCCTCCTTCTCCTCCTTTTTCTCCCTCTCCTCCTTCTCCTCCCTCTCCCTTTCCTCCTTCTCCTTTTTCTCTCTTTCCTCCTTCTCTTCTTCAACTCCTTCCTCATCCCTTGCTACCCTTGAGTTTGAACCCCAAAGAATATTATACATATACTCATCTGGATTTTGAGATATTCTTGTATCTATAATTATTTTTCTCATAATAGGATACCAATAAGATTTGTTGACGATTTCTAAAAGAGTTTTATATTTCATAACTTTGAGAAGTTCATTTTTATTTAATATTTTAAACAAGTCTCTATTTGTGGGTTTAACAATATCAGTATAAGGCCAGTTTTTAATGACAAAATTCCCATGTATATGCTCCAAATCATAAGGTATGTAATACCGAGCACCCTTTTCTTGTAGGTATCCTTGAATACAAAAATTATAATTCTCTTGTAGTCTTCTTCCTGCCATTTATGTATCAGAAATATATGTGAGATTAATATTATGACAGGTAATACCACCCCATCTTCCCACTACCAAATCGGTTTGTATTCCTCGGCTTTCTATCCTTATCTCATTACCTTCCTTCTTTGTCATGCGAACCATCGCTATACTATCATATATTTTTCTTTTCTTAAAATCACGTATTTGTTGTTTACTAATTGTACTTCCACATAAATCCTTATCCTCACCAAGTGGATAATATTCTTCTTTACGAGACTGATTTAAATCATGTAGGTCTTCTATGTTTATTGAAAAAGACCAATTATACCCTAAATCAGGCATATCATACCCCCATTTATTAATTCGCATATTAACTAAATGTCCTTCTTTATAAAATTCAATTGTAAGCAGGTAGTTAAATTCAATGAGGAAAGGTGTATGGTCAGTATAACCAGGTGTTGTGGTTGTAAATTTTACTTGTTTCACAAAACGTGCT
The DNA here is from genome assembly GCF_964187855.1 of Myxine glutinosa. Taxonomy (NCBI): domain Eukaryota; kingdom Metazoa; phylum Chordata; class Myxini; order Myxiniformes; family Myxinidae; genus Myxine; species Myxine glutinosa. The sequence continues at coordinate 65,112,407 of NC_136265.1, read as the reverse complement.
GTTTTCTTTAAAAATATATATTGTGATAAATCACTTAATCTAATTAAGTCATTCGCATCTGTAGGGTTTGGATAATTGATTAATTTATAAGTATTCTTCATATTAATATTTTTACTTACACTATATTTTTGTCGTTCAGCCTGTGCCTTTGTATAATAATTTGATAAATCAATATCCTGAGAGGATTTTCCAAAGATAGAACCATCTTTTCCAACATAAGTCATTTATATTAGATTAAAAATGATATCATAAAAATTTTCATTATTGTTGAGTTGAAATAATACATATAAACATAATTGACCACAACATTTAGAATTAATTTCTTGAACTTGAAATGTTTGATAAACACCATTCTGTAAGAATTGTATTACTTCAACAGGTGGTGGCATACCATAACTATCAAAATAATATTTATCCTGACTATTATGAATACAAACCCAATGAGAACCATTCTGTGTGTCTAAATTCATAATAATATTCTTTGTATTCTTATTTATATGTATTAATTCATCTCTCATACAAATAACCACATTATCAATTTTTAGTGTTTTACAATACTTAGCTAGTTCTATATTTGACGTTGTATTCTTTCCAAATTGTTTAAACCATTTATCCATTTATTTATGAGAAAGATACAATCCATTACCCCGTTTAGTTAGTTTAACACCCGCTTGAGCGATAGAGGAAAGCATATCTCCAACCAACAATCTAGCTTTATCAGGTAGACTTTCAAGTTTTTGAGCAAAATCTACAATTACACCACTTCCACTAATTTGTTTCTCCAACTCCTTGTTATGTCTTTCCAATTCTTTTTGAGCTTTTAGTTGTGCCTTCCTTTCGTTAGCAGTTTTTACCGCTGCTGAAATACCACCAGTCAATGCTCCCGCCGCACTTAAACCAGCAAATAAAGGAATTAGAAACGGGAGAAATCCTCCTCTTGACTCGTCTATTGAATATTTCTTTAACATAGGTTTCGTCATTTTAATTTTAAGTGATCCAACATCATTTAGTGTTTTTACTTGTGTGTGTGTGAGTAAAACATCAATTCTTACAGCTCCTTTTCTTTGAATTGTATTAACATTAATAATACAAGGCTTTTGATTTTGAATACAAGATGTTAATTTATTAAGATTGATTTGATTAACATATACCCCAACCATTTATTTATGAGAAAAAACCTATGTGATATTAATCATAACACCATTATCTGTATTAATCTGTAATTCTGTTTCCTCCAAAAGCAAACAATATGCATTAACCTCTTCACTCTCCCCTCTTTCAATGTATAGAGAAGTATCCACTCGATTAGACTTTATAGTTTCCTTTTGAGAACTCAGGTCAATTGCGTAGATTGTATAAAGTTTTTGAAACGCAACCATATCCAAAATAGGATCATTATTACCATTACTTTCACACACCTTTTGGTAGGACTTGTAGGCTTCCGCATAATCATTTTTTTCCCAATCAATTTCCAATCTATCTCGCGGATAAAATGTGCCATCAAGAGAAACCCGAAGTTGTTTCACCTTTGCATTATCACTCAGCGCATTATTCTTATTAGTACCGTCCTCTCCATCTGGTTTTTTAAAAATGAGCCAGAGGTATCGTGGCTTTCCTTGAAGAACACCCAAATTCCAAGTGTAGGTAGTGTGTTCCAGTTTAACGTGTTGACATCTTCTTTTAAGGTATGATACATTTAGCGGTTTCTTTGAGTTAAGTCTTCTATTTAACATCTCTTCCGTTTTAAGATTAGGAGTATATTCACTGATATACCAACACAAATCATTAATAACAAATTTATTGTTGTCTCCAAAAGCATTTTCATCCACAAAAAGCAACCTATTTACATTATCATTCCTTTGTAGTTGAAATCTAATTTTAAGACCATACAAAACTTTATCATAATCGCAAAATCCAAATATACCTTTAAGAGGTACTGCTACGGTAAAACTATTCACTGCTTTTGTTTCATCATTATACATTGACTTCCTTTGACTATAACCAGGGTCTGCGTTTGTACCCGTTGACATATCAGGAATAAAACCTTCAACAGCTCCCTTACCCATTCTATCACTAAACGAATATAGTGTAAATTTCATCATTTCAGATGTAGCAGAGACATAATCAACCGCTTCAACCTCTTGTGTTCCAATATACAGGCGGACACTGTCAAACATTTTCCAGAAGAAATCATTTACGAGTGTAGCATTAGTATTATTCGCAGCCTTAGTGAATTTAAATTTACACAGCAAGAAACTATCAGCTATATTCAAGTAAGTTTGTTGATTATTTATTTCAAAACTTTTTGTTCCGTTTGAATTCCAGTCTGTTCCTGTTATAGCATTTACCTTAAAATAGTCTTCCTTTTTAGTGGAGTTTGAAATGATAATCGTATCATCCAAATCATAGATACTATCAATCGCTTCCATACTTGTATTTATATAGCATTAAAATTGTTGAAACCCTGACCCAAGTATTTTAATGATTTTTTGTCGTTCTTGTGAAGATAGTTGAGTTTTACCTTTTTTTATTTCTTTGATTGCTTGTAATTTATGAGACTCCTTTTGAGCATCTTTTATACTCTTTATAGCACCCGCAACGGAGCCCACGGCAGAAGCAGTTGAATCAATTAGGTCTTTATGTTTAAGGATGGTTGAACCAATACCCATTAGAGTATCAATTATCCCATCTCCTTTATTTCGAAATTGATGACCTACACCTCGTTGTCTCTTAGGTTTATAGTATCCTCTACCCACATACCTTGTATAGTCTGGTGAAAGGAACATGCCCTCCCCTGTAATTATTTTATATTTTCCCAACTCGTGTTTTCTCACAATAACCATTATTTATTTATTGAAAAACTTCACGTAGGTGAATTCTGATGGATATAATTTCATCATTAAAGGATATCATACGATTATCTTGGTCGGTTATCCTAAAACTTACTCTGTATATGGTTTTTCCTGACACAGGTAAATAGACAAGATTTTTTGGTTCCATATTAAATTTATAACCAATCGGGGTTGAGTATGCACTGAATGAAAATATTGTATTTGTTCTTATTCCATCGTTATAAGCACCATCAATCAAATCACAATGAATTAATACTGAATTTATACCGGAGGATATTTGGATAACATTATCACTGTAAAACGTCCCGTTATTTTCAATCTTTTTTGAAGAGAAACCCAATAGCTCTCTAAACGAATTTTCAATCGTGAAATCAACTTTATAATTATTTTTAAGTTTAATAGTTGATTTTGAAGTGTGTTTTTGAATATCTATTACAATATTTTTTGGTTCATCACCTTTTTCTTTCATAAGGCGAGAGACTTCTGAAGATATTTGAGAAATCTCGTAAGCTCCAGGTGAAACGGTTATAGTTTTATATCCACTTCCTGGATTATAACTAAACTTGTTGTTTTTCTCTGTGATATTAAACAAGGTATTGTAAGTTTCCATTGACAACAAAGATGCCTCATATGAGGTAAGGGGGTCAAGTTGTAGTGGGTAAGGGAATGAAGCTGTGTAATCGCTCGTTGTGAAATTAAAACTAAGAATTGTGCTTCTCATCTTATTTAATATCTAATAAAATATCTTTGTATTGACATTTATTAATTATTTTCATGTTCATCAACTGATCTAAAATGGCTGAGGATTCATTAAAACAATTGTTGTTTCCAGCCTTCTTACTACCTAACAACAATAATAGCCTATTAACTAATTGTGATGGGTCATTTGGAAGAAAACTAACACCCGAACCAAGCTTACTTAAAGCATCAATAATATGTTTCTCCTTCTCATTCTTCTTACTTTTACCAGCAACAGAAACTCCATAATCAAGTGCATTTAGCAACTCAATATATACCCTATCTTCCTCTCTTTCCATATCAAGTGGTTCCTCAAAATATTTTGAACCGCTGAATCCGGGGTTTGTTAGAAGAAACATTAATCTTGGAGTTAATTTAACATTTGGTTGAGTAGAACTCAAGAACATCAATTCATCATTAAATATCAATACCTTTTCTTCCACAAGATGAAACACTGCTGGTTCTTCTGTTGGAATGAGACCTGCTCTGGTTTTTGAACCCGCCGAATATTCATTGTTTTGAAGAGCTTCCACAACATAATTAGGGGGTTGATTTACCTCCTCAAGTTTCCGAAATAATCCCTCGTCATCATATTCTAATTCACCAAGTTCTTGTTTTGTTATCTGACTAAAATCTTTGAGCATTTGAAGTTTTTTCGGAGTAAATTCTACCGTGGGAACTGTAGGTGAGTGTTGAGTTTTCAAAAGTGGTTTAAAGAATTTCTCTTGTTTTCTTTCAAAGGCTTCTTCACCAGTTAGTTTCTGTCTCCGTTTCTTCTTTATCTCTTCCTGTTGTTTAACAACTTTTGAAACTAATTGTTGATGTTCCTTAAACTTTCTTTCTCTTTCTTCGGTATTCATTTTCTGTATTTATTTATTGAAAAATATCATTTAGTATCTCATCTTGTTTCACAACAATATATTTATATTTTCCAATCGTGTGTTTCATATAATTTTCAAATTCTTTTTTACTACATAACGTAGAGCAATTATCTCTCCAAAAATTATTTACATCTATTGAATTTAACTTAAATAAAATAAAAGTATTGGCATTGTTTCTTATTGAGCGTCGAGGGAGTTGAAAATATGATTGACTAAGATATATACAATTACAAGAAGAATGTCTCCCTCTTGTATAGTAGCTATCCATTACTGTTTGGTTTCTCTCATTAACACAATCATCAAAGATGACGAGGTTCTTTTTTGATTTATCTAAATCTTGAGGTGAAGGTATATCATCCGTATTATCACTGAGAATACAAGTTATGGGTTTCGATTTTGATTTCTGTGTATCACAAAATAATTGTATTATATCTTCAATATTATAATCATTCAGTTTGTTTTGAAGTTTAAATAAACCGATAATGTCTTCCTTTTTAAGACCTGCATTAAAACCCTGTGAGAGTAGTTGATACTCGGGTTGAAAACTTGACTTTGTAAAAATTATTAAATTATCATAATCTAAAAAATTAGGACCAAGGAGCATCTTTAAAAGTAAACAGGTTTTCCCACATCCGCTTGAACCAACTATTAGACATCTCAATGAATTTGGAATGTTTTTATGGTTATTAAATTTTATCTTATTTTCCCAAACGGGTAAAAAATCATTCATTTATATATTTGGAAAACAAGTCATCCAACTTTTTTTGAGCTATTTTAGAAACTCTATATTTTATCCTGAGTTCGGGTTTAATTTCAAAATAATTCATTATTTTATTTATGTAGTATCTTGTATTAACATTTCCATTAAAATTATTTTGAATAATAAATATCATTAAACCCTTATACATTTCCTCAATACAAAGAGTCTCTTTCCTTGTAAGAAATGGTGTATTATCACCATAATGCTTAACATTCATCTCTCTTATTAATCTTGTAAAGTAATTCATTTTTGGTTCTAATTTAAAAGAGTTATATGTTTTTTTATATTTCTTATTATCATTAATTAGAATATAATCACAGAATAAACATTGTTTATATGAATCCTCATCATTAAGCCCCACTCTATCACAAGCCGGACAATTCTCTAATTTATCATATGGAGAGTCTGGAAATTCTAAATATCCTTCAGAACTTATCATATTTATGTGGTAAATTTTTACTTAAACTAAACGCAAGTTTATTCATTAATAAATACAATGTTTCAAAGCACAAAAGACAAATTTCAATCAATCTCTACTTCGGTGGAAGATATAGAAAAATATGTCAAAGATGTTAAATTGAACAAAGATAAATATGGAAATTTTTGGGTAAAACCAGTTATGGAAAATAACATGAGCCCCTCTATTTCATTTAAAGGAAGAGCTCTAACTATACCTGGAAAGACATCCATTAAAGTAAATCTAACAAAAGTTTCTCCTCTACTCCTGGCAATTTATTCAAAGCTTGAAAAAGTGATTGACCACGATACTTTGAAAAAGAATGATAAGACCATTAATAATTCTAGAGGAGACATTTGTATTTTCTTTAATAATCCAAAGGGTGTAGATCTAAGTAAAATGAATGATGTTAATATTTCTGGTGAAATGTCATTTCGTTCTATGATAGTTAGAGATTATTTAAAGATAACTTTTGATATAAAAATTGTAGAGATTGAATCTGTTAATGAAAGAAAGTATATAGATATTGATGGGAATATTTTTCTTGCTAATTAAATATGAGTCAATACAGCAGTGAAGATTTTACTATTTCATTGAACTCGGACGATAGTGATGATAGTATTTCATTGAACTTGGACGATGGTGATGATAGTATTTCATTGAACACAGATGATAGTTATGATACTAATAGTTTGTGCTCAAATGATAGTTATGAGAGTAGCTTTATTGATGACTCTGAGTATGATTCTGAGTATTCATGTGATAGTTATGACTTAGATGATTCTGAGTGAAAAAGTGTTTTAGTTTAAGCACAGCGATATATATAAAACGGAGCTGTAAAGCTCAAAAGTGTTTTATTTTAAGCACAGTGATATATATAAAACACCACGTTTTCTCACGCTATAAATATGGTTTATTGTGATACTTGCGAGAAGGAAGTAAAATATTATAAACAAAATATTCTCACCGCAAAACATACATACAACATTTTAAACAAACTTTCCCCTCTTCCACCTGAAACAAAACACTGTTCTACATGTAATAAAAATATCCTCAAGAAAGGCTTCAAAATACATCTTAAAACAAATCTACATTTATCAAATTTTATCACAACTAAAAACTCTGATGGAGCATTCAAAGGACATATTAAAATAAGAGTCTTTAACTTCAAACCTCCTGAACCAGAGTCTATAGTTGATGCTGTAGAAATAGTTAAACCTGCTGTTCAAACGTTGATTGAAAAAACACTAAAGGAAATGAAACCACTTAAATTTTATATGGGAGTAAAATTAGAAATGACAAAGGATGAAGGAGTTATAGATGCACCATACATGAGAACTGAGCCACACTTTATATCTTCATATCAAGATTTTAAAACATCAGGAGTCTATGATGAACTTATTAAACAAGAGCAAGATGTGGATAATTCAATCGTAGGAAGTGGATTCAATATAGGAAAAATTATTTACATAGACATTCATATTCTTAAATCAGATCCTCTAAAAGCTTCTTCTTACATTGATTTACCCAGTGTTATCAAAAATAGAAAAGCAGTTATCAATATCAAAAATAAAGACAATAAATGTTTTCTCTGGTCTATTTTAGCACACTTACATCCTCCACATTTTCATGATGAAAGAGTATCTCATTATAAAAAATATGAGAATACATTAAATACGAAAGATCTAAAGTTTCCGATGACTTTAAATGATATTCCTAAATTTGAAAAGATGAATAATTTATCAGTTAATGTTTATGGTCTAACAGAAACAAACAACATTCAGGTTTTAAAGCTTTCTGACAATTGTAAACAAACTCATATTAATCTTCTATATTTTAATTCAGACGAAAATTCACATTATACATACATCAAAGATATTGCTAAATTAATAAAACCACAAGTCTGTAAGAGAACAAATAAAATATATATTTGTTTGCGTTGTCTTAACTTCTTCAATTCACAAGAAAGATTAGATAAACATTCAAATTATTGTGGTGAACATAAATCAACGGTAATCAATATGCCTAAAGAAGGCTCAAAGATCACATTCAAAGATGAAAATAAAAAGATCAAACATCCATTTGTTATATATGCTGATTTTGAAAGTATTTTAGAAAAAATTGATACTGCTTCTCAAGATCCAAAAGAATCATACACAAATAAATATCAAAAACATACTCCTTGTGGTTTTTGTTATTATATCAAATCATCCGTTGGTGATAAATATAACAAGTTAGAGATGTATAGAGGCTCAAATACCCCAGAGGAGTTTGTGAAACGGCTAGAAAAAGACTGTGTTCGATTAACCAAGATAATGAGAGAAACCAATAAACCAATGTCCTTAACAAGTAAAGAAAAAAGGGAATTTATAAAAAACAATGTCTGTCATATTTGTGAGGAGAAAATTGGTAAAGGTCTAAAGGTTAGAGACCATTGTCATCTCACTGGTAAATATAGAGGTCCGGCTCATCAAAGTTGTAATATTAATTATCAACTCCCCTCTTTCATTCCTGTCTTTCTTCATAACAACGCTCATTATGATACACATCTATTTATCAAGGAACTCTCAAAGACTTCTGGAAGTATCTCAGCAATTCCAAACACGGATCAGAAATACATTTCATTCACAAAAACAATTCACACATCTCCTATTACTCATATCAGATTTCTTGATACATTTAAATTCATGGCAAGTCCATTGGTTAACTTGGTTCAAAATCTAAAAGAGTTTCCATGTCTTTCAGAGTATTTTTTAGATAAAGATTTTCTAACACAAAAGGGAATTTACCCCTATGACTATATGGACTCATTTGAGAGATTCAATGAAACACAACTTCCTTCAAAAGAAAATTTCTATAACAAATTAAATAATAGTCATATATCTGATAAAGATTATGTACACGCACAAAATGTTTGGGAAAAATATAACATCAAGAATCTTGGCGAGTATCACGATTTGTATCTCAAAACTGATGTGCTTTTATTGGCCGATGTATTTGAAGCCTTTAGATCTGTTTGTCGCACTGGATATGGATTGGATCCTGCTCACTACTACACAGCACCTGGATTGGCCTGGAGTGCGATGTTGAAAATGACAAAACAAGATTTGGATTTGATAACCGATGTTGATATGCTTTTGATGATTGAAAAGGCAAAAAGAGGTGGAATTTCACAAGTCTGCTCGAGTAGATACGCAAAAGCAAATAACAAATATCTTCCAAATTATGATCCAACGAAAGAGAGTTCTTACTTGATGTACTATGACGCGAACAACCTGTATGGCTGGGCAATGTCTCAGGCTCTTCCTTATGGAAAACTTAGATGGGTAAAGGAAAAAGACTACAAAAACGTTTTACAAGATGTATGTATCTCTACACAAAAAGAATTGGATGAAGAAAAAGTTGGTTATTATTTTGAAATTGATTTAAAATATCCAGAGGAACTCCATAACCTACACAAAGATCTCCCATTTGCTTGTGAGAAAGAAAGTCCAAAGAAAGAATGGTTGAGTGATTATCAACGATCGTTTGATATAGGTGAATCAACAGAAAAATTACTTACTACATTATATAACAAGAAAAATTATGTTCTACACCAAAGAAATTTGCGACAATATTTATCAAAAGGTCTAAGAGTAGAGAAGATCCATAGGGTTCTAAAGTTCAATCAAAGTCATTGGTTAAAGGGGTACATTGATTTTAATACACAAAGAAGAACAGAGTCAAAAACAGATTTTGAGAAAGACTTTTATAAATTGATGAATAATGCGGTCTTTGGTAAGACTATGGAGAATGTGAGGAAAAGACAAAATATCAGACTATCAACATCTTGGGAACAAGCATCAAAATTAATTAATAGACCGAGTTTTACTCGAGCTGAGGTCTTTACTGAGAACTTTTGTGCGATCCATTTGATTAAAGAGAGTATTGAAATGAACAAACCTATTTATATTGGAACAACAATTCTTGATTTATCAAAGTCATTAATGTATGATTACTTTTATAATAACTTGAGGAAGAAATATCAAAATGATGTTAATCTACTTTATATGGATACAGATAGTTTTATTTTGAAAATTAATACCAACGATGTTTATTCAGACATGAAAAGAGACATTAATATCTATGACACGAGTAATTACAGTCCAGAGAGTGAGTTGTTCTCTTCTAAAAATAAAAAGGTGATTGGAAAGTTCAAGGATGAATTAGGAGGAAATGTCATGAGTGAATTTGTGGGATTGAGGTCTAAGGCTTATGCTTATAAATACATTGTGAATAACGTTGAAAAAACTGATAAGAAATTAAAAGGTGTAAAGAAAAATGTCATTAAAGAAACAATAAACTTTAAGGATTATTATAACTGTTTAACAACAAAGAAAGAAGAGTTTAGAAAGATTAATGGAATAAGAAGTTATAAACATCAATTATATTCAGAAGAGGTGAATAAGAAAGCATTGGGGGCTTTTGATGATAAGAGGTTTATTTTAGAAAATGGAATTGATAGTCTCCCTTATGGTTATATAAGTATATAAGTGATAAGATATATATAAGTGATAAGATATATATAAGTGATAAGATATAGATAAGTGATAAGATATATATAAGTGATAAGTTAAAAAGGGGGGGTTGGGGATTTTAACGGGCTACCGCCGCCTTTTTTACTATTATATAAATGATAAAACCAAGTATCAACCAGACTAAAGAGTGGAGGTGTAATCAACCTTGGTATATAAATGGAAAACATAATGAATGTGAAAAATATCAAATAGGTATAATTGAAAAGGCAACTGGTAAAAAAATTCACAAAACAAATAAGAGAATTAATTTAAATACCGGTGAATTGGGTAAAAAAGATGGAAATATTTTTGAGTGGACGGAAAACTTTGATGGTTGTCAGGAAAATATATACTTTAATTTAAAAATGGTATGTGGCACTGGAGGTGCTCAAACAAGAACATTGAGGGAGGTTTACCATTTTATCTTAGCTCAGTTAAAATATCTTAATAAAGAACCAAACTCAAACATCTTTTTTGTTAATATATTAGATGGTGAAGAGAGTGGCAAGAGAATTAAATTATTTCCCACGCATAAACAAATATTTGTCGGGTCGATGTTTGAGTGGGTTATATTCACCAGATGATATTAAGAGTAAAAGGTTAAAAGGTCCATAAGGTCAGAAGGATCACAGGTGTTTAAGTAGTCTAATGAATAAGGATAGCATGTCAAAAGGTTAGAAGGTTCGTAAAGAACAGGGTGAGAGAAATAGAGGTCTTTAGGGGCAATGAGGGAGGGAAAGAATTAATATGGAAGTGAATGGGTCAATGTTTGAGTGGGTCAAAGATTAATCTGCCAGATGATATGTAGAAGAAGGATGATAGGTCTATAAGAGAAAACAAATATTTGTAGTGTTTGAGTGGTCTAATGAACAACATTAAGGATAGGTACTACAGACAAAAGGTTCATAAAGATGAGGGTGGGAGAAATAGAGGTGTTTATGATTTTTGAAAAAGACAAGGGGGTAAATGACATTAGATAGGGATTTCCCATGTTAAACGGAGGTGTCCCAGAAGCAACATTATTACACTACTCACCTCGCTCATGTTTTTCGACGATTGCGTGTTTTATATCCAAGCACATCATCCTCTTCTTCTTCTCAGTACTGCCCTTGGCACTCAATTTCTTAGGACCCATGGTTAAAACTAAGAAATTTTCCAAAATAACCAACATGCGAAAACAAAGCAGCAGCGATATACGGCAGAGATGCTTGCACGGCAAGATAACCACGTGACCGGAACGCTCGTTGGGCCACCTAGTGGCGGGTGGCGTAAGCTCGTAACTCAGATCTCGGCTCGCATCTCAAAGCAAAAAACCACCCGAGCGACGGCTCGTATCTCGGAAAACTCGTAAGTTGGTGTACTTGTAAGTCAAGGTTTCACTGTATATATATATATATATATATCGTTACGTTTCTCCGCCGCCCTTCTCACCCTTACCAAGGGGGGGATTAAGCCACTTGTTCTTGCTGGGCTTGGCGGAACCGAGAGACTTGAAACGTGTCTTCCGGGCAAACGCAAGGTAGGGTTTCGGGACCAAGTCTCGCTCGTACCTAAATCCCTGCGCCGCCACAGAAGCGGGGAAGCAAGCCTCGCACGAGCCACGTGTCATTTGGGTGCACCGAGCGGATTGAGTACCACATGGTCCGTGCAGTTTTTAGTAGTGGAACCTGATTCGAGCGGTTCTAATCGTACCACGCTTAGCCAATGAGGAAATCACGAGAACGATCGAATGGAAAGGAAGAACACAGGTTTTATTATTATTCCCACACGTATGTACAATGATCGGTTGACGCAGAGACACAGAGCAGCACTTAATCAGTCTTATCCTTAACCCCCAGACTCGGGCCCGTCACACTCACACAGGGAATTGCAGGCAGGTTGATGTTCAGGCCAACCGCGTATATATGTATATGTATATGTGTATATATATATATATATAGATGTATATATATATATATACATCTATATATATATATATATATATATATATATATCAGTTACTTTGCGATTTCATACCATCAGTGGTGAACCGCCATTAAGGTATCCCATCCAGCTATGCTGTACCTTAATGGGAGCGATAAGTGCCATCTGCCACATGGCACATTACCTCTGGTATCCACTCATTATATGGAATCCCCTGGATGCAGCCGGGAGCAAACCAATCCAAATATATGTGCAGTTCTCCAGCTTTCAATGAGCGCAAGTAATGACGTCACTGCCATGTACATACGCTCTGCCTGTCAAGCTCTCAAGAGAACCCTCTGACAGAGCAGAATTTTGATCTTAGTTCAGATACTGTCATAAGTGTATGTAAAACTCACAGTTACCGACCTGGTTTCGCCCTTTTTTGGGGCTCATCAGGGCAACGCAGTGAGTACTGCATAGCGAATGACTTCCAGCCAGTGTAACGTGAATTCCTGTCACAGGAATTCTGAGATCATATAAGTGTGACGTGGCAGTTCCTGATTGGTTCGTGTTGGGGAACCCCTTCTCGCTGCCGACGTGACGTAAATTCGCGCACGCGCACTGGTGAAGCTTACTCGATCTTACTCGATCCCATATTACATGTACTTTCATTGCATACAAATTATACTTCCTCCTAGAAATTCCATGCCCGAACCTCAGCGCAATCCAAGAGGATTCACTTGTTTTATTCAGTGAACAATGATGACTGTGCACCGATTGGTGCTTGAGGGTGTGTTGGTGCGTTTTGGGTGCTTTCATGGTGCATTGATGCAGAGCAGACTGTCTCCCCCCCAGAAAGAACAATCACAGGTCCTGGGTTAGTCTTGTAAATAAAAGTAGTGTCAATTGTAAATAATGCTCCCCACCGTCAGTGTGTAGTTTGAAGACCATTCCGCAATTCGGTTAACTGTGGGCGTGAGTCTGTTAGGCAGGGTGCAATGGAGCAGCGGGACACATTTATTTATGTTTTAAAACTGTCGCACTCAGGGTCAGTTTAAAAGTAGAGGGAACTACACCGACGTGTCACACTAAATTAAAGTTATAGGCCCGGGTCGTGCCTAAGAGGAGGAGGGTGCAGTGTGGCGGATATGAGGATTGCATTTTTTTTTGATTGTGTGTATTGTAGTGGCAAATTGTTGTGTAACATTGGTTGGATATGGCCCCTCCTGCCTCCAGAGTTGTGTAAAGGTAAAAAGGGCGTCTCGGTAGATAATTCCATAAACACCACATTGCAGGACCCGATAAAACCCTTGTTCAGTAGCTTATATCTTATTATGTATTTTAGGGTAAGGCCTTGTCTTCCATTAAAATAATACTCCATTGCACCGAATCAATTAAGAATAGCTCCCCTTCAATAATTCCATTTCCCAGCCAAACTCTCCATCTGTGGGTAAAGCAGTTCACAAGCGTGGGATGCACGCCCTCTCATTTCGCTGTGATGGTGAATATGTGCTCTGTGCTCTGTTTGAACAGGAGGGGCGGGGTCGCCAGGGAGAGGCAAGCCCAGGGCGCGCCACCAAGGGCGGGGCTGTTCAGCCCCATGCCCAAATAAGGAAACAAGCCCATGGCTCGCCACGAGGAGCGTGCTGTCGGCGCCATGCCCAAATAAGGAGACAAGCCCGTGGGATTACCATACAAGGTCACGAAACAGAGCACGGGGGGGAGGGCGGTACCGAAACCGAAAGGGGTGTGTCAGTCCCGCGCTGGAGAGAAGTGAGACGAAGGAAATACGAGCTGAGCTGCGTGGAGAGGGACACGAAAAAGAAGGGGTCCAAGAGAAAGCCGAGGAGCTTTTATGAAACAAGCTACATGAGAGATACGGCAGAGGAGTGCAGCCCCGTTTCAACCAGCCGCGTGAAGCCCTGATGGTGTGTGCTGTAAAGCCAAATACAGGGACCTGCCGGCTCCTCGCTTCCCGCCCGGAGTGGACCTGCTCGCTGTGCCCTGTGATCCCACCTGCTCATCTTTTCCAGCCATTCCTGCCTGCAAGTTCCCCATTTGCGTACGTGAGTTTGTTTTGTTCGTGCTGTCCTGGGTAGTAACTAAGTCTGTATAAGCGAGTAATTTTCACTGCGTCACCTGCGTTTTCATGTCCGCTGTAAATACCCGTGACTGCTCTTTTTGCTTATGTGTGTGTAAATAATAATAAACCCCATTACTCTTCTGTACGTCTTCTTCTTCTTCCTCTTTGCATTCGTCGTCTTAGTCTTTTCCCGATTGAATATCTGTGGCGCGATAGGGCCAACGTTTGGGTGAATCGGGTTTAGTCGGGGAACAACTGTTCGGTCGCGGAGCCTCCGCTCGGCAAATATAACATCCTTAACCGCGTACCGTAACAATATATATATATGTATATATATATATATATATGTGTGTGTGTTTGTGTGCATATATGTGTGCGTATGTGTGTGTGTTTTGTTTTTTTGTTTTTTGAATACAAGATCGAGGCTCGTGAAAGAGCGAACATGAATCACACAAAAAGTCAAACCGACACAGAAAACACAAAATAAAGGGAGCGGTAGACAAGATGGGGAGAGATGGGGCGCCTCCAATGCCCCAGGCCTGCATTTGTGTTATGAATGAAGAATGAAGCTTTTCCCAAAAAACCCGAATTAAAATTTTCATATTTTTGTCACTGAATTATTTGTAACCAAGTTATCAGAGCATATAATGAGGCTCATGTCAAGAAAATAATGATATAACATGGTAGTACAACAACATTCATGCGGGACCTCGAAGGCCCCAGGCCTGCATTCGTGTCGGATTTTCGGGTTAAAAGTGAAGAATGAAGATTTTCCCATGAGCCTGAATGAAATTTTTTTTAAATTTATGTCACTGAATTTTGTGTAACATCATGAAAGTCGGTAAAAATGAGGCTCATTCCAAAAAACAATTGTACAACATATTCTTTGCAAAAAAACAAAACATTGTGGGCCTCCGAGGCCCAATCACTGCATCCAAGGGTTAAATTTCTCGGGAAAGTGATGTTGCGCCTCGCACCTCAATCGACTATAAAATTTGGACACCCTGGTACTACGATTACCTCCCGCTTGACAAGAGAAAGACAATCATGAAAAAAGATTTGATTCCGAAAGCCGAGCGCAATTTGCACCCAGCGGGTGTCAAACTCACAACCTTCGGACACTGAGTGTCCACTAGGTTTGAATCCCACTCTCCTGACACCAGTTTTTACATGACTACCCTTGGTGAACACCGCAGTGTAACACGAATGACCAAACGAGCTAAATGCGTTCAGTTCAATGGCGGAGTTAATACATTCATTCAGAACAACAGAACCTTCAGAACATTTATAAGGCTTCTCTCCTGTGGGTATTAGTTGATGTGTTAGTAAAGTTGATGAACGATTGAAATCCTTGCTGCATGCAGGACATTTATAAGGCTTCTCTCCTGTGGTGTATTAGTTCATGTCTTTGTAATTGTGATGAATGAGCAAAATCCTTGCTGCACACAGGACATTTATAAGGCTTCTCTCCTGTGTGCGTTCTTTGATGTGTTTGTAAATTTGATGAAGAAGCAAAATCCTTGCTACACACAGGACATTTATAAGGCTTCACTCCTGTGTGTGTTCTTTGATGTGTTTGTAAATTTGATGACTGAGCAAAATCCTTGCTGCACACAGGACATTTATAAGGCCTCTCTCCTGTGTGAGTTATTTGATGTCTTTGTAAATCTGATGACTGAGCAAAATCCTTGCCACACACAGGACATTTATAAGGCTTCTCTCCTGTGTGAGTTCTTTGATGTGTTTGTAAATTTGTTGAATGAGCAAAATCCTTGCCACACACAGGACATTTATAAGGCTTCACTCCTGTGTGAGTTCTTTGATGTGTTTGTAAATTTGATGAATGAGCAAAATCCTTGCCACACACAGGACATTTATAAGGCTTCTCTCCTGTGTGAGTTCTTTGATGTGTTTGTAATGTTGATGAATGAGCAAAATCCTTGCTGCACACAGGACATTTATAAGGTTTCTCTCCTGTGTGTATTACTTGATGTGTTTGTAATGTTGATGAACGAGTGAAATCCTTGCTGCACACAGGACATTTATAAGGCTTCTCTCCGATGTGTAATACTTCATGTCTTTGTAAAGTTGATAACCAAGAAAATTCCTTGCTGCACACATTGCACTTGTGTGGCGTCCCCCGTCTGTGTATTGCTCGACATCTCTTTGAAGACTTTAATGAGATAAATGTTTTCTTGCAAACAGAACACATGTACAGCTTCTCGTTCCTTTCAATTTTCTTGAATGTCGAACTACAATTGTTCTTAGTCAATGCACTGCGAAAGTTGTTGACTTCCTGATAAGAAGTCTGTGTCATGTTCTGATTGAAAGAAACTTCACTGTCCAACAATTGCGAACTTGACTGAGAATAAAAAAACAATTTCAATTGATTCTCTGCAAAGACAATTCAAAAAACCATCAATAAATCACAATTGCTGTGAAACATCATCATTTTAAAAAGCAGAATGAATAGTACTCCATTACCATTTAAAACTTGTCCTTTGTCTCTGCTCATCTGTCATGAGGCGGAACCGAAAGTAAAGGATCAATGTGTAAGGTCCCGTGACAAGAATGCTTTGAGATTTAGAGGTGGTTTCCATATAAATGAAGGGTGCTGAACAAAATGGGTAGCAGTTATCCTTTCAAGATTGCAAACTTTTCTGGCTCCGTGCTATTATCCAATATAGCTGCCGTCAGAATATAAATTGGCCCTAACGTACCTTGCGTGGTTCATGTGTTTTTTCATACATTTTATAATTAATGGATGTCAGGGAATACATTTTTACAAGAAAATAATATTTATATTTAAAGTAAATGTCGAAATCCCAAGAAGGCTGGCAAAATCCAAGATTGCCACTAAAATCTCTCTCACTCTCCTTTTCCCTCCTTCACCCTTCCTCTCCCTCCCACCTCTGTGGTTGCCTGAATTTGTGAAGGTGGGGGTACACCATCCTATATGTGGGGGATCTATGGGTCGCTCTTACGAGATCATCGGCTGTCTCCATGCCGTGGGCTTGTTCAACACAGAACTGAACTGTCTGGGGTGTGCAACAACAACAAAAACAACAACGTGCTGGCTGATGTATGGCTTTGTTGATACAGCGACAGCAACAAAATAAATAAAAACCCCCACAACAAGCCATTGAATCAAAAGTTTACCACCGTGGATGCACTCTCTTTTACACCACCTTATTTAACACGTCAAACTAGTTATTCATGCCCGTAGTTTGTGTCCTTCATGATGTCCTTAAAAACAGTACGTTTCATGTTTGGAAGGATTAAAAATTTTGTTTGATTGGCAGACTAACACGTAACACAGGCTAAAGTAATTCCTATATGGCAAGTGTGAATGCATGCTCAAGACGAGACTCCGTCAAATTTAGAGCCAACACACTGCTAAGCTGCACGTGTCGTGGCAATGATTAGGGGCACCCAAATATCCCCCACCTTCGACGTTAGAATACTGAGTATTGGCACCTTGCGATACCCTCCCAATCCTCTGGGGGGGGGGGGCAGTCTAAGTCCACTTCCCACCAGAAGGCCTCCCTTGGAGATCTATCGCTGCCAAGGTCAGCACATTGGATACCTTGCACCCTAAAAATGAAATATTATGTCCTCCCTGTGGCCTTGCCCCCCCCCCCCCAGGCTCCTCACTGTCTGGACAACCTCTTTGATCCCCCAGTATGGGATGAGGGTAGGGGGACGTGGGGGGAACCATGTATAATAACCGGCTTGACGGTGAGAACTGCAAGATTTTCGGTGGATGGCCTCGAGGCGCATCCTTGTGGATTGTACGCATCACGACTTGCTTCTTGCTAATGTGGGCCGTGCTGCCGTGTGCCGGGAGCTGCTGCCTTGGCGCATGGACCGGAAAATATTCCGTGCACGTTTATTAATAATTTCGATAATAAACCTCTTGTACCACAGTTCCAAATGCCTCCAGGGGTTCTTCTTGAGGTAAGGGGGACGGGGGGGGGGGCTGATCGCTTCCCCCACACACATTCATATTCCGATTCGTGTTGAACGATATTCAAAATATGAAATTAAAAGGAAAGTATGTAGTTCCTCAAACACAGACTGACAGTGACATTTCTCAGACAGATTGAGTGAACCAATATTGTGTCACCCCACTTTCCGCTACGCACGCAAGATAAAAGGAAACATCCCAATAAGCCGAGGATGTCTTCGTTGAATGATCTTATGACAGGGGTCATGCTTCATTCTTTTTTTTGAGGTCTTTTCGGGCCACCAAAAGAGATTTTATTTTTTGGGGCTTTTTGAAATGTAACTCATTGATTGGGACTGGTAACTCATTGATTGGGACTGGTAACGAAGCAGATAGACGATTTCGTAAATGAATGTCAGGAATGTGCACGAACGTGGTGAGCTCTTGTTCACCTGGTGACAGCCCCGGGCTAGAGCACCCCCCTATTGTGAGGTAAATGGAACTCGCAGCAGGAGGGGAGCGAGCTGGTGCCGGTGAGGCGACCGAGTAACGTTTGCGGAGAACGGATTAGGATTAGCGGAGGAAGGATTAATACTGCGGTGCCCATAAAAGAGTGAACATCTCCTTGACTCGAGATCACTTGTCATCAGAAGCTCTGCCCGACGGAACGAACGAGTACCAAAGAGAAACAGCGACAGGAGATCACCGGCGAACAAGAGGAACCAACGACTTGAATTACTAGATTCGTTATAGTATTGTAGTACCTATTATATTGAAACAAGTGAATTAGGAGTTAATAAAGTCTGGATCTTTTGTAAACCTGTTTTCCGGTCATTGGTCTTGAGTCCCAATCCACTTCCACGACAGGGCCCACCAGCATTTTTGGTGGCCCGACCATACATTATTTGCTGATGAATCAAACTTCATAAAAATCAATATCCATGTTTAAATTACTATTTCTCACAACATCAAGAGATCAAATTTCAGTGCCTTTCATACCAGCAACCCCGCAACTCACAATCACAGAACACTCCTGAAAGCTATTCAATCATGTCCCTACTAACTTACAGCAAAATAATACTGGGACAATTTTAATGTTTGCTGAAGAAAAATCTCTTCGCATATCAACCCATTTATTGTGTTTTCCAAAACAATTGTTAACTCTGCACAACCTTCAGCTATTGACGAGATAATAGTACTCATTACATCTTGAAAATAGTGCTAAAATATTTGCCAATGTAAAACTTGAGTATTTTTATTTGATGAACGTTCAGTTTCAAAAAATATTGGGTCAAGATTTGATGAAAAGAACAGTTAATTTACCACAGTGTGAATTTGCGTGACGAGCATGAGGCTAACGATGTGATGCATGCATATTGCAAGCTGACGGCCTTGCTGCTATTTCCCAAGGCAGTGTTCGAGGCATGCAAACCAAACTCTGTCTCACACATGTGCTGGGGTGTGTTCACCGAGCTGTACATATGACTGGAGCGCAGCTGCAGCACGTACTCGCAGGGCAAGCAGCCACCATATTGGAATACCCTTCCCTCGCGAGAACACGAGGGGTAGAGGCATAGCTGAGAGTGAGATAAGTGTGAACGCATATGAATGCAAAGGTTCCTTGACAGATTGATTCACATTTGTTTTCCTATTTTGTTTGTTTTCCTTGTTAACCTTGTTATAGAGCCACAAAGGTGACTGACAAAACTGAAGCACCAAGTTGAGTTTGTCTTGGAGCCGATGCCATTGTGGTGAACATGGAGGAAAAAGCGGACATCAAGAGAAATACGAACGTGGTCCGTTGCCATACGAACTGCCGGCACCTCACACGATGCTGGAGCCTCTTCCCTGAAGGTGGACACCGAAGGGACAAATGAGGTACGCTGCCATGTGGATCGCATACGAACCGAACCCTTACACGGGATATCTGGCAGACTCCAGAGGGGAGGGGCCCTCAATGAAGAGGGGAAGGGGTCGATGTTGAGAAGGGAGGGATTTTGAGTCGAGTCAAAAAAATGAATGTACGGGAAGCACTGCTCACACCGGGTGTGATAGATCGAGACGGGGCTTTGTGAATCGACGTGACTCCGATGAACCGTGGGAATCTCCGGATGCCAGAGGCGAGGCTGTGGAGGTGGATGGGAGGGATTGTGAGAGGAAGGGGAAGGATGAGCGTGAATGCTCACGAAAGGCTGCGAATAATCTCACTATAATTCACCAAATGTCCGTCCATCCGTCTGTCCCCAGGTACTGTAAAAATGGCTGAACCGATCGCAACGATATTTTGGGTGGGTAATCATGGGACCCCCTGGAATAAAATAGGCGATATTGTTTTTTCAATTTTCCAAGTTTTCCAATTTTTCCAAACACGATGGAATAACATTTACCGATATGAACAGTGATGTGGATTTTATTGAAATTCTACAAATACTGTTTAGATTTTGATGAGAATTATGAACCTGCCGCGAATGCGGAAGTGGACAGATGATGGCAAATGCACGGGTTTGATAATATCCAAATACAACCGTCATTTAAAACAGTATTTTGTTGAAGTATCAATTGATGATTGGAATCGCCATTGACTGGGTATGGAACAAACATTCCCGTTTGTTTGCGAACGGGTACGTTTTTCATGGAAGTCCTTCATGAACTTGCTCTCCATGTCTGACGTGCGATTGAAGGTGCTACAGGAATGTGGAATACATTTGTTTCATGCTTCAGCATTCACCGTTTCTGCATTGTCTGTTTGCTTCTGGCCTCCCACCTGTGCACAGCACGGGTACCTCACGAGTGAGTATAAATCGAGACGGCAATTGGTGAATAAACGTGGCTCAGGTGAACCGTGGGAGACGTCGGATGCCGGGGGTGGAGGTTTGGGGGAGGATGGGAGGGATTGTGAGTGGGGACGGAGGGGTGAATGCATGCGAGCCATTGCTGATGCTGGATCTGATGGATTGAGACAGGGCTTTGTGGGCAGGTGTGGCTCCGATGAACCGCGGGGCATTCCGGGTGCCGGGGGTGGGGTATGGAGGAGGATGGGAGTGGCGGGGCCGTGGCTGGGGTCCCCACGGGAGTATGGAGATGGGGAATGACGCGTGGTGTGCACGTCTCTGTGATGGGTGGGTCGGGGCGGCACTATGGGGGAAACCGTGGTGATACATTCATCGAGGTGCCGAGAAATGTTGGGGTGCCGATGCTGACGGCAGACGTGGGTCCTGGCAATGGGGGTGGGAGTGAAGCAAACGGATTGCAATGCTGTGTAACTCATGCACGGTCTAGACTCTTGGGTGGGCTGCGCTGTGGGTCACAGGGGGAGGGGCCTTCAGTAGAATGGGAGGAGGTGATGAAGATGGGCACAGCGAAACGACGGAACATCTTGTGTTGATAAAAAGAAGAAAAGTATCTCAAGCAAAGAGTCGCAGGCCTCCAACAGGGGAAACCCTATGCCTGTGCGGCCACTCTGAGCAGCAGGAAAGTGCGCTGTAAAAAATAATAACTGGACCTTATCAAGCGAGGATACACATCACCTTGCGAAGAGACATGATTGCGCACCAAAGCAAGAAGGTTGGAAAGTGCTAACTGTCTCACCAACATCAAAGACAATACTCCAGAGGAGAAAACTACAAACGGAAACCTGGAGTGTTGAGGTGAAGGAGATAATCCTCCAATGCAGGATGTATTCCAATTTCCATACATTAAGCATGGGGGAGTAAAGGTAAGGGTGAACGGTTCAGGAACCAGCTGAAAAAAACTGGCACAAGTACGGAGACAGTCCCCCTTGATAAATGTGAGAAGGTCTTTTCAACAATTAAAGATATCTAGATAAAGATAGAATCGAAGAGATTACATCTCGGGCAAGGCAACAAGTGGCATTAGAGATTAGAGTGAGGGGAGCTATGTGTATGCTTGAAGGTGAAGACAGAGATGGCAGGAGGGATTGTAATAGGAAGGGGAAGGCCAAGCACGTAATGCCTACTTTGAAAGCAAATACCTATTTTGGGGGGAAATCGACCCCCCCAAAGGGGCAGATTTTTTTCAATGCAGTGAATATACTTTGGTACATCACGGGTCCTGAAAGTTGTGGTCAAGTTTCATAGAAATTGTGTGTTTAATTTCAGAGAATAAAACAAATACCTATTTTGGGGGGGGGGGGTCAAACCTGGACCCACTTCGACCCCCGTAGACCCTCTTACACTTCGATTTTCTTCGTGTCGTGAACAAACTTTGGTACATCACTGGTGATGAAGGTTGTGGTGAAGTTTCATCGAAATAGTGGAAGAATGTTTTGGAAAAGAAAGGTTGAATCGGTCTCCACTCCCTTTGCTTGGATTTTTTTCCAGATGTTTAAAATCATTATTCTATTAAAATTGAAGCATCAAATTGATTGCTGTGGGGTGTATCGTTTTCTATGAACTCTCTCATTACTAAAGGATGTCATCTACCCTTATCCCAGTATTCCCTTTTCATAAACCCATTTTAATTATGTGAGATGTTTTCCCACCTTTTACCTCCAGCGTGCTGCCTTGTTCGGCCTCAGATAGATTCTTGGGTTTTGAAAATTGGAAAGAATAGTTTATTGAACGCAGTATACATTTAGTAAGCTCAACGATCTTCTGGAGCAGCCAAAGCTCCTGATGCCTAAGCGACGTTTGTCAGAGCCATTGACGCGACACAAGCTTGCCTGTGTGCACACTGTATAAACTGATCAATCCTTCGACATGATGTTGAATTCAAGCCTTTCATTGATAATAATCAACCAAACCAAGTGGAGCTGTGCTGTGTGTTCTGTGCATGGTTCTGCTTACCTTCATGCATGATAGGAGCATTCTTCAGCTCCCAGAGAGAAAAAGCACAAGGTTCCTGCTTTACACACTCATTGCTCAAAGCATCCTGGGAACTCTGAGAGAAGTCACTTTGAAAATCTTCCATCTTCACTGGATGAACCAGATCTGCAAACAATATGATCTCATGTTATTTAAGTAAAGAGATAAAATGAATACCAAAAAAACAAGGAGAAAAAGACATGAAATGTCGAAGTCCCTGCAGTTTTAGTTATTTTTCTGTGCAGAGTTAAAGGCCGCCAGTCGGCCATCTTTGCTCAGATTACAAAACAAAATCTTTTACATATGTATGCTCTCATGTATTGTCTATGTGGCAAGTGTAAACAAAATTCATCCATGCATGTCCAAGAAATGGTTGGAGACACATTTCAGTAATACACTGGCTGAAAGTCGGCCATCATTGTTCTGATTTCGAAAAAAAATGACATGCATATGTAAGCCATCATTCATGATCTGTGTGCCAAGTTTGAACAAGATCGGTAAATGCATGTTTGAGAAATGGTTGAAGAAATTCCCTTTTGATAAACCCATTTTAATAATGAGACGTTTTCCCCAACTTTTACCTCACGCATGTTGCACCGCCTTGTTCAGTCTCGGATCAGAGTGATTATTGGGGTTTTCAACATCAGGTTTTGTTTTTACAACTAAAATAGCCGCTAGCCGGACATCTTTGATCGCATTATTTAAAATAAAAATAAAAACACCTTGGAGGCCATTTTTCCCCGCAAAGTGGGGTTTGGCCTTTTTCGGGCACCGTGGTTGTTGTTTTTTGGTCCCCTTTTTGAAGCAATGTTTTACGGCCGGATGCCCTTCCTGACGCCAACCCTTTTTGTCGCCTTTTACGACAAACAGGGAATTACCAGTGAACTGGTACTCAATTAGCCGACCTCAGAAGGATGACAGGCTGAGTCAACCCCCCTGGCGTTAATTCAGCGATCGACCGGGATTCGAACGCAGGATCCTAGGATCCCAAGCTGGTACCCTAACCGCTAAGCCAACACCAGGCAACACCAGGCTTTGATCGCATTGTGAATCAAAATTATTTGCACATGCAGTATATATCTTCCTGGTGTTGCCTGGTGTTGGGCCAGCGGCTAGGGTGCCGGCTTAGGATCCTAGGATCCTGGGTTCGAATCCCGGTCGATCGCTGAATTAACGCCAGGGGGGTTGACTCAGCCTGTCATGCCTTCCGAGGTCGGCTAATTGAGTACCAGTTCACTGGTAATTCCCTGTTTGTCGTTAAAGGCGGCAAAAAGGGTTGGCGTCAGGAAGCGCATCCGGCCGTAAAACATTGCTTCAAATAGGGGACCGAAAAACAACAACAACCACGGTTCCCGAAAAAGGCCAACCCCTGCTTTGCGGGGAAAAATGGCCTCGAAAGGTGGTTTTTTTATATTTTTATGCAGTATATATCTTCATGTGTTGCCTTTGTGCCAAGTATGAACAAAATAGGTCCACATATGCCAGAAATATGGTTGAGGACGGATGTATTAACGCATGGATGGACGGGAAAGACCCAATGATATACAAATGTGCTTGTGATATACAAGGTGGATGTAGAAGCAATTTCCATCAGATGTTGTCATTGTGACAATAATGTCAGGCAGAATGTGATCATCACTCGTATAAGGGACCGTGTGGTAACTGTGATCTCATCCTATGATCAAAGGGTGTTTGCACATTGCATTTAGTTGATCTTGAGGAAGGCATCACTGGGCTTGTATGTCCTGAAGAAGTTTCTGGCTGTTAACAAATAGCAAGTGCAACCATTTCACAAGAGGAAAAAGAAAGAAAGATAGAAGCGCATTCCACTCCAAGCACTTTGGCGCACCCTGCTACGTACATGGCGAATGCACAAATATTATTAGCCTCGCTCGAGGGTATTGCATTTGAGTCAGTTTGTCTGTCTGTTTGTCCGCACACAATAAAGATGATTTTCTCTGCAACCGTTGGTCTGATTGACAGGACATTTTCACCAGAGGTGCGTCGCCTCCAGTATAAGTTTTAAATGATAATTATGATGTCATACGTCACGTGGTACAGTCACCATCTTGGAAAAACCGAAAAACTTTGCACCTCTATATCTCCGAAAGCGCTGCATCGAAAAAATTGAGACATGGCTCATTGTAAAGAAATCTCCATGCGGGATAACATATGTTCAGGATGATGTCATAGGTTCCTCCATCATGACGTTATAATTTAACAAGTACAAAACCTCATCCGATCAAGATGAAATGTCTTGAGCGTCATCGAGGGATACATTGGTGGAGAAAAATACATAAATAATGATGACGTCATTGGTAACGTGGTTGGGCCGCCATATTTCTTTTAACACAAAAGCCTTAAAATCACTAAAAACACGTGCTGGCGAGGGTCTGCAATCTCTCCTTGCTGTTTCTAGTTGAGAGTTACAATGCTTACCTCTCGGAGGACAATGGATGAGTTCAGGATCAACCATCAGCTTGCTATCAACATTTGTAATAACAAAGTCATGCCGTTGTGTTTTGATGTTGTCATGAAATTGTGTCTAAGTTGAACCAAGGTGCTATGCTGACTCCGACCACTGAGGGGCTTCCATAAGAACTCGGACGGACATCGCTCCGATTCATTCCTGTGACATTTATTGTGTGTGGTAGTGCATATTCGAATGGTGCGTATTGCTAGATGTTCCAGGCTTGCTTGTACCAATTGCCAATTCATTATTACCTCTATGATTATGGTATGCTGATATTATTCTTGTTGATTTCTTGCAGGTGTTTGAAGAGATCGATTCTGAATGAAACCTACTATTGGGACAATGTTGTAGATCTGATTTTTACAACAGATGTTATCTCCTTCAATGGGTTTGCAAGTTTGTAACCGAATGATTTCGTCACAGCCATCAATAAGTGCATATTCGCCAAAAATATCTCGACAAATATTGTGATGTTTCATCGTGTTGAACGAATTTGGTTTAATATAGAGCTGGGTATTTAAGTTGTCAGACACCCTTAAGGCAAGTAGATAGAGGGGGGGGGGAGGTGGGGGTGGGGGGAAAGGAGAGAGTTAGAGAGAGTTAGAGAGAGAGTTAGAGAGAGAGTTAGAGAGAGAGTTAGAGAGAGAGTTAGAGAGAGAGTTAGAGAGAGAGTTAGAGAGAGAGTTAGAGAGAGAGTTAGAGTTAGAGTTAGAGTGAGAGTGAGAGTGAGAGTGAGAGTGAGAGTGAGAGTGAGATTGAGAGTGAGAGTGAGAGTGAGAGTGAGAGTGAGAGTGAGAGAGAGAGAGAGAGAGAGAGAGAGAGAGAGAGAGAGAGAGAGAGAGAGAGAGAGAGAGAGAGAGAGAACAAGCTCCCATACAATGTACACTCATCAATGTCTGCCAATGGGACAAGCAGAATGTTGTTGTGGTTCGGACCTGTGTCTTGAAAAGTTGATTCATCTCCAAATTCAGACTTCACGTTCACTTTCACAATAAAACCTGGAAAAAAAAATCTCATTAAAAGGAAAACAATGGTTCGACTGAGACAAAATATTTTTTCATAACAAAGTTTGAAAATAAATGAGAAATTATTTCAAACTCAAGAGATCCTCATTAAAGCACAAGCAGTGCTGGATATTACTATATCAAGTCATTTTCAGGGTTTTGATGAAAGCATTAACATAATTAAAGAGACTGGCCTACACTCAAAAGGCTTACAGTATATCTCTCGATCGCCAATCATTATGTCACGACGCTCTTACAGATCAATTTTAAAGGTCTGGTAAAACCATAATAATAATAATAAATCTTTATTGTCCCATTTTCAGGGAAATTATTCTTTGGTGACACCGTAAGTTGACCATCATTAAAACATAAAACACAAAGGGAATAAGAAAACAATATAAAAAGATATAAAATATAAAATAAATATAAAATATGGAAGATTGACGAAACAGCAAAATGTCTAGGAATTTGAATTTAGCATTTCAATTGCACATGGTACAAATGACCTTTTGAAAATGTTCTTCTTCATCGTCCTTACATGAAAGCGTCTCCCTGATGGCAGTTTTTCAAAAAGCCCGTTCAAGAAATGACTTTCATCAGTGCACACCTGCACCGCCTTCCTTTTCAATGCTCGCAAGTATAGAGAATCCAGACTAGTTGAAGGCCCACCTACTTTAAATGCCAGTGTAATGAGCTTTCTCAATCGTGACTTATTCCGCACATTACGATAACTGCACCAGGAAATCAAATTAAATGACAAAATACTGATCGGTAAGGAATTTGTTAACATCCGCATCACACGAGAGCTAACACCAAATGAATTCAACTTCCTGAGAAGATACAATCTTTGCATTGATTTCTTGTACACAGCATCAGTATTTCCATCAAAAGTTAGCTTGTTATCAATAAAGGTACCCAGGTATTTAAATTTGTTAACAATTTCTACCTCATCACCATTTATGGTTACAGGCTCATGTCATTACAACTGAGTGAATGAATGAATGAATGATCGTTTTAAGGCCATTTTCCCTGCGAGAGTCACCGCGTCATAGTCAGGTTCACTCTGTCAATAAATTATATTTCGTTCAAAATCATGGTAGATAAGCAAACCTATACATTTTTGGAAAGGTTATAGCATAAGGAAACTAAAAATCAATGTTTACATTTGGAGAGATACCTGTATGGCGGCCATTTTGGATTTTCAAAATGGCCACTGTAAAATACATATTTTGTTCTATTTCTGCCTCTAATTACCCTAAAAACTTTTTAAAATATACTAAACCTATATTTTCAGGGACAAGGAATCCAATGAAAGTATCAAATTAGTGCTATGGGGAATGGTAAGACACGAATCAAAGGTTTTGAATTGCAAAATACTGTCTTTATATTCGCGATAAGTTGCATAATCAAATACATGTTATCATTTTGTACAGGCAGTTTATAACATCAAAATGTGTCACAATAATTCATATCACCAAACATACACAGGCAGTCAGCAAAATCATATATACACATGCAGTCAGTATAACTTCACATCTACACAGGCAGTCAATGACAAAATATACACAGGCAGTCAATGGCATCAAACATACACGATTACAGAATATGCCATTTAGAGTTCGTCATCACTGTCCTGTGTGTCGTATCCGACAATATAGTCCGCATCGTTTTCACAGTCCGTTCCACACAAGCAAAGGTCGGTCAAATTGATTGGCAAATCGAATTGGTCGAACGAATCGAATTCGATGAATCGAATCGATCGAATTGGTCGAATGGTCGATCGAAGCGATTCGTCGAATGGTCGAATGGTCGAATGGAATTGGTCGATTGGTCGAATCGAATTGGTCGGAATTGGCAAATGTAAACATTGATTTTCAGATTTTCCATGTAATAACGTTTCCAAAAATGTATAGGTTTGCTAATCTACCATGATTTTGAACGAAAAAACATAGTGAACCTGACTATCATTACAACTGAGTATATTGTGGTAAATCATCTCCATATTAATAGGCTAATGCCATCTATCTATCTGTCCCACCCGGAAACACGGAAACGCTCTTCAGAGAGAGAGAAAAAAATTAATAAAGCAAAGGTTATTTCAAATGAATCCAAAACCTTTTTGTTTAAAATTAATCCAAATTTTTTGAAAATTCAATTTTTTTTCAAAGAGACAAAACATTGAAGTCAGGTGGTGTGAAGGCAACAGGGTGGGTGCTGAAAGACCGGTGGGAACCCCGGTGGTATCCCAACCTAACCAGAAGGTATTGCAGAATACGTTGAACAAAGATTATAGGGGAACTCGTGTTCCCCTTTCTCCATCTGACCTGCTATTCATGTTCCCCCATTCTATCTCTTCCCTGCTGTTCGTGTTTACCCCATTCTATCTCTTCCCTGCTGTTCGTGTTTACCCCATTCTATCTCTTCCCTGCTCTTCGTGTTTACCCCATTCTATCTCTTCCCTGCTCTTCGTGTTTACCCCATTCTCTCTCTTCCCTGCTCTTCGTGTTTACCCCATTCTCTGTCTTCCCTGCTGTTCATATTTACCCCCATTCTATCTCTTCCCTGCTCTTCGTGTTCCCCCTTTCTCCGTCTGACCTGCTGTTCATGTTTCCCTTTTCTCCCTCTGCCCTGATGTTCATGTTCCCCCTTGCTCCCTCTGCCCTGCTGTTCATGTTCCCCCTTTCTCCCTATTCCCCGCTGTTCGTGTTCCCCCTTTCTCCCTATTCCCTGCTGTTCGTGTTCCCCCTTTCTCCCTCTTCCCTGCTGTTCGTGTTCCCCCTTTCTCCCTCTTCCCTGCTGTTCGTGTTCCCCCTTTCTCCCTCTACCCTGCTGTTCGTGTTCCCCCTTTCTCCTGATGTTCCCTTTGTTATGTTGTGTTCTGATCTGTTCTGTGTCCGAGGTCTTCCATAAGCCTCGACCATGTATGACAATGAAAAGTAGTAGTACTACAACTACAACGACAACTACAACTACAACAATGTTCGTTTGTGGTTCACACCTTCATGTTGAGGGAACGAATCATCGACGAACTCGTACTTCACCTTCACCTTCACAATAACACCTGAAACAAAAACAATCCATTGAAACTAAACTTTCAGGCACCAGCAGAAAGTGACAGTGCGGAGAAAACGACACGTACCGGGTTCCGGGTCTTCATCCTCGGGTGGACCGACCCTGGACCCGCGATCTGAGGGAGAATCTCCTGGAACGGAGAGATCTAGATTCATGGTGCACCGGAGGGGGACTGGAGAGTGTAAACACTGTAAAGTGCAGTAAAGTACCGGGATTTAAGGTGGTGTGTCGTCGTGTGTTACACTGACACACGAGTACAAACCACGTGTTCCAGTAAAAACGAACCACGACCACGTGACGCGTTCCTTCTGCAAACAACACGATCTCATTCGCGATTTCCACACCACAGATTCTCCACGTTAATCACGTGATCGATACCAGGTACCCACGATGTCTTGTTTCCCCTTGTAAACATTTTTACATTCCCTTTTATCATATTAACTAACTCCATATGTTTTATCCGTTTGTGTTCAATCATTGTCATTCCACAGAATAATTTTTCTCCCTGTTCTGTGGTTCGTGTGTTCCGGAGCATTTGTGGGTGATACTGTAGCGGTTACCGCTGGATGTACATAATCGCCTTGCACCGGCCAGAACACGGCCAGACGCGCCTCTCCCGGGCATGCCCGGACTCACTGTTCCCGGGCAAGCCCGAACCTCCCGGGCACGCCCGGTCTCGTCTTTCCCGGGCATGCCCGCTCTCGCCTTTCCAGGGCTCGCCCAGAGCGTCCGGGCATGCCCGCTATCGCCTTTCCAGGGCTCGCCCAGAGCGTCCGGGCATGCCCGCTATCGCCTTTCCAGGGCTCGCCCAGAGCGTCCGGGCATGCCCACTATCGCCTTTCCAGTGCTCGCCCAGAGCGCCCGGGCACGCCCAGCCTCGACTTGCCAGGCCGCAGCCAAACACGCCCGGGCAGGTCCAGACTCGCCTTTCCAAGGCTCGCCCTTGATACCCGGGCATGCCCGGTATAGCTTTTGCCGGGCAAACTTCCCGACATAAATGTGTATATATATTGTTGCCCGAAAAACGGGCTTGTCAGAATACCTGAGCTGTTTTGTTTCAATAAAGCAACTCGGACGAATTCCGTCTTTGGTCGCGTCAATTCTTTCGACTCGCGTTGGAGCGCAGTTCCTTCATTGGTGACCTACCGACATGGATACGGCAGTGACGCTTAAACTGCCTACCTTCTGGGAGGCTCACGCGGCTGTTTGGTTCGCCCAGGCGGACTCCCAGTTCGCCCTGCGAGGCATCACCACGGACGACACCCGCTTCCACCATGTTGTGGCGGCGCTCGGTTCCGCCACCGCGGCCCGCGCCTTGAGCCTCCTCCAGCACCCGCCGGCTGCTGACAAATACGACGCGCTGAAGACGCTCCTCCTCGGTGCTTTCGCCCTCTCAACGGCAGCACGCGCACGGCGCATGCTTGACCTGCCCGAGCTCGGCGACACGCGCCCGTCCGAGCGCATGGACTATATGCTCTCGTTGCTCGGCGAGCACTCTCCGGCATTCCTGTTCCGGGAGCTGTTCCTCCGTCAGCTGCCTAACCCGGTACGCCTCGCCCTGGCTGGCACGTTGATCACGGATTCCCGCGCCCTCGCCAGGGAAGCCGATAAGATCTCCTCGGCGGGCCAGCACATCGGCGCGGTTACCTGGAGCCCGCCGCCGTCCGAGACAACGCCCACGACGCCCGAGCGCCCTGCGTGGTTGGAGGCCGAACTGCCGGTGCAACTGGCGGCCGCCACGCCGCACCGCCCGCTTCCGACACGACGGCCGGGGCCTCCACCTGACCGGGCGTGGTGTTATTACCATGCCAGGTTCGGACACAAGGCTCGGACGTGCCGGCCCCCGTGCACTTTCGGCAGGTCGGGAAACGGCCGGGCCGGCGTTCATTCCCAGCCATGAGCGCCGGCCACTCGGGCAACTTGCTGTTTATTCGGGACAAAGCGTCTGGACGGCGTTTCCTGTGCGACACCGTCGCCCAACTGAGCGTCATACCTGCCTCCGAGCAGGACAGGCTGGACGCAGTTTGCGGCCCCTCTTTGGTCGCTGCTAATGGCTCGGCCATACGCACTTTCGGCCCACGCGTCGTCACCCTCTGCTTCGGCAGCCAGCGCTTTCAATGGACTTTTGTTACCGCCAGCGTCCCCGTGGCTTTGCTGGGCGCCGACTTCCTCTGCACGCACGGGCTGCTGGTCGACGTCAAACGATGTCGCCTTGTCCACGCCGAGACCTTCAGCTCCCTGGCGTGCACAATGAGCAGCTCCGCGCCGACCGAACTGGCGTGCGCCCTCCCGGCAATGAACGAGTTCGCTCGCCTGCTCGTGGATTTCCCGGCCCTCACGCGGCCGACGTTTTCGGCCGTCGCGGTGCGGCACGGGATCGAGCACCACATACCCACTACGGGCCCGCCGGTCTACGCCAGGGCCCGCCGCCTCGACCCAGCCAAGCTTGCCGTGGCAAAGGCCGAATTCGACGCGTTGGAGCACCTCGGCATCGTGCGGCGCTCCGATAGCGCGTGGGCCTCGCCACTGCACATCGTGCCAAAGCCGGGGGGTGGATGGCGCCCGTGTGGCGACTACCGCCGTCTCAATGACGCTACCACCCCCGACAGGTACCCGATCCCGCATATTCAGGACTTTTCCGCCCGTTTGGCGGGACGGGTCATCTTTTCGAAAATTGACCTGATACGGGGCTACCACCAGGTACCTGTCCGGGCGGCCGACGTCCCGAAGACAGCCGTCATCACGCCGTTCGGCCTGTTCGAATTTTTGCGGATGCCGTTTGGCCTCAAGAACGCGGCCCAGGCGTTCCAGCGGTTGATGGACGGCGTGCTGCGCGACCTGCCGTTTCTTTTCGTCTATCTGGACGACATCCTCGTCGCCAGCACGTCCCGCGCCGAGCACCTCCTCCACCTCCGAACACTGTTCGGTCGCCTCAGCGAGCACGGCTTAATTGTCAACCCATTCAAATGCCACTTCGGCGCGACGACCGTTGACTTTTTGGGCCACCGCATCACCAAGACCGGGGCCGTGCCGCTGCCGACCAAGGTCGAGGCCATCACCACGTTCCCGCGTCCCCGTTCCATCAAGGCCCTCCAAGAGTTCCTCGGCATGGTGAATTTTTATCACCGATTCGTGCCCCACGCTGCTCAGCTCATGCGGCCCCTTTACGAGGGCCTCCGGGGCAAGCCGGCCAAGCATGACATTGTTTGGTCCGCGGCCATGGACGCGGCCTTCGCCAGTGCCAAACGGGCCCTCGCCGACGCAACGCTGCTGGCTCACCCGGTGCTCAACGCGCCCATCGCCCTCACTACGGACGCCTCCAACTACGCGGTGGGCGCCGTCCATGAGCAATGGGTGGACGGGGTTTGGCAGCCACTCGCTTTTTTCAGCCGGCAACTCCGGCCGAACGAGTTAAACTACAGCACGTTCGACCGCGAGCTGCTCGGGCTATTCCTGGCCGTTCGCCATTTCCGACACCTCCTGGAGGGCCGCCCGTTCACGGCTTTCGTCGACCACAAGCCGTTGGTCTACGCAATGGCTAAGGTCACAGAGCCGTGGTCGGCCCGCCAGCAGCGCCACCTCTCCGCCGTGTCGGAGTTCACCACGGACATCCAGCACGTCGCCGGCAAAGACAACGCCGTGGCCGACTGCCTTTCGCGGGCCAGCGCGAACGCGGTCCACCTCGGCGTGGACTTTGCGCTCATGGCGGTTGACCAGACCACCGACGCCTCGGTGCAGGCACTCCGCGTGGCGGACACGGGCCTCCGCCTGGCCGACATCCCCTTCGCGGGCACCGTCCTGCTCTGCGACGTCTCCCAGGGCCAGCCTCGCCCCATCGTGCCCGTTTCCTGGCAGCGCAGCATCTTCGCCTCCATCCACGGCCTTTCTCACCCGGGCCGGAAAGCTTCTCAGAAGCTGGTGTCGGCGCGTTTCGTCTGGCACGGCCTTCGACGAAACATCCGCGACTGGGCCAACGCCTGCACGGCCTGCCAGCGAGCCAAGGTCCACCGCCACACCCAGGCCCCGCTGGCACCTTTCGCCGTGCCTGAACGGCGTTTCGACCACGTCCACGTGGACCTGGTGGGTCCCCTGCCCCCCTCGCGGGGGTTCACCCACCTGCTCACCATGGTGGACAGGACCACCAGGTGGCCGGAGGCCGTGCCCCTCACCTCCACCACCACCGCCGACGTGGCCAAGGCGTTCATCGCCACCTGGGTCGCGCGCTTCGGCGCACCAGCGGACATCTCGTCCGACCGCGGCCCACAGTTCACGTCTGAGCTTTGGGGCGCGGTCGCCCGTTCGTTGGGGGTCACGCTGCACCGCACCACGGCCTACCACCCCCAAGCCAATGGGTTGTGCGAGCGGTTTCACCGCTCCATGAAGGCCGCACTCATGGCCGGCCTTCAGGACGACGGTTGGGCCGACCGGCTGCCGTGGGTCCTTTTGGGCCTTCGCACGGCCCCCAAGGAAGACCTCCAGGCGTCCGCCGCCGAACTCGTCTATGGCCAGCCACTCCGCGTCCCGGGCGAATTCGTGCCTGACGCTACCAGTCCCTGGTCCGCCGCTCGCCAACGCTCGGACCTCCAGGAGGCCGCCCGACGATTTGCCCCCGTGCCGACGTCCCGCCATGGTGGCCCCCAGTCCTACGTCCCCCCGGCGCTTCGCACAGCGGAGTACGTCTTTGTGCGTCATGACGCGCACCGGGGGCCACTCCGGCCGCCGTACGACGGGCCCTTCCGGGTCCTGCGACGGGGCGACAAGTCTTTCATCGTCGACTTCGGCGGCCGGCCGGACCGGATTTCTGTGGACCGCCTCAAACCGGCGCACATGGACGTCGACCGACCACCACGGTTGGCCCTTCCTCTGCGGCGAGGCCGCCCCCCGTCCACAGTTCCCCCCGCTCGACCACCCACCACCACGTCAGACCCCTCCCCACGACCCTCCAGGGGTCGCTTCGGCCGGGTCATGCGGACCCCCCTTAAATTGACCCTGCCGGTGCAGGTCGATTCTGGAGGGGCGTGTGTAGCGGTTACCGCTGGATGTACATAATCGCCTTGCACCGGCCAGAACACGGCCAGACGCGCCTCTCCCGGGCATGCCCGGACTCACTGTTCCCGGGCACGCCCGAACCTCCCGGGCACGCCCGGTCTCGTCTTTCCCGGGCATGCCCGCTCTCGCCTTTCCAGGGCTCGCCCAGAGCGTCCGGGCATGCCCGCTATCACCTTTCCAGGGCTCGCCCAGAGCGTCCGGGCATGCCCGCTATCGCCTTTCCAGGGCTCGCCCAGAGCGTCCGGGCATGCCCGCTATCGCCTTTCCAGGGCTCGCCCAGAGCGTCCGGGCATGCCCGCTATCGCCTTTCCAGTGCTCGCCCAGAGCGCCCGGGCACGCCCAGCCTCGACTTGCCAGGCAGCAGCCAAACACGCCCGGGCAGGTCCAGACTCGCCTTTCCAAGGCTCGCCCTTGATACCCGGGCATGCCCGGTATAGCTTTTGCCGGGCAAACTTCCCGACATAAATGTGTATATATATTGTTGCCCGAAAAACGGGCTTGTCAGAATACCTGAGCTGTTTTGTTTCAATAAAGCAACTCGGACGAATTCCGTCTTTGGTCGCGTCAATTCTTTCGACTCGCGTTGGAGCGCAGTTCCTTCAATACGATTAAAATGAAGTCTCACTCTTTGTCTCAATCTCACGTCGGAAACGTCATTTCCTGCATTCTTGGAAGTTTCTACAGTTCCTTGTGTTCTTCCCTGGCCCAACAATTCAGCAGATTCGCGATGACTAATGGGTCAAAATGGCGAACTGGTGAGATATGTCCAGATGGAATCCGAAGTTAAAACAAGAATGACTGCACTGTGGTCACAACCTGCGACAAAATCTGGTAATAGGCCGATTGGGAAATAAACATTTAAAATACTCTTAAAATATGAACAGCGTAAATGGGAAACACACCTTTAATGCGCCGTTAATAGATTTACTCGTCACCAGTCACCGCGTCAGCCTCCACCACGGTTATATCAGGACGAGCCGATTCGTCACACGGTTTAGCATTGTTTCACCCAATATGGGCCTTCAAAAATTACGTAACGCTATATTTTATTTGGTAATGCAAGCTCAATAGTTAGTTATTTGAATTCCCGGATCTTCTTGGAGGGACGTCCAGTGGTTTTTTTAGGCGCAAAGATGGGACGGAATTGTGTCCTTAAGGTGTTTGAACCCTTGGTGTGTGCTGCGCTCGCTTGGAGTAATTGGAACGCTGTGCGGTTCTGATTTGATATGCTGTGTTGTGATTGGTACTACGTAATGCGTAGTGACGTCTGGGGGCGTGGCTTCGGTGGTTGCTGGCGGCTCGCCATGATGGCCAGTGTTCTGAGAGCTTGGTATCATCTTTAATAAACAACTTGATTGAAGGAGAGTCCTGAACTTACTTCAGTATGTGCTCCACCGAGTTCCATTCTAGTTTTTACTTCATTTGTGCACAACTAACTATTCTTTCACAATTCTTCCACAATTACACCATGTGATACAATAAACCTACTAGGTATTACCCTAACTTCAAATCTATCCTGGAATCCACACATTACACAACGGATTATCCAGTTGATTGTTGCGAGCACGCCCACATGATGATTTTCAAAAGCATCTGCTCGACCAGGAGGTCGGGTACGACATGGACCTTGTTTTAAGTGAGGGACGCAAGTACGAAGCAATGGTAATCGGAAAGCAGGCCATCCAGAAGATGGAATGCCCTTCATCGTCTGTGAATGCCATGACACATCGACAAAGGTGCAAAAAGTGTGGACTATCACATCCACCACGGAACTGCCCAGCATACAATGATTATTGTAAGTATTGTGGTGAACTGGGACACTGTGCCCGTTGTTGTGAAAATCCCAAACGCTGATGGACACGAGTGGAGCCACCGTTCTGCCAGGGGTGGAAGAGGCCGTCACGTCAGCAGAAGCAAGTTGAGAGGTATGTTTCAGGGAAGTAACAACAATGGGACTTCGGTGAATGAAGTGTCGGGGTATTTTACTGCAGGTGATGATGACAGTTACGAAAGTGACACTGACACATATGAACACACCAACCGGATCATGTGATCAGGGTATCCGCACTGTGCATGAAGGAGATGAGGGATGAAGTGTACACATTGTTAAACATTGTATGCCCTGACATGAAAGGTGTATACAAACTGCAGTTGAAAGTGGATACAGGTGCGTCAGGGAATACTTTGCCAACGCGTATTGTGAAGGACATGTGTCGAAACAAATGGATGTCAAAACACACGACAACATCGCCGAGGTATCCACGCAGTCATGGATTGGTTGAGAGACAAGTTCAAACAGTGAAGAACATGATCAAAAAGTGCATGAGATCAGGGAGTGACAGATATTGCACTACAACACCTGAAGTGCACACCTGTAGATTCCCACCTCCCAAATCCAAGCGAAATGCTGTTCAACCGGCCCACACGCACCAACCTACCAAGCCGTCTGTTGGTTCCTGCACAACAAAGGCATCAGAACATTCAGGAACCATTGAAGGAACGTGGAGACCGGATGGCGAAGCAATGCAACAGACCAGCCAGGCCGGAATTACCTGAATTGGCTATTGGACATCGGGTTCGGATTCTGAACAAGGACACGCACCAATGGTACCCCGGGAAAGCTGTAGCTCGCTGTGAAGAACCCCGTTCGTACATAGTACAGACGCCGAACGGGACGCGTCTTCATAGAACCAGGACACACTTGCGTGAACTTCATCCATCCGATTGTGGCGCCAATTGGAAGGACGAACCGACCCAACCAACACATCAAAGTCCACCAACTGCTCGACTTCCATTTCAACAATGACGACTCGGCAATGGAAACTAACGGCTGCTCCAGCTCCAAGGATGACAAGAGTGCCGAGACAACAAGGCCGGACAACAAGTCTGAGACAACAAGGCCGAGACAACTAGGCCAAAACAACAAGGCCGAAACAACAAGGCCGAGACAACAAGGCCAGACAACAAGGCCGAGACAACAAGGCCGGACAACAAGGCCGAGACAACAAGACCGAGACAACAAGGCCGGACAACAAGGCCGAGACAACTAGGCCAAAACAACAAGGCCGGACAACAAGGACGAGACAACTAGGCCGAAACAACAAGGCCGGACAACAAGGCCGGACAACAAGGCCGAGACAAAGCCGGACAACAAGGCCAGACAACAAGGCCGAGACAACAAGGCCGGACAACAAGGCCGAGACAACAAGGCCGAGACAGCAAGGCCGGACAACAAGGCCGGACAACAAGGCCGAGACAACAAGGCCGGACAACAAGGCCGAGACAAGGCCGGACAACAAGGCCGAGACAACAAGGCCGAGACAACTAGGCCGAGACAACAAGGCCGGACAACAAGGGCGGACAACAAGGCCGAGACAACAAGGCCGAGACAACAAGGCCAAGACAACAAGGCCGAACAACAAGGCCGAGACGAGGCCGGACAACAAGGCCGAGACGAGGCCGGACAACTCTCCATACTCGACCAGATCAGACCGTGTGATTCGAAAACCATTGAGATATTGTGTTGGTGAATAACGACCATCAGAAATCAGCCCTTGTAATGTTAGTGCAGAGACAATGCGTTGATTGAAATGGCGGACATTGGAATGATTCTGTGTTTTCTGTGTTTGAATGATTCTGTGTTTGAATGATTCTGTGTTTGAATGATTCTGTGTTTTCTGTGTTTGAATGATTCTGTGTTATCTGTGTTTGAATGATTCTGTGTTTGAATGATTCTGTGTTTTCTGTGTTTGAATGATTCTGTGTTTTCTGTGTTTGAATGATTCTGTGTTTTCTGTGTTTGAATGATTCTGTGTTTTAGCTAATCATACTGAGCATTAATTACATTTTGGTTAAGAGTTATAACAGTAACCCCAGATCCCATCTATGTGTGGTTCAAGTTGTGTCTGATTGAGTTTATTATTGTACCCCGTCGCATCGCGGAGTGAAAGGGGGACTATGGTTTTCCCCTCCGTCCGTGTGCCCGTCCGTCCGTCCGTGCGTGCATACGTGCGTGTACGTGCATGCGTGCCTAAGCGAAGGACCGCATTCGAATTTGGTGTGTGGATGCAACCCACGTCAAAATCCAAGATGGCCGCCGCCATGTATGTCTGACGTTATGAATGTCTGAACCTTGTGAGCGGAATATCTTGAAAAACAAGCATTCTGAGTATTGCGCTGCAATACATGTCCCCTGCCAAAAGTTCAAAGTGCCATAACTTTGTCCAAAATGATCGAATATGCAAATTTATGCACGGTTGATGCTGGTTTTCAAACTTGTTCTGAGGTATGCTGAGACACGTGTGTCATGCCTCGCCTCGTTGATAAGCCCACAAGGTCGCTCCATGGAGCGGCCTGCACGTATTGTACTGTGTGAGTTATATAAATTATTACCAACTCACGGTCTGACGTACTAGCAATTCAAGAGATATCCATTTAAAAAAAATATTTTCGTTTAATAAACGATATCTGCCAAACCACGTGCCCTATCGCAAATTCCAAAAGGACATTTTAGTGCTGAACAGATCTGTGAAGTTTCCCCTCGATTGGATCAAAAATGAGGGAGGAGCTCGGTTTTAAAGGTTCATGCTTAAAAACGTCATAACTCTGAAACCATGTGACGCATGACATCATGCTCGTTGACTTTTTTGTTCGTCATGGGTATGCGATTCTGCCTGCAAAGTTTGGCCTCGATCTGTTCAGCCGTTGCAGAGAAAAATGGGTTTTCGTGTTTTCACGAAAAACAATATGGCGACCGAACCACGTGACATGTGACGTCATAATTACCACTACAATATTCTACAGACCGATTCCTTCCTATGGTGAAAATTTGATCTCAATCGGTCCTATTATTGCAGATAAAATCTTTTTTTAAAGGAAATTTAAACTTAAAATGGCACTGAGTTAAGGATCATCAGAATTCCCAAAGTTCAAAGTGCCATAACTTTGTCAAAAATGATCGAAACGTCGTGAAGTTCGAACTTGACCTGTAACTTATCATGAGGAAACGATGTGCCAAGTCTGAAATCATTAGCATTAAGCGTTTAGAAAAAAAGTCCGGAAAACTGTTCTTTGCGTGACGGACTGACAGACTGACAGACTGAAGGACTGACGGACTGACGGACGGAGGGACGGCGTGCAAACCTATAGTCCCCTCCGGTGTACACCGGTAGGGGACTAATAAGCGAAGTACCAACTTCTAATCTGGTGTGTGGGTGTATCGAGGCATAAGGAAGAACGCTATTGAAAATTGGGTCGCCACGTCAAAATCCAAGATGGCCACCTCCATGTATGTCTGAACCTTGTGAGCGAAATATCATATCACAGCATGTCTTCTGCGTCTTCCACTTTGTCAACTCACATCATTTCCCCGACGGGGGACCTAGGCGTAACGCTTGTTACGATTTAGTTTAATTGTGTTTTGTTGCATACAAACATAATAAATTCAATGAAAGGGAGATGTTGTGATTGGTACTGCGAACTGCGTGGTGACGTCTGGGGAGGCGTGGCTTCGGTGGTCGCTGGGCTGCTGGCGGCACGCCATGATGGCCGTGTGCTCTGTGAGAGCTTTGGTGTCGTCTTCAATAAACCGCTTGATTGAAGGAGATTCCTGAACTTATTACATGCTGTCCTTGGAAGAAACCCGTCTCCTCGTCCTTTCGTTCATCCATACAGCCACAAACATAAATCGGGTGTTACGGTAATTTGCCTGATGGAACGTAACGTTGATTATCGAGCATTCTGACGTGATTATTGTGCGTTCTGACGTGATTATTGCACATTCTGACGTGATTATTGTGCGTTCTGACAGGATTATTGTGCATTCTGACGGGATTATTGTGCGTTCTGACGTGATTATTGTGCATTCTGACGGGATTATTGTGCATTCTGACGGGATTATTGTGCATTCTGACGTGATTATTGCGCATTCTGACGTGATTATTGCGCATTCTGACGCGATTATTGTGCATTCTGACGGGATTATTGTGCGTTCTGACGGGATTATTGTGCGTTCTGATGGGATTATTGTGGGTTCTGACTATTATTGTGCGTTCTGACGTGATTATTGTGCATTCTGATGGGATTATTGTGCATTCTGAGGTGATTATTGTGCGTTCTGATGGGATTATTGTGCGTTCTGACAGGATTATTGTGCGTTCTGACAGGATTATTGTGCATTCTGACGTGATTATTGTGCGTTCTGACGGGATTATTGTGCGTTCTGACGGGATTATTGTGCGTTCTGACAGGATTATTGTGCGTTCTGACAGGATTATTGTGCGTTCTGACGGGATTTGACGCCCCTACCTTTGGGAGAAAAGCAAATCCTCAACATCATCTTTGTTGACCTCCTCAAATCCCACTTGCTGGGCCATGTCCATAATATGTTGCCTTGCTTTGCTGACTTCATCATTATTGAAACCTCTGAACTCAATCACAGCCTCAGGCCAGAACGTGCGTTCTGACGGGATTATTGTGCATTCTGACGTGATTATTGTGCATTCTGACGGGATTATTGTGCGTTCTGAGGGGATTATTGTGCGTTCTGACGGGATTATTGTGCGTTCTGACGGGATTATTGGGCGTTCTGACGGGATTATTGTGCGTTCTGATGGGATTATTGTGCGTTCTGACGGGATTATTGTGCATTCTGACGGGATTACAGTGTGTTCTGATGGGATTGTTGTGCATTCTGACGTGATTACAGTGTGTTCTGACGGGATTACTGTGCGTTCTGACGGGATTACTGTGTGTTCTGACGGGATTATTGTGCGTTGTGATGGGATTATTGTGCGTTCTGATGGGATTATTGTGCGTTCTGACAGGATTATTGTGCGTTCTGAGGGGATTATTGTGCGTTCTGACGGGATTATTGTGCGTTCTGACGGGATTATTGGGTGTTCTGACGGGATTATTGTGCGTTCTGATGGGATTATTGTGCGTTCTGACGGGATTATTGTGCATTCTGACGGGACTACAGTGTGTTCTGATGGGATTGTTGTGCATTCTGACGTGATTACAGTGTGTTCTGACGGGATTACTGTGCGTTCTGACGGGATTACTGTGCGTTCTGACGGGATTATTGTGCGTTCTGACGGGATTATTGTGCGTTCTGATGGGATTATTGTGCGTTCTGATGGGATTATTGTGCGTTCTCACGGGATTATTGTGCGTTCTGACCGGATTACTGTGCGTTCTGATGGGATTATTGTGCGTTCTGACGGGATTATTGTGCGTTCTGATGGGATTATTGTGCATTCTGACGGGATTATTGTGCGTTCTGACGGGATTATTGTGCATTCTGACGGGATTATTGTGCGTTCTGACGGGATTATTGTGCATTCTGACGTGATTATTGCGCATTCTGACGTGATTATTGCGCATTCTGACGCGATTATTGTGCGTCCTGATGGGATTATTGTGCGTTCTGACGGGATTATTGTGCGTTCTGACAGGATTATTGTGCGTTCTGATGGGATTATTGTGCGTTCTGACTATTATTGTGCGTTCTGACGTGATTATTGTGCATTCTGACGGGATTATTGTGCATTCTGAGGTGATTATTGTGCGTTCTGATGGGATTATTGTGCGTTCTGACAGGATTATTGTGCGTTCTGACAGGATTATTGTGCATTCTGACGTGATTATTGTGAGTTCTGAAGGGATTATTGTGCGTTCTGACAGGATTATTGTGCGTTCTGACGGGATTATTGTGCGTTCTGACGGGATTATTGTGCGTTCTGACGGGATTATTGTGCATTCTGACGTGATTATTGTGCATTCTGACGGGATTATTGTGCGTTCGGACGGGATTATTGTGTGTTCTGACGGGATTATTGTGCGTTCTGACGGGATTATTGTGCGTTGTGATGGGATTATTGTGCGTTCTGATGGGATTATTGTGCGTTCTGACAGGATTATTGTGCGTTCTGAGGGGATTATTGTGCGTTCTGACGGGATTATTGTGCGTTCTGATGGGATTATTGTGCGTTCTGATGGGATTATTGTGCGTTCTGACGGGATTATTGTGCGTTCTGACGGGATTATTGTGCGTTCTGATGGGATTATTGTGCGTTCTGACGGGATTATTGTGCGTTCTGACGGGATTATTGTGCGTTCTGATGGGATTATTGTGCGCTCTGACGGGATTATTGTGCGTTCTGACGGGATTATTGTGCGTTCTGACGTGATTACAGTGTGTTCTGATGGGATTACTGTGCGTTCTGACGGGATTATTGTGCGTTCTGACGGGATTATTGTGCGTTCTGACGGGATTATTGTGCGTTCTGACGGGATTATTGTGCGTTCTGACGGGATTATTGTGCGTTCTAACGGGATTATTGTGCGTTCTGACGGGATTAATGTGCGTTCTGACGTGATTATTGTGCGTTCTGACGGGATTATTGTGCGTTCTGACGGGATTATTGTGCGTTCTGACGGGATTATTGTGCGTTCTGACGGGATTATTGTGCGTTCTGACGGGATTATTGTGCGTTCTGATGGGATTATTGTGCGTTCTGACTGGATTACAGTGTGTTATGATGGGATTATTGTGCATTCTGACGTGATTACAGTGTGGTCTGATGGGATTACTGTGCGTTCTGACGGGATTATTGTGCATTCTGACGGGATTATTGTGCGTTCTGACGGGATTATTGTGCGTTCTGA
The DNA here is from genome assembly GCF_964187855.1 of Myxine glutinosa. Lineage (NCBI taxonomy): Eukaryota > Metazoa > Chordata > Myxini > Myxiniformes > Myxinidae > Myxine > Myxine glutinosa. Next base: position 65,069,141 of record NC_136265.1, on the reverse strand, counting down.
CGTGATTACAGTGTGTTCTGATGGGATTACTGTGCGTTCTGACGGGATTATTGTGTGTTCTGATGGGATTATTGTGCATTCTGACGTGATTACAGTGTGTTCTGACGGGATTACTGTGCGTTCTGACGGGATTACTGTGCGTTCTGACGGGATTATTGTGCGTTCTGATGGGATTATTGTGCGTTCTGACGGGATTATTGTGCGTTCTGACGGGATTATTGTGCGTTCTGACGGGATTATTGTGCGTTCTGACGGGATTATTGTGCGTTCTGACGGGATTATTGTGCGTTCTGACGGGATTATTGTGCGTTCTGACGGGATTACAGTGTGTTCTGATGGGATTATTGTGCATTCTGACGTGATTACAGTGTGTTCTGATGGGATTACTGTGCGTTCTGACGGGATTACTGTGCGTTCTGATGGGATTATTGTGCGTTCTGACGGGATTATTGTGCGTTCTGATGGGATTATTGTGCGTTCTGATGGGATTATTGTGCGTTCTGATGGGATTATTGTGCGTTCTGATGGGATTATTGTGCGTTCTCATGGGATTACTGTGCGTTCTGACCGGATTACTGTGCGTTCTGACGGGATTACTGTGCGTTCTGACGGGATTATTGTGCGTTCTGATGGGATTATTGTGCATTCTGACGGGATTATTGTGCGTTCTGACGGGATTATTGTGCATTCTGATGGGATTATTGTGCGTTCTAACAGGATTATTGTGCATTCTATCAGGATTATTGTGCGTTCTGACGTGGTTACAGTGCGTTCTGACGGGATTATTGTGCATTCTGACGGGATTATTGTGCGTTCTGATGGGATTGTTGTGCGTTCTGATGGGATTGTTGTGCGTTCTGACGGGATTATTGTGCGTTCTGATGGGATTGTTGTGCGTTCTGACAGGATTGTTGTGTGTTCTGACGGGATTGTTGTGCGTTCTGACGTGGTTACAGTGCGTTCTGACGTGATTATTGTGCGTTCTGACGGGATTATTGTGCGTTCTGACGTGATTATTGTGCGTTCTGACGGGATTATTGTGCGTTCTGACGGGGTTATTGTGCGTTCTGACGGGATTATTGTGCGTTCTGACGGGATTATTGTGCGTTCTGACGGGATTATTGTGCGTTCTGATGTGGTTACAGTGCGTTCTGATGGGATTATTGTGCGTTCTGATGGGATTATTGTGTGTTCTGACGGGATTATTGTGTGTACTGACATGATTATTGTGCGTTCTGACGGGATTATTGTGCCTTCTGACAGTATTATTGTGCGTTCTGACAGGATTATTGTGCGTTCTGATGGGATTATTGTGCATTCTGAGGTGATTATTGTGTGTTCTGATGGGATTATTGTGCGTTCTGACGGGATTATTGTGCGTTCTGACAGGATTATTGTGCGTTCTGACAGGATTATTGTGCGTTCTGACAGGATTATTGTGCACTCTGACATGGTTACAATGTGTTCTGACGGGATTATAGTGCGTTCTGACGTGGTACAGTGCGTTCTGATGGGATTATTGTGTGTTCTGACGGGATTATTGTGCGTTCTGACGGGATTATTGTGCGTTCTGACGGGATTATTGTGCGTTCTGACGGGATTATTGTGCTTTCTGACGGGATTATTGTGCTTTCTGACGTGATTATTGTGCGTTCTGATGGGATTACTGTGCATGCTGACGTGATTACTGTGCGTTCTGATGGGATTATTGTGCGTTCTGACGGGATTATTGTGCGTTCTGACGGGATTATTGTGCGTTCTGACGGGATTATTGTGCGTTCTGACGGGATTATTGTGCGTTCTGACGGGATTATTGTGCGTTCTGATGGGATTATTGTGCATTCTGAAGGGATTATTGTGCGTTCTAACAGGATTATTGTGCGTTCTGGTGTGGTTACAGTGCGTTCTGACGGGATTATTGTGCGTTCTGACGGGATTATTGTGCGTTCTGATGTGGTTACAGTGCATTCTGACGGGATTATTGTGCATTCTGACGGGATTATTGTGCGTTCTGACGGGATTATTGTGCATTCTGACGGGATTATTGTGCGTTCTGACGGGATTATTGTGCGTTCTGACATGCGTTCTGACAGGATTATTGTGCGTTCTGACGTGATTATTGTGCGTTCTGACGGGATTGTTGTGCGTTCTGACAGGATTATTGTGCGTTCTGACGGGATTATTGTGCGTTCTGACGTGATTATTGTGCGTTCTGACGGGATTATTGTGCGTTCTGACGGGATTCTTGTGTGTTCTGACGGGATTCTTGTGCATTCTGACGGGATTCTTGTGCGTTCTGACGGGATTATTGTGCGTTCTGACGGGATTATTGTGCGTTCTGACGGGATTATTGTGCGTTCTGACGTGGTTACAGTGCGTTCTGACGTGGTTACAGTGTGTGCTGACGCGGTTGCAGTGCGTTCTGACGCGGTTGCAGTGCGTTCTGACGCGGTTGCAGTGCGTTCTGACGCGGTTGCAGTGCGTTCTGACGCGGTTGCAGTGCGTTCTGACGCGGTTGCAGTGCGTTCTGACGTGGTTGCAGTGCGTTCTGACGTGGTTGCAGTGCGTTCTGACGTGGTTGCAGTGCGTTCTGACGTGTTATTGTGCGTTCTGACGTGTTCCAGTGCGTTCTGACGTGTTATTCTGCGTTCTGATGTTCCGATTTGGAGAACGTGCATTTAAAGCACTCTAAAAGATGAACAGTCGGGTTGGGAATCGATTAAATTAAATGTGATTAAAAAAATTAACTCGACACATCTCACCACGTGTGTATCCTGCAGACACACACATGACTGACTCACCCATGAACTGAAGAGGAAGTTGTTTGGTGCCACCATTCTGTATCTGGCACTGGGCTGCATCCAATGTCACAGCATTTAACTTATCTTCGAAAATTGGGGTGCGCAACCCCTGCACCCCATTGAATCCGCCTGTAACTTTGACTCTTGACAAAAAAAAATTAACATTCAATAGTCAAGTCATAAGTGGGTTTTTGTATGCGAAACACTCTTGCAGTTTTCATTGAGTTCAGGTTTCTTCTTCACAATGTCTGCAAGTCGTGACGTCATTTGTCACAGATGGGAGAAAGTGGGAAACCTGAGCACAAAGCCAACCTTCATCTCGAGCCACACATCTCTCTCTCTAACTCTGTCGTGGTCCTGACGTTGTGAATGTGGGGGTACACCATCCTGGATGTGGGGGATGTCTGGGTCGCTCCTGGGCTTGTTTGAGAGAACTGTCTGGGGCAATACAATAACAACAACAACAACCTTTAAAGGTTGAAGATCTGCATAAAAACCACAAAAAACAGTAAACCATGCATAAATAAAACAAAACAATGAAAAGCATTAAAATTAATTGCTTTTTATTAAGTGTTGCGATGATTGGGGTTGGGTACAGTACATATTGCGTGTGGCAGGCTGTCCAGTTGAGGTTGAAATCTCAGAAGAGGAAATGGAGGCCGATTCGCTTGGGATATTTTCTGAAGAACTTCATAATGGAGACTTGAGTGGCTGCCTTAATTTACTGTTCGTAGACCTTGTAAAATTTTAGGACATTCTCTATCTCCCTTTTCACTTTAGAACTTCTCATGCAGTCGGGATCATGTTCATCAAAGATGGTCGTGGCTTCATCGACAAACTTGAAACCTTTAGCTATGACCTTATTCATGAGGGTTGTAACAGGCTCAACCACTCCACGCACTTCATTCCGATTCCTCTTTGATGCACTCCTCCTCCGGACCCAAAAGATCTTCATTGCTCAGCCCCTACCTTTGGGAGAAAAGCAAATCCTCAACATCATCTTTGTTGACCTCCTCAAATCCCACTTGCTGGGCCATGTCCATAATATGTTGCCTTGCTTTGCTGACTTCATCATTATTGAAACCTCTGAACTCAATCACAGCCTCAGGCCAGAGTTTCTTCCACGCTCCATTGATGCATTGATAAGTGACTTCATCCCAGGCATCGCCAGTGATATCAATTGCCATCTTTATGTTAAACTGGTGGCAGAATGTCTTGATGCTGAGCTCATTATCTGCATCAAATTCACTGATTGCCTGGGAGAAGGTTTGTCATCGGTAAAATAGGCCTTAAAAGTTGCTATGACCCATTCGTCCATTAGCTGGATATGAGCGATGTGGTGTTAGGACAAAGAAACAGCACCTGACAGTTATCGGTCAGTTGCCGACTACGCCATGGTAAAGGTTCAATAACCCAGAAATAAACGTATAAGTTTATTCAAACAATAAAATGACCAAACATACAGGCCCCAGGCTGCAGGACATCACCGAGCCACTGACTCCATCCACTTCGGAAATGGAACATGGTGACATAATAAGTCATGTGTAATACCAAAGGGTTTTGCAGTATCCAAAACCCCCAATCCATTGGGGGTTGGGGGGGCTCCGTGATAAGTCTCACATTGTATAACTGTGGACCAACAGGGAAAAGTCAAATTTTCCAATTTTTGTGGGTTTCAGTTTTGTTTTTGTTTTTTTGTGTACAGAATCGAGGCTCGTGAAAGAGCTAACATTTATCTCGCAAACAAATCAAACAGACAAAGTATATAAAAAGGGGAGCTGTGGACAAGATGGGCAGAGAAGTGGAAGCACACAAACCAACATTTGAGAGCAGGGCCATCGGGAGATGTGTGGGAGGGAGAGGGCTTGGGGGGAGGAGGCGTGGGAAGAGGGGTGGAGGGTGGGAGAAGTATAAAACACAAGGACACCAAGGACTTCCAGGAAAGAAGTTGGTATTTCAAACAATTGCATTTGGGGTGAAATTAGTGGGGATAGAAAAGATCAAGGGAGTGGATGGGGGATTGGGGGAAGATAAGAGATGGTGGTGAACAGCTGTTTTAAAGACCTGGAGGGAGGAGTGGGATTGAAGAGAGTGAGGGAGTTTGTTCCAGAGGCGGGAGAAAAGAGGAATGAAGGAGTGAAAGTGAGCAGAGAGTCTTGATTTTGGCAGTTTAACCATAAGAGGGTTGCAGGCAGATCTTGTGTGACCTGTAGAAATATTTGGGGGACAGAGCCCAGAGAGAGCTGGGGGAGCAAGGCCGGAGAGGAGTCGGTAGAAGACGGAAAAACCATCAACCTGCCTGCGATGAGTAAGTGAAAGGCCCTCGGAGATAGCTTCATCGTGGGAGATTCCAATGATTCTGAACGCTTTGGTTTCAACAGCGTGAAGACGAGCTTGGTGTGAAGCAGGAGCACCAGCCCAGAGGGGAGAGCAGTATTCCATTGAGCTGCGGATGAAAGCCTTGCATGTGGTGAGGAGCTCAGGTGTGCCAAGGAAGGACTTCGCACGATGGAGGATGCTCAGTCGGCGACTGGCTTTGGAGGCCAGATTTGAAATGTGGTTTTCCCAGGAAAGATCATGGCAGATAGTGAGACCCAAAAGCTTGAGCGAGAGAACTTCTTGGAGAGGATTATTCAGAAAGTGGATGGGAGGGTTGTCCAGTCGGTCTTTTCGGAGAGACATCGTAAGAGTGTGAGATTTGTCAGGATTGAAAGACATGTTCCACTTGTTTGACTAGTCTGTGATTTTGTCCAGGTCTGCAGAGAGTGAGGAGGCTGCAGACTGCCGATCTGAGGGATGAGGAATGGAGCGGCAGAGAGTGGAGTCATCAGCAAAGAGACAGAGAGGATTTTCAAGAGAGTCAGAGAGATCATTGATGAAGACCAGAAAAAGCACAGGGCCCAGAACACTGCCTTGGGGAACTCCAGCCTGAACAGGAAGAGGAGATGAGAGAAACACATTCCCAGATGAGGGACACAAGATTTAGAGGCAAACACAGAGTTGAGGCATTCAGCTTTTTCACGTGCAGATTCAGCTGTGTAGCCATTTGAGGTAAGGGAGGGGATGGAGGGGGAACAAACACCAGAAACAGATTTGACCAGACGCCACCAGGATTTGGAAGAGGGAGACAGATAAGAGAGTTCGGTCTTGAGAATGGAGAGATATTGTTTCCTGGCACTTCTGAGGGTGGTCACACACTTGTTTCGGGCTTTGTGAAAGGAAATGAGATTTACTTCAGTTGGATTTGCTTTCCAGGAGAAGAAGGCAAGTTGTTTCTGGGCAACTGCCTCACCACATGATTCAGTGTACGATGGACGGGAGGAAGGGTAAGACAACTGAAGACGAGATGGGATAAATCTGTGCATGAGAGAGAGCAGTTTGCTTTGAAAGAATTCCCAGGAAGAATTGGTGTCAGAGGCAGTAGAGATGGGAGACCAGTCCAGATGATTGATGGCTGCTTGCAGACCGTGACAGTCAGCCTGAGTGAAATGCCAGACTCGTCGGCGCTGAGGAGGCTCTCTGAGAATGGCCAGAGAGATGTCCACTTTAACAGGCACATGAACAGAAGAACCGATTGGAGCAGAAGAAGAGCAGCAGACATTTGCAGGGAAGTTTGTCATCACCAAGTCTCGAAGAGAAGATACTCCATTGACTGAGATCCGGGTCGGGAAATTGACAGATTGTGTCAGTCCCAATGAGTCGCACAAGTCCTTTGCTGAGGTGCCATGGCTGGTGAGAGAGGAACCCTCACCCAGCCAGCTGGCATGATGACAGTTGAAGTCACCACATATGAGGAAGAGAGAGTTTGGATGAGTTGATCGAAGTTGGTCCATGTTGTCAGACAGCGAAATGTAAATGGAGTCATCACTGTTTGGAGGACGGTACAGAACACATATGAACAAAAGGTGGGAGTGGAGAGGAAGACATAGCCAGAGGTACTCCTGGGGGTAGGGTGGAGAGAGGGCAGTGCAAGGAGAGTGAGGAAGAGAGTTTTTGATAAAGTTAGCAACCCCACCACCAGGACGAGGCTCAGGTCTATCATACCGGAGGAGGGAGTAACCAGGAAGATACACTACTCACAATAAGTTAGGGATATTGGCAGGTTCTTCGGTGTGGTTGATTTTGTGTACTAATCTATATAATAATACCGTAAGGACTCGACATTGTGATCCCTTTTACGCCGCACCCACTGACCCGATGCCCACGGCACTAATGGATTTACGATCTACGAACCACGGTCTTTGTTTATCACGTACAGCCATACTCGAAAAATCTGAATTAGCCGACGTTGGGGCCCAAAAGCATCCGATTAACTACCGATACGACGCCATCTTACGACGCCATCGTATTGGCGTCTGCTGGGCGAAGGCGAAGCGAGCCGTCCGCTGATTGGACAGTCGAGTGGTGTGAACATGGGTGGTGTGAACCAAATGGTCTTTTTATTCCCTTGAACATTTTAAATTAGGATACATAAGGAAACGTCTTTATCGTCATTTTAATAAAGTTAAATGGAGCGACGTTGCGATACTCGGGGTGCGTTGCATAAATCCTCGTAACTCAGAGAGGTGTAGCAGGTGGCGAGACATAAGGAAGCTTAAAGATAACGAGCTGAAACAGACGAACGATATGTCAATCTCTTTCTACACCGAACAGCAATAAAAGTATGAGAGCGGGAAGGCATGGCCTGAGCACTTCGAGCAGAGAGGACTGATTGGACTTAACTTAAAGAGAAAAAATTGGAGCTTACCGGAAGAAGAAGATCCCATGAGCGCTCCCCTACGCCATCCATAATGGTACACTCTATCCATACACCACATCCTCCCTTCCGTGCATGTTCCACGGGTTTCACGTCTTTATCGTCATTTTAATAAAGTTAAATGGAGCGACGTTGCGATACTCGGGGTGCGTTGCCTAAATCCTCATAACTCAGAGAGGTGTAGCAGGTGGCGAGACGTAAGGAAGCTTAAAGATAACGAGCTGAAAACAGACGAACGATTTGTCAATCTCTTTCTACACCGAACGGAAATAAAAGTATGAGAGCGGGAAGGCATGGCCTGAGCACTTCGAGCAGAGAGGACTGATTGGACTTAACTTAAAGAGAAAAAATTGGAGCTTAACGGAAGAAGAAGATCCCATGAGTGGCTTTGGAGGCCAGATTTGAAATGTGGTTTTCCCAGGAAAGATCATGGCAGATAGTGAGACCCAAAAGCTTGAGTGACAGAACTTCTTGGAGAGGATTATTCAGAAAGTGGATGGGAGGGTTGTCCAGTCGGTCTTTTCGGAGAGACATCGTAAGAGTGTGAGATTTGTCAGGATTGAAAGGTTTGTCAGGATTGTCAGGATTGAATAGGTAACATGCTTCGACTGTCGCGATAGGGAATCGACCTTGTAATAAGTTGTGTGTTAGTCCGGTTTGTCGGGTTAAGATGTATACCTGTGAACACTGAACATACGAGGATGTTCGTGTGCTACGTAGTTAGGGATTAAAGATAACAGCCCCTGTGTGTCAAACCTGGTCGTCAAACCTTTGCCCCTTATGGCAATGCACACCAACATCGACACTTAGACAAGCCCTTCACGCAACATTAAATAATTCCCTTCCCTGACAGTGACTTCAGAAGGAACAGGCAAGGAAACCAGGCCAGGACACCGCCGATGATGGCCGCCGCCAGCTTAACCTCCAGCAGGCCGAGCCACATAGAGTGCCACGAGCTATCACCACACTACAGGCCTGCGATTCGGTGGAGGGCACTGAATTGGTGGCGCGCCAAGGCTGACGTCACCGCCGCAAGGCTATATAGGGGCGTGCCGAACGACATTTTCTCTCTTACCCTCTTGCAGATCCAGCAGTTAGACTTGCACATCGAGCAGTTCTCTCTTGCATCTCTTGCGTCTGGCACATCGAGTCCCTCTTGCTCTTGCAGCTCAAACCCTCTTGCAGCGCGTCCCTCCCTGGCTGTTTTGTGCTCTCTGCGCTTCTCTGCTGGGTCTTGGGAGGTCCCTGGTGGTCGTTGGCTCGCCATCTGTGTGGTACTTGGAGCGGTGCTCGGTGCTGTGGTGCTGGAGCGAGGGACCTCATGGGTGCATCGGGGCCGAACGGAGCCATGTTCGACGGCAAACAATACAAGACGACAGACAGATAAGGCCGCACCCACGGAACATTCACAATTACATGACGGACGTTTTTCTTTTGTTAATCTATGCCTGTGTCTCGTTTCTGTTGTTGAGTCTGGTGTGTGGGATCCCAACGTAGGATTTAGTTTATTTGATTGCCATCTCGTTTCATTGTATCGGGTCCGTGGAATAAATCTTTATTTTTGTACATTCTAATTCGGTGTCGAGTACATTAATTCCCCGCAGGATCGAAGCCACGGTCGGCGCGCTCCAGGTAAGCGCTTTTGCCACAGCTTTCCACTTCCCTTCTTCCTCCCGCGTTTATTATAGCACAATCCGTGTTTGGTCGTCGCCTCAAGTAAATCCGTTCTGGTCCATCCGCGGTCCCTGGTCTTAACCGGAAGGGTCTGCACAACAACTGGTGTCAAGAGTGAGGATCTGGGCCCGTCGGACAAATTTTTTTGTCCGCGGCGAGACATCGACACGGTTGGGCGAACATCGCGCCCGCCATTTGAACGCAAAATTTTTTAGTCAGAGGCGATAAATTTGCATAGTTGATTTACGGGACGCGAACAGCGCGTCAATTAAAATTTAAATTTTATTATGGTTAGAAAAGCCGCGCGGAGAAGCGACCCCTTCTTTACGGATGGAAGAGGTAAGCCGAATGGAGGAAAGGAGGATGGAAGATGGGGATGGCACCCGAAGTGAGTCGGAAGTAGTTGGGGTGGAGAGTAGTGTTGGAGCTTTCCCCGCCGTAGGGACGGCCCCCATAGACAGCCAGGCCTTAATGCGACTTATGGTGCAAATGAGTAATAAAATTGGTGCCCAAAGGAATGAAACGTATGCCCGGAATAAAAAATTGAAGGGAATGAGTGATAAAATGGATGAAATTAACAAAAAAATGGGGGAAATGAAAAATGAAATGGATGCCTTTTATGAACGACTGAATAACAGCATTGATGCCCGGGGTGAACTGATCAAAAGAATGAGTGATAGTTTGGAAGGAAAGGTAGAGGGAATGAACGAATGAAGGAATCAACCGGAGAAGGAAACACAGGAGGAGACAAGGGTGGCAGAAATTCAATCTGAATGGGGGGAAGCCAAATTGGGAATTTCACCGGGAATGGCAATTAAATCAAATTTACAGGTGAACGTGGAGTGCCCACAGGTAAATGGGGAAATTTTGATTGCAGCATGTGAAGAGGTGAATGGGGAATGCCTGCAGGTGGATGGGGAATGCCTGCAGGTGGATGGGGAATGCCTGCAGGTGGATGGGGAATGCCTGCAGGTAGATGGGGAATGCATACAGGTAAATGTGGCGTGTCAACAGGTGAGCGTGGAGTGCCAAGAGGTGAAGGGAGAATTAAATTGCAACAGGGAATGTTTCCCACCTGCTGGCCTGGAGGTTTGTCGGGACCGGGTGGATGCCCCAACACATCAACAGGGAGATGAATTTGGAGTGATGCAGCACGAGGGCGGTTGTGCAGTGCAACAGGGAGTAACATTGTTGGGGGTCCCGGTAATGGAGCCGGAACGGGTATTTATTGGGGAAGGCCTGTCGGGGCCAGAAATGATTTGGGGTGATGATGGGGATGATGAGCATGATGTGACCCAGCGGCTGGGGACCTGGGACAGTCCCATGGAGGACGAGGTTGACCAGGCCCAAAGGAGCTTGGGGGAGGAGGTGAGTCGGTCCGAGGAGGTGGTTGAGGTGACCGAGGGGACCCTCACCGTACACTACGATTTGGTAACGGAGGCTCCAAAATTGAAGAACCAGTTGGGGGAGTGTGTTGGCTCCGTACTGGATTTGGACCTTGGGGCAGTCGGGAGATCGAGCCTCTGATGATTTGGTCCCCGTAGGGAATTTGGAACAGCTGCAGGGAGGGGCAGAACAACCAGAGGGAGTTGTTACCTGCAGATGTGGTTTGGCACAGGTGGTGAGAAATTTTAAAAGAAAAAAGAAAATTACATTCAAATGGGAAATTGATTTGGCACAGCCGTGGTTGGATTTGGTCCCCCGGCTGTGGAATTTGGACCAGGGGAGGTCATTGGGGATGGCCTCGGGCAACAGTTGCCCCTTTGGAAATTTGGGTATGCCAGCCAGCTGGGGGGCAGTGCTGGCGAGATTTGGACGTGGGGTCCAGCTATGGGTGTATGGGTGTCATGGTACGACATGGGCTCCACGGGGGGTCTGGTGGAGTGTGGTGTCCCTTGTCCGTCGGGGCGCCGTCTGAGCTGGTGGCTCGGGCCAACAGGGTCACCGGACCCTGGTGGGGGTTAACACCTCCAGGGGGGTCCGAGGTGGTTTCTCAAGCCTGGGATGGCATTTATTGAGGACCACGAGGGGGAGGTGTTGTGGGTCGCGCTTTGGTGGTGGCACCACGGACGGCCAACTTGGGCCTGATGTAGTGACCACCCGGGCATGCGGCCTGACACCCTCTTCCTGAGACTCTGGGACAGCCGGCATGTGGTGACCTGACAGGCTGTGCTGGGCTATGGACGCGGGTCGAACCGAATGGACAGGGATGGAGATAGCTTGCCGGACAACCATTGGGGCATCTGTGGAACGTGATGGTGTGAGGGTGACCTTCCACAGATGCTCCGTTATGATTTATGGACTCTCGGTTTGGGAAGAGAGCCATGGGAGTGTTGAATCGGGAATGTGTAAAGAGCCGAGCATATGGGCCATGCTCGGCTGGCATGTGTATGGCAAAGCATCTTTCTTTGGTGAGTTTAGTAAAATGTGAAAAATGTTTGGCATGGGTAATCTCAAGGATATGCAAATTCAAGAGTGAATTTTGTGAAGAGAAAAGGTGGTCACTGCACAGTGACACCATTATTGATCCAGGTGTGTGAGATCAAAGTGTTGGAGGCTGTGATAAAATTGACAGGGTAGCAGGACACAGCTTTCAAATGGTTGCGGGGGCGACTGCGCCAATATTTGGGATGCGGGATCATGTGGATGGAGTTGAGGGTCTGGGGGTCAACGTGGTGCTGTGCGTGTCCGAGGTGTGTGGACCATGTCTTCGAGATGGGTCTCCTGGTGGAGCATGGCTGTCGACTGGACCTTGGTGTGGTCAAGTGTGGGTGGGCACTGGGGGGGTTGCAGTTGTGTGGACTTGGGGATGAGGGCGGCGTAGGTGACGTGCGGGGAAAGCCACGCACTGCGACCGTCTCCCCCAGGGCCGAGGTTGTGCGTGCAATAGTGTGTTGTTGGCAGCAGGTGCTCACCACATTGGCCAGCTGGGGCTGGTGCAGCTGTGTTCCTCACAGGGGGGGCGAAGGATGGATGGTGGGTCGCACCCTTATGGACACTCATGGGCCATGTTGGCGTTTCAGCTGCTCAGCTTGTCCCGATGACCCTTCCACGGTAGAGGTGCAGAGCTGTCGTGGCCACAGGTGGTGGTGTAGTGATAATCACCGTTGGATGCGGACCCACATGCCTGCCAGTGTAGTGGGGAGAAAAGAGAAATTTGGAAAATTTTGTAGGCCCAATGATAAATTTTGGGATTGTGAAGGATGGATGGCACCTTTGGACTTGACCAACCGGAAGTTACCTGCACATCAAGGTAGGGGTAAGGCCTTCATGGTTACTGTCCCAGGCTTCAGGACTTGCTTTGTAAATTGGGACATGTAATTTGGAGTTGAGAGGCGGGTGAGAGTGATGACATGGCCGGTGAAGGGATGGAATGTGTGCCACAGTCTTGTGGGTGGCGTTTATGTTAGTGTTGTGGTGACGTGTTTTCATGGGGTCGTAAGGGTGATGATAGGCTATGAGCCAAGGGGGTTGGTCGGTACCATACAGATGGAGTAAGGCTCATTGTGATTTTTAGCAAGATATATGTCCCTAGATATGAAAAAAAGTGATAGCAGTGTATAACTCTGGGCCATCTCTGTGTTATCACCCGAAATATTATTATACGCCCGCTTCGCTTCGCCAAAAAATGTGATATTTGCTAAAATTGGAATAAATATGTTTTTAAGGACCACAGAGTGCCAATAATTTGCATACTGGATGCCAACTAATATAGTAATAGAAATATAGAACATTTGTGGGGGTTATTTATCAAATTTTTGATATAATGACAAAAAATATGTTAAATTTAGTGAAAAAGTGGTCGAAATCGCTTCGAGTTCAGAATTCACATTGTACATTTTTGTCAATATTTCAGAAATGAAAACTCCCAGAGTAACATTTGACCCCTCAAAATCTTCGCAAGGAACCACTGCATTGGAATATATCATTACTTTGTAATATGGTGGTTGTTTGGGGCACATATTTTGGCAAAGTTCAAAATATGTTCAACCATACCCCCTAATTTTGATATTTTGGAACGAAACATAGCTTTTGAACATTTTAGGTTTATTCGTCTTCTACTTTTGGTATCTCAGTGTAATTTTTGGTATTAGCTCGTATCCTAAAGTAGGTTTGTAACATTTTGATAAGTATTAACTAACCTGAAATTAATGTGCCCCAAATATTAACTAATGATAAGAAAGAGTATTAACTAACCCACCTGAAAGTGGAAATGCGGGGCATGGGGGGTGGGGGGGGGGGGGTACACGCCACATGTTACTCCAGTGCCACTGGTAACTCCACTTAATCATCACTATCATCATCATCTATGCTTAAACAGTTACTTCTGGCACATTTGCACATCTTCATCCATGATACAACAGTTACATACATTTTTGGCACACTTGCACAGTTCCAGGGGTGTACTCACACATGACAGGTTACTCCAAAGCTACTGGTAACTCCAGTTCATTGTCGCTTTCAGCAATCATCATCATTGTCTCATCGATGCTACAGCAGTTATTTCTGGCACACTTGCACAGTTCCAGGGGTGTACTCACACATGACAGGTTACTCCAAAGCTACTGGTAACTCCAGTTCACCATCGCTATCGTCGTAATTGATGTTTCAAGATTTATTTCTGGCACATTTGCACAAATTGGGGGTGGGGGTGGGGGGGGATTGAGGTGCAACAAGTTATTCCAGTGCCACAGGTAACTCCACTTAATCATCACTATCATCGTCATCTATGCTTAAACAGTTACTTCTGGCACATTTGCACATCTTCATCCATGATACAACAGTTACATACATTTCTGGCACACTTGCACAGTTCCGGGGGGTGTACTCACACATGACAGGTTACTCCAAAGCTACTGGTAACTCCAGTTCACCATCGCTATCGTCGTAATTGATGTTTCAAGATTTATTTCTGGCACATTTGCACAAATTGGGGGTGGGGGTGGGGGGGGATTGACGTGCAACAAGTTATTTCAGTGCCACAGGTAACTCCACTTCATCATCACTGCCATCGTCATCATTGTCATCTTTGTGATGGTACATCTGTGTCGTTTTCAGTTGTTGAGTCTGTTTCACTTCGAGTAGTGTGTGTTGCCTCTTGAAGTACTTTTTTTCCTCCACAAGAAAAGACGTAGAAATGTCATTTACATAGACAATGTCACCTTGCGACCTCATATGAGGAGTGATGAAGCAAAGTTAAGGGAATTTCTTGATCAGCCTCTGTTTTAGATACCCTGTCTTATATGACCGTGCATCAACTCCATGAGTTTCCTTTATCTGCTTGATGAACAATTCATTAAGCTTTTTGAGTCTCATGATCTCCTTGTTCTTGATGATTCGGGTCTCCACTGTCTTGGAGAAGACCTCAAAGGCTTGAGAATAAGACGTTTCACCAGTGTTGTCTGCTCTGGCTGGCTTTGTGAAGTAACGGGTGAAATCACGGTAGCATGAGGTATGATACCTCACCACGATGGCCACACAATCTTGGTCTTTTATCTGCATGAGCAGTGCTTCATTCCCACTGTCTGCTGCTGCTTGCTTCAAATGTACTACAGCTACAGTAGAACATCTGACGAGCCTCTCTCTTTTTCTGTTGCTGGTGACTCTGCACACCACAGTTTTTTTCCTTCTGACACAGAATACAAATGTTTGGCAAAACATACTTTGACCTACCGGGCACTGAAGGTCGATCAAAATTGGAGAGAAGAACCCGTCTCTTTTTTGACGGTGGAACATCTTCTTCAACAGTTTTTCCACCATTGTCATCTTGGGATGTGGAAGCTGTAGAAGAAATAAACAAAGATAAAAATTATCAACACACACAGAAAAAATATTGAAAATGGAAACCCCTTAAAACCAAACAAAGGGCCCTACCTTAGTATAGGCAATCAGCATTTAGTCCCTACCGTGCTGACATTTGACGGTTACTTTTGTACATATAAGAGCTTGAAAAAGTTGAAGGGTAATTGTCAGGTAATGTGATGCGCAGTGGGGACTAGGATTATGTGTTTCATCATCAAATTATCATGGAGGTACCTCTGCTATGTCTGCGCACATAGGTCCAAGGATGTTCCGTCAAAAATTAAAAAATAAACCAAACTTCAATAAAAAAAATAATTAGGATTGCGTGATATAAATTCTTCCAAAGAACATTGATGCAAAAAATCCGAACAAAAAACTCACATTGAGCTTCATTTCTTGGAGGGAACATTGCCATTTCATTTTAGATCTACCGTCATTTTTCTGTTGTGCACCTATTTCTGTGCACCCATATTCATTTACACGCATTTTGCAATCTATTTGGGGAAACTGTGAGCTTTTCTGGTCACATCTTTAAACTAGAGCTTCCAGGGAAGCAGAACTCAACTGAACTGACTGGACAACTTTAAAGTAGGTCAGTTGTCTGTACTAGATTTGACTTAAGATAGCAACCTACCTTGTGTGGTAAGAGTCTCTCACACCAAGTTTGATCAAAATCCATAAATATTTGTGGACGTTAAAGTCTTAACGTCGTTTCGGAGCTGAAAACAATATGGCGGCTTATGGCGGCCATTTTGTGACGGATCGGTTTGGAATGCAATAGCAACCTACCTTGTGTGGTAAGGGTTAAACATTCTAAGTTTGATCAAAATCTGTTAATATTTGTGGACGCCAGAGTGTTAACATCGTTTTCATGACCAAAAACAAAATGGTCGCCCAAGTCCGCCATTTTTCAACGGATCGGGCTGAAATGTAATAGCAACCTGGTCGTTGGGGTAAGGATGCTGCATGTCAAGTTTGATCAGAATCGGTTGATATTTGTGGACGCTGGAGTGCTAACGTCGAAAAGTTAACGGACGACAGACGATGACGACAGACGACGGACGCCGGACGGTTCAGTATGTGATGAACTCAACTGGACTGTAGTCCAGTTGAGTTTAAAATGATAAATCCTCATTGCATTGCAATTTTCTCGCCAATTTTTTTATGAATCTGAATGACAAAATTGTTACTAAAATAATCATGTGTATTGTGCCTTCTCTTCTATCGTATTCATGCATTTACGCAGAATTGCGGATGCACAGACAAAGTTATAGATCCCTGCAGATAGATCTACATCAACCATGAAAGAAAATTGACAACCACTACTAGTATAGGCACGAGTATACTATGAGTAACACTAGACAATCTAACTGGTTAGAACTACATCTAGATCTAGTCGACTACATCATGACCTACAGCCTTAAATTTACCTTTGGAAGCTGCTGCATCAGCTTTCTTTTTCATGCTCTTCACAGTTCGTTCAATTCGCTGAGAATCCGTAAAGCGTGCGTAACAGGTGTGATGAAATCCACCATGATCAGGTAGCGGGGATACACTGTCACTGTGGTCTGCACCGCCGCTGCCACTGGCGGCACTGCTGCTGGAAGCAGAGTGTCGAGCAACGGAGTCTCTCGCGTCTTTTGCCTTTGGACCATCCAGAGTCTTCCATTTCGTCACATATTCTAAAAAGCGTGCCCATGTCTTAGCTGAAAATGGTGAAACTTTGCACGTTTTGGACGGAAATATGCATATAAACCACACTTTTTCATGCATATTTTCTTCGTTCGAAGACGTTCTGTCTTCCTCACTGGAGGCCGCCATGTTGGATCACGCGCTAAGCTACGGCGACTGTCATTGGATAATTATCAATGATCGATCAAACGCGTCTTCTGATTGGCTATTTTTTTGTTCCAGGCTGCGTGAATATTTCCACACAAATATAGTGAATTCAAACCTAACTTACTAATTACAGCACCAAAATCTCGTATGTGAAAAGTTACTGAACATTTCTTGTAATATTATCTATATTATCATGCAAAAAACATTCCCACCCCATTTGTTGGTCATTCAAGGAAGCTTTCTCTGGAAGAGCTATCTATATATTAGTATTATGAATGAAGAATGAAGCTTTTCCCACGAACCTGAATGAAATTTTCATATTTTTGTCACTGAATTATTTGTAACCAAGTTATAGGAGCATATAATGATGCTCATATCAAGAAAATAATGATATAACATAGTAGTACAACAATATTTATGCAGGACCTCGAAGGCCCCAGGCCTGCATTTGTGTTGGATTTTCGGGTTATAAGTGAAGAACGAAGATTTTCCCACGAGCCTGAATGAAATTTTTTTTTTTAATGTCACTGAATTTTGTGTAACAACATGAAAGTCGGTGAAAACGAGGCTCATTCCAAAACAAAATTGTACAACATAGTTTTTGCAACAAAAAAAAAACCTTGTGGGCCTCCGAGGCCCAATCACTGCATCCAAGGGTTAAATTTCTTGAGAACGCGATGTTGCGCCTCCCACCTCAATCGACTATAAAATTTGGACACCCTGGTACTACGATTACCTCCCCCTAGACAAGAGAAAGACAATCATGAAAATTTTTTGATTCCGAAAGCCGAGCGCAATTTGCACCCAGCGGGTGTCAAACACACAACCTTCGGACACCGAGTGTCCACTAGGTTTGAATCCCACTCTCCTGACACCAGTTGTTACGTGACTACCCTTGGTGAACACCGCAGGGTAACACGGATGACCAAACGAGCTTAATGCGTTCAGTTCAATGGCGGAGTTAATACATTCATTCAGAACATCAGAACCTTCACAACATTTATAAGGCTTCTCTCCTGTGTGTATTACTTGATGTGTTTGTAAAGTTGATGAACGAGTGAAATCCTTGCTGCACACAGGACATTTATAAGGCTTCTCTCCGGTGTATAATACTTCATGTCTTTGTAAAGTTGATGAACAAGTTAAATCCTTGCTACACACAGGACATTTATAAGGCTTCTCTCCTGTGTGTATCATTTGATGTCTTTGTAAATTTGATGAACAAGCAAAATCCTTGCTAGACACAGGATATTTATACGGATTCTCTCATGTGTGTGTTCTTTGATGTGTTTGTAAAGTTGATGAACGAGTGAAATCCTTGCTGCACACAGGACATTAAAAAGGCTTCTCTCCTGTGTGTATCATTTTATGTGATTGTAAATTTGATGAACAAGCAAAATCCTTGCTACACACAGGACATTTATAAGGCTTCTCTCCTGTGTGTGTTCTTTGATGTCTTTGTAAATCTGATGAACGAGCAAAATCCTTGCTGCACACAGGACATTTATAAGGCTTCTCTCCTATGTGTATCTTTTGATGTTTTTGTAAATCTGATGAACGAGCAAAATCCTTGCTGCACACAGGACATTTATGAAGCTTCTCTTCAGTGTGTTCTTTGATGTCTTTGTAAATGTGATGAATGAGCAAAATCCTTGCTGCACACAGGACATTTATAAGGCTTCTCTCCTGTGTGTGTTCTTTGATGTGATTGTACATTTGATGAACGAGCAAAATCCTTGCTACACACAGGACATTTATAAGGCTTCTCTCCTGTGTGAGTTCTTTGATGTGATTGTACATTTGATGAACGAGTAAAATCCTTGTTACACACAGGACATTTATAAGGCTTCTCTCCTGTGTGTGTTCTTTGATGTGTTTGTAAATTTGATGAACAAGCAAAATCCTTGCTGCACACAGGACATTTATAAGGTTTCTCTCCTGTGTGTGTTCTTTGATGTCTTTGTAAATTTGATGAATGAGCAAAATCCTTGCTGCACACAGGACATTTATAAGGCTTCTCTCCTGTGTGTGTTCTTTGATGTGTTTGCAAATGTGATGAACGAGCAAAATCCTTGCTGCACACAGGACATTTATAAGGCTTCTCTCCTGTGTGTGTTCTTTGATGTGTTTGTAAATGTGATAAAAGAGTGAAATTCTTGCTGCACACAGGACATTTAAGAGGTTTCTCTCCTGTGTGTTTTACTTGATGACATTTGAATGTTGATAACCAAGAAAATTCCTTGCTGCACACATTGCACTTGTATGGCGTCCCCCGTCTGTATGTTGCTTGACATCTCTTTGAAGACTTTAATGAGATAAATGTTTTCTTGCAAACAGAACACTTGTGCAGCTTCTCATTCCTTTCAATTTTCTTGAATGTCGAACTACAATTGTTCTTCGTCAATACACTGCTATTGTTGTTGACTTCCTGATAAGAAGTCTGTGTCATGTTCTGATTGAATGAAACTTCACTGTCAAACAATTGCGAACTTGACTGAGAATAAAAAACCAATTTCAATTGATTCTCTGCAAAGACAATTCAAAAAACCATCAATAAATCACAATTGCGGTGAAACATCATCATTTTAAAAAGCAGAACGAATCGTACTCCATTACCATTTAAAACTGGTCCTTTGTCTCTGCTCATATGTCATGAGGCGGAACCGAAAGTAAAGGATCAATGTTTAAGGTCCCGTGACAAGAATGCTTTGAGATTTAGAGGTGGTTTCCATATAAATGAAGGGTGCTGAACAAAATGGTTGGTAGTCGCCGTTGGTGATGGCTGGCAACCAACAAAATGGTTGCCAGCGATAGTTTGTCTCCTCTTTCTGGACACCGTGGGATCTTTAATGTCCACCCACTAATTCCGGCATATGGATGACCAGTTTAACGTCCATCCGAGGGACGGCACGCGCATTGATGAATCACCCGGCCTCTACCACCTTTCACCTTTCAAGATTGCTAACTTTTCTGGCTCTGTGCTATCTATATAAATAAAACACAGTTTGTGTGTGTGTGTGTGTGTGTGTGTGTGTGTGTGTGTGTGTGTGTGTGTGTGTTTGTTACCGATAGACTCCTAATCGGAGGCTCACGTGCTTGATATTTGGCATAGACATGGCCATTGAGCCTGGGAAGGACATGGCCTACCTAAAAATATTTGACGAGATCCATATTTTTTATTCATATTTACCTCAGCGCATTTCAGGGAGGAACATCACACACGGAATCTCAGCCGGTGCCAGAGCAGCTCGCTGATTCGCTCATGAGCGATCACGTGATGTTCCATCCTCGCTGCCAGACCACTGAACGGAAAAGATATAGAATGACCATTGCCATTCACACCACATAGGTGGAGATGCAGCTACCGGGCGCCATCTTGGTTGGCACTCGATGCTGGGCGATGGTGATTTCCGTCATGCGTTTGCACGTAATTCAGAGCGAAAAGCGATTGCGTTTTTTCACCTTTTGTGCGATCGTGTTTTGTGTCGATTTTGTGCGATATGAATTAAACGTCTTTGCAACAGCTGTGAAACGTCTTTCCACAACCCTTCCTTAACCGATTGGAGCAGTTTATTGCCGCACAAAATGGCATTTTAACAGTTGTCTCACTTTTAAAATCTGGGACACGTTGAAAACAAACGAGATCCGCGAAGCGAGTTGGTCGAGTCGTGCTAACCAAGATGGCGACACGGCGGCTACACTTTTCACAGAGTATGAGCATTCTATATATTTTCAATTCAGTGCGCCAGACTCGCTCACGTACTTGATTTGTGGCATAGACATGGCCATTGGGCCTTCACGGTGTAATTTGTGCGAGGCTTTTGTCCGAGTGAGCTCGAGTCGAGAGGGCGAATGTACGGGTTGGGAATGTACGGGTCTCCCTTCCCCCGCCCGGCAACGCCGGTACTGGAGGGCGTCACAGGATCGGTGAGTCTCCAAAATCCGCTTCGTGCTGTTGTTGCGAAGTTCGTGTTGTTGCTCTCCTCCCATGAGAACTGCAACGTCATTGTTGACTGGCCCTCCCCTTCCCCCAACCTCCCCCGACCCCCTCCGTCCTCCCCTTCCCCCCATTCCCCTCCCCCTTCCCCCTTCCTATTCCCCCCCTCCCTTTCCCCCTTCCCCCTCCACCTACCCTTCCCCCCTCCCCTTACCCCTCCCTTCCCCCTCCACCCTATTCCCTCCCCAAAGGCAAAATCCAAGATTGCAACGAAAATCTCTCCCACTCTCCTTTTCCCTCCTTCACCCTTCCTCTCCTTTCCTCCTCTGTGGTGGCCCTGAATTTGTGAAGTTGGGGGTACACCATCCTATATTTGGGGGATCTATGGGTCGCTCTTACGAGATCATCGGCTGTCTCCATGCCGCGGGCTTGTTCAACACAGAACTGAACTGTCTCGGGTATACAACAACAACAACAACAACAACAACGTGCTGGCTGATGTCCGGCTTTGTTGATACAGCGACAGCAACAAGATTTTAAAAAACCCCACAACAAGCCATTGAATCAGAAGTTTACCGCCGTGGATGTACCCTCTTTTACACCACCTTATTTAACACGTCAAACTAGTTATTCATGCCCATAGTTTGTGTCCTTCATGATGTCCTTAAAAACAGTACGTTTCATGTTTGGAAGGATTTTAAATTTTGTTTGATTGGCAGACTAACAGACAGGCTGAAGTAATTCCTCTATGGCAAGTGTGAATGCATGTTCAAGACGAGACTCCGTCAAATTTAGAGCCAACACACTGCTAAGCTGCACGTGTCGTGGCAATGATTAGGGGCAACCAAATATCCCCCACCTTCCACATTATAATACTGAGTATTGCCCCCCGAGATACCCTCCCAATCCTCTGGGGGGGCAGTCTAAGACCACACATGATAATTCTACTTCCCGCCAGAAGACCTCCCTCGGATATCTATCGCTGCCAAGGTCGGCACATTGGATTCCTTGCACCCTAAAAATGAAATATTATGTCCTCCCTGTGGCCTTGCCCCCCCCCCCCTCCACGAGGCTCTTCACTATCTGGACCACCTCTTTGATCCCCCAGTATGGGATGAGGGTAGGGGGACGTGGGGGGAACCATGTATAACAAGCGTTACGCCTCGGTCCCCCGTCGGGGAAGTGATGTGAGTTGACAAAGTGGAAGACGCAGAAAACATGCTATGATATGATATTTCGCTCACAAGGTTCAGACATACATTGAGGCGGCCATCTTGGATTTTGACGTGGCGACCCAATTTTCTATGGCGCTCTTCCTTATGCCTAGATACACCTACACACCAGATTAGAAGTTGGTACTTCGCTTATTTTTCAAGATATTCCGCTCACAAGGTTCAGACCTACATGGCGGCGGCCATCTTGGATTTTGAAGTGGTGACCCAATTTTCAATAGCGTTCTTCCTTGTGCCTAGATACACCCAAACACCAGATTAGAAGTTGGTACTTCGCTTATTTTTCAAGATATTCATCTCACAAGGTTCAGACAGACATGGCGGCTGCCATCTTGGATTTTGACTTGGCGACCCAATTTTAAACAGCGTTCTTGCTTGTGCCTAGATACACCCACACACCAGATTAGAAGTTGGTACTTCGCTTATTTTCAAGATATTTCGCTCACAAGGATCAGACATATCTATGGTGGCGGCCATATTGGATTTTGACGTGGCGACCCAATTTTCAACAGCGTTTTTTTTATGCCGAGATACACCCACACACCAAATTCGAAGTTGGTACTTCGCTTATTTTTCAAGATATTCATCTCACAAGGTTCAGACATACATGGCGGCGGCCATCTTGGATGTTGACGTGGCGACCCAATTTACAATAGCGTTCTTCCTTATGCCTAGATACACCCACACACCAAATTAGAAGTTGGTACTTCGCTTATTTTTCAAGATATTCAGCTCAAGGTTCAGACATACATGGTGGCGGCCATCTTGGATTTTGACGTGGGTTGCACCCACACACCAAATTCGAATGCGGTCCTTCGCTTACGCATGCACGCACGCCCGCACACACGCATGCCCGCACGCACAGACGGACGGACGGACACACGGACGGAGGGGAAAACCATAGTCCCCCTTTCGCTCCGCTGTGCGACGTGGGACAATAACCGGCTTGACGGTGAGAACTGCAAGATTTTCGGTGGATGGCCTCGAGGCGCTTCCTTGTGCATTGTACGCATCACGATTTGCTTCTTGCTAATGTGGGTCGTGCTGCCGTGCGCCAGGAGCTGCCGTTTTGGCGCGTGGACCGGAAAACATTCTGTGCACGTTTATTAATAATTTCTATAATAAACCTCTTGTACCACAGTTCCAAATGCATCCAGGGGTTCTTCTTGGGGTAAGGGGTTAGCGGGGGGGGGGGCTGATCGCTGCCCCCACACACGTTCATAATCCGATTAGTGTTATGCGATATTCAAAATATGAAATTAAAAGGAAAGTATGTAGTTCCTCAAACACAGACTGAGTGACATTTCTCAGACAGATTGAGTGAACCAATATTGTGTCACCGCACTTTCCGCGACGCACGCAAGATAAAAGGAAACGTCCCAATAAGCCGAGGATGTCTTCGTTGAATGATCTTATGACAGGGGTCATGCTTAATTATTTTTTTTTGAGGTCTTTTCGGGCCACCAAAAGAGATTTTATTTTTTAGGGCCCACCAGCATTTTTGGTGGTCCGACCATACATTATTTGCTGAAGAATCAAACTTCATAAAAATCAATATCCATGTTTAAATTACTATTTCTCACGACATCTGGAGATCAAATTTCAGTGCCATTCATACCAGCAACCTCGCAACTCACAATCACAGAACACTCCTGAAAGCTATTCAATCATGTCCCTACTAACTGACAGCAAAATAATACTGGGACAATTTTAATGTTTGCTGAAGAAAAATCTCTTCGCATATTGACCCATTTATTGCGTTTTCCAAAACAATTGTTAACTCTGCACAACCTTCAGCTATTGACGAGATAATAGTACTCATTACATCTTGAAAATAGTGCTAAAATACATGCCAATGTAAAACTTGAGTATTTTTATTTGATGAACGTTCAGTTTCAAAAAATATTGGGTCAAGATTTGATGAAAAGAACAGTTAATTTACCACAGTGTGAATTTGCGTGACGAGCATGAGGCCAACAATGTGATGCATGCATATTGCAAGCTGACGGCCTTGCTGTTATTTCCCAAGGCAGTGTTCGAGGCATGCACACCAAACTCTGTCTCACACATGTGCTGGGGTGTGTTCACCGAGCTGTATATATGACTGGAGCGCAGCTGCAGTACGTACTCGCAGGGCAAGCAGCCACCATATTGGAATACCCTTCCCTCGTGAGAACACGAGGGGTACAGGCATAGCTGAGAGTGAGATAAGCGTGAAGGCATATGAATGCAAAGGTTCCTTGACAGATTGATTCACATTTGTTTTCCTATTTTGTTTGTTTTCCTTGTTAACCTTGTCATAGAGCCACAAAGGTGACTGACAAAACTGAAGCACCAAGTTGAGTTTGTCTTGGAGCCGACGCCATTGTGGTGAACATCGAGGAAAAAGCGGACATCAAGAGAAATACGAACGTGGTCCGTTGCCATACGAACTGCCGGCACCACACACGATGCTGGAGCCTCTTCCCTGAAGGTGGACACCGAAAGGACAAATGAGGTACGCTGCCATGTGGATCGCATACGAACCGAACCCTTACGCTGGATATCTGGCAGACTCCCGAGGGGAGGGGCCCTCAATGAAGAGGGGTAGGGGTCGATGTTGAGAAGGGGAGGGATTTTGAGTCGAGTCAAAAAAATGAATGTACGGGAAGCACTGCTCACACCGGGTGTGATAGATCAAGACGGGGCTTTGTGAATAGACGTGACTCCGATGAACCGCGGGAATCTCCGGATGCCAGAGGCGAGGGCATGGAGGTGGATGGGAGGGATTGTGAGAGGAAGGGGTAGGATGAGCGTGAATGCTCACGAAAGGCTGCTAATAATCTCACTATATTTCACCAAATGTCCGTCTGTCCGTCTGTTCCCAGGTACCGCAAAAATGGCTGAACCGATCGCAACGATATTTTGGGTGGGTAATCATGGGACCCCCTGGAGTAAAATAGCCTATATTGTTTTTCCAATTTTCCAAGTTTTCCAGTTTTTCCAAACACGATGGAATAACATTTACCGATATGAACAGTGATGTGGCTTTTATTGAAATTCTACAAATACTGTTTAGATTTTGATGAGAATTATGAACCTGCCGCGAATGCGGAAGTGGACAGATGATGGCAAATGCACGGGTTTGATAATATCCAAATACAACCGTCATTTAAAACAGTATTTTGTTGAAGTATCAATTGATGATTGGAATCGCCATTGACTGGGTATGGAACAAACATTCCCGTTTGTTTGCGAACGGGTACGTTTTTCATGGAAGTCCTTCATGAACTTGCTCTCCATGTCTGACGTACGATTGAAGGTGCTACAGGAATGTGGAATACATTTGTTTCATGCTTCAGCATTCACCGTTTCTGCATTGTCTGTTTGCTTCTGGCCTTGTCTGTTTGCTTCTTTCCAAAGCAAGAAGCTTGGAAAGTGCTAACTGTCTCACCAACATCAAAGACAATACTCCAGAGGAGAAAACTACAAACGGAAACCTGGAGTGTTGAGGTGAAGGAGATAATCCTCCAATGCAGGATGTATTCCAATTTCCAGACATGAAGCATGGGGGAGTAAAGGTAAGGGTGAACGGTTGAGGAACCAGCTGAAAAAAACTGGCACGAGGGCGGAGACAGTCCCCCTTGATAAATTTGAGAAGGTCTTTTCAACAATTAAAGATATCTAGATAAAGATAGAATAGAAGAGATAACATCTCGGGCAAGGCAACAAGTGGCAGAAGAGATTAGAGTGAGGGGAGCTATGTGCATGCTTGAAGGTGAAGACAGAGATGGCAGGAGGGATTGTAATAGGAAGGGGAAGGCCAAGCATGAAATGCCTACTTTGAAAGCAAATACCTATTTTGGGGGGAAATCGACCCCCCCAAAGGGGCAGATTTTTTTCAATGCCGTGAATATACTTTGGTACATCACTGGACGTGAAGGTTGTGGTCAAGTTTCATAGAAATTGTGTGTTTAGTTTCAGAGAAGAAAGCAAATACCTCTTTTGGTGGGGTCAAACCTGGACCCACTTTGATCCCGGTAGACCCTCTTAGACTTCTATTTTCTTCGTGCCGTGAACAAACTTTGGTACTTCACAGGTGATGAAGGTTGGGGTCAAGTTTCATCGAAATAGTGGTGGAATGTTTTGGAAAAGAAAGGTTGAATCGGTCTCCACTCTCTTTGCTTGGATTTTTCCCCCGATGTTTAAAATCATTATTCTATTAAAATTGAAGCATCAACTTGATTACTGCGGGGTGTATCGTTTTCTATGCACTCTCTCATTACTGTAGCATGTCATCTACCCTTATCCCCGTATTCCCTTTTAATAAACCCATTTTAATTATACGAGATGTTTTCCCACCTTTTACCTCCAGCGTGCTGCCTTGTTCGGCCTCAGATCGATTCTTGGGTTTTGAAAATTGGAAAGAATAGTTAATTGAACGCAGTATACTGTCGCGTAACCGTGATTAACACCACAGTTACGGATGACCGATTTGCGAGACTTTAACTCCCGAGGCGAACACTCAATGGCGGACTCAAGTTCAACACCAACGCGCGGAATGGCGGGGCGCAGCGAAGGCTCCGCAACCTTATCTATTAAAATCAAACACCCAGGAAAACTGCGTTCAGATATTATGTACAAAAAGTAATATAAGGGTTTATTAGGAAAAGTAAAGCCAGTGAAAAAGCCCGCCGGTAAATCTAATAACTCTAATAAACCTAAATCGGGACGTCCCCACACGACTGACAGCAACCACAAACGAGGGAGATTAATCACGAAAATAACACGTCCCGTCGTTCAAAATATACGCGGAGATCGGGCTTATCTGTCTTTGTCGTCTTGTATTGTTGGTGTCCAGCACCGCTCCTTCCGGCCCGATCGCACACCACGAGGCCCCTCGCTCCAAGCACCACGCGTCCGACGCAGGCCAGCGGCTCCACTTGACCAGGGACAGGAAGGACTCCTTTCAACTCCACTCGACTCGACGACGCGGGAGTGCTGGCAGCCAAGTGCCAACGAACTGCTCAGTGCCAACTGGGTGTGCTCTCGTGTGTCTCCTGCGACTCCCTACAACCCGAACTGCACTCGAACTGCGACTGGAATGGCGTGTCCTCTCCAACTCTCCACCACCGCTCAACTCTCTGGTGCCTGCCTGCGTCTGCAGTGCCTGCCACGAACTCAACTCAACTCAACTGGCGAACTCCTGAAATGGCGTCCGACCGTCGCCTATATTGGTGGCCGATGACGTCACATTGCGCACTCCTCAGCCAATCAAAGCCTCCCGCGACTCCTGACATCTCCCCCGTTACGCGACCCTGCGGTCCTGGCATAACACGTGCCGGCCAGGTTTGTAGGCCTTTGGAGGTGTACACGGTGGCGGCCAATCATGGCGGTGTTTTTGACCTGGTTTCCTGTCAATTTAATACGAAGTCCTTGTCAGGGAAAGGGGATTATTTAATGTTGCGCTAAGGACCTAACTAATGTTTATGTGGTTTGCAGTGCCATAATGGACAAAGGTTTGACTACCAGGTGAGACTCACAGGGGCGTTACCTTTAATCCCTCACTATTTAACACTCGAATCTCCAGGTAGATCCACACTCATACATCTTACCCCGACAACCGCCTGAACATCAATAACTTATTACATGTAGAGTCCCTGTCACGACAGCCGAATACCTACCTATTCAGATCTACCTAGCTCTAGATGTTGCATTACCAAATTCATAACACAGCCCCCCCCCTGGAACCGTAGCTCCTGCAAGGTTCACCGCAGGGCTACCATTCCAGCCTTAACACTTACTGTCACACACTTAATTAACCTACGAAATAAATCAGGAAGGGCTGTGGGAAGTGAGTCGGACTACCTACCTACACTTCCTTAACATGCTGAACCCCTTAACCATCATGCAAGTATGTACATCTTCTTCGTTGTTCCTGTGGAGGGAGGAAACAACAACACACAACACTAACTTAACCACAAAACTTAACCATCTTTCCAAAACTCAAAACTCTAACCTTTGTACATACCCCGGTCTACAGACCGCGTCCCCCGGTGGATGCCACAAGACTCAACCTTACCTGCGGGCCATCCCCAATGCATCCCCCTAAATTTCCTCGGGCCCTGTCCAGATGTTACAGGTGAGTGACACGGCTCGGTGGATTTCGCCCACATTCATGCTACACAGACCCCTTAACCACTCATTCTCATTCCATAGGTCATCAAGGCATTTCAAAAATCAATAAGGTTCTTATTTCAATACACCCCCTGCAGGACCATGGCATTGATGTCATTCACGTGTGTGTGCATTCCTCAACTAGGCAGCGGGGAGGTACCGCACAAAAAGATGGTGGGGGCGCATCAGGCTGTGGTGCCCGCAGTCCCAAAAACAAGTCAACCGACTTACAAGTTCATTGCCCCCCCCCCCTTTACCTCTTGGCCCCATGACAGCCCAACAGCCCCTTTCCGCCGTTACCTCGCCGGTGAGGGTCTCCACACACACCAGGCTCCTTTGCCTCCTGCTTTCGCGCAGCAACACGGGTCACCGGGGGACTTCCTCACCCCGCGGCGCCCAACCAGACCCTCCACCGACGAGCTCCAATTTCCAGTTACCACCGGCTGCCAGGGGTAATTGCCGCAGAGGGGGGCCCGCAGGCATCGCTCCTCAGAGCTTGCTCTGTACCTGCGGACACACACACCTTCCCCACCCACAAGACCCCAAAACACACTTCCTCCCCCACTGCCATTCAATTCTCCACACAACTCAGCACAATTCAGTACAATTCCATAGATGGTGTAAAAGGTGTTACAAGGCTTGCCATGGCCTGCTACATGTGAAATTCCCCCAGTTCACATTTAAACCATCACATCTTCCCAAAAGCACATTTCCAAAAGCACAATTATCACCCCTCATTATCTCCAATAATCATCACACACTCTCCAGGTTCCACTCTCACGACCACATCAAAACACGTAACCACAATACAAAAACATACGCCACCCACAAGACACTGTGGCTCCCATTCCATCCCCTCACCGGCCATGTCATCACTCGCTCTCACCTCCCAACTCCAAATTACATGTCCCCAATTTCCCAAAGCAAATCCTGAAGCCTGGGACAGTACTCCTCAAAACACTCACCTCAAGTGCAGGTAGTTGCAGGTTGGTCAGGTTCAAGAGTGTCATCCACCCTTCACAATCCCAAAATTTCACATTGGGCCTACCAAATACTTCCAAATTTCTCTTTTGTCCCCACTACACTGGCAGGTATGTGGATCCGCATCCAACGGTGATCATCACTACACAACTACCTGTGGCCACGACAGCTCTGCACCTCTACCGTGCAAGGGTCACCGGGACAAGGTGAGCAGTCAAAACGCCAACATGGCCCATGAGTGTCCATAAGGGTGCGACCCACCATCCATCCTTCGGCCCCCCTGCGAGGAACACAGCTGCAGCAGCCCCAGCTGGCCAATGTGGTGAGCACTTGCTGCCACAACACACACTACCGCACACACAACCTCGGCCCTGGGGGGCACGGTCGCAGTGCGTGGCATCCCTACAGCCACGTCCCCTGCACCTCCCCATCATCCCCCAGTCCGACTACAGAACTGCAGCCCCCCAGTGCTCACCCACACTTGACCACACCAAGGTCCAGTCAACAGCCATGCTCCACCAGGAGACCCACCCAGAAGACATGGTCCACACACCTCGGACACGCACAGCACCACGTTGACCCTCAGGCTACACAACTACATCCCCATCATCCCGCGTCCCAAATATCAGCACAGTTGCCCCCGCAACCAGTTGAAAGCTGTGTCTTGCTACCCTATTAATTTCATCACAGCCTCCAACACTTTGGTCTACACACCTGGATCAATAATGGCGTCACTATACAGTGTCCACCATGGCATTTCAAAATCCACCCTTAAATTTCCATCTAACCCACAGATTACCCATGCCAACCATTTGTCACCTTTTACTAACCTCACCAAAGAAGGATGCTTTGCCATACACATGCCAGCCGAGCATGGCCCATATGCTCGGCTCGTTACACATCTCCCGATTCACATCCCCATGGCTCTCTTCCCAACCCGAGAGTCCATAAATCATAACGGAGCATCTGTGGAAGGTCACTCACACCATCACGTTCCACAGATGCCCCAATGGTTGTCCGGCAGACTATCTCCATCCCTGTCCATTCGGTTTGACCCGCGTCCATAGACCAACCACCATGCCAGGTCACCACATGCTGGTTGTCCCAGAGTCCCTGGAGGAGAGTGCCAGGCCGCATGCCCAGGTGGTCACAACATCAATCCCAAGTTGGCCGTCCGTAGTGCCACCACCAAAGCGCGACCCACAACACCTCCCCCTAGTGGTCCTCAATATTTGCCATCCCAGGCTTGAGAAACCACCTCGGACCTCCCTGGAGGTCTTAACCCCCACCAGGGTCCGGTGACCCTGCCGGCCCGAGCCACCAGCTCGGACGGCGCCCCGACGGACAAGGGACGCCACACTCCACCAGACCCCCCGTGGGACCCAGGTCGTACCTCGACACCCAAGGCTGGACCCCACGTCCAAATCTCGCCATCACAGCCCCCCAGCTGGCTGGCATACCCAAAGTTTGAAAGGGGCAACTTTTGCCCGAGGCCATCACCCATGACCTCCCCATGTCCAGATCCCGCAGCCCGGGGACCAATCCCAACCATGGCTGCTCCAAATCAAGTTCCCATTGTAATTTTATTTTAAATTTTATTTTACAAATTTTCATTCCCACTGCCAACCCGCAGCTGCAGGGAACAACCTCTACCACCGGTTGTTCTGCCCCTCCCTGCAGTTGATCCAAATTCCCTACAGGGACCAAATCTCCAGAAGCTCTATCTCCCGATCCTCCAAGATCCAAATCCAGCCCGGAGCCAACACACTCCCCCAACTGGTTGTCCAATTTTGGAGCCTCTGTTTCCAAATAGCAGTGTACAGTGAGCGTCCCCTCGGTCATTCCAACCACCTCCTCGGACCAACTCACCTCTTCCCCCAGACTCCTTTGGGCCTGAACAAGCTCTACCTCCATGGGACTGTCACAGGTCTCCAGCCGCTGGATCAAATCATCCTCATCATTACAAATCATTCCTGGCCCCGCCAGGCTTTGATCAATATCCCCAATAAATACCTGGTCCGGCTCCATTGCACGGACCCCCAAAAACTCTACCCCCTCTTGCTCCGCACCACCGCCCTGGTGCTGCACAATTCCAAATTCATCCCCCGGTTGGGGTGTTGTGACATCCACACGGTCCCGATAAACAACCAGGCCAGAATGTGGGAAACATTCCCCATTACAACTCTCACATTCCAAATTTCCTTCCCCGCTCACCTGTGGACACTCCACGTTTACCTGCAGGCATTCCCCCTCTACCTGTACACATTCCCCATCCACCTGTGGACATTCCCCATCCACCTGTGCACCTGCGGTCTCCCCATTTACTTCAATTGCCATTCCCTGTGCAATTCCCAATTTTGCCATTCCCGGCTCCTGAGCCCCCATTTTTTCACTCCGAGCCCTCGCTTCGTCCCTCCTTGCCCCCAATTTTTCACTCCGAGCCCTCGCTTCGTCCCTCATTACCTCCATTTGGTTCTCCAATCGCTCCCTTTGAGCCCTCATGTCTCCCCGAATTTCTGCAAGGTTTCGCTCACCCTCGGCCCTCTGAGCATTTATTAAATTTACTATGGTCTGGAGATCTATCGGGGCCGTCCCAGCGGCGGGGAAAGTTCCAACGCTATCCTCCTTATCCCCCATTTCCGGCTCACTCCCGACGCTGACGGAGGCCTCGCTGCGTACTTCCATCTCGTCAATTTCCGACATCCGCTTTCCGGAAGATTGTTTCCCGCGCGCGTATTTATTTTAATAATTCCAGTAACACAATTTAAATTTGACGAAGACGCGATATCGCGCTCCGTATGCCCAATTGATTACTAAATTTCTCCGCCTCGCCTATAACAATTTTGCGTTCGAACGTCGGGCGCAATGTACGCCCGACCGTGTCGATGTCGCCCCGCGGACAAAAAAATTTGTCCGACCGTGTCGATGTCTCGCCGCGGACAAAAAAATTTGTCCGACGGGTTCAAATCCTACACTCCTGACACCACTTGTCGCGTAACCGTGATTAACACCACAGTTACGGATGACCGATTTGCGAGACTTTAACTCCCGAGGCGAACACTCAATGGCGGACTCAAGTTCAACACCAACGCGCGGAATGGCGGGGCGCAGCGAAGGCTCCGCAACCTTATCTATTAAAATCAAACACCCAGGAAAACTGCGTTCAGATATTATGTACAAAAAGTAATATAAGGGTTTATTAGGAAAAGTAAAGCCAGTGAAAAAGCCCGCCGGTAAATCTAATAACTCTAATAAACCTAAATCGGGACGTCCCCACACGACTGACAGCAACCACAAACGAGGGAGATTAATCACGAAAATAACACGTCCCGTCGTTCAAAATATACGCGGAGATCGGGCTTATCTGTCTTTGTCGTCTTGTATTGTTGGTGTCCAGCACCGCTCCTTCCGGCCCGATCGCACACCACGAGGCCCCTCGCTCCAAGCACCACGCGTCCGACGCAGGCCAGCGGCTCCACTTGACCAGGGACAGGAAGGACTCCTTTCAACTCCACTCGACTCGACGACGCGGGAGTGCTGGCAGCCAAGTGCCAACGAACTGCTCAGTGCCAACTGGGTGTGCTCTCGTGTGTCTCCTGCGACTCCCTACAACCCGAACTGCACTCGAACTGCGACTGGAATGGCGTGTCCTCTCCAACTCTCCACCACCGCTCAACTCTCTGGTGCCTGCCTGCGTCTGCAGTGCCTGCCACGAACTCAACTCAACTCAACTGGCGAACTCCTGAAATGGCGTCCGACCGTCGCCTATATTGGTGGCCGATGACGTCACATTGCGCACTCCTCAGCCAATCAAAGCCTCCCGCGACTCCTGACATCTCCCCCGTTACGCGACCCTGCGGTCCTGGCATAACACGTGCCGGCCAGGTTTGTAGGCCTTTGGAGGTGTACACGGTGGCGGCCAATCATGGCGGTGTTTTTGACCTGGTTTCCTGTCAATTTAATACGAAGTCCTTGTCAGGGAAAGGGGATTATTTAATGTTGCGCTAAGGACCTAACTAATGTTTATGTGGTTTGCAGTGCCATAATGGACAAAGGTTTGACTACCAGGTGAGACTCACAGGGGCGTTACCTTTAATCCCTCACTATTTAACACTCGAATCTCCAGGTAGATCCACACTCATACATCTTACCCCGACAACCGCCTGAACATCAATAACTTATTACATGTAGAGTCCCTGTCACGACAGCCGAATACCTACCTATTCAGATCTACCTAGCTCTAGATGTTGCATTACCAAATTCATAACAATACATTTAGTAATAGTCCAGTAAATCTAGCAATCATTTAACAAGGACCTAGAACAAATTGCAATAGAAGGTTTTTTGGCTTTAACTTGTTTATTAGGTCCCTCTGATGAACATATAAAAAGTCTCAAACTTTTGGACACCTGGAAAGTGGTTAATTTGCATAAATTCAAGATGGCCGCCGTCCAAAGCTTCAATTTACAGCTAACTTTTTTCTAGCTGCTCCTAGACCCTATAAATGTATTACAAACAAGGTTTTTTGGCTTTAACTTGTTTATTAGGTCCCTCTGATGAACATATAAAAAGTCTCAAACTTTTGGACACCTGGAAAGTGGTTAATTTGCATAAATTCAAGATGGCCGCCGTCCAAAGCTTCAATTTACAGCTAACTTTTTTCTGGCTGCTCCTAGACCCTATAAATGTATTACAAACAAGGTTTTTTGGCTTTAACTTGTTTATTAGGTCCCTCTGATGAACATATAAAAAGTCTTCAACTTTTAGACAACTGGAAAGTGGTTAATTTGCATAAATTCAAGATGGCCGCCGTCCAAAGCTTCAATTTTGCCTAGGCCTATACTAATCCCATCATCTTGTTTCTTGTTTCAACAGATTGGACCATGTCTAATGGTGCGACATCTACCGAAGCCATGGAAGAAGAGGTGGTGCATAATCCCTGCGGCATTTGCTCAAACACGTTAGACGAAGGAGAAACAGTCAAGCTGAGGGCGAAGGGAGCAGATACTATCAACAAGGCCAGTACTGAACGTGGAACGCCGTCAATTACCGTGTCCGAGGGCCAAACGGTGCACATTGATTGCCGAAAGATGCATGTCAATACGAAGCCAAATAGAATCCCTGGGAAGCAGAAGAAACGTCCTGAAAAACCTGCTCTTCGTTCTCAGGAACCACACTTTTGTTTTACAGAGAACTGCTTTTTTTGTGGTAGAAAAATCTATTTGGACACAAAGCATGCTTCAAAAGAAGTGTATCCAGTACGCACCTTCAACTTTCAAAGGACAATACTTTCTGCATGTGATGCCAGGGCTGATGAGTGGGCTGAGACTGTTAGAGGCCGAATTAACTTTGCACGCGATCTTCCAGCAGCTGACGCAATATATCACAAGCAGTGCAGCTCAAATTTCCAGACACATAGGCAGATCCCCTCCAAATATCGTGATTCCGCAGACAGTGAACCTCCTCGCAAGGGTCGCAAAGTAGATGCGTCACGAGAGGAAGCATTTCTGCTCGCAATCGAGGACCTAGTCAGTGGCAATGATGATGAACAGACTACAGTGGTTGATGTCGTTGATAGAATGTCCCAGTTGTGCCCTGATGTTGAAGTGTATAGTGTAAAGTACATGAAACAGAAACTTATTTCATATTTTGGAGATGAACTGGTTATTAGTAACATGCATGGACGCAGCGATGTTGTAACTGTCAAAGAAACTGCTGCAAAGATTTTGCAACAATTCAAAGACTCACCACAGACTGATGATGAGGAAGCAGGAAAAAGAAAGATCGTCAGGGCTGCAGCACAGTTGATCAAAGCAGATATAAAGAACATTGATACTTGTAGAGATTTCTATCCAGATCCTTCTGAACTCCGGTCGCTGGAAAAGAATGTGGCGTACGTTCCGCAGTCCCTTCGTATATTTCTGCAAGAGACGTTCAGTGGCAAGTCATGTGATCTTGAAGTTGCATCAATTGGACAAAGTATCATGCAACTTACCAGACCAAGGGCCATTGTAGCACCCATTCAGTATGGATTGGCGGTTCAAATGCACCAGCACTTTGGTTCCCGCTTCCTTGTGGACAGTTTACACAGCCACGGCTTCTGTCTGCCTTACGCAGAAGTTTTGAGGTTTTCGAAGTGTGCTGCCAATTTCAGGGGCACCAACATATCCACTGCAGGCAGGTTTGGACAGTTCGTTGCAGACAATGTTGATCACAACTTGCGTACGCTTGATGGGCGAGGAACATACCATGGTATGGGTATAATTGTTGCTGTCACCCCTGGAGTAAGAGACACAACATCAATACCAAGATTGCAGTCACCTGGAAACAACTTCACGGCAGCTCAAATTGAAATCAAATACTACCGCAGTGTTCGTAAGAAGGGTGGGCCTCTCGAATTTAGAAAGCTTGACCCCATTTCAGCATCTGACAAGCTTGAAAATCTGGACATACTGTGGAAAACGTCATGTTTGCTTCGACCAAAACGACCAGGCTGGTCCGGCTTAATGCAGAGTGTGTGCCATGGACCACACCCAGGGAAATCATCCGTCCATTTCTTGCCCATGATTGACATGGACCCTACTGACATGAGTTGTATTTACTCAACACTTCACTTCGTTGCTGCGGAAAGCCATCGCCAAGGAACGACGCCAATGCTGACATTCGACCAACCGCTTTATTGGAAAGCGAAGACGATCATTGTTCATGAGAAGGAAGGAAGCGAACTGAAACCCATTGTTTTGAACCTTGGTGGCTTTCACTCTGTGATGAGCTTTTTGGGATGCATGGGCCATGTTATGGAAGCATCTGGGCTTAAGGAGGTTTTGGAACTTATATATGCTGAAAATGCTGTGACCCAAATGCTGAGTGGGAAAGCCTATGCATGAGCAATCAGAGGCCACTTCTTGGTTGACACAGCCTTGAGTTCGATTGTGTTAGGCAGGGCATACGGTCTCAACCTCTCAATGGTAGATGAGGAAAGTGACGAATGCAAGGACTTCCAGGAGGCTGCAGATCTTTTGGATAAGCTGTTGCGTGAAGACGTTTCACTGGATGAAGTCTGCAGTAAAGACGTTTTCAACAGAATTTGTGAAAAACTTAAAGCTGAGAAGAGCTCCTTAGCAGAGCATAAGATGGGAAAGCTATGGATTCAATACATGGACATGATTGACTTGCTGCGTCGCTTCCTGAGGGCACTGAGAATGGGCGATTTCCTACTGTACCTCAGAACACTCCAGGAGATGTTGCCGTACTTTGCAGCGTGTGGTCATAACAATTATGCCAAGTCAGCCCATGTGTACATTCAAGACATGATTGAACTTGAGCAGCTCAACCCAGACATGTTCTGCCAATTGAACTCCGGTCTATTTGTGATCCGCCGAAGTGATCGGCTGTGGGCAGACTGCCAAGCGACTTGGTTATAGAGCAGGTTTTGATGCGCTCTTTGAAAACGAATGGTGGATTGACACGTGATAGGGGCATGGAGGAAACGCAACGCCTGCGCTGGTTACTTGCTATGCCAGCCTGTGCTGAGGTGAGTGAAGTTATGCAAGAACTCACAGGGAAGCATTTCCACACCTCTGAGCAGCACAAAGAAATGACTGAAGCAAGGCGTGAACGAGATAGGAAGGACACAGAGAAGGTTCTCGCATTCTTCAAGGATTATGATCCATTTCAAGAATCAAATGAACTCAGGAATATTGCCAACGGTGTGACAGGACCAGCCTCGGCCAATCCTCATTTACTGTATGAGGTTGGTATGAACATTGTGCAGAAAATGGAAGGTAGCAATGCTTTTGACTTTTCATTTAGGAAGAAAGATCAAGTTGCGTCGTTGGGTAAAAAGGTTACAATCAGTGCTGAAAAAGTAGCAATCGACCCACAGCTCCTTTTCCAGAGGCTCCTCATCTTTGCTAATAACAGAGAGTTAGGTGTTGAAGAGGTCTTTGCGTATGAGTTGTCTAGCTACCCTACTGCTCTGTTCGATAAGTGGGGGAGGCTCTGGGAAGCCAATAAAACACAGCTAGGAGATGAGATAGCTGCTGTTGCTCCCAGGTCGGCATTGGAATCATTTGAGGAAGAAAGGACTGTGACCTATGTTCTGGATGGTGGTTCCTTATTGCAAAGGATTCCATGGAAGAAGGGTGACACATTTGAGGACATTGCAAACATGTACATAAAGCATGTTTCCAAAAACTTTCTCAACCCGGTGGTTGTAGTCGACGGTTATAAATCAGGACCTACTACCAAGGACATGACACACAATCGACGATCAAAAGGAGTCTTTGGTCAAAAGGTGATGTTCACTCCAACCATGCCCCTTAGGTCAAAAAAGGAAAACTTCTTGTCAAACTCGGACAATAAGCAAAACTTCATTGACTTATTGTGTGAAACATTCAAGGCAAATGGAATTGACTGTGTCAATGCGCCAGCAGATGCAGATGTCATGATTGCGAAGAAGGGAATTGAACATGCAAGGGAAACCGTGACATATGTGATAAGTGAGGACACAGACTTGTTGGTGCTGTTGTGTCATTATGCGGAACGAGGGATGAATGATTTGTACTTCAAGTCAAGCAAGGACGGTGGGAAATGTTGGCATATTAACTCTGTAGCAGAAGCTCTGGGTGAAAGCATCTGCCGTGTCCTGCCAGTTGTCCATGCACTCTGTGGATGTGACTCAACCTCACGACTGTATGGTATTGGTAAAAGGGCTGCCTTGAGGAAAGTGAGGGAAGAGAACGGTTTCTTGAAATGTATAGAAGCATTCTGTTGCCAAAGTGGAACTAAAGACGCGATATCATCAGCTGGTGAAAAGGCCTTGGTTTATTTGTACGGGGGAAAAGGAAATGACACCCTTTACGGACTGCGAAAGACAAAGTTTTGCAACAAGGTGGCAAAAAGTTCAACTACCGTTGAAGTTCAAAGCCTTCCCCCAACAACCGATGCAGCCAAATACCACTCGTTCCGAGTTTATTGTCAGGTCCAGGAATGGATGGGGAACAGTGTGGACCCCGAGAAATGGGGCTGGTGTCTGTGGAAGGGACAGCTTGAACCGAAGACGATGGATTCGCCAGTGGCTCCTGATTCACTACTGAAATTGGTCAGATGTCAGTGTAAGGGCAACTGTGACACTCAACGCTGTAGTTGCAAACGGAATGAGCTTGAATGTTCCAGTGCATGTGGTGAATGTAAAGGACTCTGTCAAAATAGCAACTTTGATGCAAGCACCGATGATCCAAGTGAATACGAACTCCTATCATGAATGACATCATTGCCTCTGAATGACGTCATACTACGTCATGGTGACGTCATATCACATTTGCAATGCCTCATTCTGTATTTTGATATCATATTCCACTTGTTTGTAATACATTTATAGGGTCTAGGAGCAGCCAGAAAAAAGTTAGCTGTAAATTGAAGCTTTGGACGGCGGCCATCTTGAATTTATGCAAATTAACCACTTTCCAGGTGTCCAAAAGTTTGAGACTTTTTATATGTTCATCAGAGGGACCTAATAAACAAGTTAAAGCCAAAAAACTTTCTTTTGCAATTTGGTCTAGGTCCAGCCCTACTTTGACTAGTCTATAAGCTCAACGATCTTCTGGAGCAGCCAAAGCTCCTGATGCTTCGGCGACGTTTGTCAGAGCCATTGATGCGACACAAGATTGACTGTGTGCACACTGTATAAACTGATCAATCCTTCGACATGATGTTGAATTCAAGCCTTTCATTGATAATCAGCCAAACCAAGTGGAGCTGTGCTGTGTGTTCTGTGCATGGTTCTGCTTACCTTCATGCATCTTAGGAGCATTCTTCAGCTCCCAGAGAGAAAAAGCACAAGGTTCCTGCTTTACACACTCATTGCTCAAAGCATCCTGGGAACTCTGAGAGAGGTCACTTTGAAAATCTTCCATCTTCACTGGATGAACCAGATCTGCAAACAATATGATCTCATGTTATTTAAGTAAAGAGATAAAATGAATACCAAAAAAACAAGGAGAAAAAGACATCAAATGTCGAAGTCCCTGCGGTTTTAGTTATTTTTCTGTGCAGAGTTAAAGGCCGCCAGTCGGCCATCTTTGCTCAGATTACAAAACAAAATCTTTTGCATATGTATACTCTCATGTATTGTCTATGTGGCAAGTGTAAACAAAATTCATCCATGCATGTCCAATAAATGGTTGGAGACACATTTAAGTAATACACTGGCTGAAAGTCGGCCATCATTGTTCTGATTTCGAAAAAAAATGACATGCATATGTAAGCCATCATTCATGATCTGTGTGCCAAGTTTGAACAAGATCAGTAAATCCATGTTTGAGAAATGGTTGAAGAAATTCCCTTTTGATAAACCCATTTTAATAATGAGACGTTTTCTCCAACTTTTACCTCACGCATGTTGCACCGCCTTGTTCAGCCTCGGAGCAGAGTGATTATTGGGGTTTTCAACATCAGGTTTTGTTTTTACAACTAAAATAGCCGCTAGCCGGACATCTTTCATCGCATTGTGGATCAGAATTATTTGCACATACAGTATTTGTCTTCATGTGTTGCCTTTGGCCTCCAAAGCCAGTCGCCGCCTGGGCATGCTCCGTCATGCAAAGTCCTTCTTTGT
Organism: Myxine glutinosa; assembly: GCF_964187855.1. Lineage (NCBI taxonomy): Eukaryota > Metazoa > Chordata > Myxini > Myxiniformes > Myxinidae > Myxine > Myxine glutinosa. The sequence continues at coordinate 65,029,345 of NC_136265.1, read as the reverse complement.
CACACCTGAGCTCCTTACCACATGCAAGGCTTTCATCCGCAGCTCAATGGAGTACTGTTCCCCCCTCTGGGCCGGTGCTCCTGCCTCACACCTTGCTCGACTTTACACATACGAAACCAAAGCTTTCAGAATCAATGGAATCTCACACGATGAAGCTATCTCTGAGGGCCTTTCACTCATTCACCGCAGACAGGTAGGTGGTCTTTCTGTCTTCTACCGACTCCTCTCCGGCCTTGCCCCCCTAGCTCTCTCTGTGCTCTGTCCCCCCAAATATTCGTACAGGTCGCACAAGATCTGCCAGAAACCCTCATGGTTAAACTGCCAAAATCAAGGCTCTCTGCTCACCTTCACTCTTTCATTCCTCTTTTCTCCCGCCTCTGGAACAAACTCCCACACTTTATTCAATCCCACTCCTCCTCCAGGTCTTTCAAACAGCTGTTCGCCACCATCTCTTGTCTTCCCCCATCCAAAACCTTGATCTCTTCTCCGGCCGTTAATTCACCCCAAATCCACTTTTTTGGGGGAAATCCCGACTTCTTTCTTTCCTGGAAGTTCTAGCAATGTCCATGTGTTTTATACCTTTCCCACCTCACCCCCTCCCCCTTCCCGTGCCTCCTCCCCCCAAGCCCTCACCCTCCCACGGATCTTCCGTTGTCCCTGTTCTCTGCTGTTGGACTTGTGTGCTTACCTGTCTCTCCCCATCTTGTCTCTCACTCCCTTTATTATGGTTTATGTGTCCGTTTGTCCTTTTTGTGATTGATGTTAGCTCTTTCATGAGCCTCGATGTTGTACACAAAAAAAAAAAAAAAAAAAAAAATTAACAAAATAGGTCCACATATGCCAGAAATATGGTTGAGGACGGATGTATTGACGCGTGGATGGACGGAAAAGACCCAATCCATAAGCTTCCATTTCGGACAAAGTCCAACGAAGGCAAAAAAACATTTTGAAATCAAAGGGTTGTACATCCAACACAAAACAAATAAGAACGAGCAATCAGAGATTGCAGACCCTCGCCAGGACGTGTCGTGCCAGGATGTGACAGCATAGACAAGAAAACACAGGGAAACAAATACAAGAAATTCTGACACAGGAGGAGGCCATAAGGCCCAACACACCTGCACAATACAAACTGTGCTTTTTCTCAAGCAGTCCAGCATGACTCCGTATTTTACGAGGGAAAAAATGGAAAGGGCATGTGTACCAGACACAGACCTGACCAGCTCGCAATAGCCTTTGGAGGATAGTGAGAAGCTGCCGTTGTTCCACGATGGTGAAATATGTGCTTGTGATATACAAGGTGGAGGTAGAAGAAGCAATTTGCATCAGATATCGTCATTGTGACAATAACCTCGGGCAGAATGTGATCATCACTCGTATAAGGGACCATGTGGTAAATGTGATCTCATCCTAAGATCATCTTAACAACAGAGATCATCTTAACATCTGAACAACAGATCCATCTTAACAACAGTGAAGCAAAAAGGGAACTGGACGTGTTCGTTGACAACAAACGCCTGGAGTTACAGCAAGCCCCAAAGTACCTTGGTGTACGCCTAGATCGGATACTGTCCTTCAAGCAACACCTAGAAGAAGTTAAGGCCAAGGTGACATCAAGGGTCTCGCTTATCCGACGTCTCGCTGGTACGACCTGGGGAGCCTCCGCCAAGACCCTACGAATATCCACGCAAGCCCTTGTCTTCTCTGCAGCCGAATACTGCGCCCCAGCCTGGAGCAGAAGCCCACACGTGAGAAAGGTTGATGTTGCCATTAACAACGCCCTCCGCATTGTTGCTGGTTGCTTGAAGCTCACCCCGGCATTCCACCTGCCAGTCCTAGCAGGAATCGCCCCGGCCGGCCTCCGACGGGAGGCTGCTACCCTTGCCCGGGCAAGGAATGCCCAGAAACATGACTGGCACATCCTGCACAACACCACAACGATAGTGGTGCCTCCAAGCAGATTCAAGTCCCGCCATCCCTACAACAAGGCGGCACAAGAGATGCTCAGTTCTATTCCTGAGGACCTGTCTGGAAGCGCAGGGCTGGCGGCATCTTGGAAGCAGGGGTGGGAAACGACCGGGCCCACCCGCATCCACCGCTACATCTGGGACCCAGGAGGTGGCGTCGTAGGAGAAGATCTACCATGCCTGCAATGGACCTTGCTGAACCGTCTACGTATGGGGGTCGGCCGCTTCAAATCATTGCTGAAGATGTGGGGCCTGGCAGACAGCGCCGCGTGCGAGTGCGGCGAGCCTGAGCAGACTGCCGAACACATAATTACCACCTGCCCCCTATACAGACCACCTTCAGAAGCCGGCCTCTTCGACGTAGGACCAGAGACGAGGGCATGGCTGCACGACACTGAGCTGGCCATCTGATGATACACAAAAGAAGATCCTAAGATCAAAGGGTGTGTTTGCACATTGCATTTAGTTGATCTTGAGGAAGGCATCACTGGGCTTGTATGTCCTGAAGAAGTTTCAGGCTTATAACACATAGCAAGTGCAACCATTTCACAGGAGGAAAAAGAAAGAAAGATAGAAGCGCATCCAACTCCAAGCACTTTGGCGCACCCTGCTACGCACATGGCGAACGCACAAATATTATTATCCTCGCTCGAGGGTATTGCATTTGAGTCAGTTTATCTGTCTGTTTGTCCGCACACAATAAATATGATTTTCTCTGCAACCGTTGGTCCGATTGACAGGACATTTTCACCATAGGTGCGTCTCCTCCAGTATAAGTTTTAAATGATAATTATGATATCATAAGTCACGTGGTACAGTCACCATCTTGGAAAAACCGAAAAACTTTGCACCTCTATATCTCCGAAAGCGCTGCATCGAAAAAATTGAGACATGGCTCATTGTAAAGAAATCTCCATGCGGGATAACATATGTTAAGGATGATGTCATAGGTGCCTCCATCATGACGTTATAATTTAACAAGTACAAAACCTCATCCGATCAAGATGAAATGTCTTGAGCGTCATCTGGGGATACATTGGTGGAGAAAAATAAATAAAATAATGAGGACGTCGTTGGTCACATGGTTGGGTCGCCATATTTGTTTTAACACAAAAGCCTTAAAATCACTAAAACCACATGCTGGCGAGGGTCTGCAATCTCTCATTGCTGTTTCTTGTTGAGAGTTGAAATGCTTACCTCTCGGAGGACAATGGATGAGTTCAGGATCAACCATCAGCTTCCTATCAACATTTGTAATAACAAAGTCATGCCATTGTGTTTTGATGTTGTCATGAAATTGTGTCGAAGTTGAACCCAGGTGCTATGCTGACTCCGACCACTGAGGGGCTTCTATAAGAACTCGGACGGACATCGCTCTGATTCATTCCTGTGACATTTATTCTGTGTGGCAGTGCATATTCGAATGGTGCGTATTGCCAGATGTTCCAGGCTTGCTTGTACCAATTGCCAATTCATTATTACTTCTATGATTATGGTATGCTGAAATTATTCTTGTTGATTTCTTACAGGTGTTTGAAGAGATCGATTCAGAATTAAAGCTACTTTTGGGACATATAGCTGGTGTTGGTGTTGGGCTAGCGGCTAGGGTGCCAGCTTAGGATCCTAGGATCCTGGGTTCAAATCCCGGTCGATCGCTGAATTAACGCCAGGGGGGTTGACTCAGCCTGTCATCCTTCCGAGGTCGGCTAATTGAGTACCAGTTCACTGGTAATTCCCTGCTTGTCGTAAAAGGCGACAAAAAGGGTTGGCGGCAGGAAGGGCATCCGGCCGTAAAACATTGCTTCAAAAAGGGGACCAAAAAAAAAAAAAAAACAACCACGGTCCCCGAAAAAGGCCAAACCCCGCTTGCGGGGGGAAATGGCGTCTAAAGTTGTTTTTTTATTTTTTTATTTTTTTATTGGGACAATGTTGTAGATCTGATTTTTACAACAGATGTAATCTCCATCAATGGGATTGCAAGTTTGTAACCAAATGATTTCGTCACAGCCGTCAAAAAGTGCATATTCGCCAGAAATATCTCGACAAATATTGTGATTTTTCATCGTGTTGAACGAATTTGGTTTAATATCGAGCTGGGTATTTAAGTTGTCAGACGCCCTTAAGACTCTGTTGCCCAGTAATTTACACTCCATTGCACCGAATCAAATAAGGATAGCTCCCCTTCAATAATGACATTTCCCAGCCGAACTCTCCCTCTCTGAGTAACGAAGCTTAGCAAGCGTGGGGTGTGCGCCCCCTCAACTGGCCTGGCTTTGGAAGCGGCGTTCGCTGTTATGATGAATATGTGCTCCGTGCTCTGTTGGACAGGAAGGGTGGGGTCGCCGGGAAGAGGCAAGCCCAGGGCGCGCCAGGAGGGGCGGGGCTGTTCAGCCCCATGCCCAAATAAGGTAGCAAGACCGTGGCATTGCCATATAAGGCAACGAAACAGAGCACGGGGGAGGGTGGTACCCAAAGAGAGGGGAGCGTGTCACACCCGAGTTTGAGGTGTGAGAGAAGCGTGCGACGATCGCGCAAGGAAAGAATGAGAGGACCGGAGCAGATGACCGAAAGAGCCCGAGGCATGTCAAGGCAAGAACGAGCCCTGCCGCGTGGAACGACCAAGATACGTGTGCTGCCGCCGCCCTGCTCGCTCCCAGACCGGAAAGGACCTGCTTGTTGTGCGCCCTGCTCAACCTTCCAGGCTTGTGGTTCTACCTTCCTCTCCCTCCAGCCAATCCACTCTGCAATTCCCCATTTGTGTACGTGAGTTTGTTTTGTGCATCTTGTCCCTGGGGCGCCAGGAGGGGCGGGGCTTTTCAGCCCCATGCCCAAATAAGGATACAAGCCTGTGGCTCTCAACGAGGGGCGGGCTGTTCAGCCCCATGCCCAAATAAGGTAGCAAGACCGTGGCATGCCATATAAGGCAACGAAACAGAGCACGGGGGAGGGCGGTACCCAAAGAGAGGGGGGGCGTGTCACACCTGTAAGACTATATAGTATAAGCTAGTATTTGCACTGTGTCCTTCTGATTCTTCCATTTCCTTGTATATTACTTTGATTGCTTTTCTTCCTTGAGTTGTGTGTAAATAATAATAAATCCCTGTTCTTCCTACTTTGTCTTCTTCTTCACATTCGGTCGCTTTAGAGGTTTCCAAATTGAGTATACGTGGCGCGATTCGGCCGACGCATATGAACCGGGTTTAGCCCCTTCGATAAACGGCTCACGCCGCAGTTCGCTTCGCTCGGCGCAACCAATCTATTACGCTGCGGCCGTGAGCGGGTGGGTGTTTCCTTGCGTACCGGGAGGCGCTGGTATTTAGGTCATAGGACGGTTGGGCCTAATACCCTACCCAGCGCCGACCGGGCGTGACGTCATACCCTCGGGACCACGTCGGTCAGTCATAGACGAGGGGATTAATCCCCCCTCGATAAGGGGGAAAGAGGCCGACGTTGGGCTCCGTAACAATTGGTGTCAGGAGAGTGGGATTGGACCTGAACCAAATGTTTAACATCTGAAAAAATTTGGTTGAAATTACGAGCGGCCGAAATTTTGTTTAACATCCCAAATTTAAAATCGCGCCATGGATGATCAAGGTGGCCGGATGCCGGTGGGGGGATTAGAAGAGGGGTTAGAAGCGACCCAGGACCCCCGGGAAATGTATATGGAGGAGAGGGAGGAGGAGAAAAAATGAAGATGTGGTTGGGGGGTATCAGGTGCACAAGATGGTGCCCTCGCGCACGTGGTTGTAGAGGCACAAAATGGCGGCTCGCACGTGGCTGCGGCAGCTGAGCCCGCGCCACCAATGAATTTGGACCTGTTTATGAAACAGATGATAGCCTTTATGTTAAAGACAGATGATAATTTCAAAGGGATGGAAAACAGAATGGGGCAGCAAATGGGAAACCAAATCGGACGTTTGGAAAACAGAATGGGGGAGCGATTAGAAAATCGAATCGGGGGGCTAGGAAGCAAAATGGAGCAAATCGGTAAAGTTGGGGATAGAATGGGTGACCGCATACAAAAATGTGGGGAGAGCATACAAAAATGTGGGGAGAGCATGGATCGCATGTCGGGCGAGAGGGTCCTGAGGGTGCACGACGAGGTAAAGCGGGTCGAGAAGCGCTGGTTGGGCGAAGTGGAGAAAAGCGCGGGTAAAATGACGGGTATAGAGATCGCGACCCGGGGTATGGGGCAGCCGGCGACCGCGGAGGTAGAGGGAATTTTATTGAAGCCAACGGTCGTTAAAGAAAAAGAAATAGTTAAAATCGGGCTTGTAGAGACGGCAGAATAAAAAAAAGCACCAGTTGGAGGGAGAAATGGATTGTGCACAAAGTCTAAGTTCACATCCTGATGCCATACTTGCTAATCCTTATAAAGATTTGCAGGTGCACGTAGAGAAGAGGATCCCAAAGGTGAGTCGTGCTGTGTATGGTGCTAAGAGGTTTTTCAGCAGGAGGATGTTTGGCGCAGAAAGAATGTTCGCGCGCTTGGGATCGAGAAAGCATCCGGGCGTTGGTGAAGGGTCCCCTGTGAGTGGAAATGGCGCGCTTGTGGAAAAAAAGTGTGCATCGGGGAATGAGCGTGTTACAAAGCGCGAGTGTGAAACCGAGTGCGAACGGGAATGCACGTCGGGGTGTACGGGGTGTGACACAGGGAGTGAGAGCGATACGGAGTGTACATGCGAGGGTGAGAGTGACCCGGAGAGTGAGTTGGTGGAGGAGCGGGTGCGAGAATGCACACCTGGGATGAACGGTGAGAGTGTGCGAGAAAGCACATCTGAGTTGGTTGTGGTGCGTGTGCGGCAGGGCACATCGGAGCGCGTGAGTGGGTGGATGCGAGAGTGCACGCCAATGGTGAGTGGTACGGAGTACGTACCGAGGGAGAGTGCGCAAGACGGTGCACGAGGTGTGTTAAGGAAGTGTGCGAACGGTGAGTGTGCGCGAGAGGTGTGGTGTGTAACAGGGAGTGCGGTGGTGGAACGGACGGAGTGTGTGGGATGCACTGGAGGCGCCGAGACGCCGGGTTTGGTGAGTGTGAAAAGGGTCGCGTGGTGTGAGCATGCAAGTGAAGCATCGACGTTAACCGGGTTAGCAGTTAGGGCGACGGATAGCCGAGGCGAGCACTCCGTGCACGGTGCGTTTTGTTTGCAGCGAGGACCGGCCGGGACCGTAAGCGCGTCGCTCTTCGGAGCGTCGTGCACGAATCGGGCCGGGTCCCGCACTGAATGGTCGGTGCCGCGTCAGAGCGGCGATTCCGGGGGAGGGGGGCCAGGTCGAAGGGATCGGAATGGTGCCCCCTGGTGGCAGGGGCGGGGTTCCGCCCGGGCGAGATTGAGCCATCGGGCCGGCGACCGCAAGGTTCCACGCCGAGATGGTGTGTGGAATCTCGGCCCAACGAAGCCTCCTCCCCAGAATCGTGAATGCCGGACGGACTCAACCTGCAGGCGACCAAACCACCCGCATTCATTGCTCGGCTTTGCGAAGCCGAGTTTTAATGAGGTAACGACCCACCGAGGCTCGGATATAGTGGACTGTGATGGTAATAGTGTTTTGATCCGAAATTGAGTAATGAATAGGATTGGCAAAAAATTTGATTGGCAAATGATTGGTAGAATGATTGGCAGATTTTTGATTGGCTGGAATTTGATGAGCAAAATTGATAGTGGGAGATACCCGATGTGGTGGGATGGCAAATTCACCATCCCTCACACGGGGGCAAAGGAGCTATAGTTTTATGGGGTTTGGCAGTGTAAGCTCACCGAGGGAGGGTTTGGATAATGTATAGGGACCTAGAGATTGACCATAGGTAACTGAAGATTTAAGTAGCGACATTGGACAGGTAGTGGGGACATAGAGAGGGTAGTTGGATTATAATGACGAGGGAGCGCAATAATATAAGGGGCGACTGGGAAGCGCGAGTTTTAGCAGGGAGTAGTTAGATCAGATGATGCCGTGTGTTTGAGAATTGAAAGTGTATGAAGCAGCGTATGAGGAATAATTGTGGTTGTGCATTGTATGGAATGATTGAAGAAACCTGGGAGGAAGGAGGGTGCAGGTGGCACCAGGTGTGATTGCACAGGTGTGCAAGTGAACAGGTGTATGGAGCAGTGTATGACTGAGTAGTGGTGATTGTGTGTTGTGTTGACAAAATGGTCCTGGAGGAAGGAGGGTGCAGGAAGCACCAGGAGTGATGGCACAGGTGTGCAAATACAGGTGTATGGAGCATGGTTGTATGGAATACATGGAGTATGGAATATATGGAGTATGGAATGGATGGTGTGGAGTGAGTATGGTGGAAACTGTGGAGTGGAGTGGATGGTGCGAAGGTGTGCATGGGGGAAAAGTGGACCCCTATCACGAATACCCGGGGAGGGTAGTTTAAGAGTTAGGTAGAGGGAGTAGATAAATTGTGGTTGGATATTGGCATCTGTGGTGCGTGGTGGAAGAATGGTGTTTGGATGGGTGCATTAGTGTTGTGGAAATGACTGGGCGTGTGGCCTGTTAGTGTGTGTAGTTGAATGGGCACTCCACCACTGAGGATGTCGGCCAGGTGAGGCCGCAGGTGGGCTCTGGGAGCCGCTAGAGTTGTGGATGGGGCCTGAGGATCCGGAGGACGGACCCAGGTATCCCAGTGCCAGAGAGGGCACCGAGTGGGGTAAGTGCCAAGGAGGGCCTTCCCCAGGTAGATAGGTTAGGTAAGGAGCAGGTAAGCTCGGAGGCAACTGCAGTGGTGGAGGTGTGCAGGTGGGTAGACCTGCTGGGAGAGCCACACGACCCAGTCCTGAAATTGTGCAAAGGCACAGGGAGTTGAAACGGGGGAGTGAGACCCCAAATTGATGAAGCACCACAGTTTGGTCAATGGGAATTTGGTTCTTAAAACCGCATAGAGGGTAAGATGGCCAATGGATTGGCAGGGTAAGACCCCGGGTAGTGTAAAGTGTGTCAATGTCATTTAGAAGGTAGATAGCATGGAAATCTCCTTGCACCATCTACATCCACTCACCTGAGGTAACGACGGTGCTCCACACCATGCCATGGTTTGTTGTTGTTATTTTTCTGTGCAAATGTTTGGAATGTGAGACGCATCATGACGTGGGTATGACATTGTGCTGATGTTCCATCTCTTCCTCCTTATGAGGATTGATGATGAATTGGTGATGGCAAATTTTGGTCAGAGGGATTGTGGTGATGAATTTGGTATATGGGAGATATGGGGAAGACGTGACGGTAGTGACAAATTTGTAAATGTGTAGGTTTTTGTAAATACGGGGAGGGGCAAGGGGGGGTAGTGTAGGTCACATGTGGGGGGCGTACGGTAGGGACGAGCTTTCTCACTTCGCTCTCCGTGCGCACCTCGTTCTGCATTACCTTGTTTGATGTGTACCCTTGCGCCTTGACCCATTACTCACCTGTCTTCTGTTCCCCTGTCTCCCACCCGAGGACTGTGCTCTCTGGGCACTGAGAGGAGCGTGCGGGGAGGTCGCGTCCGTGAACCCGAACTCCCGCAACCAGCATGCTTGCATTGATGCACCACTTATGGACCGCCGTTCTGCGGCCAAGCACCACTTTATGGACCCCACGTTTTGGGGCCTGGCACCTCTGCTGGGGACCGGCCATGGTGGCCAGGTAATCTCACTTGTGGCCCAGGGTAAAGGTGGCACCTATGCCAGACAGGTGGACCACCCTTAGTTGGCCCCTGTGGCCCTAAATAAAAAGTGGACGCGTTGGTGCCTTTTTATTTCCAAATAGGCCGCAAGTAGAGAAAACATCAGGAAGAACATCAGCCCAGCAGAGAAGAGGAAGACCACCACCAGTTGTTTTTTTTTGTGTGTTATTATGATGAACTGGTGACTGTTGCACCGAATGGTGCTTTTGGTGATTGGTGCTTTGGTGTTTATTGGTGCTGGTGCGTCGATGCAATGCATGCTGTCTCCTCCCCTCCCAACAGGAATTTCTTTTTGTTTCCCTGAAAGAAAAATCACAGGTCCTGGGTTGCGTTTTGTAAATAGTCAAAATAATGTCACTGTAAATAATGCTCCCTCACCGTTCATGTTTAGTTTGAAGACAATTCCACAATTCGGTTAGCTGTGGGCGTAAATCTGTTAGATAGGGTGCAATGCAGCAGGGGGACATACTTATCTGTGTTTTAAAATTGTCGCACTCAGGGTCAGGTTAATTATAGAGTGAGTTACACCTACGTGCCACACTAAGCTAAATTTTTATAGGCCCGGGACGTGCCTGAAGGAAGGAGGGTGCAGTGTAACGGATTTGTGAATCCTGTATAATTGTTGTAAATATCACCCTCTGTAAATGTGGTGAATCTGTGTAAATACCCCCATAATGGTAAAGGTCAAAGGTCGTCCCCATTAGTTAATTCATCGCATACACCTAGCCAATCTCAGAACCTCTAAATAGTTATTCCCTTATTATGTGTTCCAGTTTAAGACTCTGTTGCCCAGTAATTGACACTCCATTGCACCGAATCAAATAAGGATAGCTCCCCTTCAATAATGACATTTCCCAGCCGAACTCTCCCTCTCTGGGTAACGAAGCTTAACAAGCGTGGGGTGCGCGCCCCCTCAACTGGCCTGGCTTTGGGAGCGGCGTTCGCTGTTATGATGAATATGTGCTCCGTGCTCTGTTGGACAGGAAGGGCGGGGTCGTCGGGAAGAGGCAAGCCCAGGGCGGGCCACGAGGGGCAGGGCTGTTCAGCCCCATGCCCAAATAAGGATACAAGCCCGTGGCTCGCCACGAGGGGCGGGCTGTTCAGCCCCATGCCCAAATAAGGTAGCAAGACCGTGGCATTGCCATATAAGGCAACGAAACAGAGCACGGGGGAGGGCGGGACCCAAAGAGAGGGGGGCGTGTCACACCTGCGTTTGAGGTATGAGAGAAGCGTGCGACGATCGCGCAAGGAGAGAACGAGAGGACCGGAGCAGATGACCGAAAGAGCCCGAGGAGTGTCAAGGCAAGAACGAGCCCTGCCGCATGGAACGACCAAGACACGTGTGCTGCCGCCGCCCTGCTCGCTCCCAGCCCGGAAAGGACCTGCTTGCTGTGCACCCTGCTCAACCTTCCAGGCTTGTGGTTCGACCTTCCTCTCCCTCCAGCCAATCCACTCTGCAATTCCCCATTCGTGTACGTGAGTTTGTTTTGTGCGTCTTGTCCCTGGGGTTCAGTAAGACTGTATAGTATAAGCTAGGTTTTGCACTGTGTCCTTCTGATTCTTCCATTTCCTTGTATATTACTTTGATTGCTTTTCTTCCTTGAGTTGTGTGTAAATAATAATAAATCCCTGTTCTTCCTACTTTGTCTTCTTCTTCACATTCGGTCGCTTTAGAGGTTTCCAAATTGAGTATACGTGGCGCGATTCGGCCGACGCATATGAACCGGGTTTAGCCCCTTTGATAAATGGCTCACGCCGCAGTTCGCTTCGCTCGGCGCAACCAATCTATTACGCTGCGGCCGTGAGCGGGGAGGTGTTTCCTTGCGTACCGGGAGGCGCTGGTATTTAGGTCATAGGACGGTTGGGCCTAATACCCTACCCAGTGCTGACCGGGCATGACGTCATACCCTCGGGACCACGTCGGTCAGCCATAGACGAGGGGATTAATCCCCCCTCGATAAGGGGGAAAGAGGCCAACATTGGGTTCCGTAACAATATATATATATATATATTAACATATACATATATATATTGTTGCGGATCTCACCGTCGGCCCCTTTTCCCCTTACCAAGGAGGGATTAATCCCCTTGTCTGCGACTGACCGACGTGAGTCCTGAAGCTGTCCAGCTCCCTCCAGAGAGGCAGGTGAGCAACCTCGTTCGAGACCGCGGACAAGATGTTATTTGCCGAGCGAATTAGCAGCCGCGGCTCGAACCATTAACAAAAACTAGACCCGATTCTTATTCGTTGGCCAAATCGTGCCACAGGTATTCAATGATGGAAAAGACAAGGACGAACGGATGTGAAGAAAAGAAGGCAGAGTAAGGAAGAACAGGGATTTATTACCAATATTTACAAGACCAAAGAAACCAAGGAGAAGGAAAAATACAAAAATAATGACAGAAGCAGCAGACACAGTGCAATACTAGCTTACCTATACAGTCTTACTTATTCCCTGGGACAACACGGACAGACAGACGACAGTCACACTTACACGGGGATGATGACCGGAATGGTAGGAGGTGGATGGCTGGACGGATGAGGAGGTGGGACCACAGGGCTGTAAGGTTCAGCTGGATGCAGGAGAACGGCCGGGCCGGGAGTGAGCAGCCGCCGACTCTCCACACTTCTGTTCGCACGGCGGCGTTGCTTCACGGCCGCGGATCGAACCGCCGTTAAAGCTCAACTCCACCCAGCTGCGGTGGATTCAGCTGCGGTGGATTCCTTACTCATCTGCTGTGGGGGCTTCCTCGGTTATCTGCTCCAACTGGACTCACAGCTCCTCCTTAACTAGGACTGGACTCAACTGGGCTCCGGTAGACTGTGGGTGGGAGGCTCCGGGCGACGGGTTATATAACCACGCCCTACCAAGCCATGGCCACACCTTACCAAGCCGTGCCCACCGAGTCCTGGTTGGGCGCAAGGGCTTTCCTGGCTCCACCCTCTGAAGACGAGGTGCGGGCCACGCCCGTAATGTAGCTCCTCCCCCTTCTTCTCCGAGGCTTGACCACGTGCGTAATGGAGTTTGGGGTGAAGAAAACCGCCCAATGCAATGACACTTCGGAGAGAGGATTGGGGGAAACTTAAAAATGGAACTATCTTATTCTCATTTTGTGCAATGCAGAGTCAACTAGTGGGAAACAGAGCCTTAAGCTAATACACATAATAAGGAAATAACTATTTAGAAGGGTATATGATTTTCTACGTGCATGCGATGGATTAACTAAGGGGAGGACCTTTGACCTTTACACAACGGAGGTATTTACAAGACTCATGACACTATTTACAATTGACAGAGGGTGATATTTACAACAATTATAGGATTCTCAAATCCGCAACACTGCACCCTCATCCTCCAGGCAGGGCCCGGGCCTATAAAACTTAACTTAGTGTGGCACGTAGGTGTAATTCCCTCTACAATTAACCTGACCCTGAGTGTGACAGTTTTAAAACACAAATAAGTATGTCCCTCTGCTGCATTGCACCCTGCCTAACAGATTCACGCCGACAGGATAACCGAATTGCGGAATGGTTCTCAAACTAAACATGTACGGTGGGGAGCATTATTTTCAAGTGACGCTGATTGTATTTACACTGCAACCCAGGACCTGTGATTTTTCTTTTGGGGGGGGGGGGGGGCGGGAGACAGCCTGTCATTCTTCTTCTTCTTGTTTTTGCGGCCTGTTTGGTGGAAATAAAAAAAATGCACAAAACGTGTCCGTTTTTTATTTATGGCCCACAGGGGCCGACTATGAGTGGTTCACCTGTGGGCTTGGTGCCATCTCACCGGGGGGGCCTCCGAGGCCCAATCACTGCAACCAAGGGTTAAATTTCTTGGGAACGCGATGTTGCGTCTCGCACCTCAATCGACTATAAAATTTGGACACCCTGGTACTACGATTACCTCCCGCTTGACAAGAGAAAGACAATCATGAAAATTTTTTAATTCCGAAAGCCGAGCGCAATTTGCACCCAGCGGGTGTCAAACTCACAACCTTCGGACACCGAGTGTACACGTGGTTTGAATCCCATTCTCCTGACACCAGTTGTTGCGTGACTACCCTTGGTGAACACCGCAGGGTAACACGGATGACCAAACGAGCTTAATGCGTTCAGTTAAATGGCGGAGTTAATACATTCATTCAGAACAACTGAACCTTCAGAACATTTATAAGGCTTCTCTTCTGTGTGTGTTCTTTGATGCGTTTGTAAATCTGATGAACGAGCAAAATCCTTGCTGCACACAGGACATTTATAAGGCTTCTCTCCTGTGTGTGTTCTTTGATGTGTTTGTAAATCTGATGAATGAGCAAAATCCTTGCTGCACACAGGACATTTGTAAGGCTTCTCTCCTGTGCGAGTTCTTTGATGTGTTTGTAAATGTGATGAATGAGCAAAATCCTTGCTGCACACAGGACATTTATGAGGCTGGTCTCCTGTGTGTATTCTTTGATGTGTTTGTAAATATGATGAACAAGCAAAATCCTTGCTGCACACAGGACATTTATAAGGCTTCTCTCCTGTGTGTGTTCTTTGATGTCTTTGTAAATATGATGAACAAGCAAAATCCTTGCTGCACACAGGACATTTCTAAGGCTTCTCTCCTGTGTGAGTTCTTTGATGTCTTTGTAAATCTGATGAATGAGCAAAATCCTTGCTGCACTCAGGACATTTATAAGGCTTCTCTCTTGTGTGTGTTCTTTGATGTGTTTGTAAATGTGATGAATGAGCAAAATCCTTGCTGCACACAGGACATTTATAAGGCTTTTCTCCTGTGTGTGTTCTTTGATGTGTTTGTAAATGTGATGAATGAGCAAAATCCTTGCTGCACACAGGACATTTATAAGGCTTTTCTCCTGTGTGTGTTCTTTGATGTGTTTGTAAATGTGATGAACGAGTGAAATCCTTGCTGCACACAGGACATTTATAAGGCTTCTCTCCTGTGTGAGTTCTTTGATGTCTTTGTAAATCTGATGAATGAGCAAAATCCTTGCTGCACACAGGACATTTATAAGGCTTCTCTCCTGTGTGTGTTCTTTGATGTGTTTGTAAATATGATGAACGAGCAAAATCCTTGCTGCACACAGGACATTTATAAGGCTTTTCTCCTGTGTGTGTTCTTTGATGTGTTTGTGAATGTGATGAACAAGTGAAATCCTTGCTACACACAGGACATTTATGAGGTTTCTCTCCTGTGTGTTTTACTTGATGACATTTCAATGTTGATAACCAAGACAATTCCTTGCTGCACACATTGCACTTGTATGGCGTCGCCCGTCTGTGTGTTGCTTGACATCTCTTTAAAGCCTTTAATGAGATAAATGTTTTCTTGCAAACAGAACACTTGTACAGCTTCTCGTTCCTTTCAATTTTCTTGAATGTCGGACTACAATTGTTCTTAGTCAATACACTGCTATTGTTGTTGACTTCCTGATAAGAAGTCTGTGTCATGTTCTGATTGAATGAAACTTCACTGTCAAACAATTGCGAACTTGACTTGGAATAAAAAACCAATTTCAATTGATTCTCTGCAAAGACAATTCAAAAAACCATCAATAAATCACAATTGCTGTGAAACATCATCATTTAAAAAAGCAGAATGAATAGTACTCCATTACCATTGAAAACTGGCCCTGTGTCTATTCTTATCTGCCATGAGGTGGAACCGAAAGTAAAGGATCAATGTTTAAGGTCTCGTGACAAGAATGCTTTGAGATTTAGAGGTGGTTTCTATGTAAATGAAGGGTGCTGAACAAAATGGGTGGCAGTTATCCTTTCAAGATTGCTGACTTTTCTGGCTCCGTGCCATAAACCAATATAGCTGCCACCAGAATATAAATTGGCCCTAACGTACCAGACGTGGTTCATGTGTTTTTTCATACATTTTATAATTAATGGATGTCAGGGAATACATTTTTACCAGAAAATAATATTTATATTTAAAGTAAATGTCCAAATCCCAAGAAGGCTAGCAAAATCTAAGATTGCCACTAAAATCTCTCCCACTCTCCTTTCCTCCTGTGTGGTGGCCCTGAATTTGTGAAGGTGGGGGTACACCATCCTATATTTGGGGGATCTATGGGTCGCTATTACGAGATCATCAGCTGTCTCCATGCTTGTTCAACACACAGAACTGAACTGTCTGGGGTATGCAACAACAACAACATGCTGGCTGATGTACGGCTTTGTTGATAGAGTGACAGCAACAAGATTTAAAAAAACCCAACAACAAGCCATTGAATCAGAAATTTACCGCCGTGCATGTACCCTCTTTTACACCACCTCATTTAATACGTCAAACTAGTTATTCATGCCCGTAGTTTGTGTCCTTCATGATGTCCTTAAAAACAGTACGTTTCTTGTTTGGAAGGATTTTAAATTTTGTTTGATTGGCAGACGAACAGACAGGCTGAAGTAATTCCTATATAGCAAGTGTGAATGCACGCTCAAGACGAGACTCCATCAAATTTAGAGCCAACACACTCCTAAGCTGCACGTTCATATTCCGATTAGTGTTGAACGATATTCAAAATATGAAATTAAAAGGAAAGTATGTCGTTCCTCAAACACAGACTGACAGTGACATTTGTCAGACAGATCGAGTGAACCAATTGTGTCACCCCACTTTCCGCTACGCACGCAAGACAAAAGGAAACATCCCAATAAGCCGAGGATGTCTTCATTGAATGATCTTATGACAGGGGTCATGCTTAATTTTTTTTTTTTTGAGGTCTGCCGGGCCACCAAATAGTCCATGGGCCAAACCTGAAAATTTGACCCATCGGTACCATCTCTGGTGGCAAAGCCTCACTGTTTTTTTCATAGTTTAGGGCCTAGAGATTATGAATTGAGGTGATAGCAGTGTGAAATTGGCAGCTTTCTGGTAGTTATCACCTCTCAAACATCACCCTACCGCTATAATTTGAAGCCCAAAATTTGGGGGTAGGGGAAACTAAAATGACTGTAGTTTCGCTCTGGGTGGGTCAATCTTAACAATATATCACTCATAATGTCCGTCTATGTACCCTCTATCTTAATCATGAAGATTTATGCAAAATATTTCATTATGTAGGTCACCAGAGGTCAAAAGGTCACCAATTTTAGGGGTTGCCCAAAATTGACCATCGGGCAAGTCATGTTGCTAGAATAAAGTAACAAATCACCCAATGGTGATTTAAACACTTGGAATGCATATTTTAGAGGTCTTCAGATGATTCTAAGGTGGACATTATTGAGTTGCTTTTGCAAAATTTTATTTCAGAGCAATTCATTTTGAACCATTCCTTGTAAATACCTAAAATCCAGGGTTTCGGGGGTAGGGGAAACCATAATGACTATAGTTTTTGAGTGGATTGACCAAAATTGAAAATCTAATAGTCAAATTGTATGTCTATGTACGCTCGATCATAATGACACTAGATGATGCAAAATTATTCAAATGTGTAGGTCATCAGAGGTCAAAAGGTCACAAATTTTAGAAGCTACCAAAATCGTCTTTAGCACAACTTATTCTACTAAAACAAAGTAGTAAAAATGAACAAAAAGTAATATCAACTTCCAGAAATTCTATTTTTGATGTCTTTAGGTAATGTTGAGGGCTTGGAAAGTAACCTGAGTATTTTGAGTTCTCAATCTTCATCATCATCATCATCATCATCATCATCGCAATCTGATTCAATATCAACTGTCATCTCCAGTTCATCCTCCTCATTTCGCTGGTTTTCGCAAGTTTGTAATTTACACATCGGCGTACATTTCAACCCATTGTCTATTCAGCCACACTCTCCCTTTTTGCAAAGTCGTTTGCACTGCCAGGCCATCATTTCCAACACAGCTTCAGTTTTCCTATTTTGTTAGTTTTCCTTGTTATAGAGCCACAAAGGTGACTGACAAAACTGAAGCACCAAGTTGAGTTTGTCTTGGAGCCTACGCCATTGTGGTGAACATCGAGGAAAAAGCGGACATCAAGAGAAATACGAACGTGGTCCGTTGCCACACGAACTGCCGGCACCTCACACGATGCTGGAGCCTCTTCCCTGAAGGTGGACACCGAAAGGCTAAATGAGGTATGCTGCCATGTGGATCGCATACGAAACGAACCCTTACGTGGGATATCTGGCAGACTCCAGAGGGGAGGGGCCCTCATTGAAGAGGGGAAGGGGTCGATGTTGAGAAGGAGAGGGATTTTGAGTCAAGTCAAAAAAATGAATGTACGGGAAGCACTGCTCACACCGGGTGTGATAGATCGAGACGGGGCTTTGTGAATAGACATGACTCCGATGAACCGCGGGAAACTCCGGATGCCAGAGGCGAGGGTGTGGAGGTGGATGGGAGGGATTGTGAGAGGAAGGGGAAGGATGAGCGTGAATGCTCACGAAAAGCTGCGAATAATCTTACTATAATTCACCAAATGTCCGTCCGAAAATGGCTGAACCGATCGCAACGATATTTTTGGTGGGTAATCCTGGGACCCCCTGGAGTAAAATAGGCTTTATTGGTTTTCCAATTTTCCAGTTTTTCCAAACACGATGGAATAATATTTCACGATGGCTTTTCACGACAAACACGATGGTTTTTATTGAAATTCTATAAATACTGTTTAGATTTTGATGAGAATTTAGATCCTGCCGCAATGCGGAAGTGGACAGATGATGGCAAATGCACGGGTTTGATAATATCCAAATACAACCATCATTTAACCAATAGGCCTGGTGTTGGCTTAGCGGTTAGGGTGCCGGCTTGGGATCCCAGGATCCTGGGTTTGAATCCCGGTCGATCACTGAATTAACGCCAGGGGGGTTGACTCAGCCTGTCATCCTTCCCAGGTCGGCAAATTGAGTACCAGCTTGCTGGGATGAATGATCACGGTGTGTACCCCGGTTTAGAATAGGTACACCGTATCCCTGCGCATCGTAAGAGGCGACCAAGGGTTGGCGCCAGGAAGGGCATCCGGCCATAAAAACATTGCCTCAAACAGGGAACCATGATTGTCATGGGGCCCGCAAGGCTAACCCCCGCTCTAGCAGGGAAAATGACCTTAAAACGATCATTCATTCATATATTCATTTAAAACAGTATTTTGTTGAAGTATCAATTGATGATTGGAATCACCATTGACGGGGTATGGAAAAACGTACCCGTTTGTTTGCGAACGGGTACGTTTTTCATGGAAGTACTTCACGAACTTGTTGTCCATGTCTGACGTGTGACTCAAGGTGCTACAGGAATGTGGAATTTATTGGTTTCACCCTTTAGCATTCACCATTTCTGCATTGTCTGTTTGCTTCTGGCCTCCCACCCGTGCGGAGCGGAGGGGACGGAGGGGTGAATGCAAAGTCAGCCATTGTCAGCCATTGCTGACACTGGATCTGATGGATTGAGACAGGGCTTTGTGGGCAGGCGTGGCTCCGATGAACCGCGGGGCATTCCGGGTGCCAGGGGTGGGGTCTGGGGGAGGGTGTGAGTGGCGGGGCCGTGGCTGGGGTCCCCACGGGAGTATGGAGACGGGGAATGACGCGTGGTGTGCACGTCTCTGTGATGGGCGGGTCGGGGCGGCACTGTGGGGCAGACCATGGTGATACATTCATCGAGGTGCCGAGAAATGTTGGGGTGCCGACGCTGACGGCAGATGTGGGGCCTGGCAATGGGGGTGGGAGTGAAGCAAGCGGAATGCAATGCTGAGAAACTCATGCACGGTCTAGACTCTTGGGTGGGCTGCACTGTGGGTCACAGGGGGAGGGGCCTTCAGTGGAATGGGAGGAGGTAATGAAGATGGGCACAGGGAAACGATGGAACATCTTGTGTTGATAAAAAGAAGAAAAATATCTCAAGCAAAGAGTCGCAGGCCTCCTATAGGGGAAACCCTATGCCTGTGCGGCCAGTCTGAGCCTCAGGAAAGTGCACTGTAAAAAATAATAACTGTACCTTCTCAAGCGAGGAAATAGATCACTTTGGGAAGAGACATGATTACGCACCACAGCAAGAAGCTTCGAAAGTGCTGACTGTCTCACCATCAAAGACAATACTCCAGAGGAGAAAACTACAAACGGAAACCAGGAGTGTTGAGGTGAAGGAGATAATCCTCCAATGCAGGATGTATTCCAATTTCCATACATGAAGCATGGGGGAGAAAGGTAAGGGTGAACGGTTCTGAAAAAAACTGGCATGAGGGCGGAGACAGTCCCCCTTGATAATGTGAGAAGGTCTTTTCAACAATTAAAGATATCTAGATAAAGATAGAATGGAAGAGATAACATCTCAGGCAAGGCAACAAGTGGCAGAAGAGATTAGAGTGAGGGGAGCTATGTGCATGCTTGAAGGTGAAGACAGAGATGGCAGGAGGGATTGTAAGAGGAAGGGGAAGGCCGAGCATGAAATGCCTACTTTGAAAGCAAATACCTATTTTGGGGGGCAATCGACCCCCCCAAAGGGGCAGATTTTTTTTCAATGGCATGAACATACTTTGGTACATCACTGGACGTGAAGGTTGTGGTCAAGTTTCATCGAAATAGTGGTGGAATGTTTTGGAAAAGAAAGGTTGAATCAGTCTCCACTCTCTTTGCTTGGATTTTTTTCCCGATGTTTAAAATCATTATTCTATTAAAATTGAAGCATCAACTTGATTGCTGCGGGGTGTATCGTTTGC
This sequence comes from Myxine glutinosa, assembly GCF_964187855.1. Lineage (NCBI taxonomy): Eukaryota > Metazoa > Chordata > Myxini > Myxiniformes > Myxinidae > Myxine > Myxine glutinosa. The sequence goes on along the minus strand of NC_136265.1, from coordinate 65,009,066 downwards.
TATGCACTCTCTCATTACTGTAGCATGTCATCTACCCTTATCCCCGTATTCCTTTTAATAAACCCATTTTAATTATACGAGATGTTTTCCCACCTTTTACCTTCAGCGTGCTGCCTTGTTCGGCCTCAGATCGATTATTGGGTTTTGAAAATTGTAAAGAATAGTTAATTGAACGCAGTATACATTTAGTAAGCTCAACGATCTTCTGGAGCAGCCAAAGCTCCTGATGCCTAAGCGACGTTTGTCAGAGCCATTGATGCGACACAAGCTTGACTGTGTGCACACTGTATAAACTGATCAATCCTTCGACATGATGTTGAATTCAAGCCTTTCATTGATAATCAACCAAACCAAGTGGAGCTGTGCTGTGTGTTCTGTGCATGGCTCTGCTTACCTTCATGCATCTTAGGAGCATTCTTCAGCTCCCAGAGAGAAAAAGCACAAGGTTCCTGCTTTACACACTCATTGCTCAAAGCATCCTGGGAACTCTGAGAGAAGTCACTTTGAAAATCTTCCATCTTCACTGGATGAACCAGATCTAAAAACAATATGATCTCATGTTATTTAAGTAAAGAGATAAAATGAATACCAAAAAAACAAGGAGAAAAAGACATCAAATGTCGAAGTCCCTGCGGTTTTAGTTATTTTTCTGTGCAGAGTTGAAGGCCGCCAGTCGGCCATCTTTGCTCAGATTACAAAACAAAATCTTTTACATATGTATACTCTCATGTATTGTCCATGTGGCAAGTGTAAACAAAATTCATCCATGCATGTCCAATAAATGGTTGGAGACACATTTCAGTAATACACTGGCTGAAAGTCGGCCATCATTGTTCTGATTTCCAAAAAAAATGACATGCATATGTAAGCCATCATTCATGATCTGTGTGCCAAGTTTGAACAAGATCGGTAAATGCATGTTTGAGAAATGGTTGAAGAAATTCCCTTTTGATAAACCCATTTTAATAATGAGACGTTTCCCCCAACTTTTACCTCACGCATGTTGCACCGCCTTGTTCAGCCTCGGATCAGTGATTATTGGGGTTTTCAACATCAGGTTTTGTTTTTACAACTAAAATAGCCGCCAGCCGGACATCTTTGATCACATTGTGGATCAAAATTATTTGCACATACAGTATATATCTTCATGTGTTGCCTTTGTGCCAAGTATGAACAAAATAGGGTCCATACATGCCAGAAATATGGTTGAGGACAGATGTATTAACGAATGGATGGACGGAAAAGACCCAATGATATACAAATGTGCTTGTGATATACAAGGTGGAGGTAGAAGAAGCAATTTGCATCAGATGTTGTCATTGTGACAATAATGTCAGGCAGAATGTGATCATCCCTCGTATAAGGGATCGTGTGGTAACTGTGATCTCATCCTATGATCAAAGGGTGTTTGCACATTGCATTTAGTTGATCTTGAGGAAGGCATCACTGGGCTTCTACGTCCTGAAGAAGTTTCTGGCTGTTAACAAATAGCAAGTGCAACCACTTCACAAGAGGAAAAAGAAAGAAAGATAGAAGCGCATTCCACTCCAAGCACTTTGGCGCACCCTGCTACGTACATGGCGAACGCACAAATATTATTAGCCTCGCTCGAGGGTATTGCATTTGACTCAGTTTGTCTGTCTGTTTGTCCGCACACAATAAATGATTTTCTCTGCAACCGTTGGTCCGATTGACAGGAAATTTTCACCATAGGTGCGTCTCCTCCTGTATAAGTTTTAAATGATAATTATGACGTCATATGTCATGTGGTACAGTCACCATCTTGGAAAAACCGAAAAAATGCACCTCTTTATCTCTGAAAGCGCTGCATAGAAAAAATTGAGACATGGCTCATTGTAAAGAAATCTCCATGTGGGATAACATACAGTCACGTGAAAAAGTAAGTACACCCCATGTAAAGTTGACTTTTTCAACATATTTCAACATACAGCTATTTGATCTTCATTTCAGCAATATTGAGAGATAAATGCATGCTGTTGTTGTTCCGCCCCCCTTTTTTCTCGAACCGACCGCATGGTCAATGGCGGCCAAGGCGAACGCTAACCAAGGTGCGTAACAGAATTGGGAGGGACAAGGCACCGTCTGTAGGTGCGCATAATGGCGCCGTTTGGAGAGAGCGATTGGGAAATGAGCGAATGGGGCCGATCTTATTTAATAATAATAATAATAATAATAATAATACATTTATTTTATATAGCGCTTTTCAAGAAGCCCAAAGATGCTTTGACAGCACAAAAAACAAGTGCAAAAAGACAAATATAAATCGGTAAATAATCAAAGCAAAAGGAAGGAGAAGGAGAAGAGATAGTCAGGGGTTAAATGCTGTGGGTTAAATGTTAAATGCAGTGTTGAACAGGTGTGTCTTGAGTGATGTTTTGAATGTGGTGAGTGAGGAGGAGTCTCTGATGGTGTGAGGTAGTGAGTTCCAGGGGGTGGGAGCAGCGATGGAGAAGGCCCTGTCCCCCCAGGATCTAAATTTGGTCTGGATGGGGGGGCTGGGGGCGGGACAGGAAGTTGGCACCAGCAGAGCGGAGGTTGCGGGTGGGAGTGTGTCTGTAGAGTGATTAATGCAACGCAGATTCAACTATTGGGAACACGGCCTTATCTAGACACATGATAAGGAAATAACTGAGATTTCTAAGGTGACCTACATGTTGCATATGGACTAATTAAGGGTGCGACCTTTAACCTTTTAATAATGGAATATTTACAAGAATTATTTACAAATTGAGGGTTCTAAAACCGCAACACTGGTCAATGGTGTTTGGAGCGAGCGCTAAGGCGACGAAGGCTCAATGCCGCTAATCAAACCACGTGACAATTTGGGGAGACTGTTGGGGAGACCATGTGACTGTTGCGGATTCGGGGGTCGGCGCTCCCCTTATCAAGGTGGGGGTGGGGGAAAGGAAAGAGAGAGACAGAAAGACAGAGACAGAGACAGAGAGAGAGAGAACAAATGATGAATTGCGAAAGATGATGGGAATAGAGCCTATGATTGATGCTGTGAAGAGGAATAGGTTGAGATGGTTTGGTCATGTGTTGAGGAAGGATGACAGTAACTGGTTGAAAAGAGTGATGGAAATGAATGTAGAAGGAAGTAGAGGACGGGGAAGACCGAGAAAGACTTGGCTAAAGATGGTCGAAGAAGAAATGCGGGCAAGGGGGTTAACAAGGGGAGATGCAGAAAAAGGGGCAAAATGGAGAACATTGTCACGGGGACCGCAAGGCTATCCCCCGCTCTTGCAGGGAAAATGGCCTGAAAATGCCTGTTGTTGTTAATAATAATAATAATAATAATACATTTATTTTATATAGCGCTTTTCAAGAAGCCCAAAGGTGCTTTAACAGAGTACAAAAAACAAGTGCAAAAAGACAAAAATCAATAGGTAAATAATGAAAGCAAAAGGAAGGAGAAGGAGAAGAGATAGTCAGGGGTTAAATGCTGTGGGTTAAATGTTGAATGCAGTGTTGAACAGGTGGGTCTTGAGTGATGTTTTAAATGTGGTGAGTGAGGAGGAGTCTGATGGTGTGAGGTAGTGAGTTCCAGAGGGTGGGAGCAGCGATGGAAAAGACCCTGTCCCCCCAGGATCTGAATTTCGTCCGGATGGGGGGGGGGGGTCAGGAGGTTGGTACCAGCAGAGCGGAGGTTGAGGGTGGGAGTGTGTCTGGAGAGGAGGTCAGTCAGGTAGGATGGGGCCAGGTTATGGAGGGCTTTGCAGGTCAAGAGGAGGATTTTGTGCTGGATTCTCTGGGGGATGGGGAGCCAGTGAAGCTTGTAAAGGACGGGGGTGATGTGGTCACGGGTCCGGGAATGGGTGAGTAGACGGGCAGCGGAGTTCTGAATGTATTGGAGTTTATTGGTGATTATTGAGGGTGAACCAGAGAGGAGGCTGTTGCAGTAGTCCAGACGGGAGGTGATGAAGGCGTGGATGAGGGTTTCAGCAGCCGTGGAGGAGAGGGATGGACGGATGGACGGATGGACGGCTATTTTGATCTTGGCATGGTGACGCCGCACACTTCAACAACAAGCAACAAACCAAACTAAATGTCTGAGGTTTAAATAAGACAGGTTCCTCCAAGATCCTCTCTAACGATGTTCTAATCATTTGCACCTGAGCTGGTGCATCTCATTCTAATTTTAGGTATTTGAAGTCGTGATAAATGTAGGAGTGTATTTACTTTTTCCACATGCGAAATTTGCATTGATGTTTATTTAAATTAGACAATGGACTACAAAATGTAAATGTTTCATGATATTTGTTGTATTATATCACCTTTATCCATCAATATTGTTGAAATGAAGATCAGATAGCTGTATGTTGAAATATGTTGAAAAAGTCGAAACTTTACATGGGGTGTACTTACTTTTTCACCTGACTGTATCCCCCCAAAAAAAGGATGATGCCATTTAGCAACAACTTCGACGTGTTGCAGGTCTGAAAGAGCTTCACGTGGTTGTTGTTATTGCTCTTGTTGTTCTTCTTGACGGGGGTCGATTTTTGAAACGTGTACCCATTGGTCAGCCAGCTGCCGGACCCACGCACCTTTGTCACTTGACTCCACCCATCATGGCACCCAGACAAAATAATATGGCCGCGATCTTGGTTTTCTGGTGGGCCGAAGACATCAGGCCTGAAGGTCTCTGCTGATTATACACTGCTCAGGTTTGTTGCGTTAAATTTCCATTGTCTTTGTTGGGGTTGAATGTCAGTCATGATAAGGAGCCCCCAAAAATCTAATCAATGTCGAATATAAAATATTCGTAAGATTTATGCAAGTCCGTCAGCACGCAAGGTATGCGGCTCCCTAAAAAAATTGCGTTGTGTAATTTTTGAACAGCGCCATGTTTGGGTTAAGCGGTCCGTGACCATGCGACAAATCAGCTCGTTCTGATATAAACCTGGGAGGGCTGACATGGATGAGATGTGTCAAGTTAATCTTTTATAGCGCTTTAAATGTGTGTTTCCCACTTGCGTTGTTCTTCTTTTCAGAGTGCACTATTTTATCAAGTACTGTACAATAAAAAACAATAAAATTTTAATCAACAATTTTTGACTTGCTAAAGGGGCCAGATTGGGAACCTTTTTTTGGCCGTTCAACGATTACCATATTAATCCCTCATATACATTTTGTAAAGTGTATCCAAAAGTGATTTTAAAAGAAACGTTCAGGAAAAAGCTGTTTGTCACATCTGAGCCACGCTTCAATCTACGTTATTGCACTGCATTGACAGTCCTCCATGAGCCTTGACAAAAATAAGTGACTCCACCAAAACCAAAACACAACCAAATACAACCATTAAAATACAACCAAAAAAAGATTCAGGACATTTTAAAAACAATCAAACTTGAGAAGTGGAAGTGGGCAGGACACATCAGCAGAAAAGCAGATAACAGATGGACAACAGCTGTGACTGCAGTTACACCAATCAAGGGTAGCAGTCGTCAAGGAAGAGAATTGCCCAAACAGTGCAGACATCAGCCAAACAGTGCAGACAAACACTGTGGGACAGTAAATTGGAATGAGAAGACTGGGGACCGGAACATTTGGCGTGCCGAGGTTTTCGTCCACCATTGGGCTGACAACGGCTGCTCTGATAAGCCTTGACGTCGAAATAATCTCCTTTAATTTTTCCTTTCCATCCTCAATTATTGCCACAAGTGAATTCAAAATTCACAATCGATTGATATCTGTAGCATGTCACCTCTGCAAGATTTATTTTACTTCCACCTCATTTAGAAAAAAAACAAGTCATTCTAAAATTTTAACACCAAAGCAAACCGAGCATTCATGATTTTTTTTTTCTGAACATTTAGCTGAAGGTTTCTGAACATTTTAGAAGGAAAGGGTTGCAGCCAGAAGGGGATAAACCATAGAAAAATGATTCGCTTTCTTTCCATCAAATGCTTTGTCCGAAAATGTTAATATATAGTAAATCTCATCGCAACACGAATCCCTTGGTAGTGACTGTAAAGTTACTGGAGGTTAAAATATATCATCTTCTATAAATTAAAGTCGCGGCAGTTTTGTGTCCGTCCATCACACTACGTCATTATGTCTATGATGTCATTGCAGCGTACGACATTTTCATTTACTCGTTCCCCCGCTCACTACCAGAGCAACAATAGATCATTCCGCCTTGGTGTATATATATTACAGTCGATCTATGGTCAGGTCTCAATAACATTGGGTGTGTGTTCATTTACCAAGTTTCTTGTGGAGAGATTGCAAAGTGGTTTCAGCATTCGAGCAAGCACTCCATTCAAAACCATTGAGAAACGGCTGGCTTGGCAAGTGCTAGCTCGCAGCTTGGTAAATGAGCACACCCCCATCTTCCTCCCTTTCAGTTTTGTGTCAAACAGCAGGAAAAGTGGGTTTTATTGGTCGTTTTCAAAACAAAACCTGAAATGGTGGGTTTCAAAAGGCCACTACGAAAAATGCCACTTTAGCGGCAAGGTCATGTTTTATACCCCATTGTGGGGTATATAGATTACAGTAGATCTTCGCTCATCATATTCCCCCTTTCTCCCTCTGACCTGCTGTTCATGTTCCCCCATTCTATTTCTTCCCTGCTGGTCGTCTTCCCTCTTTCTCCCTCTTCTCTGCTGTTTATGTTCCCCCTTTCTCCATCTTCCCTCCTGTTCGTGTTCACCCTTTCTCCATCTTCCCTCCTGTTCATGTTCCCCCTTTCTCCCTCTTCCCTGCTATTCGTGTTCCCCCTTTCTCCATCTCCCCTCCTGTTCATTTTCCCCCTTCTGCCTCTTCCCTGTTGTTCGTGTTCCCCCTTTCTCCCTCTTCCCTGTTGTTCGTGTTCCCCCTTTCTCCCTCTTCCCTGCTGTTCATGATCCCCCTTTCTCCCTCTTCCCTGTTGTTCGTGTTTCCCCTTTCTCCCTCTGACCTGCTGTTCGTGTTCCCCCTTTCTCCCTCGTCCCTGCTGTTCATGTTCCCCCTTTCTCCCTCTTCCCTGTTGTTCGTGTTTCCCCTTTCTCCCTCTGACCTGCTGTTCGTGTTTGCCCTTTCTCCCTCTGACCTGCTGTTCATCTTCCCCTTTTCTCCCTCTGACCTGCTGTTCGCGTTCCCCCTTTCTCCCTCTTCCCTGTTGTTCATGTTTCCCCTTTCTCCCGCTGACCTGCTGTTCATGTTCCCCCTTTCTCCCTCTGACCTGCTGTTCATCTTCCCCTTTTCTCCCTCTGACCTGCTGCTCGCGTTCCCCCTTTCTCCCTCTTCCCTGCTGTTCGTGTTCACCCTTTCTCCCTCTGAATTGCTGTTCGTGTTCCCCCTTTCTCCCTCTGACCTGCTGTTCGCGTTCCCCCTTTCTCCCTCTTCCCTGCTGTTCGTGTTCCCCCTTTCGCCCTCTGACCTGCTGTTCGTCTTCCCCTTTTCTCCCTCTGACCTGCTGTTTGTGTTCCCCCTTTCGCCCTCTGACCTGCTGTTCATCTTCCCCTTTTCTCCCTCTGACCTGCTGTTCATCTTCCCCTTTTCTCCCTCTGACCTGCTGTTCGCGTTCCCCCTTTCTCCCTCTTCCCTGTTGTTCGTGTTTCCCCTTTCTCCCTCTGACCTGCTGTTCATCTTCCCCTTTTCTCCCTCTGACCTGCTGTTCGTGTTCCCCCTTTCTCCCTCTGACCTGCTGTTCGTGTTCCCCCTTTCGCCCTCTGACCTGCTGTTCATCTTCCCCTTTTCTCCCTCTGAACTGCTGTTTGTGTTCCCCCTTTCTTCCTCTTCCCTGTTGTTCGTGTTTCCCCTTTCTCCCTCTGACCTCCTGTTCATCTTCCCGTTTTCTCCCTCTGACTAACTGTTCACGTTCCCCCTTTCTCCCTCTGACCTGCTGTTCATGTTCCCCCTTTCTCCCTCTGACCTGCTGTTCGCGTTCACCCTTTCTCCCTCTTCCATGCTGTTCGTGTTCCCCCTTTCTCCCTCTGACTTGCTGTTCGCATTCCCCCTTTCTCCCTCTTCCCTGCTGTTCGTGTTCCCCCTTTCTCCCTCTGACCTGCTGTTCATGTTCCCCCTTTCTCCCTCTGACCTGCTGTTCATGTTCCCCCTTTCTCCCTCTTCCCTGCTGTTCGTGTTCCCCCTTTCTCCCTCTGACTTGCTGTTCGTGTTCCCCCTTTCTCCCTCTGACCTGCTGTTCACGTTCCCCCTTTCTCCCTCTTCCCTGCTGTTCATGTTCCCCCTTTCGCCCTCTGACCTGCTGTTCGTCTTCCCCTTTTCTCCCTCTTCCCTGCTGTTCGTGTTCCCCCTTTCTCCCTCTTCCCTGCTGTTCGTGTTCGCCCTTTCTCCCTCTGACTTGCTGTTCGTGTTCCCCCTTTCTCCCTCTGACCTGCTCTTCGTGTTCCCCCTTTCTCCCTCTTCCCTGCTGTTCGTGTTCCCCCTTTCTCCCTCTTCCCTGCTGTTCGTGTTCCCCCTTTCTCCCTCTTCCCTGCTGTTCATGTTCCCCCTTTCTCCCTCTGACCTGCTGTTCGTGTTCCCCCTTTCTCCCTCTTCCCTGCTGTTCGTGTTCCCCCTTTCGCCCTCTTCCCTGCTGTTCGTGTTCCCCCTTTCTCCCTCTGACTTGCTGTTCGCGTTCCCCCTTTCTCACTCTTCCCTGCTGTTCGTGTTCCCCCTTTCTCCCTCTGACCTGCTGTTCGTGTTCCCCCCTTCTCCCTCTTCCCTGCTGTTCGTGTTCCCCCTTTCTCCCTCTGACCTGCTGTTCGTGTTCCCCCTTTCTCCCTCTTCCCTGCTGTTCGTGATCCCCCTTTCTCCCTCTGACTTGCTGTTCGTGTTCCCCCTTTCTCCCTCTGACCTGCTGTTCGCGTTCCCCCTTTCTCCCTCTTCCCTGCTGTTCGTGTTCCCCCTTTCGCCCTCTGACCTGCTGTTCGTCTTCCCCTTTTCTCCCTCTTCCCTGCTGTTCATGTTCCCCCTTTCTCCCTCTTCCCTGCTGTTCGTGTTCCCCCTTTCTCCCTCTGACTTGCTGTTCGTGTTCCCCCTTTCTCCCTCTGACCTGCTGTTCGTGTTCCCCCTTTCTCCCTCTTCCCTGCTGTTCGTGTTCCCCCTTTCTCCCTCTTCCCTGCTGTTCGTGTTCCCCCTTTCTCCCTCTTCCCTGCTGTTCATGTTCCCCCTTTCTCCCTCTGACCTGCTGTTCGTGTTCCCCCTTTCTCCCTCTTCCCTGCTGTTCGTGTTCCCCCTTTTGCCCTCTTCCCTACTGTTCATGTTCCCCCTTTCTCCCTCTGACCTGCTGTTCGCCTTCCCCCTTTCTCCCTCTTCCCTGCTGTTCGTGTTCCCCCTTTCTCCCTCTGACCTGCTGTTCGCGTTCCCCCTTTCTCCCTCTTCCCTGCTGTTCGTGTTCCCCCTTTCTCCCTCTTCCCTGCTGTTCGTGTTCCCCCTTTCGCCCTCTGACCTGCTGTTCGTGTTCCCACTTTCTCCCTCTTCCCTGCTGTTCGTGTTCCCCCTTTCTCCCTCTGACCTGCTGTTCGCGTTCCCCCTTTCTCCCTCTTCCGTGCTGTTCGTGTTCCCCCTTTCGCCCTCTGACCTGCTGTTCGTGTTCCCCCTTTCGCCCTCTTCCCTGCTGTTCGTGTTCCCCCTTTCTCCCTCTGACCTGCTGTTCGCCTTCCCCCTTTCTCCCTCTTCCTTGCTGTTCATGTTCCCCCTTTCTCCCTCTGACCTGCTGTTTGCGTTCCCCCTTTCTCCCTCTTCCCTGCTGTTCGTGTTCCCCCTTTCTCCCTCTTCCCTGCTGTTCGTGTTCCCCCTTTCTTCCTCTGACCTGCTGTTCGTGTTCCCCCTTTCTCCCTCTTCCCTGCTGTTCGTGTTCCCCCTTTCTTCCTCTGACCTGCTGTTCGTGTTCCCCCTTTCTCCCTCTGACCTGCTGTTCGTGTTCCCCCTTTCTCCCTCTTCCCTGCTGTTCGTGTTCCCCCTTTCTCCCTCTTCCCTGCTGTTCGTGTTCCCCCTTTCTTCCTCTTCCCTGCTGTTCGTGTTCCCCCTTTCTCCCTCTTCCCTGCTGTTTGTGTTCCCCCTTTCTCCTGATGTTGCCTTTGTTATGTTGTGTTCTAATCTGTTCTGTGTCGGAGGTCTTCCATAAGCCTCGACCATGTATGACAATGAAAAGTACTCAAACTACAACAACAACTTCAACTACAACTACAGCAATGTGCGTTTGTGGTTCAAACCTTCATGTTGAGGGAACGAATCATCGACGAACTCGGACTTCACCTTCACCTTCACCTTCACAATAACACCTGAAACAAAAACAATCCATTTAAACTAAACTTTCAGGAACCAGCAGAAGGTGACGGTGCAGAGAGAACGACACGTACCGGGTCCCGGGTCTTCATCCTCGGGTGGACCGACCCTGGACCCGCGATCTGAGGAAGAATCTCCCGGAACGGAGAGATCTCGGTTCATGGCGCACCGGAGGGGACTGGAGAGTGTAAACACTGTAAAGTGCAGTTAAGTACACGGATTTAAGGTAGTGTGTGGTCGTGGCGTCGTGTGCTAGCACTCGAGTACAAACCACGTGTTCCGGTAAAAACGAACCACGACCACGTGACGCGTTCCTTCCACAAACGAGACGATCTAATTCGCGATTTCCACACCACAGATTCTCCACGTTAACCACGTGATCGATACCAGGTACCCACGATGTCTTGTTTCCCCTTGTAAACATTTTTACATTACCTTTTATCATATCAACTAACTCCATATGTTTTATCCGTTTGTGTTCAATCATTGTCATTCCATAGAATAATTTTTCTCCATGTTCTGTGGTTCGTGTGTTCCGGAGCATTTGTGGGTGATACGATTAAAATGAAGTCTCACTCTTTGTCTCAATCTCACGTCGGAAACGTCATTTCCTGCATTCTTGGAAGTTTCTTCAGTTCCTTGTGTTCTTCCCTGGCACAACAATTCAGCAGATTCGCGACGACTAATGGGTCAAAATGGCGACCTGGTGAGAAATGTCCAGATGGAATCCTTAGTTAAAACAAGAATGACCGCACTGTGGTCACAACCTGCGACAAAATCTGGTAACAGGCCGATTAGGAATTAAACATTTAAAATAGTCTTTAAATATGAACAGCGTAAATGGGAAACACACCTTTAATGCGCCGTTAATAGCCGGCGAAGCCGGTGTTGTCAATAAACGAGTACGTATTATGTTGAAAACCTGATTATGCCTTGGTTCAAGAATCCGAAGCGCAGTGGGCGCAGCCATCTTGCGTGGGCGGAAGTGTGCATAACAAATTTAAAACGTTCATTAGGAGTTTCTTTCACCCGTCGTCGTTTGATTCACAATCTTATGCACCTCCGATGTATTAATAAAATAATTTAAGACCAACATCGGCCCGCACGGGCCTGGTTATCTTCAACAAAACGCGTCACCAAACACCGGACCCAATGAGAGTCGAGCATTTGCAAAAATATTTCTAAAATGAAAGCGCTCGATGATGGGCGCCATCGACCGGATGCGGAAGTGTGTATAAAACAATTGCGAAAAAGTTCAATCGGAGCTTGTTTCACCCGTCGTTCTTTGATTAATAATCTAATGAAACCTCTCATTTGTAATTAAAATACGTTAAGACCAACCTCGTTATCTTCAACGAAAATCGTCATCAAACACCAGAACCAATTATTATTTCGCGTTTCGGACGGTGAAAACGGCGTCAAATATTCTAACATTGACGAAGAATTATTTTTTAGAAATCTCGCGGCCGTACGTGATAGTTTTTCACGGCCAGAAATATGGTATAAGCGGTTTACATATTTAGTTTAGAAATACGGATATTTTTTCACGGCCGGAAATATCCGAAGTTGAGATGGATTTCACCGAATTAATCACTGCAAGCTAACTTCTTCTGGTGGACGAAGCTGCCGTGCCCGGAGAGTCAGAGAACCAGCCCTAGCGCCTGACAGCGACTGAAGTTAGAAGACTACACACTTACTGTGAAAACGTATGTTAATCCCAGTTAAAAATAGGCCTTAAGCTCGCACATCGTATAGTTACTTCCTTAAGCTTCTTGTGACATTTATTATATTGTATGCAGGTATGGCCATCGGGGAGGACTGTCTGCTCTTCTCTTTTACCAAGTCTTACCAGGTACGGTACCTACTACACCTACCTACTGCCAACTACATACTACCAACTACCTAACCTACTGATGCCATGGTGATGGGTAAAATAGTGGCAAGAGATATGCAGGTATTGGGGAGGACTGTCTGCTCTTCTCTTTTACCAAGTCTTACCATGTACGGTACCTACTACACCTACCTACTACCAACTACCTACCTACCTACTACCAACTACCTAACCTACTGATGCCATGGTGATGGGTAAAATAGTGGCAAGAGGTATGCAGGTATTGGAGAGGACTGTCTGCTGTTCTCTTTTACCAAGTCTGACCAGGTTCGGTACCTCCTACACCTACCTACTACCAACTACCTACCTACCTCCTACCAACTACCTAACCTACTGATGCCATGGTGATGGGTAAAATAGTGGCAAGAGGTTTTGGCTTTGCCGGCTCATTGCGGCTTTGCAGTCGGTACTAGTAGCCGGCGAAGCCGGTGTTGTCAATGAACGAGTACGTATTATGTTGAAAACCTGATTATGCCTTGGCTCGAGAATCCGATGCGCAGTGGAGGCCGCCATCTTGCGGATGCGGAGGTATGCATAACAAATTTAAAACGTTCATTAGGAGTTTCTTTCACCCGTCATCGTTTGATTCACAATCTTATGCACATCCAATGTATTAATAAAATAATTTATAGCCGGCGAAGCCAGTGTTGTCAATAAACGAGTCCGTATTATGTTGAAAACCTGATTATGCCTTGGCTCGAGAATCCGAAGTGCAGTGGAGGCAGCCATCTTGCGGATGCGGAAGTATGCATAACAAATTTAAAACGTTCATTCGGAGTTTCTTTCACCCGTCATCGTTTGATTCACAATCTTATGCACCTCCAATGTATTAATAAAATAATTTAAGACCAACATCGGCCCGCACGAGCCTGGTTATCTTCAACAAAACGCGTCACCAAACACCGGACCCAATGAGAGTCGAGCATTTGCAAAAATATTTCTAAAATGAAATCACTCAATGGTGGCGGCCATCGACCGGATGCGGAAGTTTGCATAAAACAATTGCGAAAAAGTTCAATAGGAGTTTGTTTCACCCGTCGTTCTTTGATTCACAATCTAATGAAACCTCTAATTAGTAATTAAAATACGTTAAGACCAACCTCATTATCTTCAACGAAAATCGTCATCAAACACCAGAACCAATGAGATTCGAGCATTTGAAAAAATATTATTACGCGTTTAGGAGGGTGAAAACGGCATCAAATATTCTAACATTGACGAAGAATTATTTTTTAGAAATCTCGCGGCCGTACGGGATAGTTTTTCACGGCCAGAAATACGGTATAAGCGGTTTACATATTTAGTTTAGAAATACGCATAGTTTTTCACGGCCAGAAATATCCGAAGTTGAGACGGAATTCACCGAATTAATCACTGCAAGCTATCGTCTTCTGGTGGAGGAAGCTGCCGTGCCCGGAGAGTCAGAGAACCAGCCCTGGCGCCTGACAGCGACTGAAGTTAGAAGACGACACACATACGGTACTGTGAAAACGTATGTTAAGCCCAGTTAAAATTTCTTAAAATAGGCCCTAAGCTAGCACATCGTATACTATACGATATAGTTACTTCCTTAAGCTTCTTCTGACATTTATTGTATGCACGTATTGCCATTGGGGAGGACTCTCTGCTCTTCTCTTTTACCAAGTCTTACCAAGTACGGTACCTACTACACCTACCTACTACCAACTACCTAACCTACTGATGCCATAGTGATGGGTAAAATAGTGGCAAGAGGCTTTGGCTTCGCCAGCTCATTGCGGCTTTGCAGTCGGTACTAGTAGCCGGCGAAGCCGGTGTTGTGAATAAACGCGTACGTATTATGTTGAAAACCAGATTATGCTGGATCCCTTGGCTTGAGAATTCCGAAGCTGTGACGCACCAAATCGCTCAATGGAGGCCGCCATCTTGCGGATGCGGAAGTATGCATAACAAATCGCGAAAAAGTTCAATAGGAGTTTGTTTCACCCGTCTTTGTTTGATTCACAATTTTATGCACCTCTAATTTGTAATTAAAATACTTTAAGACCAACCTCGTTGTCTTCAACGAAAATCCTCACCAAACACCGCAACCAATGAGATTCGAGCATTTGAAAAAATATTTTTTTAAAGCTTATTACGCGTTTCGGAGGGTGAAACCGGCGTCAAATATTCTAAAATTGACGAAGAATTATTTTTTAGAAATCTCACGGCCGTAGGGGATTGTTTTTCACAGCTGGAAATATCCGAAGTTGAGACGGATTTCACCGAATTAATCAAGAAGTAAATTTTATCAATTTTAATCTCATCCAGAATGCAAATGGTGTCATTTTAGGTCTGAATTTGCGAAATTTTGTGAGCTGACCAATCAGCGATCAGCTTAGGTCAGCCAATCAGCGCCATCGACACAGGACATCTTACCAGGGCGTCGTCTGTGACGCCGGGAACGAGTTTGGTGCAAAACAACCGAATTACACGTAAGCAGATGCTGCTCGAAATAGTTCTCATCATATGCTCACATTTCCTAAGCTAAAGCCGTATTTAATCACTCAAATTGCTATCCAGATGCTAATCAGGGTTTAACAGGTGACATTATGCAAATATATTCCTTTACTGAGATAAATTTTGAGAAACTAGGTCAACGTATTCCTCCGCTGAATGTTTGTAAACAAACGGATGTCGTCTGCTTGTCATTCTTCTGCTCCGTTGCCTCGAACTTGTTCAGTTTGTTCCGAGACTAGACTCATGGTGAACATGTCGAAGACTGAAAAAGGTGTATGCCAAAGATGTGGGTGTGACAAGCAGTCCGTAAAAATGTTCTGGGGAGCGAATAATATGGATCCAGGTGACGTTCCCTTACCTTTGAGAGGTCTTACTGTAGCTGAAGAACTACTCATTTGCCAGATTTCACCCTGTATCAATGTCCATATGTTGAATCATGGCGGGCTTGCGTCCAATGGACATTGCATCACATTCCCTCAGGCGGTGGATCAGCCAGCATGTATTTTCCCACGACTTCCCGAAGAGATAAATATAATCAAAGTGAAGGAAATGGGAATGAACGGCACTAGTAAAGATTTGAGGGTACGCAGAGCGGCTGTGCGAGATGCTTTGTTGTGTCTCCGCAAATTGAGTGTCCTGTACCACGACATCGAAATAAGTGACGAGCGTCTGGCAAAACTACCAGAGGACGGTCCTCTCCCAGGTATTAAAGAAGTGGTATTTCAAACCTGAAACTGTACTCAAGCATATCAACGATCTCGGGCCGTCCAGAGACCAGATAGACCATGGGGCGAATGATGTTACCACATCTTCTGGCGTTTTATTGCCAGATGAAGTAGTTTCTATCGAAAAAAAAGTACGATCAGTTGTTAAAGACGTACTTGGTGACGACGATGGTGTGGAAAAAGACAAAAAAGGAAATTTCACCATACCCTGGCCTACCAGAGGTGATACACCAATGTCTGATTATTCTACCCGATATTTTTTCTCCATGACATTTCGCACATGTTTCCAAAAGGAACTGGTGATTTCATTCAAAACAGACAACGTACATGCGAATCCCTAGCCGATTGGGCAGATCATTTATTGTGGTACAAAGATGGGAAGTTTGCGAGGCACCCCTTCTTCAAATTTATTGTGCACAACATGATAAATCGTCGTCGCGTCATTGATAGGAGTAAGTTTCTCGTCAATCAAAAACTAGGCGATGACCATTACACTGTGTCTGACTTGAAAAGTCGCCTCGAGAAGGGAGACCGTGCCATCGTCAAAAAAATACGACACTTTACTGGTGACATACGTGGCACTCCTCAGTACTGGGCCAGACGCGAAAATGAACTCCGAGCACTGCAAGACTTCCAGATATACAATGGCAAAGGTTTACCAACATTCTTTGCTACCGGTACTTGTGCGGAATTCCACTGGAAACATCTTCGTGTATTATTGGAAAAATATTTGCGAAGTATCGGATGTCTCGGCAGTTTAGATCTTGATGACAAAAATGTCTTGTTCAAGGTACTACAAGAGAATGCTCATTTAGTTGGCCATTACTTTGATTTAAGAACTAAGTCCTATTTTGAAAACGTTATGAAGCCAGTGTTTGGGGTTACAACTTATTGGTATAGACAAGAATTTGCCAAAAGTCGTGGTATGATTCATTTGCATGGCCTCTGTTGGCGAGACGACATGGAACCTAGTGCGACACTATACAATAGTCTAGCCGGTGGATTCGACTTCGAAGAAGCTGATATCCCTGTCGCTGAATGGGCTGATTTGAATTACGCCCTCACAGCGATCCATCCTGCTGGAAGTGACGAATTTGGTGCACCGAGGAAAGACCTCTGGCCCCCACCCGAAGGAACAGCTCCAGCACCGCTGGAAGAGAAAAATCTCCTGAAAAAACTTTTCTCTGAACAATGTCGTGACGCACAGAGTATAAAAGATGACCACATCAAAATCGTTAACAGGACACATTTACATCGATGCTGAGATTATTGCTTGGGGAAACCATCTGCTCAATCGAACTTGCGAATATGTAGGATGGGTTTCGGTAATAACCGAGAGCCTGGCCTACCTTCTCATGACGAACCACACGTCGGGACTGATAAGAATAATTGTCTTCGTCTGTCCATGCCTCGAAATCATCCAACCATGGTTCAACATTCCTGATATCATGCTCAAGCTTGGCGAGGGAACGGTGACATTTCTTTGATTCTCACATCTAGTGATCCCAAGAACCCGTCACTCAAAGATATAGTCGCCGTTCAAAAATATGTAACCGGATACGCGTGTAAAGGAAATCCTTCAATTGGCGCCGCAGTTGACTTATTACAAGACGTCTTATCAGTAGCTGATACGGGAGATGAGATATCTGCCAAGACGCTGTGCACTAAGCTTCTAATGGATGCAGTACGACGCGATGTATCTTCGGTGGAGACATGTTTTGAGATATCCGGTTTTCCTTTGTATCGATCCAGTCACATTTTCCAGAGCGTTTCTCTATCGGGCTGCCGTCAGCTAAAGAAAAAAGGAAACGTAATTACAAAATGTACTATGATTGACAAGTACCGAGATATACCTAAAGAGGGTGAAAATTGTTCATTGTATGCTTTTTTGTGCAATCAAGGAATGGTACCTGTCATATCCGGTACATATTTCCATGCTACATGGCCTCTCACAGAAGAATTCTGTCAAGCGCAGCTAATACTACACTGGCCCGGTTGGCAAGACATTATATCTGATGAAGCAGGCTGGGTGTATACGTTCCATCAGTTTTTATCGACAGACGACTGTCCCGCTTCTATTAAAGCCGAGGTCCTGAAAGCACAGGCAGAGGCGTATGAGAAGTGCTGGGGATCAGACGGAGATGGAAATGATCACGCCGACATGATGAACCCAGAAGACGATCATCCGGAAGTTCATCGTGATGCTCTCGATGTTCCGGATTGGATCGATTTGGTGAAGCCTCATGCACACTTTGATGATGGAATAACCGACTTCGATAATGATGATGGTGGACCCGGATACGATGGGGGGGGGGGGGGCGCTGCCAAAAAATATTCTGACCTCGGTAAAAAAAATTCTCAGTGGTCTAGTCAGCTGCTGTGAGGACGACACTCAGCTGAAATTACCCGATGTGGAATGTGGATCACTGAATGAGGATCAAAGACTGGCATTCAATATCGTGATGGATCGTCTGATGAAATACAAAGCTAGTCCTAGCAACTGTAAGCCGTTGCGATTGAACGTATCCGGCACAGCAGGTTCAGGCAAATCATATCTGATAAAGGTACTTGTAAAAGTTGTCCGAGAAATTTTTCAGGAAAATTCGGCTGCAAAGGTTATCTGCCCTACTGGAAATAGTGCCAACTTGATTGATGGCATGACACTGCATAGCTTTCTAAAAGTGCCGATCAAACACAGGATCAGAAGCGGTGATATGACTGCGCCAACTAGTACTACCCTGGAAATTATTCAGAATAATTGTACAGGTGTCAAGCTGTTGTGCGTAGATGAAAAGTCAATTATTGGCAAAACTACATTGGGTTGGATGGAATTCATGGCTAGCTATGGAAATGATGAGAGAAACGAATGGAATTCTGATTGGTAGTGGGGCGGTATTCCAGCGGTTGTCTTTTTCGGAGACGAAGTTCAACTACCCCCTGTTTGCAATTCACCGGTGTACATGCCTCCTTCTAACAAAAACAAGAGTGACGTAGAAATTCCTGCAAAGTTGTATGGAGTGATGGTTTACAGTGAATTTAACGAGGTTGTTGTCTTGGGGCAATCAATCAGACAAGCAGGAGACAAGTCACAACTGAAGTGCTTTATTGTCATTGAGAGAATACAAGACAACTCCACAGCAAGCAAGATGGTGGAGGACGTTCCAATGGGACGAACTAAAACGGAAATATGGGACGGAAAAAATGTTATACATGGCTGATAATGCTGTATTCGTTTTTCCTACCCATGAGCTCGAATGGGTGCACAATAAGCGTCAACTGCAAACCGCCAATCGTGATGTGCCTGTAGCGAAAATCACATCAAATAACACTGGACCACACGCCAGGGTGGCAGAGAGTGACAAGGCCCAAGGTTTACCTCGATTATTGCATCTTTGCAAAGGGGCCAAAGTTTATCTTACTTCCAATTTGTCTGTTGAGCACGGTCTCTACAACGGAGCTACGGGTCATATTGAGGACATCATTTACGAAAATGGTCGTTCACCAAAAGATGGATTACCAGACGTCGTCATCATTAATATTCCGAAATATACGGGTCCTCCTTTTTTGGAGGATCATCCAAAGCTCGTGCCGATCGTGTCAATTGAGCGTCATATTTATTGCAACTGTTGCAAACGTATGCAAATACCTCTGAGACTTGGATGGGCAGCAATTTTTCATCACTGTCAAGGAATTACTGTGGGTGTTGGTGAACCTAACAGATATATCGTTCTTCATCCGGGGAGAGCAAAATTCGAAAGTCTCAATCCAGGAGCACTATTCGTCGCATTATCTCGTGCAAAATATGCTGGTGACGATGACACCATTCCGGACTTCGCTTGGAATCCTAACTACTTGTTGAACGACGACCGTATGTGCATGGTTGTTAATACTGCAACAACGTGGGCTAGAGCTGATGAACTGAAACGTATCAAGTCACTCGCTTACTGCACAGCGAAAAAGTACGAGCACTTGAACAGCGTGTTTTTCGACTCGATTCTGCAAAACGCCATGTCACTCGGTCAAAGCCAAAACGAGGAACAATGTTTCGCCTCCATTCTTCATCGCCACACTGACCTATCAGATGTGGCATGAAGGACAACGTTTATGCTTAACCATGACATAAATGTACCCAAGTCTTGGGTACCCAAGCTAATTCGTGAGAAAGTGTCATGTGACTCCTGCTCATTCACCAGGTTACAATCTACACTGTTTCAATTACCTGTTTAAGTCTGCACTTTAACTGTACACTGCTAAATTTCTCGAAAGCGGATAAAGACCTTTGAGTGCTCGCACCAGCATGTATGTGTTGTTGAAGATGTTCAAGTGAACTTACAAGTCACTATCAGCATCAATCACCTTCTTTTCGCGATAAAAAGCAATGTTCTCACGAAACGTAATTGGAAAGTAAACCACTCTGGGCCATTTTCGAAATTTTTCTCTTCTTTAGTGGTAGACCTGAAAAGCCGAATTAGGCTTCAATCCCATGCTCCCATGCTCAGTAGGTTTGTCTGATTTCTGATGTTGTCCTGCACCTACCGGTATAAGCGGTTTGCATCAAGAAAGAAAGCTCGGTTTGATTAACGACAGTCACACATTGCCGTTGAAACGGCGCTATCGTCTGGTCTGTCGGCACTGATCTTACTGCAAGCTAACTTCTTCTGGTGGAGGAAGCCGCAGTGCCCAGAGAGAACCAGCCCTGACAGCGACTGAAGTTAGAAGACGACACACATACTGTGAAAACGTATGTTAAGCCCAGTTAAAATTTCTTAAAATAGGCCCTAAGCTAGCACATCGTATAGTTACTTCCTTAAGCTTCTTGTGACATTTATTGTATGTAGGTATTGGGGAGGACTGTCTGCTCTTCTCTTTTACCAAGTCTTACCAGATACGGTACCTACTACACCTACCTACTACCAACTACCTAACCTGCCATAGTGATGGGTAAAATAGTGGCAAGAGGCTTTGGCTTCGCCGGCTCATTGCGGCTTTGCAGTCGGGTACTAGTAGCCGGCGAAGCCGGTGTTGTCAATGAACACGTACGTATTATGTTGAAAAAACAGATTATGCTGGATCCCTTGGCTTGAGAATTTTGAAGCTTTGACGCACCAAATCGCTCAATGGTGGCCGCCATCTTGCAGATGCGGAAGTATGCATAACAAATTGAAAAAAGTTCAATAGGAGTTTGTTTCATCCGTCTTTGTTTGATTCACCATCTTATGCACCTCTAATTTGTAATTAAAATACTTTAAGACCAACCTCGGCCCACACGGGCCTGGTTATCTTCAACGAAAATCGTCACCAAACACCGGGACCAATGAGATTCAAGCATTTGAAAAAATATTTCAAAAACCAAATCACTCAATGGAGGCCGCCATCTTCCGGATGCGGAAGTATGCATAAAAAATTGTGAAAAAGTTCAATAGGAGATTGTTTCACCCGTCTTTGTTTGATTCACAATCCTATGCACCTCTAATTTGTAATTAAAATACTTTAAGACCAACCTCGTTATCTTCAACAAAAATCGTCACCGGGAAAGACCCCGGGTAGTGTAAAGTGTGTCAATGTCATTTAGAAGGTAGATAGGATGGAAATCTCCTTGCACCATCTACATCCACTCACCTGAGGTAACGACGGTGCTCCACACCATGCCATGGTTTGTTGTTGTTATTTTTCTGTGCAAGTGTTTGGAATGTGAGACGCATCATGACGTGAGTGTGACATTGTGCTGATGTTCCATCTCTTCCTCCTTATGAGGATTGATGATGAATTGGTGATGGCAAATTTTGGTCAGAGGGATTGTGGTGATGAATTTGGTATATGGGAGATATGGGGAAGACGTGACGGTAGTGACAAATTTGTAAATGTGTAGGTTTTTGTAAATATGGGGAGGGGCAAGGGGGGGTAGTGTAGGTCACATGTGGGGGGCGTACGGTAGGGACGAGCTTTCTCACTTCGCTCTCCGTGCGCACCTCGTTCTGCATTACCTTGTTTGATGTGTACCCTTGCGCCCTGACCCATTACTCACCTGTCTTCTGTTCCCCTGTCTCCCACCCGAGGACTGTGCTCTCTGGGCACTGAGAGGAGCGTGCGGGGAGGTCGCGTCCGTGAACCCGAACTCCCGCAACCAGCATGCTTGCATTGATGCACCACTTATGGACCACCATTCTGCGGCCAAGCACCACTTTATGGACCCCACGTTTTGGGGCCTGGCACCTCTGCTGGGGACCGGCCATGGTGGCCAGGTAATCTCACTTGCGGCCCAGGGTAAAGGTGGCACCTATGCCAGACAGGTGGACCACCCTTAGTTGGCCCCTGTGGCCCTAAATAAAAAGTGGACGCGTTGGTGCCCTTTTATTTCCAAATAGGCCGCAAGTAGAGAAAACATCAGGAAGAACATCGGCCCAGCAGAGAAGAGGAAGACCACCACCAGTTGTTTTTTTTTGTGTGTTATTATGATGAACTGGTGACTGTTGCACCAAATGGTGCTTTTGGTGATTGGTGCTTTGGTGTTTATTGGTGCTGGTGCGTCGATGCAATGCATGCTGTTTCCTCCCCTCCCAACAGGAATTTCTTTTTGTTTCCCTGAAAGAAAAATCACAGGTCCTGGGTTGCGTTTTGTAAATAGTCAAAATAATGTCACTGTAAATAATGCTCCCCCACCGTTCATGTTTAGTTTGAAGACAATTCCACAATTCGGTTAGCTGTGGGCGTAAATCTGTTAGATAGGGTGCAATGCAGCAGGGGGACATACTTATCTGTGTTTTAAAATTGTCGCACTCAGGGTCAGGTTAATTGTAGAGTGAGTTACACCTACGTGCTACACTAAGCTAAATTTTTATAGGCCCGGGACGTGCCTGAAGGAAGGAGGGTGCAGTGTAACGGATTTGAGAATCCTGTATAATTGTTGTAAATATCACCCTCTGTAAATGTGGTGAATCTGTGTAAGTACCCCCATAATGGTAAAGGTCAAAGGTCGTCCCCATTAGTTAATTCATCGCATACACCTAGCCAATCTTAGAACCTCTAAATAGTTATTCCCTTATTATGTGTTCCAGTTTAAGACTCTGTTGCCCAGTAATTGACACTCCATTGCACCGAATCAAATAAGGATAGCTCCCCTTCAATAATGACATTTCCCAGCCGAACTCTCCCTCTCTGGGTAAGGAAGCTTAACAAGCGTGGGGTGCGCGCCCCCTCAACTGGCCTGGCTTTGGGAGCGGCGTTCGCTGTTATGATGAATATGTGCTCCGTGCTCTGTTGGACAGGAAGGGCGGGGTCGTCGGGAAGAGGCAAGCCCAGGGCGCGCCACGAGGGGCAGGGCTGTTCAGCCCCATGCCCAAATAAGGATACAAGCCCGTGGCTCGCCACGAGGGGCGGGCTGTTCAGCCCCATGCCCAAATAAGGTAGCAAGACCGTGGCATTGCCATATAAGGCAACGAAACAGAGCACGGGGGAGGGTGGTACCCAAAGAGAGGGGGCGTGTCACACCTGCGTTTGAGGTATGAGAGAAGCGTGCGACGATCGCGCAAGGAGAGAACGAGAGGACCAGAGCAGATGACCGAAAGAGCCCGAGGAGTGTCAAGGCAAGAACGAGCCCTGCCGCGTGGAACGACCAAGACACGTGTGCTGCCGCCGCCCTGCTCGCTCCCAGCCCGGAAAGGACCTGCTTGCTGTGCGCCCTGCTCAACCTTCCAGGCTTGTGGTTCCACCTTCCTCTCCCTCCAGCCAATCCACTCTGCAATTCCCCATTCGTGTACGTGAGTTTGTTTTGTGCGTCTTGTCCCTGGGGTTAAGTAAGACTGTATAGTATAAGCTAGTATTTGCACTGTGTCCTCCTGATTCTTCCATTTCCTTGTATATTACTTTGATTGCTTTTCTTCCTTGAGTTGTGTGTAAATAATAATAAATCCCTGTTCTTCCTACTTTGTCTTCTTCTTCACATTCGGTCGCTTTAGAGGTTTCCAAATTGAGTATACGTGGCGCGATTCGGCCGACGCATATGAACCGGGTTTAGCCCCTTCGATAAACGGCTCACGCCGCAGTTCGCTTCGCTCGTCGCAACCAATCTATTACGCTGCGGCCGTCAGCGGGGAGGTGTTTCCTTGCGTACCGGGAGGCGCTGGTATTTAGGTCATAGGACGGTTGGGCCTAAAACCCTACCCAGTGCTGACCGGGCGTGACGTCATACCCTCGGGACCACGTCGGTCAGTCATAGACGAGGGGATTAATCCCCCCTCGATAAGGGGGAAAGAGGCCAACGTTGGGTTCCGTAACAATATATATATATATGTGTATATATATATATATATATATATATATATATATATATGTGTGTATATATATATATATATATATATATATATATATATATATATATATATATATATATATTGTAACGGTTTTGAGAAGTGGGTAACGAATTTGAGAAGTGTAACGGTTTTTAAGAAGTGTAACAATTTTGGAGGAAGTGTAACGAATGTGAAAACGTTACAATGTGAACGTTACAAAAGTATGGTAACACCCTGTTAATGTAAATAATGGTCGCAGCCGTCCTCCTAGTTAATTCCATGAAACTTACACGCAGGTCACGATATATCTTTTTAAATAGTGTATTTCCTTATTCTATGTAGGCTAAATATGTGTTTCCCACTAGATTGACTTTGCATTGTATCAAACAAAATAAGCATAGGCCCTTGCAAATTCCCCAAACATCTCCGCTCTCCAAAGTTCCTTTAAGAAGGGTGCGAGTTGTGTTCAATCCCGCAAGCCGCCATTGCCCATGTGCTAATCTCGGAGAAGAAAGGCGTGTCTCCACCTCGTCATAGAGGGGAGGAGTGAGCCAGAGGGTCGCATGGCCAATCAGCACCGCGGTGAGCGAACCGGTAGGCGTGCCCTCGCAGCCGGCGGCTTGATTCCGCCCCGAGTTATAAAAGCAACTGTAAGGGACTGCTTTAGGAGATGACCTGGGAGATGAGCGAAGAGGCGGCACCAAGAGGAGCGGTGAGATGCGAAACGCTCCAAGCCAAAGAGGAGAGGTACTCGGCAAGGAAACCAGCTTTGGAGAGACGCGCTGAAAGGAGGGAGACGGCTCCACCAGAAGAAGAGGAGCAGGTGTGCCGAACCAGCGCGTGACGTCTACAGCAGTGGATACGCGACGGAGGGTTTTCCCGCCAAAAACCGCGAGGAATTGAGAGCTGCTGCCTCCGACCTTGCCTCCCTCTCAAGCAATCCACCTCGAGCCCCACCTGCCTGCAATATCCCCTGTGTAAGTGTGAACGTCCTGTCCTACTCGTTGTCTTGGGATTAAGTAAATTGAGTAGAATAAGCTAACGATGCACTGTGTGACTGTTTTTTCCATCCATTGCTTGTAAATAATTTTGGTCGCTCTTCCTTTTTGCTTGTGTGTGTATAATAAATCTGTTCTTCCTCCGTACTCTGTCTTTTTCTCTTTTCCTTCTCTTTCGGTCGCTTTAGAGGTTTCCCGATTGAATATCTGTGGGGCGATCTGGTCAACGTCGGGTGGAATCGGGCTAATCGGGGAGTAACTGTTCGGACGCGGTAATACCAAACCGCTCGGTAAACTAACATCTAAAACCGCGTCAGCAACAATTGGTTGTCAGGAGTTGGATTCGGACCTGGGACTAAATTTATTAGGCCCAAATTTTGGAACACCAATTGTGTTATATCTGTAACAATTGGTGTTGGGAGTGAGATTCGGGGCCCGAACCAAATTTTTTTTTAAAAACATCTTGAAAAAAATTTGGTCAAAATTACAAGCTGCCGAAATTGTGTTGTTTTATAAAACCCGAATTTTGAGATCGCGCCATGGACAATCAAGGCGATCGGATGTCGGTGGGAGAGATAGACAGGGTGGAATCGACCCAGGACCTCGGGGAAATGTATGTGGAGGAAAGGGAGGAGGAGAACATTGGCAATGTGGTTGAGGGGGTATCAGGTGCACAAAATGGCGTCCTCGCGCACGTGGGTGCAGCGGCACCAAATTTGGCCGTGGTCGCGGCAGCCGAGCCAGAGATGCCAATGAATTTGGACCTGTTTATGAAACAGATGATGGCCTTTATGGTAAAAACAGACGATAATTTCAAATGGATGGAAAACAGAATGGGAAGCCAAATGGGGGTAATGGGAAACCAAATGGGGGTAATGGGAAACCAAATGGGGGTAATGAGGGACGAAGCGAGGGGTACCGGTGAGGAGTTAGACAAGAAATTTGGGAAGTTCGACAATAATTTTGAGGGGTTAGACAACGGGATAAAAGAGGTAAAGAATGGGTTAACGGGGGTGGAAAATAGAATGGCTGCCCAGGAGAATCAGTTAGAGGGGGTAAAAAATGGGTTAATGGGGTTAGAAAATAGGATGGAGGACAAATTGCAGGAAATAGGGGAACAATCTGCCAGGGAAATCAAACGAATGGGGAACCAGATAGAGGAGGTGCAAATCGGGTTAGAAAGTAAACTGGATGCTCAGAGGGATGAATTGGGACAGATGAGGGTGGCATCTACAAAAGAGATGGAGGAAATACGACGAGGTGTGAGTGAGGAGGTTTCGGGGCTACGCGAGGAGGTAAAGCGAGGTGAGAAGCGTATGGAGAAAGAGGTGAGAAATAATACGGCAAAGTTACAAGGGGGAATAGAAGATGTGACGGAGGAGGTGGAACAGCTGACGGAGGGACAAAAAGAACTAGTGGAGCAGGTTCAAAAGAACACTGCGGTACTAGGAGGGTTAAAGGCGACACAAAAAGAAATTAAAAACGAATTAATAGCGACGCAGAGGCAATGTCAGATGGTACGTGAGGAACTGACAATGAGGGTGGACGAGGTGACAGAGATAATGGAGACGAAGGACCGAGAGGTGAGGATGCACATAGAGATGGTCATGGTAGCCTTAGAGGACGAACTTGAGGAGACGCACCGAGAAATAAAAGAGGTGAAGCGAAAATTAGAGGAAGTGGAAGAAGAGGTGAGTGAAATTAAGAAGGGACGGACAGAAACTAAAAGAGAAATCCAGGAGGAGGTAATGGAATTGGTACAAGGTCGGTGCTCAACTCATAATGTGATGCTCACTAACCAAATAAAGAGTTTGCAGGTGGCAAAGGAGGTGCGGTGACGAGGTACGGAGGTGAGTGGCAATGTATATGATGTGAGGAAAGCTTCAGTCGGCTTGGGGGTTGCTTTGGATCCGGGTGTTCGTGAAAGGCCGTTGGTGAAGTGTGCGACAGGTCTGGTGTGCGAAAAAAGAGGTGTGCGAGAATGTCCGACCATGGGGTGTGTGAGGAAAAAGTGCACGCCGAGGAGTGAGTGTGCCGTCAAGAGTGAGTTGGACGTAGCGCGTGTGCGAGGGAGCACATGGAAGCGCGGTGTGGTGAGTGTTACGGAGGAAGTAACGGAAAAGTGTGCGCAAGAGGATGCGCGAGAAAGGTGTGTAACGGACAGGTGCATGAGGAAAGAGTGCGCTGTCGGGAGTAAGGGTGAGTGCGTTGTCAAGAGTGGTGGTGAGAGTAGTGAGAGTGACACGGAGCGTGAGTTGGTTATGACAGGTGAGCGAGGGTGTCCACCTGGAATGGAAGGATGCACACCTGGAATGGTAGAGCGTGAGTGGGAATGCACGCTGGAATTGGTTGTGAGGCACGTGGTTGGGTGTGCGGGTGAGAGCACACCTGTGATTGTCACAAAGGAGGTGACCGAGAAAGGGGCGCGAAGAGGTGTGTTGGTGAGGTGTGCGAGCGACGAATGTGTGCCAAGGTGTTCGGTGGTCAGGTGTGTGACCAAGTCGGTGAGCGGAATGAGTGTACCGAGGTGTGTAAGAAGAGGTACGACGAGGAGCATGGAAACGGCTGCATGTATGAGCAAGAAAGGGGTAGCGTATGCATGTAAGCGTCCAGGTGAAGCATCGACGGTAACCGGTTTAGCGGTTAGGGCGACTTATAGCCGAATCGGGCCCTCGGTGCGTGCCGGGCTTCGCGTGCCGCGAGAACCAGCGGGGATCCGAGCCACGGCGGGTTCGAAAGGACCGCCGTGCGCGATCCACGCTGGGCCTCGCGTGGAACGGCCGCGTCCGGGCTCCACTAGGCAGAGCGGGCAGCCCGATAGGAAGGGTCGTCATGGCGACCACTTTCTATTGAGACGTGCCGGCAGGTCGAGATCGGGACATTGGATGGCTCCACGCCGAGGTGGTGCGTGGGATCTCGGCCCGGGTAAGCCCCCGTCCCTGCACCGAGTGCCGGACGCATCCAGCCGCCGGCACAAAAGAACCCGCGTTCATGGCTCGGCTGTACGAAGCCGGGCTGTAGACGTGAATTGGCGCACCGAGAGGATGTAATAAGTAGACGGGTGATGAGGATAGTGTTTTGGCCCCGAAATTAGAAAAAAAAGCAAAAAAAAATTTGATAATGGTGGGTAGAATTGGCAGTAAATAGAAAATTTTTGAATTGGTTGGAATTTGGTGTGCCAAATTGATAGTAGGACCTCCCCGATGTGGAGGGATGGCAAATCCACCATCCCTCACAGACGGTGGGGGTAAATGCGCTATAGTTTATGGGGTGGCTATGACAACCGAGCCAGGGAGGGCTTGGTTATGTTGATAGGGATCTAGCGAAGATGACATTAGGTAACGTTAAGGTTTAGATAGTGACTGATACCTGTAGTGGGGACGCAGGTAGTTTAGTGTGGTTGATAATGACGTGGGAGCGCAATAGTTTAAAGAGACGACTGGGAAGCGCAAGTTTCAGAGGGCAGTAGTTAGCTGAGATGATGCCGTGTGTTTGAGGATGGAACAGGTGTGATTGAACAGGTGTGATTGCACAGGTGTGCAACTGAACAGGTGTGATTGCACAGGTGTGCAACTGAACAGGTGTGTGGAGCAGTGTATGAGGGAGTAGTGGTGATTGTGTGTTGTGTTGACCAACTGGTCCAGGAAGAGGAGGAGGGTGCAGGTGGCACCAGGTAGGATTGCACAGGTGTGCAACGACAGGTGAATGAAGGACAGGTGTATGGAATAAATGGTATGGAGTATTGGAATGGATGGTCGTGGAGTGAGTATGGTGGAAATTGTGGAGTGGAGTGGATGGTGCGAAGGTGTGAATGGGGGAAGAGTGGACCCCCATCACGGATACCCGGGGCGGGTAGTGTAAGTGTTAGGTAGAGGGTACAGGTAAATTGTGGTTGGATATTGGCATCTGTGGTGCGGGTGAAAGAATGGTCTTTGGATGGGTGCATTAGTGTTGTGGAAATGGCTGGGCGTGTAGCCTGTTAGTGTGTGCAGTTGGTTGGGCGCCCCACCACTGTGAGGATGTCGGCCAGGTGAGGCCGCAGGTGGGCTCTGGGAGCCGGTAGTAGTTGTTGTGGATGGGGTCCGAGGATCCGGAGGACGGACCCGGGTAGCCCAGTGCCAGAGGGCACCAAGGGGTGACAGAGCCAGGAGAGGGCCTTCCCCAGTTAGTTAGGTTAGGGTGAGGAGCTAGGTAAGCTCGGGTGGCAACTGCAGTGGTGGAGGTGTGCAGGTGGGTAGACCTGCTGCTGGGAGAGGTACACGTCGCAGCCCAGAAATTGTGCGAGGGCACCGGGAGATGAATCGGGGGAGTGAGACCCCAAATTGAGAAGCACCACAGTTTGGTCAATGGGAATTGGTTTTTAGAACCCATAGTGTAAGTTGGCCAATGGATTTGCAGGGAAAGACCCCGGGTAGTGTAAAGTGTGTTAATGTCATTTAGAAAGTAGTTAGGATGAAGTCTCCTCGCACCATCTGCATCCACTCACCTGAGGTGACAGGTACTCCGCACCATGCCATGTTTAATTATTTTTTACTGTGCAAATGTTTGGATTGTGAGATGCATCATGACGTGGGTGTGACATTGTGCTTTGATGTCCCATCTCTGCCTCCTTATGAGGATTGATGATGAATTTGGTGATGGCAAATTTTGAAGTAGAGGGATTGTGGAGACGAATTTGGTATAGGGGAAATATGGGGAAGACGTGACAGTAGTGACGAATTGGTAATGTGTAGATCTTGTACATATGGGGAAAGGGCAAGGGTAGTGTAGGTGACAGGGGGGTGACGTACGGTAGGGACGAGCTTTCTCACTTCACCCTCCGTACGCATTTCGCCTTGCATTGCCTTATTTACGTGTACCCTTGTGACCTTACCCCTCGCTCAATTGTCTTTCTTTTGTCTCCCACATGACCTGTGCGCCATTGGGTGCCGAGGGGAGCGTGCGTGAGGTGGCCATTGTGCGCCCGAGATTCCCAGAACCAGCATGCATTGCGTTGATGTACCACTTTATGGACCGCTGTTCTGCGGCCAAGTACCACTTGATGGACCCCAGGTTCTGGGGCAGGGCACCTCTGTTGGAGACCGGCCATAGTGACCAGGGAATCTTGCTTGCGGACCTCGGTAAGGTGGCACCTATGCCAAACAGGTGGACCATCCTTAGTTGGCCCCTGAGGCCCTAAATAAAAACGAACACAAGTTGTGCTTTTTATTATTTCCAAATAGGCCGCATGAAGCCAGAAGACGTCGGGAAGAACATCGGCCCAGCAGAGAAAGAGAAGACCACCACCAGTTGTTTTGCTGTGTTTATTATGAACCATGGTGACTGCGCACCGAGTGGTGCTTTTGGTGCTTTGTGGTGCTTTTGGGTGCTTTGGTGGTATTGGTACTGGTGCATCGATGCAATGCGTGCTGTCTCCTCCCTCCCAACAGGAATTTCTTTTTCTTGTTCCCTAAAAAGAAAAAGAAAAAAAACCACAGGTCCTGGGTTGCGTTGTAAATAAGAAATCACGTCATTGTAAATAATGCTCCCCACCGTAAATGTATAGTTTGAGAATAATTCCGTAATTCAGTTAGCTGTGGGCTTGAGTCTGTTAGACAGGGTGCAATGCAATAGGGGGACATACTTATTTGTGTTTTAAGATTGTCACACTCAGGGTCAGGTTAATTGTAGAGGGAATTACACCTACGTGTCACACTAAGTTAAAGTTTAGTAGGCCCGAGCACGGGCCTGAAGAAAGGAGGGTGCAGTGTAACGGTTTTGAGAAGTGGGTAACGAATTTGAGAAGTGTAACGGTTTTTAAGAAGTGCAACAATTTTGGAGGAAGTGTAACGAATGTGAAAACGTTACAATGTGAACGTTACAAAAGTATGGTAACACCCTGTTAATGTAAATAATGGTCGCAGCCGTCCTCCTAGTTAATTCCATGAAACTTACACGCAGGTCACGATATATCTTTTTAAATAGTGTATTTCCTTATTCTATGTAGGCTAAATATGTGTTTCCCACTAGATTGACTTTGCATTGTATCAAACAAAATAAGCATAGGCCCTTGCAAATTCCCCAAACATCTCCGCTCTCCAAAGTTCCTTTAAGAAGGGTGCGAGTTGTGTTCAATCCCGCAAGCCGCCATTGCCCATGTGCTAATCTCGGAGAAGAAAGGCGTGTCTCCACCTCGTCATAGAGGGGAGGAGTGAGCCAGAGGGTCGCATGGCCAATCAGCACCGCGGTGAGCGAACCGGTAGGCGTGCCCTCGCAGCCGGCGGCTTGATTCCGCCCCGAGTTATAAAAGCAACTGTAAGGGACTGCTTTAGGAGATGACCTGGGAGATGAGCGAAGAGGCGGCACCAAGAGGAGCGGTGAGATGCGAAACGCTCCAAGCCAAAGAGGAGAGGTACTCGGCAAGGAAACCAGCTTTGGAGAGACGCGCTGAAAGGAGGGAGACGGCTCCACCAGAAGAAGAGGAGCAGGTGTGCCGAACCAGCGCGTGACGTCTACAGCAGTGGATACGCGACGGAGGGTTTTCCCGCCAAAAACCGCGAGGAATTGAGAGCTGCTGCCTCCGACCTTGCCTCCCTCTCAAGCAATCCACCTCGAGCCCCACCTGCCTGCAATATCCCCTGTGTAAGTGTGAACGTCCTGTCCTACTCGTTGTCTTGGGATTAAGTAAATTGAGTAGAATAAGCTAACGATGCACTGTGTGACTGTTTTTTCCATCCATTGCTTGTAAATAATTTTGGTCGCTCTTCCTTTTTGCTTGTGTGTGTATAATAAATCTGTTCTTCCTCCGTACTCTGTCTTTTTCTCTTTTCCTTCTCTTTCGGTCGCTTTAGAGGTTTCCCGATTGAATATCTGTGGGGCGATCTGGTCAACGTCGGGTGGAATCGGGCTAATCGGGGAGTAACTGTTCGGACGCGGTAATACCAAACCGCTCGGTAAACTAACATCTAAAACCGCGTCAGCAACAATTGGTTGTCAGGAGTTGGATTCGGACCTGGGACTAAATTTATTAGGCCCAAATTTTGGAACACCAATTGTGTTATATCTGTAACAATTGGTGTTGGGAGTGAGATTCGGGGCCCGAACCAAATTTTTTTTTAAAAACATCTTGAAAAAAATTTGGTCAAAATTACAAGCTGCCGAAATTGTGTTGTTTTATAAAACCCGAATTTTGAGATCGCGCCATGGACAATCAAGGCGATCGGATGTCGGTGGGAGAGATAGACAGGGTGGAATCGACCCAGGACCTCGGGGAAATGTATGTGGAGGAAAGGGAGGAGGAGAACATTGGCAATGTGGTTGAGGGGGTATCAGGTGCACAAAATGGCGTCCTCGCGCACGTGGGTGCAGCGGCACCAAATTTGGCCGTGGTCGCGGCAGCCGAGCCAGAGATGCCAATGAATTTGGACCTGTTTATGAAACAGATGATGGCCTTTATGGTAAAAACAGACGATAATTTCAAATGGATGGAAAACAGAATGGGAAGCCAAATGGGGGTAATGGGAAACCAAATGGGGGTAATGGGAAACCAAATGGGGGTAATGAGGGACGAAGCGAGGGGTACCGGTGAGGAGTTAGACAAGAAATTTGGGAAGTTCGACAATAATTTTGAGGGGTTAGACAACGGGATAAAAGAGGTAAAGAATGGGTTAACGGGGGTGGAAAATAGAATGGCTGCCCAGGAGAATCAGTTAGAGGGGGTAAAAAATGGGTTAATGGGGTTAGAAAATAGGATGGAGGACAAATTGCAGGAAATAGGGGAACAATCTGCCAGGGAAATCAAACGAATGGGGAACCAGATAGAGGAGGTGCAAATCGGGTTAGAAAGTAAACTGGATGCTCAGAGGGATGAATTGGGACAGATGAGGGTGGCATCTACAAAAGAGATGGAGGAAATACGACGAGGTGTGAGTGAGGAGGTTTCGGGGCTACGCGAGGAGGTAAAGCGAGGTGAGAAGCGTATGGAGAAAGAGGTGAGAAATAATACGGCAAAGTTACAAGGGGGAATAGAAGATGTGACGGAGGAGGTGGAACAGCTGACGGAGGGACAAAAAGAACTAGTGGAGCAGGTTCAAAAGAACACTGCGGTACTAGGAGGGTTAAAGGCGACACAAAAAGAAATTAAAAACGAATTAATAGCGACGCAGAGGCAATGTCAGATGGTACGTGAGGAACTGACAATGAGGGTGGACGAGGTGACAGAGATAATGGAGACGAAGGACCGAGAGGTGAGGATGCACATAGAGATGGTCATGGTAGCCTTAGAGGACGAACTTGAGGAGACGCACCGAGAAATAAAAGAGGTGAAGCGAAAATTAGAGGAAGTGGAAGAAGAGGTGAGTGAAATTAAGAAGGGACGGACAGAAACTAAAAGAGAAATCCAGGAGGAGGTAATGGAATTGGTACAAGGTCGGTGCTCAACTCATAATGTGATGCTCACTAACCAAATAAAGAGTTTGCAGGTGGCAAAGGAGGTGCGGTGACGAGGTACGGAGGTGAGTGGCAATGTATATGATGTGAGGAAAGCTTCAGTCGGCTTGGGGGTTGCTTTGGATCCGGGTGTTCGTGAAAGGCCGTTGGTGAAGTGTGCGACAGGTCTGGTGTGCGAAAAAAGAGGTGTGCAAGAATGTCCGACCATGGGGTGTGTGAGGAAAAAGTGCACGCCGAGGAGTGAGTGTGCCGTCAAGAGTGAGTTGGACGTAGCGCGTGTGCGAGGGAGCACATGGAAGCGCGGTGTGGTGAGTGTTACGGAGGAAGTAACGGAAAAGTGTGCGCAAGAGGATGCGCGAGAAAGGTGTGTAACGGACAGGTGCATGAGGAAAGAGTGCGCTGTCGGGAGTAAGGGTGAGTGCGTTGTCAAGAGTGGTGGTGAGAGTAGTGAGAGTGACACGGAGCGTGAGTTGGTTATGACAGGTGAGCGAGGGTGTCCACCTGGAATGGAAGGATGCACACCTGGAATGGTAGAGCGTGAGTGGGAATGCACGCTGGAATTGGTAGTGAGGCACGTGGTTGGGTGTGCGGGTGAGAGCACACCTGTGATTGTCACAAAGGAGGTGACCGAGAAAGGGGCGCGAAGAGGTGTGTTGGTGAGGTGTGCGAGCGACGAATGTGTGCCAAGGTGTTCGGTGGTCAGGTGTGTGACCAAGTCGGTGAGCGGAATGAGTGTACCGAGGTGTGTAAGAAGAGGTATGACGAGGAGCATGGAAACGGCTGCATGTATGAGCAAGAAAGGGGTAGCGTATGCATGTAAGCGTCCAGGTGAAGCATCGACGGTAACCGGTTTAGCGGTTAGGGCGACTTATAGCCGAATCGGGCCCTCGGTGCGTGCCGGGCTTCGCGTGCCGCGAGAACCAGCGGGGATCCGAGCCACGGCGGGTTCGAAAGGACCGCCGTGCGCGATCCACGCTGGGCCTCGCGTGGAACGGCCGCGTCCGGGCTCCACTAGGCAGAGCGGGCAGCCCGATAGGAAGGGTCGTCATGGCGACCACTTTCTATTGAGACGTGCCGGCAGGTCGAGATCGGGACATTGGATGGCTCCACGCCGAGGTGGTGCGTGGGATCTCGGCCCGGGTAAGCCCCCGTCCCTGCACCGAGTGCCGGACGCATCCAGCCGCCGGCACAAAAGAACCCGCGTTCATGGCTCGGCTGTACGAAGCCGGGCTGTAGACGTGAATTGGCGCACCGAGAGGATGTAATAAGTAGACGGGTGATGAGGATAGTGTTTTGGCCCCGAAATTAGAAAAAAAAGCAAAAAAAAATTTGATAATGGTGGGTAGAATTGGCAGTAAATAGAAAATTTTTGAATTGGTTGGAATTTGGTGTGCCAAATTGATAGTAGGACCTCCCCGATGTGGAGGGATGGCAAATCCACCATCCCTCACAGACGGTGGGGGTAAATGCGCTATAGTTTATGGGGTGGCTATGACAACCGAGCCAGGGAGGGCTTGGTTATGTTGATAGGGATCTAGCGAAGATGACATTAGGTAACGTTAAGGTTTAGATAGTGACTGATACCTGTAGTGGGGACGCAGGTAGTTTAGTGTGGTTGATAATGACGTGGGAGCGCAATAGTTTAAAGAGATGACTGGGAAGCGCAAGTTTCAGAGGGCAGTAGTTAGCTGAGATGATGCCGTGTGTTTGAGGATGGAACAGGTGTGATTGAACAGGTGTGATTGCACAGGTGTGCAACTGAACAGGTGTGATTGCACAGGTGTGCAACTGAACAGGTGTGTGGAGCAGTGTATGAGGGAGTAGTGGTGATTGTGTGTTGTGTTGACCAACTGGTCCAGGAAGAGGAGGAGGGTGCAGGTGGCACCAGGTAGGATTGCACAGGTGTGCAACGACAGGTGAATGAAGGACAGGTGTATGGAATAAATGGTATGGAGTATTGGAATGGATGGTCGTGGAGTGAGTATGGTGGAAATTGTGGAGTGGAGTGGATGGTGCGAAGGTGTGAATGGGGGAAGAGTGGACCCCCATCACGGATACCCGGGGCGGGTAGTGTAAGTGTTAGGTAGAGGGTACAGGTAAATTGTGGTTGGATATTGGCATCTGTGGTGCGGGTGAAAGAATGGTCTTTGGATGGGTGCATTAGTGTTGTGGAAATGGCTGGGCGTGTAGCCTGTTAGTGTGTGCAGTTGGTTGGGCGCCCCACCACTGTGAGGATGTCGGCCAGGTGAGGCCGCAGGTGGGCTCTGGGAGCCGGTAGTAGTTGTTGTGGATGGGGTCCGAGGATCCGGAGGACGGACCCGGGTAGCCCAGTGCCAGAGGGCACCAAGGGGTGACAGAGCCAGGAGAGGGCCTTCCCCAGTTAGTTAGGTTAGGGTGAGGAGCTAGGTAAGCTCGGGTGGCAACTGCAGTGGTGGAGGTGTGCAGGTGGGTAGACCTGCTGCTGGGAGAGGTACACGTCGCAGCCCAGAAATTGTGCGAGGGCACCGGGAGATGAATCGGGGGAGTGAGACCCCAAATTGAGAAGCACCACAGTTTGGTCAATGGGAATTGGTTTTTAGAACCCATAGTGTAAGTTGGCCAATGGATTTGCAGGGAAAGACCCCGGGTAGTGTAAAGTGTGTTAATGTCATTTAGAAAGTAGTTAGGATGAAGTCTCCTCGCACCATCTGCATCCACTCACCTGAGGTGACAGGTACTCCGCACCATGCCATGTTTAATTATTTTTTACTGTGCAAATGTTTGGATTGTGAGATGCATCATGACGTGGGTGTGACATTGTGCTTTGATGTCCCATCTCTGCCTCCTTATGAGGATTGATGATGAATTTGGTGATGGCAAATTTTGAAGTAGAGGGATTGTGGAGACGAATTTGGTATAGGGGAAATATGGGGAAGACGTGACAGTAGTGACGAATTGGTAATGTGTAGATCTTGTACATATGGGGAAAGGGCAAGGGTAGTGTAGGTGACAGGGGGGTGACGTACGGTAGGGACGAGCTTTCTCACTTCACCCTCCGTACGCATTTCGCCTTGCATTGCCTTATTTACGTGTACCCTTGTGACCTTACCCCTCGCTCAATTGTCTTTCTTTTGTCTCCCACATGACCTGTGCGCCATTGGGTGCCGAGGGGAGCGTGCGTGAGGTGGCCATTGTGCGCCCGAGATTCCCAGAACCAGCATGCATTGCGTTGATGTACCACTTTATGGACCGCTGTTCTGCGGCCAAGTACCACTTGATGGACCCCAGGTTCTGGGGCAGGGCACCTCTGTTGGAGACCGGCCATAGTGACCAGGGAATCTTGCTTGCGGACCTCGGTAAGGTGGCACCTATGCCAAACAGGTGGACCATCCTTAGTTGGCCCCTGAGGCCCTAAATAAAAACGAACACAAGTTGTGCTTTTTATTATTTCCAAATAGGCCGCATGAAGCCAGAAGACGTCGGGAAGAACATCGGCCCAGCAGAGAAAGAGAAGACCACCACCAGTTGTTTTGCTGTGTTTATTATGAACCATGGTGACTGCGCACCGAGTGGTGCTTTTGGTGCTTTTGGTGCTTTGTGGTGCTTTTGGGTGCTTTGGTGGTATTGGTACTGGTGCATCGATGCAATGCGTGCTGTCTCCTCCCTCCCAACAGGAATTTCTTTTTCTTGTTCCCTAAAAAGAAAAAAAAAAAAAACCACAGGTCCTGGGTTGCGTTGTAAATAAGAAATCACGTCATTGTAAATAATGCTCCCCACCGTAAATGTATAGTTTGAGAATAATTCCGTAATTCAGTTAGCTGTGGGCTTGAGTCTGTTAGACAGGGTGCAATGCAATAGGGGGACATACTTATTTGTGTTTTAAGATTGTCACACTCAGGGTCAGGTTAATTGTAGAGGGAATTACACCTACGTGTCACACTAAGTTAAAGTTTAGTAGGCCCGAGCACGGGCCTGAAGAAAGGAGGGTGCAGTGTAACGGTTTTGAGAAGTGGGTAACGAATTTGAGAAGTGTAACGGTTTTTAAGAAGTGCAACAATTTTGGAGGAAGTGTAACGAATGTGAAAACGTTACAATGTGAACGTTACAAAAGTATGGTAACACCCTGTTAATGTAAATAATGGTCGCAGCCGTCCTCCTAGTTAATTCCATGAAACTTACACGCAGGTCACGATATATCTTTTTAAATAGTGTATTTCCTTATTCTATGTAGGCTAAATATGTGTTTCCCACTAGATTGCCTTTGCCTTGTATCAAACAAAATAAGCATAGGCCCTTGCAAATTCCCCAAACATCTCCGCTCTCCAAAGTTCCTTTAAGAAGGGTGCGAGTTGTGTTCAATCCCGCAAGCCGCCATTGCCCATGTGCTAATCTCGGAGAAGAAAGGCGTGTCTCCACCTCGTCATAGAGGGGAGGAGTGAGCCAGAGGGTCGCATGGCCAATCAGCACCGCGGTGAGCGAACCGGTAGGCGTGCCCTCGCAGCCGGCGGCTTGATTCCGCCCCGAGTTATAAAAGCAACTGTAAGGGACTGCTTTAGGAGATGACCTGGGAGATGAGCGAAGAGGCGGCACCAAGAGGAGCGGTGAGATGCGAAACGCTCCAAGCCAAAGAGGAGAGGTACTCGGCAAGGAAACCAGCTTTGGAGAGACGCGCTGAAAGGAGGGAGACGGCTCCACCAGAAGAAGAGGAGCAGGTGTGCCGAACCAGCGCGTGACGTCTACAGCAGCGGATACGCGACGGAGGGTTTTCCCGCCAAAAACCGCGAGGAATTGAGAGCTGCTGCCTCCGACCTTGCCTCCCTCTCAAGCAATCCACCTCAAGCCCCACCTGCCTGCAATATCCCCTGTGTAAGTGTGAACGTCCTGTCCTACTCGTTGTCTTGGGATTAAGTAAATTGAGTAGAATAAGCTAACGATGCACTGTGTGACTGTTTTTTCCATCCATTGCTTGTAAATAATTTTGGTCGCTCTTCCTTTTTGCTTGTGTGTGTATAATAAATCTGTTCTTCCTCCGTACTCTGTCTTTTTCTCTTTTCCTTCTCTTTCGGTCGCTTTAGAGGTTTCCCGATTGAATATCTGTGGGGCGATCTGGTCAACGTCGGGTGGAATCGGGCTAATCGGGGAGTAACTGTTCGGACGCGGTAATACCAAACCGCTCGGTAAACTAACATCTAAAACCGCGTCTGCAACAATATTGTTGCGGATATGGGACTTGGCCTCAATAGCCGCTTGTAAATACTCCCCTATTTCCCCAATACTCCCCAACTATCCCCAATCCCCCATTCCCTAGTCCCATTGCCTGTAAATAACACTCTGTAGAACCGACCTTCCCCTTTTTCCCCCATTAAATGTCGTGCCCAGGTTCACCGCATCTCACGTAGACAACTATAGGACATCTTGCTAGTTATTCTTAGTCTATGTCAGTTAAGGACTCGTTTCCATTAATTCTGACTCTTCGTTGCACCAGAATGTGATTGTATGGCACCAGTAGTGAGTTTAGGACCTCCCCTTACCTCCTCCCATCTTCCCCATGAAACAACAACTACAACAACAACAACAACAATAACAACAACTACAACAACAGAGGGGGGGGCGGGGGGGCGCGGCGCGGGGGGAGTGTGCGTCCTCACTCCGGCTTGGTTAGCCGCCATTACCCATGCGCTCCACGGGGTTACCACGAAGGGGCTGGCTGTCAGCTCCTCGTCAAGGGCGGAGCCTGGTAACCCCCCCCCCCCGCACCCAATAAGAAGGGCGGACCGATTCCATCTGGGGCGGAGCTAACGAGCCGAGGGCGTGTCACTCCCCGCCGGATATACGCAGCGACTTACCGGACGTGACGTGAGATGCGCCCCGAGCTTGAAGAAGAGACAAGTCGCGACCTCGAGCGCTGAGAGAGACCTCCCGCATCTCTGGACCGGACCGGGTCGATTCTGTCCTTGAGCCAAGAGTGCACCTTGAGCCATCGACTACCCGCTTTCCTTGCCATCAATCCCCGTGTGAGTCAGTTTTGTCCTGTTTATCTGTCGTCTGTCGGGGCTATTATAAGACCGTGTTTAAGTGCCTACCTTTCTATGCTGTCCCTCTTGTCGTTGTAATCTGACCTTCCGCCCTAATATAACCTCCTCCGGAGGTCTTGAGAACTGAACCCTTGGTGTCGTGTCATTTTAATCCAGCCGTTGTGTCTTTTCCATCATTGATTTAGCATAGCGCGACTTAGTCAACGTTCGAGCATAATCGGGTAAACTGTGCAGACGCGGTCATACCAAACCGCTCGGTAAACTAACATCCACAACCGCGTCTGTAACAATTGGTGTCAGGAGTGTCGGATTCGGACCTGGGACTAAATTCATTTAGCCCAAATTTTGGAACACCAATTGTACCACTAGGGTAACAATTGGTGTTGGGGAGGTAGAATTCGATCCGGAGCGCGTTTCCCACGCTCGAAATTATAACGGCGAAATTTGAATTTGTCTTACGAAAATAAAAACCCGAATTTTGAAAGTCGCGCTATGGCGGATCAAGACAGCTGGGTTCCGGTAGAGGAAAGTGAGGCAGGGTCGGTCCAGGACCAAATTGAGGGACGCGAGGAGAGCGAAGCAGCGAGGGTAGCAGACGCACAAAATAGCGTCGTTGCGCCCGACGTTGCGGGTGCGCAAAATGGCGCCTCGCTGGTCACCGCGCCCGTGACGGTGGCAGCGCCCCTGGTGGATTCGAACCTTTTCCTCCTGCAAATGAGGGCCCTTATGGAACGAATGGGAGACCAAATTGTGGGAATGAGGGCTCAGGGTGAGCGATTGGAGGGCCAAATGGGGGTAATGGGGAACCGGATGGATGCTCAGAGTGAGCAATTGGGGGTAATGGGAAACCAAATGGGGGTAATGAGGGACGAAGCGAGGGGTACCGGTGAGGGGTTAGACAATAATTTTAAGGGATTAGACAAGAAATTTGGGAAGTTAGACAATAATTTTGAGGAGTTAGACAAGAAATTTGGGAAGTTAGACAATAATTTTGAGGGGTTAGACAACGGGATAAAAGAGGTGAGAAATGGGTTAACGGGGGTAGAAAACAGAATGGCCGCTCAAGAGAATCAAATGGAAGGGATGCAAAAAGGGTTAGAGGGGTTAGAAAACACCATGGAAGGCAAATTGAGGGACATGAGGGACCAAGCGGAAAGGGAAGTTAAACAAATGGGGCAGCAGATAGAGGGGGTCAGAATGGGGGTAGAAACCAAACTGGATGCTCACAGGGAGGAAATGGAGCAGATGAGGGTGGCATCTGGGCAGGAGATGCAAGTGATGGGAGAGGAGATCAGAAGAGGAGTGAGTGAGGAGGTCGGAGGAGTGCGCGAGGAGGTGAGGCACTGTAAGGAGCACATGGAGAAGGAGGTGAGAAAGGGGACTGTAAAGTTACAAGGGGGCATAGAGGTCCTGACGCAGGAGGTGGAACAGCTGACGGAGGGACAAAAAGGACTAACGGAGCAGGTTCAAAGGAACACTGCGGTATTAGGAGGTTTAAAAGCGACACAAAACGACATAAAAAACGACTTAATAGCGACAAAGAGGGAATGTCAGATGGTACGTGAGGGACTGACAGCGAGGTTGGACGAGGTGGTAGAGGTAATGGAGACGAAGGACCGGCAGGTGAGGACGCACCTGGAAACGGTCAAGGTAGCCTTAGAGGACGAGCTTGAGGAGACGTACCGGGGAATAAAAGAGGTGAAGCAGAAACTAGAAGAAGTGGAAGAAGGGATGAGCGAAATTAAGAAGCGACGGAGAGGGGATAAGAAAGAGATAAAAGAGGAGATAAAAGAATTGGTCCAAAGTCTGTTTGGATCGTGATGATGTGCTCATTAACCGGCTGAGGGATTCGCAGGTGATGGAGGAGAAGCGAAGAGGAAGAGGACCCGGTCTAAGTGGTGACCAATATGGTCGTGCGTATGATGCGCCAGGGGATTTAAGAAGCTTGGGGGTCGAGATGGACCCGGGTGTTCGTGAGAGGCCGTTGGTGAAGTGTGCGACAGGTCTGGTGTGCGAAAAAGGAGGTGTGCGAGAAAGTCCGACTCTGGGGTGTGTGAGGAAAAAGTGCGTGCCAAGGAGTGAGGGTGCTGGCGAGAATGAGTCGGTCGTAGCGCGTGTGCGAGGGAGCACATGGAAGCGTGGTGTGGTAAGTGTTACAGAGGGTGTGACGGGAGAGTGTGCGCAGGAGTGTGCGCGAGAAAGGTGTGTGACGGACAGGTGCATGAGGAAAGAGTGCGCTGTCGGGAGTAAGGGTGAGTGCGCTGTCAAGAATGGAGGTGAGAGTAGTGAGAGTGACAAGGAGCGTGAGTTGGTTGTGACAGGTGAGCGAGGATGTACACCTGGGATGGAAGGATGCACACCTGAAATGGTAGAGCGTGAGTGGGAATGCACGCTGGAGTTGGTGGTGAGGCACGAGGTTGGGTGTGCGAATGAGAGCACACCTGTGATTGTCACAGAGGAGGTGACAGAGGAGGGGGCGCGAAGAGGTGTGTTGGTGAGGTGTGCGACCAACGAATGTGTGCCAAAGTGTTCGGTGGTCAGGTGTGTGACCAAGGCTGTGAGTGGAATGGGTGAACCTGGGTGTGTAAGGAAAGGTACGAGGAGCATGGAAACGGCTGGATGTGTGAGCAAGGAACGGGCTGCGGGGTGTAAGCGTGCAGGTGAGGCATCGAAGGTAACCGGGTTAGAGGTTAGAGCGACTTTTAGCCGAATCGGGCCCTCGGTGCGTGCTGGGCCTCGCTTTGAACGGCCGCGTCCGTGCTCCACTAGGCGGAGCGGGCAGCCCGATAGAAAGGGTCGTCATGGCTACCACTTTTTGTTGAGGCAGTCCGGCAGGTCGAGATCGGGACATTGGATGGCTCCACGCCGAGATGGTGCGTGGGATCTCGGCCCGTGTAAGCCCCCGTCCCTGCACCGAGTGCCGGACGCATCCAGCCGCTGGCACAGAACAACCCGCATTCATGGCTTGGCTTTACGAAGCCGGGCTTTGGACAGGAATTGGCGCACCGAGAGGCATTAGTGAGTAGACTGGGTGAGGAGGTTAGTGTTTTGGACCCAAAATTAGAGAAAAGCGAAATTTGATGATTGGCAAAGGATTGGCAGTAATGATTGGCAGATGATGGGTAGTGATTGGCAAATTTTTGATTTGTGGAAATTTGATGTGCAAATTTGGTAGTGAGCAATGGGCCCGGTGGGTAAGGGTGGCATCCCTGCCACCCTTCCCATGGTGGGGCAAAGGAGCAATAGTTTATGGGGTGTATGGCAGTGAAAACTAGCCCGGGTGGGTTAGGTTATATTGTAGGGATCAAGCGAAGATGACATTAGGTGACGTTAAGTTTAGTTAGTGACTGATACCTGTAGTGGGGACGCAGGTACATTAGTATGGATGATAATGACGAGGGAGCGCAATAGTTTAAAGGGACGACTGGGAAGCGCAAGTTTCAGAGGGGAGTAGTTAGATGAGATGATGCCGTGTGTGTGAGGATGGAACAGGTGTGATTGCACAGGTGTGCAACTGGACAGGTGTGATTGCACAGGTGTGCAACTGGACAGGTGTGATTGCACAGGTGTGCAACTGGACAGGTGTGTGGAGCAGTGTGTGAGTAATGAGTGTTGTGGATCAGCGCGAATGCGCTTGGGGAGAGAAGGGTGCAGGTGGCACCAGGTGTGAGAGCACAGGTGTGCAGGTACAGGTGTGTGGAGAGAGTTGGAGTAAGTGGTACGGAGTGGTGTGCATGGTGCGAAGGAGTGGATGGGGGAAGAGTGGACCCCTTTCACGAGTACCCGGGGCGGGTAGTGTAAGTGTTAGGTAGAGGGTATAGGTAAATTGTGGTTGGATATTGGCATTTGTGGTGCGATTGCAGAATGGTATTGTGGATGGGTGCATTAGTGTTGTGGAAATGGCTGGGCGTGTAGCCTGTTAGTGTGTGTAGTTGGTTGGGCACTCCACCACTGTGAGGATGTCGGCCAGGTGAGGCCGCAGGTGGGCTCTGGGAGCCGTTAGTTGTGGATGGGGCCCGAGGATCCGGAGGACGGACCCGGGTAGCCCAGTGCCAGAGAGGGCACCGAGTGGGGAGAGCGCCAGAGGGCCTTCCCCAGGTAGTTAGGTTAGGGTAAGGAGCAGGTAAGCTCGGAGGCAACTGCAGTGGTGGAGGTGTGCAGGTGGGTAGACCCGCTGGGAGAGGTACACGCCACAGCCCAGAAATTGTGCGAGGGCACCGGGAGATGAATCGGGGGAGTGAGACCCCAAATTGAAAAGCACCACAGTTTGGTCAATGGGAATTGGTTTTTAGAACCCATAGTGTAAGAGGGCCAATGGTTTGGCCGGAGAAAGACCCCGGGTAGTGTAAAGTTGTTAAAGTCATTTAGGAAATAGTTAGGATTGATGAACCTGTCGCACCATACGCAGCCACTTACCTGTGGTGATGATGATGACTCCACACCTGTGTTTTCTTTGTTTTGTGTTGCAGGAAGAAAGGACTGCTGTTGGATTGGTGAGACGCATCACGACGTGGATGAGACATTGGGGTGATTCCATCTCTCCCTCCTTAGGAGGGACTGATGATGAATTGGTAATGGCAAATTATGATGTTGAGTTGAAAATGGCAAATTTGATTGGTTAGGAGGGAGAGAAGACGAATTTGGTATATGGGAGGAACGGGGAAGACAGTAGGGACGTTTGTTGATTTGTAAAGTAGATGTTTATGGGTAGTGTTGTGTTTTGTGGATACAGTAAGGGGTAAGGGAGGGGCCATGTAGGTTACCTGGTGGGGGGGGGGCATACGATAGGAACGTACCTGTCTCACCTGGTTCCCATGTGCCCCCAGTGTGCATCATCTTGTATTGCGTGCACTTTTGGCGCCCTTACCACCTTACTCACTTGTCTGCTTCTTTTGTCTCCCACCTCCGAGGATCTGGCTTTGGGGCAGAGAGAGAGAGGAGAGAGAGGTGCTGGCTCCGCAGTTGTGGGCCTGCACTTTCGCTGCTTGCTGCCTGGATCGATACACCATATGGACCGCAATGTTTGTGGCCACCCACAATGGACCGCAGTTCTTTTGCGGCCAAGCACCACCCATGGATGGACCTATGGGTCAACGTGGCACCTATGCCATACAAGGTGAACCACTAACAGTTGGCCCCCTGACGGCCACAATAAAGAAATGGACGCGGTTGGCGCCTTTCTTTATTTTTAAAGAAGTAAGAAGGCCAAGTGCACCACACGAAGGCAAGACCAGCGGCAGAACATCGGCCGGCTGCGACACCACACTATGATTATTAAACATTTTATTGGTGACTGCACCGGATGGTGCTGACTGTGTTATGGGGTGGTGCTTTTGATGCTTGGAAGGGGTGCTCTGCACATTATTAAAGGCCATAAGGCCACAGAGCACTCGTGGGTTGGTGTATCGATGCTGGCATGCGTGCTCTCTCTATGCATAACATATGCATGTGTTCCTCCAAAAACAGGTCCTGGATCGTCGTGTAAATATCAGCATAGTCTTGTAAATAATGCTCCCTACCGGCTGTATGTTTAGTTTGCGAATTCTTTCCGCGATTCGGTTATCCTGTGGGCGTGT
Organism: Myxine glutinosa; assembly: GCF_964187855.1. Taxonomy (NCBI): domain Eukaryota; kingdom Metazoa; phylum Chordata; class Myxini; order Myxiniformes; family Myxinidae; genus Myxine; species Myxine glutinosa. The sequence goes on along the minus strand of NC_136265.1, from coordinate 64,964,436 downwards.
TTCTGTGAGGAGAAGGGTGCAACGTCGCAGGGGGACATATTTACTCATTTGTGAATATCTGTAAAACTGTCGCACTCAGGGTAGAGTTAATAGTAGAGGGAACTACATCTGAGTGCCACACTAAAATAGGTAAAAATTTATCGGGTCGGGCCGCCCCGAGGGTAGAGAAGGGTGCAATGTTGCGGATATGGGACTTGGCCTCAATATCCGCTTGTAAATACTCCCCTATTTCCCCAATACTCCCCAACTATCCCCAATCCCCCATTCCCTAGTCCCATTGCCTGTAAATAACACTCTGTAGAACCGACCTTCCCCTTTTTCCCCCATTAAATGTCGTGCCCAGGTTCACCGCATCTCACGTAGACAACTATAGGACATCTTGCTAGTTATTTTTAGTCTATGTCAGTTAAGGACTCGTTTCCATTAATTCTGACTCTTCGTTGCACCAGAATGTGATTGTATGGCACCAGTAGTGAGTTTAGGACCTCCCCTTACCTCCTCCCATCTTCCCCATGAAACAACAACTACAACAACAACAACAACAATAACAACAACTACAACAACAGAGGGGGGGGCGGCGCGGCGCGGCGCGGGGGGAGTGTGCGTCCTCACTCCGGCTTGGTTAGCCGCCATTACCCATGCGCTCCACGGGGTTACCACGAAGGGGCTGGCTGTCAGCTCCTCGTCAAGGGCGGAGCCTGGTAACCCCCCCGCACCCAATAAGAAGGGCGGACCGATTCCATCTGGGGTGGAGCTAACGAGCCGAGGGCGTGTCACTCCCCGCCGGATATACGCAGCGACTTACCGGACGTGACGTGAGATGCGCCCCGAGCTTGAAGAAGAGACAAGTCGCGACCTCGAGCGCTGAGAGAGACCTCCCGCATCTCTGGACCGGACCGGGTCGATTCTGTCCTTGAGCCAAGAGTGCACCTTGAGCCATCGACTACCCGCTTTCCTTGCCATCAATCCCCGTGTGAGTCAGTTTTGTCCTGTTTATCTGTCGTCTGTCGGGGCTATTATAAGACCGTGTTTAAGTGCCTACCTTTCTATGCTGTCCCTCTTGTCGTTGTAATCTGACCTTCCGCCCTAATATAACCTCCTCCGGAGGTCTTGAGAACTGAACCCTTGGTGTCGTGTCATTTTAATCCAGCCGTTGTGTCTTTTCCATCATTGATTTAGCATAGCGCGACTTAGTCAACGTTCGAGCATAATCGGGTAAACTGTGCAGACGCGGTCATACCAAACCGCTCGGTAAACTAACATCTACAACCGCGTCTGTAACAATATATATATATATATATATATATATATATATATATATATATATATTGTTGAGGATCTCACCGTCGGCCCCTTTTCCCCTTACCAAGGGGGGATTAATCCCCTTGTCTGCGACTGACCGACGTGAGTCCTGAAGCTGTCCAGCTCCCTCCAGAGAGGCAGGTGAGCAACCTCGTTCGAGACCGCGGACAAGATGTTATTTGCCGAGCGAATTAGCAGCCACGGCTCGAACCATTGACAAAAAATTGACCCGATTCTTATTCGTTGGCCAAATCATGCCACAGGTATTCAATGATGGAAAAGACAAGGACAAACGGATGTGAAGAAAAGAAGGCAGAGTAAGGAAGAACAGGGATTTATTACCAATATTTACAAGACCAAAGAAACCAAGGAGAAGGAAAAATACAAAAATAATGACAGAAGCAGCAGACACAGTGCAATACTAGCTTACCTATACAGTCTTACTTATTCCCTGGGACAACACGGACAAACAGACGACAGTCAGACTTACACGGGGATGATGACCGGAATGGTAGGAGGTGGATGGCTGGACGGATGAGGAGGTGGGACCACAGGGCTGGAAGGTTCAGCTGGACGCAGGAGAACGGCCGGGCCGGGAGTGAGCAGCCGCCGACTCTCCACACTTCCGTTCGCACGGAGGCGTTGCTTCACGGCCGCGGATCGAACCGCCGTTAAAGCTCAACTCCACCCAGCTGCGGTGGATTCAGCTGCGGTGGATTCCTTACTCATCTGCTGTGGGGGCTTCCTCGGTTATCTGCTCCAACTGGACTCACAGCTCCTCCTTAACTAGGACTGGACTCAACTGGGCTCCGGTAGACTGCGGGTGGGAGGCTCCAGGCGACGGGTTATATAACCACGCCCTACCAAGGCATGGCCACACCTTACCAAGCCGTGCCCACCGAGTCCTGGTTGGGCGCAAGGGCTTTCCTGGCTCCACCCTCTGAAGATGAGGTGCGGGCCACGCCCATAATGTAGCTCCTCCCCCTTCTTCTCCGAGGCTTGACCACGTGCGTAATGGAGTTTGGGGTGAAGAAAACCGCCCAATGCAATGACACTTCGGAGAGAGGATTGGGGGAAACTTAAAAATGGAACTATCTTATGTCATTTGGTGCAATGCAGAGTCAACTAGTGGGAAACAGAGCCTTAAGCTAATACACATAATAAGGAAATAACTATTTAGAAGGGTATATGATTTTCTACGTGCATGCGATGGATTAACTAAGGGGACTACCTTTGACCTTTACACAACGGAGGTATTTACAAGACTCATGACACTATTTACAATTGACAGAGGGTGATATTTACAACAATTATAGGATTATCAAATCCGCAACACTGCACCCTCATCCTCCAGGCAGGGCCCGGGCCTATAAAACTTAACTTAGTGTGGCACGTAGGTGTAATTCCCTCTACAATTAACCTGACCCTGAGTGTGACAGTTTTAAAACACAAATAAGTATGTCCCTCTGCTGCATTGCACCCTGCCTAACAGATTCACGCCGACAGGATAACCGAATTGCGGAATGGTTCTCAAACTAAACATGTACGGTGGGGAGCATTATTTACAAGTGACGCTGATTGTATTTACACTGCAACCCAGGACCTGTGATTTTTCTTTTGGGGGGGGGGGGGGAGAAGACAGCCTGTCATTCTTCTTCTTCTTGTTTTTGCGGCCTATTTGGTGGAAATAAAAAAAATGCACAAAACGTGTCCGTTTTTTATTTATGGCCCACAGGGGCCGACTACGAGTGGTTCACCTGTGGGCTTGGTGCCATCTCACCGGGGGGGGGGGGGGGCCTCCGAGGCCCAATCACTGCAACCAAGGGTTAAATTTCTTGGGAACGCGATGTTGCGTCTCGCACCTCAATCGACTATAAAATTTGGACACCCTGGTACTACGATTACCTCCCGCTTGACAAGAGAAAGACAATCATGAAAAATTTTTAATTCCGAAAGCCGAGCGCAATTTGCACCCAGCGGGTGTCAAACTCACAACCTTCGGACACCGAGTGTACACGTGGTTTGAATCCCATTCTCCTGACACCAGTTGTTGCGTGACTACCCTTGGTGAACACCGCAGGGTAACACGGATGACCAAACGAGCTTAATGCGTTCAGTTAAATGGCGGAGTTAATACATTCATTCAGAACAACAGAACCTTCAGAACATTTATAAGGCTTCTCTTCTGTGTGTGTTCTTTGATGCGTTTGTAAATCTGATGAACGAGCAAAATCCTTGCTGCACACAGGACATTTATAAGGCTTCTCTCCTGTGTGTGTTCTTTGATGTGTTTGTAAATCTGATGAATGAGCAAAATCTTTGCTGCACACAGGACATTTGTAAGGCTTCTCTCCTGTGTGTGTTCTTTGATGTCTTTGTAAATCTGATGAACAAGCAAAATCCTTGCTGCACACAGGACATTTATAAGGCTTCTCTCCTGTGTGTGTTCTTTCATGTGTTTGTAAATGTGATGAATGAGCAAAATCCTTGCTGCACACAGGACATTTATAAGGCTTCTCTCCTGTGTGTGTTCTTTGATGTGTTTGTAAATGTGATGAATGAGCAAAATCGTTGCTGCACACAGGACATTTATAAGGCTTTTCTCCTGTGTGTGTTCTTTGATGTGTTTGTAACTGTGATGAATGAGCAAAATCCTTGCTGCACACAGGACATTTATAAGGCTTCTCTCCTGTGTGTGTTCTTTGATGTGTTTGTAAATACTAGGGCATGCCCGTACTATATATATATCTAAAATTATATCCCCCCCCCCCCCCCTCTATTTACATGAAATGGTTTGGTCCAAAGCGAACGGCTTGCGGAGTTTGGTAAAGAAATCGCCATAGCTCGGTAACTACTTGTCCGATTAATTTAAAACCTTGAAAAGGCACATCCTCGGGTCCCCAGCAATATACCTGGCAAGTTTCAAGTATATCGGACCGGTAGTTGTCGAGAAACAGCGGTCGCATACACACAGACACACACACAGACACACAGAGATTACTGGAATTATAGATAGATGATGAACGAGCAAAATCCTTGCTCCACACAGGACATTTATAAGGCTTTTCTCCTGTGTGTGTTCTTTGATGTGTTTGTAAATGTGATGAACGAGTGAAATCCTTGCTACACACAGGACATTTATAAGGCTTCTCTCCTGTGTGAGTTCTTTGATGTGTTTGTAAATTTGATGAATGAGCAAAATCCTTGCTGCACACAGGACATTTATAAAGCTTCTCTCCTGTGTGAGTTCTTTGATGTCTTTGTAAATCTGATGAATGAGCAAAATCCTTGCTGCACACAGGACATTTATAAGGCTTCTCTCCTGTGTGTGTTCTTTGATGTGTTTGTAAATGTGATGAACGAGCAAAATCCTTGCTGCACACAGGACATTTATAAGGCTTTTCTCCTGTGTGTGTTCTTTGATGTGTTTGTAAATGTGATGAACGAGTGAAATCCTTGCTACACACAGGACATTTATGAGGTTTCTCTCCTGTGTGTTTTACTTGATGACATTTCAATGTTGATAACCAAGACAATTCCTTGCTGCACACATTGCACTTGTATGGCGTCGCCCGTCTGTGTGTTGCTTGACATCTCTTTGAAGCCTTTAATGAGATAAATGTTTTCTTGCAAACAGAACACTTGTACAGCTTCTCGTTCCTTTCAATTTTCTTGAATGTCGAACTACAATTGTTCTTAGTCAATACACTGCTATTGTTGTTGACTTCCTGATAAGAAGTCTGTGTCATGTTCTGATTGAATGAAACTTCACTGTCAAACAATTGCGAACTTGACTTGGAATAAAAAACCAATTTCAATTGATTCTCTGCAAAGACAATTCAAAAAACCATCAATAAATCACAATTGCTGTGAAACATCATCATTTAAAAAAGCAGAATGAATAGTACTCCATTACCATTGAAAACTGGCCGTTTGTCTATTCTTATCTGCCATGAGGCGGAACCGAAAGTAAAGGATCAATGTTTAAGGTCCCGTGACAAGAATGCTTTGAGATTTAGAGGTGGTTTCTATGTGAATGAAGAGTGCTGAACAAAATGGGTGGCAGTTATCCTTTCAGGATTGCTGACTTTTCTGGCTCCGTGCCATAAACCAATATAGCTGTCACCAGAATATAAATTGGCCCTACCGTACCAGACGTAGTTCATGTGTTTTTTCATACATTTTATAATTAATGGATGTCAGGGAATACATTTTTACCAGAAAATAATATTTATATTTAAAGTAAATGTCCAAATCCCAAGAAGGCTGGCAAAATCCAAGATTGCCACTAAAATCTCTCCCACTCTCCTTTCCTCCTCTGTGGTGGCCCTGAATTTGTGAAGGTGGGGGTACACCATCCTATATTTGGGGGATCTATGGGTCGCTATTACGAGATCATCAGCTGTCTCCATGCTTGTTCAACACACAGAACTGAACTGTCTGGGGTATGCAACAACAACAACATGCTGGCTGATGTACGGCTTTGTTGATAGAGTGACAGCAACAAGATTTTTTAAAACCCAACAACAAGCCATTGAATCAGAAATTTACCGCCATGGATGTACCCTCTTTTACACCACCTCATTTAACACGTCAAACTAGTTATTCATGCCCGTAGTTTGTATCCTTCATGATGTCCTTAAAAACAGTACGTTTCTTGTTTGGAAGGACTTTAAATTTTGTTTGATTGGCAGACGAACAGACAGGCTGAAGTAATTCCTATATAGCAAGTGTGAATGCACGCTCAAGACGAGACTCCGTCAAATTTAGAGCCAACACACTCCTAAGCTGCACGTTCATATTCCGATTCGTGTTGAACGATATTCAAAACATGAAATTAAAAGGAAAGTATGTTGTTCCTCAAACACAGACTGACAGTGACATTTGTCAGACAGATTGAGTGAACCAATTGTGTCACCTCACTTTCCGCTACACACGCAAGACAAAAGGAAACGTCCCAATAAGCCGAGGATGTCTTCATTGAATGATCTTACGACAGGGGTCATGCTTTATTTTATTTTTTAAGCGTGACCCCTGTCACACGTTCATATTCCGATTAGTGTTGAACGATATTCAAAATATGAAATTAAAAGGAAAGTATGTCGTTCCTCAAACACAGACTGACAGTGACATTTGTCAGACAGATTGAGTGAACCAATTGTGTCACCCCACTTTCCGCTACGCACGCAAGACAAAAGGAAACATCCCAATAAGCCGAGGATGTCTTCATTGAATGATCTTATGACAGGGGTCATGCTTAATTTTTTTTTTTTTGAGGTCTGCCGGGCCACCAAATAGTCCATGGGCCAAACCTGAAAATTTGACCCATCGGTACCATCTCTGGTGGCAAAGCCTCACTGTTTTTTTCATAGTTTAGGGCCGAGAGATTATGAATTGAGGTGATAGCAGTGTGAAATTGGCAGCTTTCTGGTAGTTATCACCTCTCAAACATCACCCTACCGCTATAATTTGAAGCCCAAAATTTGGGGGTAGGGGAAACTAAAATGACTGTAGTTTCGCTCTGGGTGGGTCAATCTTAACAATATACCACTCATAATGTCCGTCTATGTACCCTCTATCTTAATCAAGAAGATTTATGCAAAAGATTTCATTATGTAGGTCACCAGAGGTCAAAAGGTCACCAATTTTAGGGGTTGCCCAAAATTGACCATCGGGCAAGTCATGTTGCTAGAATAAAGTAACAAATCACCCAATGGTGATTTAAACACTTGGAATGCATATTTTAGAGGTCTTCAGATGATTCTAAGGGGGACATTATTGAGTTGCTTTTGCAAAATTTTATTTCAGAGCAATTCATTTTGAACCATTTCTTGTAAATACCTAAAATCCAGGGTTTCGGGGGTAGGGGAAACCATAATGACTGTAGTTTTTGAGTGGATTGACCAAAATTGAAAATCTAATCGTCAAATTGTATGTCTATGTGCGCTCTATCATAATGACACTAGATGATGCAAAATTATTTAAATGTGTAGGTCATCAGAGGACAAAAGGTCACAAATTTTCGATGCTGCCAAAATCGTCTTTAGCACAACTTATTCTACTAAAACAAAGTAGTAAAAATGAACAAAAAGTAATATCAACTTCCAGAAATTCTATTTTTGATGTCTTTATGTAATGTTGAGGGCTTGGAAAGTAACCTGAGTATTTTGAGTTCTCAATCTTCATCATCATCATCATCATCATCATCGCAATCTGATTCAATATCAACTGTCATCTCCAGTTCATCCTCCTCATTTCGCTGGTTTTCGCAAGTTTGTAATTTACACATCGGCGTACATTTCAACCCATTGTCTATGCAGCCACACTCTCCCTTTTTGCAAAGTCGTTTGCACTGCCAGGCCATCATTTCCAACACAGCTTCAGTTTTCCTATTTTGTTAGTTTTCCTTGTTATAGAGCCACAAAGGTGACTGACAAAACTGAAGCACCAAGTTGAGTTTGTCTTGGAGCCTACGCCATTGTGGTGAACATCGAGGAAAAAGCGGACATCAAGAGAAGTACGAACGTGGTCCGTTGCCACACGAACTGCCGGCACCTCACACGATGCTGGAGCCTCTTCCCTGAAGGTGGACACCGAAAGGATAAATGAGGTATGCTGCCATGTGGATCGCATACGAACCGAACCCTTACGTGGGATATCTGGCAGACTCCAGAGGGGAGGGGCCCTCATTGAAGAGGGGAAGGGGTCGATGTTGAGAAGGAGAGGGATTTTGAGTCAAGTCAAAAAAATGAATGTACGGGAAGCACTGCTCACACCGGGTGTGATAGATCGAGACGGGGCTTTGTGAATAGACATGACTCCGATGAACCGCGGGAAACTCCGGATGCCAGAGGCGAGGGTGTGGAGGTGGATGGGAAGGATTGTGAGAGGAAGGGGAAGGATGAGCGTGAATGCTCACGAAAAGCTGCTAATAATCTTACTATAATTCACCAAATGTCCGTCCGAAAATGGCTGAACCGATCGCAACGATATTTTTGGTGGGTAATCCTGGGACCCCCTGGAGTAAAATAGGCTTTATTGGTTTTCCAATTTTCCAGTTTTTCCAAACACGATGGAATAATATTTCACGATGGCTTTTCACGACAAACACGATGGTTTTTATTGAAATTCTATAAATACTGTTTAGATTTTGATGAGAATTTAGATCCTGCCGCAATGCGGAAGTGGACAGATGATGGCAAATGCACGGGTTTGATAATATCCAAATACAACCATCATTTAACCAATAGGCCTGGTGTTGGCTTAGCGGTTAGGGTGCCGGCTTGGGATCCCAGGATCCTGGGTTTGAATCCCGGTCGATCGCTGAATTAACGCCAGGGGGGTTGACTCAGCCTGTCATCCTTCCCAGGTCGGCAAATTGAGTACCAGCTTGCTGGGATGAATGATCACGGTGTGTACCCCAGTTTAGAATAGGTACACCGTATCCCTGCGCATCGTAAGAGGTGACCAAGGGTTGGCGCCAGGAAGGGCATCCGGCCATAAAAACATTGCCTCAAACAGGGAACCATGATTGTCATGGGGCCCGCAAGGCTAACCCCCGCTCTCGCAGGGAAAATGACCTTAAAACGATCATTCATTCATATATTCATTTAAAACAGTATTTTGTTGAAGTATCAATTGATGATTGGAATCACCATTGATGGGGTATGGAAAAACGTACCCGTTTGTTTGCGAACGGGTACGTTTTTCATGGATGTACTTCACGAAATTGTTGTCCATGTCAGACGTGTGACTCAAGGTGCTACAGCAATGTGGAATTTATTGGTTTCACCCTTTAGCATTCACCATTTCTGCATTGTCTGTTTGCTTCTGGCCTCCCACCCGTGCGGAGTGGAGGGGACGGAGGGGTGAATGCATGCGAGCCATTGCTGACACTGGATCTGATGGATTGAGACAGGGCTTTGTGGGCAGGCGTGGCTCCGATGAACCGCAGGGCATTCCGGGTGCCAGGGGTGGGGTCTGGGGGAGGGTGTGAGTGGCGGGGCCGTGGCTGGGGTCCCCACGGGAGTATGGAGACGGGGAATGACGCGTGGTGTGCACGTCTCTGTGATGGGCGGGTCGGGGCGGCACTATGGGGCAGACCATGGTGATACATTCATCGAGGTGCCGAGAAATGTTGGGGTGCCGAGACGCTGACGGCAGATGTGGGTCCTGACAATGGGGGTGGGAGTGAAGCAAGCGGATTTGCAATGCTGAGAAACTCATGCACGGTCTAGACTCTTGGGTGGGCTGCACTGTGGGTCACAGGGGGAGGGGCCTTCAGTGGAATGGGAGGAGGCAATGAAGATGGGCACAGGGAAACGATGGAACATCTTGTGTTGATAAAAAGAAGAAAAATATCTCAAGCAAAGAGTCGCAGGCCTCCTATAGGGGAAACCCTATGCCTGTGCGGCCAGCTTGAGCAACAGGAAAGTGCACTGTAAAAAATAATAACTGTACCTTCTCAAGCGAGGAAATAGATCACTTTGGGAAGAGACATGATTACGCACCACAGCAAGAAGCTTCGAAAGTGCTGACTGTCTCACCATCAAAGACAATACTCCAGAGGAGAAAACGACAAACGGAAACCAGGAGTGTTGAGGTGAAGGAGATAATCCTCCAATGCAGGATGTATTCCAATTTCCATACATTAAGCATGGGGGAGTAAAGGTAAGGGTGAACGGTTCAGGAACCAGCTGAAAAAAAACTGGCACGAGGGCGGAGACAGTCCCCCTTGATAATGTGAGAAGGTCTTTTCAACAATTAAAGATATCTAGATAAAGATAGAATGGAAGAGATAACATCTCAGGCAAGGCAACAAGTGGCAGAAGAGATTAGAGTGAGGGGAGCTATGTGCATGCTTGAAGGTGAAGACAGAGATGGCAGGAGGGATTGTAAGAGGAAGGGGAAGGCCGAGCATGAAATGCCTACTTTGAAAGCAAATACCTATTTTGGGGGGCAATCGACCCCCCCAAAGGGGCAGATTTTTTTTCAATGCCATGAACATACTTTGGTACATCACTGGACGTGAAGGTTGTGGTCAAGTTTCATAGAAATTGTGTGTTTAGTTTCAGAGAAGAAAGCAAATACCTCTTTTGGTGGGGTCAAACCTGGACCCACTTTGATCCCGGTAGACCCTCTTAGACTTCTATTTTCTTCGTGCCGTGAACAAACTTTGGTACTTCACAGGTGATGAAGGTTGTGGTCAAGTTTCATCGAAATAGTGGTGGAATGTTTTGGAAAAGAAAGGTTGAATCAGTCTCCACTCTCTTTGCTTGGATTTTTTTCCCGATGTTTAAAATCATTATTCTATTAAAATTGAAGCATCAACTTGATTGCTGCGGGGTGTATCGTTTTCTATGCACTCTCTCATTACTGTAGCATGTCATCTACCCTTATCCCCGTATTCCTTTTAATAAACCCATTTTAATTATACGAGATGTTTTCCCACCTTTTACCTTCAGCGTGCTGCCTTGTTCGGCCTCAGATCGATTCTTGGGTTTTGAAAATTGTAAAGAATAGTTAATTGAACGCAGTATACATTTAGTAAGCTCAACGATCCTCTGGAGCAGCCAAAGCTCCTGATGCTTCAGCGACGTTTGTCAGAGCCATTGATGCGACACAAGCTTGACTGTGTGCACACTGTATAAACTGATCAATCCTTCGACATGATGTTGAATTCAAGCCTTTCATTGATAATCAGCCAAACCAAGTGGAGCTGTGCTGTGTGTTCTGTGCATGGATCTGCTTACCTTCATGCATCTTAGGAGCATTCTTCATCTCCCAGAGAGAAAAAGCACAAGGTTCCTGCTTTACACACTCATTGCTCAAAGCATCCTGGGAACTCTGAGAGAAGTCACTTTGAAAATCTTCCATCTTCACTGGATGAACCAGATCTAAAAACAATATGATCTCATGTTATTTAAGTAAAGAGATAAAATGAATACCAAAAAAACAAGGAGAAAAAGACATGAAATGTCGAAGTCCCTGCGGTTTTAGTTATTTTTCTGTGCAGAGTTGAAGGCCGCCGGTCGGCCATCTTTGCTCAGATTACAAAACAAAATCTTTTACATATGTATACTCTCATGTATTGTCCATGTGGCAAGTGTAAACAAAATTCATCCATGCATGTCCAATAAATGGTTGGAGACACATTTAAGTAATACACTGGCTGAAAGTCGGCCATCATTGTTGTGATTTCGAAAAAAAATGACATGCATATGTAAGCCATCATTCATGATCTGTGTGCCAAGTTTGAACAAAATCGGTAAATGCATGTTTGAGAAATGGTTGAAGAAATTCCCTTTTGATAAACCCATTTTAATAATGAGACGTTTCCCCCAACTTTTACCTCACGCATGTTACACAGCCTCGGATCAGTGATTATTGGGGTTTTCAACATCAGGTTTTGTTTTTACAACTAAAATAGCCACCAGCCGGACATCTTTGATCGCATTGTGGATCAAAATTATTTGCACATGCAGTATATATCTTCATGTGTTGCCTTTGTGCCAAGTATGAACAAAACAGGGTCCATACATGCCAGAAATATGGTTGAGAACGGATGTATTAACGCATGGATGGACGGAAAAGACCCAATGATATACAAACGTGCTTGTGATATACAAGGTGGAGGTAGAAGAAGCAATTTGCATCAGATGTTGTCATTGTGACAATAATGTCAGGCAGAATGTGATCATCACTCGTATAAGGGACCGTGTGGTAACTGTGATCTCATCCTATGATCAAAGGGTGCTTGCACATTGCATTTAGTTGATCTTGAGGAAGGCATCACTGGGCTTCTACGTCCTGAAGAAGTTTCTGGCTGTTAACAAATAGCAAGTGCAACCACTTCACAAGAGGAAAAATAAAGAAAGATAGAAGCGCATTCCACTCCAAGCACTTTGGCGCACCCTGCTATGCACATGGCGAACGCACAAATATTATTAGCCTCGCTCGAGGGTATTGCATTTGAGTCAGTTTGTCTGTCTGTTTGTCCGCACACAATAAATATGATTTTCTCTGCAACCGTTGGTCCGATTGACAGGAACTTTTCACCATAGCGTGCGTCTTTTCACCATAACGCACCTTCATAAAGAGGTGCGTCTCCTCCTGTATAAGTTTTAAATGATAATTATGACGCCATATGTCATGTGGTACAGTCACCATCTTGGAAAAACCAAAAAAATGCACCTCTTTATCTCTGAAAGCGCTGCATAGGAAAAAATTGAGACATGGCTCATTGTAAAGAAATCTCCATGTGGGATAACATACAGTCACGTGAAAAAGTAAGTACACCCCATGTAAAATTGACTTTTTCAACATATTTCAACATACAGCTATTTGATCTTCATTTCAGCAATATTGAGAGATAAATGCATGCTGTTGTTGTTCCACCCCCCTTTTTTCTCGAGCCGACCGCATGGTCAATGGCGGCCAAGGCGAACGCTAACCAAGGCGCGTAACAGAATTGGGAGGGACAAGGCACTGTCTGTAGGTGCGCATAATGGCGCCGTTTGGAGAGAGCGATTGGGAAATGAGCGAATGGGGCCGATCTTATTTAATAATAATAATAATAATAAAAATAATAATAATAATACATTTATTTTATATAGCACTTTTCAAGAAGCCCAAAGATGCTTTGACAGTACAAAAAACAAGTGCAAAAAGACAAATATAAATCGGTAAATAATCAAAGCAAAAGGAAGGAGAAGGAGAAGAGATAGTCAGGGGTTAAATGCTGTGGGTTAAATGTTAAATGCAGTGTTGAACAGGTGGGTCTTGAGTGATGTTTTGAATGTGGTGAGTGAGGAGGAGTCTCTGATGGTGTGAGGTAGTGAGTTCCAGGGGGTGGGAGCAGCGATGGAGAAGGCCCTGTCCCCCCAGGATCTGAATTTGGTCTGGATGGGGGGGGGGCTGGAGGGGGACAGGAGGTTGGCGCCAGCAGAGCGGAGGTTGTGAGTGGGAGTGTGTCTGGAGAGTGATTAATGCAACGCAGATTCAACTATTGGGAACACGGCCTTATCTAGACACATAATAAGGAAATAACTGAGATTTCTAAGGTGACCTACGTGTTGCATATGGACTAATTAAGGGTGCGACCTTTAACCTTTTAATAATGGAATATTTACAAGAATTATTTACAAAGTGAGGGTTCTAAAACCGCAACACTGGTCAATGGTGTTTGGAGCGAGCGCTAAGGCGACGAAGGCTCAATGCCACTAATCAAACCACGTGACCATTTGGGGAGACCATGTGACTGTTGCGGATTCGGGGGTCAGCACTCCCCTTATCAAGGTGGGGGTGGGGGAAAGGAAAGAGAGAGACAGAAAGACAGAGACAGAGAGACAGAGAGAGAGAGAGAACAAACGATGAATTGTGAAAGATGATGGGAATAGAGCCTGTGATTGATGCTGTGAAGAGGATTAGGTTGAGATGGTTTGGTCATGTGTTGAGGAAGGATGACAGTAACTGGTTGAAAAGAGTGATGGAAATGAATGTAGAAGGAAGTAGAGGACGGGGAAGACCGAGAAAGACTTGGCTAAAGATGGTCGAAGAAGAAATGCGGGCAAGGGGGTTAACAAGGGGAGATGCAGAAAATAGGGCAAAATGGAGAACATTGTCACGGGGACCGCAAGGCTAACCCCTGCTCTTGCAGGGAAAATGGCCTGAAAATGCCTGTTGTTGTTAATAATAATAATAATAATAATACATTTATTTTATACAGCGCTTTTCAAGAAGCGCAAAGGTGCTTTAACAGAGTACAAAAAACAAGTGCAAAAAGACAAAAATAAATAGGTAAATAATCAAAGCAAAAGGAAGGAGAAGGAGAAGAGATAGTCAGGGGTTAAATGCTGTGGGTTAAATGTTGAATGCAGTGTTGAACAGGTGGGTCTTGAGTGATGTTTTGAATGTGGTGAGTGAGGAGGAGTCTCTGATGATGTGAGGTAGTGAGTTCCAGAGGGTAGGAGCAGCGATGGAGAAGGCCCTGTCCCCCCAGGATCTGAATTTGGTCTGGATGGGGGGGGGGTGGTCAGGAGGTTGGTACCAGCAGAGCGGAGGTTGAGGGTGGGAGTGTGTCTGGAGAGGAGGTCAGTCAGGTAGGATGGGGCCAGGTTATGGAGGGCTTTGCAGGCCAAGAGGAGGATTTTGTGCTGGATTCTCTGGGGGATGGGGAGCCAGTGAAGCTTGTAAAGGACGGGGGTGATGTGGTCACGGGTCCGGGAATGGGTGAGTAGAAGGGCAGCGGAGTTCTGAATGTATTGGAGTTTATTGGTGATTATTGAGGGTGAACCAGACAGGAGGCTGTTGCAGTAATAATAATAATAATAATTCATTTATTTTGTATAGCGCTTTTCCAGAAGCCCAAAGGCTCTTTGACAGAGTGGCAAACATAATGCATAACAATACATGAAAACAACAATTGCAAAAAGACAAGAATCAATAGGGAAATATTTAAAGCAAAAGGAGGGAGAAGGAGAAGAGATAGTCAGGGGTTAAATGCTGTGGGTTGAATGTTGAATGCAGTGTTGAACAGGTGGGTCTTTAGTGATGTTTTGAATGTGGTGAGTGAGGAGGAGTCTCTGATGGTGTGAGGTAGTGAGTTCCAGAGGGTGGGAGCAGCGATGGAGAAGGCCCTGTCCCCCCAGGATCTGAATTTGTTCCGGATGGAGGGGGTCAGGAGGTTGGTACCAGCAGAGCGGAGGTTGCGGGTGGGAGTGTGTCTGGAGAGGAGGTCAGCCAGGTAGGATGGGGCCAGGTTATGGAGGGCTTTGTATGTCAAGAGGAGGATTTTGTACTGGATTCTCTGGGGGATGGGGAGCCAGTGAAGCTTGTAAAGGACGGGGGTGATGTGGTCACGGGTCCGGGAATGGGTGAGTAGACGGGCAGCGGAGTTCTGAATGTATTGGAGTTTATTGGTGATTTTTTAGGGTGAACCATAGAGGAGGCTATTGCAGTAGTCCAGACGGGAGGTGATGAAGGCGTGGATGAGGGTTTCTGCAGCCGTGGAGGAGAGGGATGAGCGGAGACGGGCAATGTTTTTCAGGTGAAAGAAGGCTGACTTTGTGATCTGTTTAGTGTATTTGTCGAAGGAAAGGGTTTGGTCAAAGATGACGCCAAGATTCCGGATGTGAGGGGAGGTGGATACTGGGATACCGTCGATGTTGAGGGCAAAGTTATGGGTGGATTTTGTGAGCGTTTTTGGGCCAATGATGATTATTTCAGATTTATCACAGTTAAGCTTGAGGAAGTTGATTTGAAGCCAGGATTTTATTTCAGTGATGCAGTTTGTCAGGATAGAGTGGGTGTCGGTGGAGACGGACTTGGTGGAGATGAAAAGCTGGATGTCATCGGCGAAGCAGTGGAATTGGAGACCATGACGGCGGATTAAGTGACCGAGCGGGGACAGGTAAAGGACGAAGAGGAGGGGGCCAAGAACTGAACCTTGGGGGACACCTTGGGGGAGGGGAGCAGTGGGGGATTTGCAGTTATTGATGGAGATGAACTGGCATCTGTCAGAGAGGTATGATTTAATCCAAGAGAGGGCAGTGCCGGTAACGTTAAAGGTGGATTCAAGTCGGGTGAGGAGGATAGTGTGATCGATGGTGTCAAAGGCAGCGCTGAGGTCGAAGAGGACGAGAATGTTGAGGTTGCCAGCGTCAGAGGAGAGGAGAAGGTCGTTGGTGATTTTGAGGAGAGCAGTTTCAGTACTGTGGTTGGAGCGGAATCCGGATTGGAATGTTTCATACAGGTTATTGGCAGAGAGATGATGTTTGAGTTGAGTGGCTACAGCGCGTTCCAAAACTTTTGACAGAAAGGGTAGGTTGGAGATGGGTCTGAAGTTGTTTAGGGTGTCAGGGTTTAGACCAGGTTTTTTTAGAATGGGGGTAACAGCAGCAATTTTGAGGGAAGGTGGGACGATGCCTGTAGACAGGGAGGAGTTTATTGTTGCAATGATAAGTGGAGAGAGAGCAGGGAGGGAGGCTTTGACAAAGCTGGAGGGGATGGGGTCAAGAGTGCAGGTGGCAGTTTTCATTCCTATGAGGAGTTCAGAGAGGTCAGTAGGGGAGATTGGGGAGAACCGAGACAGGGGATGGCAGGACAAGGGGGGGCAGGTGGTTGGAGGGGGAGCGGGTGCGGCGGTGGTCAAGCTGTTGTAGATGTTGTCAATTTTGCGTTGGAAGAAAGAGAGGAAGGAGATGCAGTTGTCTACTGTGAATGACTGGGTGGTGGTGTTCAGGGGGCGGAGGAGTTTGTTTATTGTCGAGAAGAGTGCTTTTGGGTTTCCGGAGCCAGAGTGGATAATTTGAGAGTAGTAGGCAGAGCGGGCGTGGGAGAGGGCATCTTTGTAGTGTTGTATGTGGTCCTTGTAGGCTTGGGAGTGAACTGTGAGACCCGTTTTATTGCGGAGTCTTTCAAGTTGGCGAGCACGAGTTTTCATCAGGTGGAGTTCAGGGATAAACCAGGGAGCAGAATGGGTGAAAGAAACTGTTTTGGTTTTTACAGGTGCAAGCTGGTCAAGGCAGGAGGAGAGAGTGTGGTTGTAGTAGTCAGTGAGGTCGGAAGGGGTGTGGAGGTCAATGAAGGGAGAAGTGGACATTTTTTCAGAGAGGGTGGATGAGAATGAGGTAGGTGAAAGAGCGTTTAGCTTACGGAAGTTGATTGTGCGATAATGCCTTGGTGTTGGGGCGGGGATGTTGATGGTCAGAGTGATGGCTAAGTGGTCAGAGAGGGTGAGGTCGGAGCCATAGAGATGGTGCAAACTTAATCCAGTGGAGCAGACAAGGTCCAAAATGTGACCACGGATATGGGTAGGAAAGTCGACATGTTGAGTGAGGTTAAAGCAGGTGAGTAAATCAGTGAAGTCAGTGGTTATTGTGGAGTCAGTGGAGTCCATGTGGATATTGAAATCACCAAGGAGGAGGATTGAGGGGGAGAGGGAACATAGCTGGGTCAGAAAGTAGGAGAAGTCAGACAGGAATGATGGGTGTGGTTTGGGAGGGCGGTAGACGACAGCCATGACTGACTGCGTGTGACCAGAGAGTTTTAAAGCCAGGTGTTCAAATGATGGAGCAGATGAGATGGAGATGAGGTTGGTCTTGATGTCTTGACGGTGGATAACGGCAATTCCACCACCTCGGCCCTCCGAGCGTGGTTTATTGACGTAGGAATATCCATTGGGTGTGGTGAGGTTAAGTGTGTAGTAGTCCAGAGGTTGTTGCCAGGTTTCCGTGAGACAGAGAAAGTCCAGTTTGTTATCCAGGATGTATTCGTTCAGGATGAGGCATTTGTTGTTGAGGGACCGGGTGTTGAACAGGGTGAGCTTGATGTTGTTTTGAACAGCAGGGATGAATTCAGGTGATTTAGCCAGGGTTCGTAGGCAGGAGGTGCGATCGTGTGGGTTGCTGTGACCAGGTGCGCTGGGACGAAGAGTGAGAGTGCGCTGAGCCGACCAGAGGACGGGGATGGAGTGATCTGATTGCAAATAAACAAACTTACGACCGGAGCCACGGTGAATGTACCTGGGTCGTCGGAGGAGTCCATTTGATTTGATGGCAGAGATGCATGATGGGGTGGAGCGGGTATTGAGCAGAAGAAGCCTTGCGGCGGAGTACCTCAGAGCCATGCCAGGCAGGAGCGAAGGGACGAGTACGAGGCCAAGGTCGAGGAGGCAAAGCGGCGAACGCAGCGGCAAACGACTGCAGCCGCTAATCAAGACCACAGCGGCAAACAGCATCCGCCGCAAACAACGGCCACAAACAACGGGAGCGGGCCTGAGGAAACAGTGGAGGAGCCGGGCAGGCGAAGCCAGGAGCAGAGCCGGGACCGAGCAGAGGGCAGACCCAACGGTCAAAAATCCGCCACGACCACCAGAAAAGCAAACTATGTACACTGGCCCAGTCGGAGAAGCGGCGAACAAGTAACGCCAGCGTCCTCACCAGACCGGACCGGAAGCCAAGACGGGAGGTGATGTCCAGACGGGAGGTGACGGGAGTAGTCCAGACGGGAGGTGATGAAGGCGTGGATGAGGGTTTCAGCAGCCGTGGAGGAGAGGGATGGACGGTGACATGACATTCTGTTCCCGTGATGACATTCTGGGGTTCTTAGAGACTTCTTTCAGCATCTTGCGGTATGCTCTCGGGCTGAACTTGCTGGGGCAGCCTGGCCTGAACAAGTTGGCAGTTGTTTGGAATCTTCTCCACTTGGAGATGATCTTCCAGACAGTTGAATGATTGATTTCAAATTGTTTGGAGATCTTTTTAAATTCCTTCCCAGACTCGTAGGCATCTTTCACCTTCTTTCTGAAGGCCTCAGAGAGCTCTTTTGATCTCGGCAAGGTGACGCTGCACACTTCAACAACAAAGAGCAAACCAAACTAAATGTCTGAGGTTTAAATAAGACAGGTTCCTCCAAGATCCTCTCTAATGATGTTCGAATCATTTGCACCTGAGCTGGTGCACCTGATTCTAATTTTAGGTATTTGAAGTAGTGATAAATGTAGGGGTGTACTTACTTTTTCCACATGCGAAATTTGCATTTATGTTTATTTAAATTATACAATGGACGACAAAATGTAAATGTTTCATGATGTTTGTTATATTATATCACCTTTATCTATCAATATTGTTGAAATGAAGATCAAATAGCTGTATGTTGAAATATGTTTTAAAAGTCAAAACTTCACATGGGGTGTACTTACCTTTTCACGTGACTATGTTCAGGATGATGTCATAGGTGCCTCCATTATGACGTTATAATTTAACAAGTACAAAACCTCATCCGATCAAGATGAAATGCCTTGAGCGTCATCTAGGGATACATTGGTGGAGAAAAATAAATAAAATAATGATGACGTCATTGGTCACGTGGTTGGGCCGCCTTATTTGTTTTCACACAAAAGCCTTAAATTCACTAAAAACACATGCTGGCGAGGGTCTGCAATCTCTTCTTGCTGTTTCTTGTTGGGAGTTGCAATGCTTACCTCTCGGAGGACAATGGACGAGTTCAGGATCAACCATCAGCTTCCTATCAACGTTTGTAATAACAAAGTCATACCGTTGTGTTTTGATGTTATCTCCATCAATGGGATTGCAAGTTTGTAACCGAATGATTTTGTCACAGCCATCAATAAGTGCATATTCCACAGAAATATCTTGACAAATATTGTGATGTTTCATCGTGTTGAACGAATTTGGTTTAATATTGAGCTGGGTATTCAAGTTGTTAGACACCCTTAAGGCAGGAAGATAGAGGGGGGGGGTGAGGTGGGGGTGGGGGAAAGGAAAGAGAGAGACAGAAAGACAGACAGAGAGACAGAGAGAGAGAGAACAAGCTCCCATACAATGTGCACTCATCAATGTCTGCCAATGGGACAAGCAGAATGTTGTTGTGGTTCAGACCTGTGTCTTGAAAAGTTGATTCATCTCCAGACTCAGACTTCACCTTCACTTTCGCAATAAAACGTGAAACAAAAAAATCTCTTTAAAACCAAACAACGGTTCGACTGAAACAAAATATTTTTTTATGAAAATTTTGAAAATAAATGAGAAATTATTTCAAATTCGAGAGATTCTCATTGTAGCACACGCAGTGCTGGATATTATTATATCAAGTCATTTTCAGTATTTTGATAAAAGCATCAACATAATTAAAGAGACTGGTCGACACACGAAAGGCTTACAGTATATCTCTGGATAGCCAATCATTATGTCACGACGCTCTTCCAGATCAATTTTGAAGGTCTGGTAAAACCATGTCATCACAACTGAGTATATTGTAGTAAATCATCTCCATATTAATAGGCTAATGCCGTCTATCTGTCCCACCCTGAAACATGGAAACGTTCTTCGGGGAGAAAAAAAAATGATAAAGCAAAGGTTACTTCAAATTAATCCAAAATCCTTTTTTCAAATTAATCCAAATTTTTTGAAAATTCAATTTTATTCCAAAGAGACAAAACATTGAAGCCAGGTGGTGAGGAGTCAACAGGGTGGGTGCTGCAAGGTGGGTGGGAACCCCGGTGGTATCCTCACCGAACCGGAAGGTATTGCAGAATACGTTGAATAAAGATTATAGGGGAACATGAACTTTATAACATGAACATAAACACAAATCTTTAAAAGAATAAAGATTGTCAACCAAAATAACAGGCTCAGAAAACAATATTCTAATAAAATGTTGGAAACTTTATTTTGAAATTCGTTTTCAGCTCTCCTGGACTTTAGTCCACTTTAGTTTGTGAGAAACTGCAGTGATCTGAAAAGTATTGGGAGCGACCGGAAGCGAAAGAGAACTGGTCGATCTCATGCTGTCGAAATGGCCATGATGAAGTGGATCAAAGACGTCACAGAGAAGGACGCTCCATTGTCTGGACCTCTTATCTGACAGAAGGCAAATGAGTTCGCAGAGAAGCTGAACAACAAGTTCAAGCCAATGAACAGGGGGTTCTGTCGGCTTGTTAGAGGAAGACAGCGATGAAGAAGAGGTGCATATTCCAACTGGGATGGAGATGATTGCGGCAGCGCACCTTCTGAGGAATGGGATGATGTTCTGAGGCTGCAGTGACACAGCATTTCTGCATCGTATCGACTCGCAGGTGCAGAGAGTTGCTGCTGATTCACTGAAATAATCTACGATCGACTCATTTTTCAAAGTGTACATGTTATACCTTTTTTTTTTTCTGTCAATGACCAAACTATGCTTGTTTTGTTCCTTGACCAATAAAATGCTTCATTGTTTGGTTTCCTGATGTGAAAATGACTATTTTTTTCCAGGGATGGGTGATCCCGTGTATAAGAATCACCCGCTTATTCGTGGGTGCCACTTTATTACCATAGTAAACCCTCTTGAAGACGATCAATCAGTCATGGAAACTCTTGGGTCTCACTCTCAGCCATGTTCTCTCTCAGAAAAGCCACATTTCAAAGTTGGCCCCAAAAACCCAACCATGGACTGGCCATCTTCCATCGTGCAAAGTCCTTCCTTGGCACACCTGAGCTCCTAGCCACCTACAAGTCTTTCATCAGCAGCTTGATAGAGTACTGCCCTCTCCCCTCTGGGCTGGCTCCCCTGCCTCACATCTTGCTCAGCTTGACGCCATGGAAACCAAGGCTTTCAAGATCATTGGAATTTCAGGCGATGAAGTCTATGGGCCTCTCACTTCGCTATTGCCGACAGGTCGAAGTCTTCCTCTGCTTCATTTCTGGTCTTGCACCCTCTGTCCTTTCCATGCTCTGTCCACCCCATACAGAACCACTGAAATACAGAACCACTGCTCACCTCCACTCTTTTATTCCTCTTTTTTTCACACCTGTGGAACCACCTTCCACACTCTTTTCAATCTCATTTTTCCCACCAGGTCTTCAAGACAGCAGTTCTCCACAATCTCAACTCATCCCCCATCCAAAATCATGATCTTTTCTACCCTAGTTAACCACCTCCGCCACCTCACCCCAATCCTTCCTCCATCCAAATTTCCAGTTTCCCTCCTTAGATTTCCCTTCTGTATCCATCTTGTCCACCTCATGCATCCACTCCTGCTCCCCCCACCCCCTCTTTCACCATTCCACCCCACACCTAATGCTTGTCCAAGTCTCCCTCTATCTTGGTCTTCTATTCTGCTGTTTGTGTTTCACCCCTCTTTCTACAGTTCCTTTTGCATCCTGTTATGTACTGAGTACCAGTATGTATTGAGTACCAGTTCACTGGTAATTCCCTGCTTGTCGTAAAAGGCGACAAACAGGGTTGGCGGCAGGAAGGGCATCCGGCCGTAAAACATTGCTTCAAAAAGGGGACCGAAAAACAACAACAACCACAGTCCCCGAAAAAGGCCAACCCCCGCTTGCGGGGAAAAATGGCCTCTAAAGGTGGTTTTTTTTTTTAATGTCCACTCCTGATCCATTCAGTGTATTAGCTCTTCCACGAGCCCCGACCATGTACAGTCACGTGAAAAAGTAAGGACACCCCATGTAAAGTTTTGACTTTTTCAACATATTTCAACATACAGCTATTTGATCTTCATTTCAACAATATTGATAGATAAAGGTGATATATTATATTATAACAAATATCATGAAACATTTACATTTCGTAGTCCATTGTATAATTTAAATAAACATAAATGCAAATTTCGCATGTGGAAAAAGTAAGTACACCCTTGGCTCTAATAGGTGGTATTGCCCCCTTTGACAGAAGCAACCTCAAGTAGGCGTTTCTTATAACTGTCTACCAGTCTCTGACATCAACTGGGAGAAATTTTTGCCCACTCCTCCATGCAGAATTCTTTCAGCTGTGCGATGTTTGAGGGGTTTCTTGCATGCACAGCTTGTTTCAAATCCCCCCACAACATCTCGATGGGATTTAGATCTGGGCTTTGACTTGGCCATTCCAGAACCCTCCATTTCTTTCTTTTCAGCCATTCCTTGGTGGATTTACTGGTATGCTTAGGGTCATTGTCATGGTGCAAGGTCCACTTTTGGTTGAGCTTCAACTTTCCGACAGATGGCTTCACATTATCCTCAAGCACCCTCTGGTACAATGACGAATTCATCGTGGATTATATGGTGGTGAGCTGCCCAGGCCCTGATGCAGCAAAGCTGCCCCAAACCATAATATTTCCACCACCATGCTTTACAGTTGGTATCAGGTTCTTGTGGTCAAATGCTGTCTTTGGTTTTCGCCAAACATGTCTTCTGGTACTGCGGCCAAATAGCTCTCCCTTTGACTCTTCTGTCCAGAGCACATTGTTCCAGAAGTGCTGGTCTTTGCTTAGGTATTGAATGGCAAACTTTAGTCTTGCCCTGATGTTCTTTCTGGACAGCAAAGGTATCCTCCTGGCACACCTCCCATGTCGATCAAATTTGTGCAGCCTCTTTCTCATGGTAGACTCGTGCACTTTGACATCAACAGTGGCAAGAGCTACCTGTTGGTCCCGTGATGATTTTCTGGGGTTCATAGAGACTTATTTCAGCATCTTGCTGTCTCCTCTCGGGCTGAACTTGCTGGGGCGGCCTGGCCTGAACAAGTTGGCAGTTGTTTGGAATCTTCTCCACTTGGCGATGATCTTCCGGATAGTCGAATGATTGATTTCGAATTGTTTGCAGATCTTTTTAAATCCCTTCCCAGACTTGTAGGCATATATAACCTTCTTTCTGAAGGCCTCAGAGAGCTATTTTGATCTTGGCATGGTGACGCCACAAACTTCAACAACAAACAACAAACCAAACTAAATGTCTGAGGTTTAAATAAGACAGGTTCCTCCAAGATACTCTCTCACGATGTTCTCATCATTTACACCTGAGCTGGTGCACCTCATTCTAATTTTAGGTATTTGAAGTCGTGATAAATGTAGGTGTATTTACTTTTTCCACATGCGAAATTTGCATTTATGTTTATTTATATTATACAATGGACTACAAAATGTCAATGTTTCATGATATTTGTTATATAATATCACCTTTATCCATCAATATTGTTGAAATAAAGATCAGATAGCTGTATGTTGAAATATGTTTAAAAAGTCGAAACTTTACATGGGGTGTACTTACTTTTTGACCTGACTGTATCCCAAAAAAAAAAAAAAAGGATGATGCCATTTAGCAACAACTTCGACGCGTTGCAGATCTGTAAGAGCTTCACGTAGTTGTTGTTATTGCTCTTGTTGTTCTTCTTGACGGGGGTCGATTTTTGAAACGTGTACCCATTGGTCAGCCAGCTGCCGGACCCACACACCTTTGTCACTTGACTCCACCCATCATGGTACCCAGACAAAATAATATGGCTGCGATCTTGGTTTTCTGGTGGGCCGAAGACATCAGGCCTAAAGGTCTCTGCTGATTATACACTGCTCAGGTTTGTTGCGGGAAATTTCCATTGTCTTTGTTGGGGTTGAGTGTCAGTCACGATAAGGAGCCCCCAAAAATCTAATCAATGTCGAATATAAAATATTCGTAAGATTTATGCAAGTCCGTCAGCACGCAAGGTATGCGGCTCCCTAAAAAAATTGCATTGTGTAATTTTTGAACAGCGCCATGTTTGGGTTAAGCGGTCCGTGACCATGCGACAAATCAGCTCATTCTGATATAAACCTGGGGGGGGCTGACATGGATGAGATGTGTCAAGTTAATCTTTTATTACGCTTTAAATGTGTGTTTCCCAATTGCGTTGTTCATCTTTTCAGAGTGCACTATTTTATCCAGTACTGTCCAATAAAAAACAATAAAATTTTAATCAACAATTTTTGACTTGCTAAAGGGGCCAGATTGGGAACCTTTTTTTGGCCGTTCAATGATTACCATATTAATCCCTCATATACATTTTGTAAAGTGTATCCAAAAGTGATTTTAAAAGAAACGTTCAGGAAAAGCTGTTTGTCACATCTGAGCCACGCTTCAATCTACGTTATTGCACTGCATTGACAGTCCTCCATGAGACTTGACAAAAATAAGTGACTCCACCAAAACCAAAACACAACCAAATACAACCATTAAAATACAACCAAAAAAAGATTCAGGACATTTTAAAAACAATCAAACTTGAGAAGTGGAAGAGGGCAGAACACATCAGCAGAAGAGCAGATAACAGATGGACAATAGCTGTGACTGCAGTTACACCAATCAAGGGTAGTAGTCGTCAAGGAAGAGAATTGCCCAAACAGTGCAGACATCAGCCAAACACTGTGGGACAGTAAATTGGAATGAGAAGACTGGGGACCGGAACATTTGGCCTGCCGAGGTTTTCGTCCACCATTGGGCTGACAACGGCTGCTCTGATAAGCCTTGACGTCGAAATATTAAATCTCCTTTAATTTTTCCTTTCCATCCTCAATTATTGCCACAAGTGAATTCAAAATTCACAATCGATTGATATCTGTAGCATGTCACCTCTGCAAGATTTATTTTACTTCCACCTCATTTAGAAAAAAAACAAGTCATTCTAAAATTTTAACACCAAAGCAAACCGAGCATTCATGATTTTTTTTTTCTGAACATTTAGCTGAAAGTTTCTGAACATTTTAGAAGGAAAGGGTTGCAGCCAGAAGGGGATAAACCGTAGAAAAATGATTCGCTTTCTTTCCATCAAATGCTTTGTCCGAAAATGTTAATATATAGTAAATCTCATCGCAACACTAATCCCTTGGTAGTGACTGTAAAGTTACCGGAGGTTAAAATATATCATCTTCTATATATTAAAGTCGCGGCAGTTTTGTGTCCGTCCATCACACTACGTCATTATGTCTATGATGTCATTACAGTCGATCTATGGTCAGGTCTCAATAACATTGGGTGTGTGTTCATTTACCAAGTTTCTTGTGGAGAGATTGCAAAGTGGTTTAAGCATTCGAGCAAGCACTCCATTCAAAACCATTGAGAAACGGCTGGCTTGGCAAGTGCTAGCTCGCAGCTTGGTAAATGAGCACACCCCCATCTTCCTCCCTTTCAGTTTTGTGTTAAACAGCAGGAAAAGTGGGTTTTATTGGTGGTTTTCAAAACAAAACCTGAATTGGTGGGTTTCAAAAGGCCACTACGAAAAACGCCACTTTAGCGGCAAGGTCATGTTATATACCCCATTGTGGGGTATATAGATTACAGTAGATCTTCGCTCATCATGTTCCCCCTTTCTCCCTCTGACCTGCTGTTCATGTTCCCCCATTCTATTTCTTCCCTGCTGGTCGTGTTTCCCCCTTTCTATCTCTTCCCTGCTGTTCGTCTTCCCTCTTTCTCCCTCTTCTCTGCTGTTTGTGTTCCCCCTTTCTCCATCTTCCCTCATGTTCATGTTCCCCCTTTCTCCATCTTCCCTCATGTTCATGTTCCCCCTTTCTCCCTCTTCCCTGCTATTCGTGTTCCCCCTTTCTCCATCTTCCCTGTTGTTCGTGTTCCCCCTTTCTCCCTCTTCCCTGTTCTTCATGTTCCCCCTTTCTGCCTCTTCCCTGTTGTTCGTGTTCCCCCTTTCTCCCTCTGACCTGCTGTTCGTGTTCCCCCTTTCTCCCTCTTCCCTCCTGTTCGTGTTCCCCCTTTCTCCCTCTGACCTGCTGTTCGTGTTCCCCCTTTCTCCCTCTTCCCTGTTGTTCGTGTTCCCCTTTCTCCCTCTGACCTGCTGTTCGCGTTCCCCCTTTCTCCCTCTGACCTGCTGTTCGCGTTCCCCCTTTCTCCCTCTGACCTGCTGTTCGTGTTCCCCCTTTCTCCCTCTTCCCTGCTGTTCGTGTTCCCCCTTTCGCCCTCTGACCTGGTGTTCGTGTTCCCCGTTTCTCCCTCTGACCTGCTGTTCGTGTTCCCCCTTTCTCCCTCTGACCTGCTGTTCGTGTTCCCCCTTTCTCCCTCTGACCTGCTGTTCGTGTTCCCCCTTTCTCCCTCTTCCCTGCTGTTCGTGTTCCCCCTTTCTCTCTCTTCCCTGCTGTTCGTGTTCCCCCTTTCTCCCTCTGACCTGCTGTTCGTGTTCCCCGTTTCTCCCTCTGACCTGCTGTTCGTGTTCCCCCTTTCTCCCTCTGACCTGGTGTTCGTGTTCCCCGTTTCTCCCTCTGACCTGCTGTTCGTGTTCCCCCTTTCTCCCTCTGACCTGCTGTTCGTGTTCCCCCTTTCTCCCTCTGACCTGCTGTTCGTGTTCCCCCTTTCTCCCTCTTCCCTGCTGTTCGTGTTCCCCCTTTCTCTCTCTTCCCTGCTGTTCGTGTTCCCCCTTTCTCCCTCTGACCTGCTGTTCGTGTTCCCCCTTTCTCCTTCTTCCCTCCTGTTCGTGTTCCCCCTTTCTCCCTCTTCCCTGCTGTTCGTGTTCCCCCTTTCTCCCTCTTCCCTGCTGTTCGTGTTCCCCCTTTCTCCTGATGTTGCCTTTGTTATATTGTGTTCTAATCTGTTCTGTGTCGGAGGTCTTCCATAAGCCTCGACCATGTATGACAATGAAAAGTACGTCAACTACAACGACAACTACAACGACAACGACAACGACAACGACAACGACAACGACAACTACAACGACAACTACAACTACAGCAATGTGCGTTTGTGGTTCAAACCTTCATGTTGAGGGGACGAATCATCGACGAACTCGGACTTCACCTTCACCTTCACAATAACACCTGAAACAAAAACAATCCATTTAAACGAAACTTTCAGGAACCAGCAGAAGGTGACGTGCGGAGAGAACGACACGTACCGGGTCCCCGGTCTTCATCCTCGGGTGGACCGACCCTGGACCCGCGATCTGAGGAAGAATCTCCCGGAACGGAGAGATCTCGGTTCATGGCACATCGGAGGGGACTGGAGAGTGTAAACACTGTAAAGTGCAGTAAAGTACACGGATTTAAGGTGGTGTGTAGTCGTGTGCTACCTCTGACACACGAGTACAAACCACGTGTTCCGACTTCCGGTAAAAACGAACCACGACCACGTGACGCGTTCCTTCCACAAACGAGACGATCTCATTCGCGATTTCCACACCACAGATTCTACACGGTAATCACGTGATCGATACCTGGTCCCCACCCCGTCTTGTTTCCCCTTGTAAACATTTTTACATTACCTTTTATCATATTATCTAACTCCATATGTTTTATCCATTTGTGTTCAATCATTGTCATTCCACAGAATAATTTTTCTCCCTGTTCTATGGTCCGTGTGTTCCGGAGCATTTGTGGGTGATACGATTAAAATGAAGTCTCACTGTTTGTTTCAGTCTCACGTCGGAAACGTCATTTCCTGCATTCTTGGAAGTTTCTACAGTTCCTTGTGTTCTTCCCTGGCCCAAAAATTCAGCAGATTCGCGACGACTAATGGGTCAAAATGGCGAACTGGTGAGACATGTCCAGATGGAATCCTTAGTTAAAACAAGAATGACCGCACTGTCGTCACAACCTGCGACAAAATCTGGCAACAGGCCGATTGGGAATTAAACATTTAAAATACTCTTAAAATATGAACACGGTAAATGGGAAACACACCTTTAATGCGCCGTTAATAGCCGGCAAAGCCGGTGTTGTCAATAAACGAGAAGTATTATGTTGAAAACCTGATTATGCCTTGGCTCGAGAATCCGAAGCGCCATGGGCGCAGCCATCTTGCGGAGGCGAAAATTGCATAACAAATTTAAAACGTTCATTAGGAGTTTCTTTCACCCGTCGTCGTTTGATTCACAATCTTATGCACCTCCGATGTATTAATAAAATAATTTAAGACCAACATCGGCCCACACGGGCCTGGTTATCTTCAACAAAATGCGTCACCAAACACCGGACCCAATGAGAGTCGAGCATTTGCAAAAATATTCTAAAATGAAAGCGCTCAATGGTGGGCGCCATCGACCGGATGCGGAAGTTTGCATAAAACAATTGCGAAAAAGTTCAATAGGAGTTTGTTTCACCCGCCGTTCTTTGATTCACAATCTAATGAAACCTCTCATTAGTAATTAAAATACGTTAAGACCAACCTCGTTATCTTCAACGAAAATCGTCATCAAACACCAGAACCAATGAGATTCGAGCATTTTTGAAAAAAACATTTTTAGAGCTTATTACGCGTTTCGGACGGTGAAAACGGCGTCAAATATTCTAACATTGACGAAGAATTCTTTTTTAGAAATCTCGCGGCCGTATGGGATAGTTTTTCACGGCCAGAAATACGGTATAAGCGGTTTACATATTTAGTTTAGAAATACGGATAGTTTTTCATGGCCGGAAATATCCGAAGTTGACACGGAATTCACCTAATTAATCACTGCAAGCTAACTTCTTCTGGTGGACGAAGCCGCCGTGCCCGGAGAGTCAGAGAACCAGCCCTGGCACCTGACAGCGACTGAAGTTAGAAGACTACACACTTACTGTGAAAACGTATGTTAAGCCCAGTTAAAAATAGGCCTTAAGCTAGCACATCATATAGTTACTTCCTTAAGCTTCTTGTGACATTTATTGTATGCAGGTATTGCCATTGGGGAGGACTGGCTGCTCTTCTCTTTTACCAAGTCTTACCAGGTACGGTACCTACTACACCTACCTACTACCAACAACCTAACCTACTGATGCCATAGTGATGGGTAAAATAGTGGCAAGAGGCCCTGGCTTCGCCGGCTCATTGTGACTTTGCAGTCGGTACTAGTAGCCGGCGAAGCCGGTGTTGTCAATGAACGCGTACATATTATGTTGAAAACCTGATTATGCCTTGGCTCAAGAATCCGAAGCGCAGTGGACGCAGCCATCTTGCGGAGGCGGAAGTATGCATAACAAATTTAAAACGTTCATTAGGAGTTTCTTTCACCCATCATCGTTTGATTCACAATGTTATGCACCTCCAATGTATTAATAAAATAATTTAAGACCAACATCGGCCCGCACGGGCCTGGTCTTCTTCAACAAAATGCGTCACCAAACACCGGACCCAATGAGAGTTGAGCATTTGCAAAAATATTTCTAAAATGAAATCACTCAATGGAGACCGCCATCGATCGGATGCGGAAGTTTGCATAAAACAATTGCGAAAAGGTTCAATAGGAGTTTGTTTCACCCGTCGTTCTTTGATTCACAATCTAATGAAACCTCTAATTAGTAATTAAAATACTGTTACAGACGCGGTTTTAGATGTTATTTTACCGAGCGGTGGTGTATTACCGCGTCCGAACAGTTACTCCCCGATTAGAACCCGATCCCGCCCGATTCCACTCGAACGTTGGCCAAATCGCGCAATGCTAAATCAATGAAGGAAAGGACACAACGGCTGGGATAAATGAAACGACACAAGGGGGTACAGTTCTCAAGACCTCCGGAGGAGGATATAATTGGTGATGCAGAAAAGGGGTAAATTACAAGGTAAGAGGTAAAGCACAGAAAAGATGGGCACTTAGACACAGTCTTATCTTATCCCCGACAGACCACAGACAAACGGGACAAGACTGACTTACACAGGGATTGATGGCAAGGAAGGACAGGCAGTCGATAGCACAAGGTGCACCTTGGCTCAGGGGCAGAATCAACACGGTCCGGTCCAGAGATGCGGGGAGGTATTTCAGCGCTCGGAGGTGGCGTCTTCTCTCACCAAGCTGAGGGCGCATCTGACGTCACCTCCCTCTTCCTGCGCATGCTCAGCGGGGAGTGACACGCCCTCGGCTCGTTGTCTCCACCCCAGATGGAATCGGTCCGCCGCTTCTATTGGATGCGGGGGGTTACCGGGCTCCGCCCTTGACGAGGAGCTGACAGCGAGCCCCTGCGTGGTAACCCCTTCGGAGCACATGTTCAATGGCGGCTAACCAAGCCGGAGTGAGGACGCACACTCCCCGCGCCGCGGCCGCTGTTGTTGTTGTTGTTGTTGTTGTTGTACCATGAGGAAGAGCTGCGGGGAGGTATTGGGAGGTCCTAAACTTTCTAACGGTGCCATACAATCACATTCTGGTGCAACGAAGAGTCAGAATTAATGGAAACGAGTCCTTAACTGACATAGACTAAGAATAACTAGCAAGATGTCCTATAGTTGTCTACGTGAGAAGCGGTGGACCTGGATGCGACATTTAATGGGGGAAATAGGGGAAGGTCGGGTCTACAGAGTGTTGTTTACAGAAAATGGGACTAGGGAATGGGGGATTGGGGATAGTTGGGAAGTATTGGGGAAATAGGGGAATATTTACAAGCGGATATGGATGGATCCAAATCCCATATCCGCAACATTGCACCCTTCTCTACCTCGGGGCGACCCGACCCGATAAATTTTTACCTACGTTAGTGTGGCACTCAGATGTAGTTCCCTCTACTTATAACTCAACCCTGAGTGCGACAGTTTTACAGATGTTCACAAATGAGTAAATATGTCCCCCTGCGACGTTGCACCCTTCTCCTCACAGAAACACACCCACAGGATAACCGAATCGTGGAAAGAATCCTCAAACTAAACATACAGCCGGTAGGGAGCATCATTTATACAAGACTGATATTTACACTACGATCCAGGACCTGTTCTTTGAGGAACACATGCAGATGTTATGCATAGAATGAGAGCACGCATGCCAGCATCGATACACCAACACACGAGTGCCCTGTGGCCCTACGGCCTTTAATAATGTGCAGAGCACCCCGTCCAAGCACCAAAAGCACCACCCCATCATGTACAGTCAGCACCATCCGGTGCACCAATGAAGTGTTCATAGTCACCGGTGGTGTCGCAGCCGGCCGATGTTCTGCCGCTGGTCTTGCCTTCATGTGGTGTACTTGGCCTTCTGGCTTCTTTAAAAATAAAGAAAGGCGCCAACCGCGTCCATTTCTGAATTGTGGCCGTCAGGGGGCCAACTAAAAGTGGTTCACCTGTATGGCATAGGTGCCACGTTGACCCAGAGGTCCATCAACGGGTGGTGCTTGCCCGCAAAAGAACTGCGGTCCATGGTGGGCGGCCACAAAAATTGCGGTCCATATGGTGTATCGATCCAGGCAGCAAGCAGCGAAAGTACAGGCCCACAACTGCGGAGCCAGCACCTCTCTCTCCTCTCTCTCCGCCCCAAAGCCAGATCCTCGGAGGTGGGAGACAAAAGAAAACAAGTGAGTAAGGTGGTAAGGGCGCAAAAGTGCACGCAATATTAGGTAATGCACACTAGGGGCACATGGGAACCAGGTGAGACAGGTACGTTCCTACCGTACGCCCCCCCCCCCCCCACCAGGTAACCTACATTGCCCCTCCCTTACCCCTTACTGTATCCACACAACACAACACTACCCATAAACATCTACTTTACACATCAACCAACCGTCCCTACTGTCTTCCCCGTTCCTCCCATAAACCAAATTCGTCTTCTTTCCCTCCTAACCAATCAAATTTGCCATTTCCAACTCTCATCAAAATTTGCCATCTCCAACTCAACATCAAAATTTGCCATCACCAATTCATCATCAGTCCCTCCTGAGGGAGAGATGGAATCACCCCAATGTCTTATCCACGTCGTGATGCGTCTCACAAATCCACACAGCAATTCTCCTTTCCTGCCACACAGAACAAAGGAACACAGGTGTGGAGTCATCATCCCCACCTCAGGTAAGTGGCTGCGTATGGTGCGACAGGTTAATCAATCCTAACTATTTCCTAAATGACTTTAACAACTTTACATTACCCGGGGTCTTTCCCTGCCAATCCATTGGCCAACTTACACTATGGGTTCTAAAAACCAATTCCCATTGACCAAACTGTGGTGCTTCTCAATTTGGGGTCTCACTCCCCCGATTTAATCTCCCGGTGCCCTCGCACAATTTCTGGGCTGTGACGTGTAGCTCTCCCAGCAGGTCTACCCACCTGCACACCTCCACCACTGTAGTTGCCACCCGAGCTTACCTGCTCCTCACCCTAACCTAACTAACTGGGGAAGGCCCTCTCGAACTCTCACCCCCTCAGTGCCCTCTCTGGCACGGGCTGCCCGATCCACACCCGGGATCCTCAGGCACCCACTGACACTAACGGCTCCCAGAGCCCACCTGCGGCCTCACCTGGCCGACATCCTCACAGTGGTGGAGTGCCCAAACCAACTACACACACTAACAGGCTACACGCCCAGCCATTTCCACAACATGAATGCACCCATCCACAATACCATTCTGCAACCGCACCACAAATGCCAATATCCAACCACAATTTACCTATACCCTCTACCTAACACTTACACTACCCGCCCCGGGTACTCGTGAAAGGGGTCCACTCTTCCCCCATCCACACCTTCGCACCATGCACACCACTCCGTACCACTTACTCCAACTCTCTCCACACCACTCATTCCAATACTCCATGTATTCCACACACCTGTACTTGCACACCTGTGCTCTCACACCTGGTGCCACCTGCACCCTTCTCTCCCCAAGCGCATTCGCGCTGATCCACAACACTCACTACTCCCTCACTGCTCCACACACCTGTCCAGTTCTCACACAGCATCATCTCATCTAACTACTCCCCTCTGAAACTTGCGCTTCCCAGTTGTCCCTTTAAACTATTGTGCTCCATCGTCATTATAATCCACACTAATCTACCTGCGTCCCCACTACAGGTATCCTTGTCACTAACTAAACCTTAACGTTACCTAATGTCATCTTCGCTAGATCCCTATCAATATAACCTAACCCACCCGGGCTAGTTTTCACTGCCATACACCCCCATAAGCTATAGCGCATTTGCCCCACCATGGGAAGGGTGGCAGGGATGCCACCCTTACCCACCGGGCACATCGCTCATCAATCCCCCAGTCCTCTGGCACTAATAAGCCCCCCTTATTCAGAGGTACTGGGTCCCGCCTCAGAGGTACTGGGTCCCGCCTCGGCATCTAAAGCCGAGGCAATCCATGGGGGCGCCTGCTCGCCGGTGTAAGGCCTTCTAGTTTCCCGGGGTCTGGCGGGGGGGTGTCTGGGGTCGGCTAACCCGCTCCCCCCTGGGCGGAGTTAAGGACCTCAACCGCCGGGGATCATCCCGGCGCGTGGCTCGACAGTGCCGCGCCAGGTGACCCAGACGGTTGCAGGTATAGCACCTCACCTGATAAGGTTCTTGTCTCCAGAATTCCAAATTTTCCCCCCGGAAGGTCCGAATTGGATTAGCCGCTCGTGGTCCACCGCGGGCCACCTCCGGGGCCGCCTGCCATGGTCCAGGTCCCGCCAGGCGCTGGTCCACCAGCCTCCGGACCATGCCCGCCAGGTCAGGACCCACGTCGGGGGCGGGCCCCCTAAGGGGTCCGCCCTCCATCGGGGGTCCCACCTGGCGGACCGCCATTGCGTGACGCTCGCTCCCCCGGGCCAGGGGCCTCGCTGCTTCCCAACGGGCCGCAGCGTCAGCCGCCTGGCTCAGAGTCTGCGGGCGCCACATGGCGAGCTGTTGCCAGAGCTCAATATCCGGGAGGGCCTGGATAAAATGGTCCAGCGCCAGGCTTTCCCGGGAATCCGCTGCCATGCTAGCATGTGCTATCCCCACTGCGCGGCGAATGTCGTGGGCAAGTTCCC
This sequence comes from Myxine glutinosa, assembly GCF_964187855.1. NCBI lineage: Eukaryota > Metazoa > Chordata > Myxini > Myxiniformes > Myxinidae > Myxine > Myxine glutinosa. The sequence goes on along the minus strand of NC_136265.1, from coordinate 64,930,205 downwards.
CGATGGCTTCCTGGGGCTTGCGTTTTCGCAGTGCGAGCTGAGCTTTAACAAGCTCGCTCTGCTGTTCAATGCCGAATCGATTAATTAGGGCGTCGCGGAGGGCTGGCAGGGTGAGAGCACCCGGTGGTAATGCCGTCAGCACCTCCGCCGCCGCGCCGCGCAATGCGGCCACCAGGTGTACTCCACCTTCGTCCCCACCCCAACCGTTGCCCTTACACACACAGTCAAACTGCGCCAGGTACGCGCGTAGATCACTCTTGCCGTCATACGGCGCGAGTGGGACCTTGTGGGACCACCTCGTATGCGAGTCGTTGCCCGCCTGCCGGACCCCATGCGTCGCCCCTTGCGGGGTCAGCGCGGGGCCGAACCGGCCGGGCCCCCACAGTACATTACCCCCAAGGGGCTCTCGTGCCTCCCCTGTCCCTCTAACAACTACCGCTGTTGGTGTCGATGCATGGGTCACACTTCCGCAACCCGCTACCCATTCCATACCACCACCACCTTGCTCACCCACACCTCGCACCTCTCCCATCACCGGACCCTCTCGCTCGCACCCTCGTTCCATACCCTCCGGACCAGCCATACACCTCACTCTTGGCCTCTCACGAACATCCGGGTCCATCTCGACCCCCAAGCTTATTAAATCACCTGGCGCATCATACGCACGACCATATTGGTCACCACTTACACCGGGTCCTCTTTCTCTTCGCTTCTCCTCCATCACCTGCGAATCCCTCATCCGGTTAATGAGCACATCATCACGATCCGAACACAGACTTTGGACCAATTCTTTTACTTCCTCCTTTATCTCTTTCTTATCCTCTCTCCGTCGCTTCTTAATTTCGCTCACCCCTTCTTCCACTTCTTCTAATTTCTGCTTTACCTCCTTCATCTCCTCGTGCGCCCCCTTAAGTTCTTCCTCTAACTCCACCTTATTTTTTTCTATGTGCTCCCGCACCTCCCGCTCTTTAACCTCCATCACCTCTACCACTTTGTTCATTTTCCTCGTCAGGTCCTCATGTACCGTCTGACACTCTTTTTTAATTACCCCTACGTCCTTTTTCATCTCCTTCTGTGTCGATTTTAAACCCTCTATTACCGCTGTGTTCTTCTTTACCTGGTCCCCCAACTCCTTTTGTCCCACTGTCAGTTGTTCTACTCCCAGCGTCAACTCCTCTATACCACCTTGCAATTTTACAGTCCCCTTTCTCACCTCCTTCTCCATGCGCTCCTTACAGTGCCTCACCTCCTCACGCACTCCTCCGACCTCCTCACTCACCCCTCTTCTGATCTCTTCTCCCATCACTTGCATCTCCTGCCCAGATGCCACCCTCATCTGCTCCATTTCCTCCCTGTGAGCATCCAATTTAGTTTCTACCCCCATTCTGACCCCCTCTATCTGCTGCCCCATTTGTTTAACTTCCCTTTCCACTTGGTCCCTCATGTCCCTCAATTTGCCTTCCATACTGTTTTCTAACCCCTCTAACCCCTTTTCCATCCCTTCCATTTGATTCTCTTGAGCGGCCATTCTGTTTTCTACCCCCATTAACCCCTCCTGTATTTCCCCTAATCTATTGTCTAATCCCTCTATTCTACTCCCTAACCCTCCGATCTGGGCCCCCATCCTTTGTTCTAACCCCTCACCGGTACCCCTCGCTTCGTCCCTCATTACCCCCATTTGGCCCTCCAATCGCTCACCCAATCGCTCACTATCAGCCCTCATATCGTCCTTCTGCAGGTTGAGGGACGCCTGCATTTGCGCCATAAATTGCTCCATGAGGGCCTGCATTTGGGCCATCCCTCCCACTTGTGCAGCGGGTGCGGCCGCCGTAGCTATGTGCGAGGCGCCATTTTGCGCGCCCGCAACCTCGTGCGCAAGGACGCCATTTTGCGAACCTGCCGCCCTCACTGCTTCGCTCTCCTCATGTCCCTCATGTCCCTCAATTTGGTCCTGGATCGACCCTGCCTCACTCTCCTCTACCGGAACCCAGCCGTCTTGATCCGCCATAGCGCGACTTTCAAAATTCGGGTTTTTTTTTTTTTTAAACAAAATCAAATTTCCCGTTAATAATTTCGAACGCGTGAAGCGCGCTTCGGGTCCGATCTCACTCCTCGACACCAATTGTTACAGACGCGGTTTTAGATGTTATTTTACCGAGCGGTGGTGTATTACCGCGTCCGAACAGTTACTCCCCGATTAGAACCCGATCCCGCCCGATTCCACTCGAACGTTGGCCAAATCGCGCTATGCTAAATCAATGAAGGAAAGGACACAACGGCTGGGATAAATGAAACGACACAAGGGGGTACAGTTCTCAAGACCTCCGGAGGAGGATATAATTGGTGATGCAGAAAAGGGGTAGATTACAAGGTAAGAGGTAAAGCACAGAAAAGATGGGCACTTAGACACAGTCTTATCTTATCCCCGACAGACCACAGACAAACGGGACAAGACTGACTTACACAGGGATTGATGGCAAGGAAGGAAAGGCAGTCGATAGCACAAGGTGCACCTTGGCTCAGGGGCAGAATCAACACGGTCCGGTCCAGAGATGCGGGGAGGTATTTCAGCGCTCGGAGGTGGCGTCTTCTCTCTCCAAGCTGAGGGCGCATCTGACGTCACCTCCCTCTTCCTGCGCATGCTCAGCGGGGAGTGACATGCCCTCGGCTCGTTGTCTCCGCCACAGATGGAATCGGTCCGCCGCTTCTATTGGGTGCGGGGGGTTACTGGGCTCCGCCCTTGACGAGGAGCTGACAGTGAGCCCCTGTGTGGTAACCCCGTCGGAGCACATGTTCAATGGCGGCTAACCAAGCCGGAGTGAGGACGCACACTCCCCGCGCCGCCGCCGCTGTTGTTGTTGTTGTTGTACCATGAGGAAGAGCTGCGGGGAGGTATTGGGAGGTCCTAAACTTTCTAACGGTGCCATACAATCACATTCTGGTGCAACGAAGAGTCAGAATTAATGGAAACGAGTCCTTAACTGACATAGACTAAGAATAACTAGCAAGATGTCCTATAGTTGTCTACGTGAGATGCGGTGGACCTGGATGCGACATTTAATGGGGGAAATAGGGGAAGGTCGGGTCTACAGAGTGTTGTTTACAGAAAATGGGACTAGGGAATGGGGGATTGGGGATAGTTGGGAAGTATTGGGGAAATAGGGGAATATTTACAAGTGGATATGGATGGATTCAAATCCCATATCCGCAACAATACGTTAAGACCAACCTCGTTATCTTCAATGAAAATCGTCATCAAACACCAGAACCAATGAGATTCGAGCATTTGAAAAAATATTATTACGCGTTTCGGAGGGTGAAAACGGCGTCAAATATTCTAACATTGACGAAGAATTATTTTTTAGAAATCTCGCGGCCGTACGGGATAGTTTTTCACGGCCAGAAATACGGTATAAGCGGTTTACATATTTAGTTTAGAAATACGCATAGTTTTTCACGGCCGGAAATATCCGAAGTTGAGATGGAATTCACCGAATTAATCACTGCAAGCTAACATCTTCTGGTGGAGGAAGCTGCCGTGCCCGGAGAGTCAGAAAACCAGCCCTGGCGCCTGACAGCGAATGAAGTTAGAAGACGACACACATACGGTACTGTGAAAACGTATTGTTACGGACACGACTTATTAAGATGTTATGCTGGGCCGAGCGGAATGGCCGCCGTGTCCGCACAAGTTACCCGATTATACTCGAACGTTGACTAAGTCGCGCTATGCTAAATCAATGATGGAAAGGACACAACAGCTGGGTTAAAAATGATACGACACCAGGGGTACGGTTCTCAAGACCTCCGGAGGAGGTTATAATATTGCGGAAGGTTAGATTACATCGACAAGAGAGACAGCATAGTAAGGTAGGCACTTAATTACGGTCTTATAGTAGCCCCGACAGACGACAGATAAACAGGACAAAACTGACTCACACGGGGATTGATGGCAAGGAAGGCGGGTAGTCGATGGCTCAAGGTGCACTCTTGGCTCAAGGACAGAATCGACCCGGTCCGGTCCAGAGATGCGGGAGGTCTCTCTCAGCGCTAGAGGGTGACGTTCTTTCTCCAAGCTGGGGGCGCATCTGACGTCACGTCCGGTAAGTCGCTGCGTATATCCGGCGGGGAGTGACACGCCCTCGGCTCGTTAGCTCCGCCCCAGATGGAATCGGCCCGTTGCTTCTCATTGGGTGCGGGGGGTTACCGGCTCCGCCCTTGACGAGGGGCCGACAGGCAGCCCCTTCGTGGTAACCCCGTCGGCGCACATGGGTAATGGCGGCTAACCGAGCCGGAGTGAGGACGCACACTCCCCGCGCGCTGTTGTGGTAGTTGTTGTTGTAGTTGTGGTTGTTGTGGTTTCATGAGGAAGATGGGAGGAGGTATGGGGAGGTCCTAAACTCACTACTGGTGCCATACAATCACATTCTGGTGCAACGAAGAGTCAGAATTAATGGAAACGAGTCCTTAACTGACATACACTAAGAATAACTAGCAAGATGTCCGAAAGTTGTCTACGTGAGATGCGGTGGACCTGGGCACGACATTTAATGGGGGAAAAAGGGGAAGGTCGGTTCTACAGAGTGTTATTTACAGGCAATGGGACTAGGGAATGGGGGATTGGGGATAGTTGGGGAGTATTGGGGAAATAGGGGAATATTTACAAGCGGATATGGAGGCCAAATGCCATATCCGCAACAGTATGTTAAGCCCAGTTAAAATTTCTTAAAATAGGCCCTAAGCTAGCACATCGTATAGTTACTTCCTTAAGCTTCTTCTGACATTTATTGTATGCAGGTATTGCCATTGGGGAGGACTCTCTGCTCTTCTCTTTTACCAAGTCTTACCAGGTACGGTACCTACTACACCTACCTACTACCAACTACCTACCTACCTACTACCAACTACCTAACCTACTGATGCCATGGTGATGGGTAAAATAGTGGCAAGAGGTATGCAGGTATTGGGGAGGACTGTCTGCTCTTCTCTTTTACCAAGTCTTACCAGGTACGGTGCCTACTACACCTACCTACTCCCAACTACCTAACCTACTGATACCATAGTGATGGGTAAAATAGTGGCAAAAGGCTTTGGCTTCGCCGGCTCATTGCGGCTTTGCAGTCGGTACAAGGAGCCGGCGAAGCCGGTGTTGTCAATAAACGAGTACGTATTATGTTGAAAACCTGTTTATGCCTTGGCTCGAGAATCCGAAGCGCAGTGGGCGCAGCCATCTTGCAGAGGCGGAAGTATGCATAACAAATTTAAACATTCATTTCGGAGTTTCTTTCACCCGTCGTCGTTTGATTCACAATCTTATGCACCTCCGATGTATTAATAAAATAATTTAAGACCAACATCGGCCCGCACGGGCCTGGTCATCTTCAACAAAACGCGTCACCAAACACCGGACCCAATGAGAGTCGAGCATTTGCAAAAATATTTCTAAAATGAAAGCGCTCAATGGTGGGCGCCATCGACCGGATGCGGAAGTTTCCATAAAACAATTGCGAAAAAGTTCAATAGGAGTTTGTTTCACCCGTCGTTCTTTGATTCACAATCTAATGAAACCTCTCATTAGTAATTAAAATACGTTAAGACCAACCTCGTTATCTTCAACGAAAATCGTCATCAAACACCAGAACCAATGAGATTCGAGCATTTGAAAAGATATTATTACGCGTTTCGGAGGGTGAAAACGGCATCAAATATTCTAACATTGACGAAGAATTATTTTTTAGAAATCTCGTGGCCGTATGGGATAGTTTTTCACGGCCAGAAATATGGTATAAGCGGTTGACATATTTAGTTTAGAAATACGGATAGTTTTTCACGGCCGGAAATATCCGAAGTTGAGATGGAATTCACCGAATTAATCACTGCAAGATAACATCTTCTGGTGGAGGAAGCTGCCGTGCCCGGAGAGTCAGAGAACCAGCCCTGGCGCCTGACAGTGACTGAAGTTAGAAGACGACACATATACGGTACTGTGAAAACGTATGTTAAGCCCAGTTAAAATTTCTTAAAATAGGCCCTAAACTAGCACATCGTATAGTTACTTCCTCAAGCTTCTTGTGACATTTATTGTATGCACGTATTGCCATTGGGGAGGACTCTCTGCTCTTTTCTTTTACGAAGTCTTACCAGGTACGGTACCTACTACACCTACCTACTACCAACTACCTAACCTACTGATGCCATAGTGATGGGTAAAATAGTGGCAAAAGGATTTGGCTTCACCGGCTCATTGCGGCTTTGCAGTCGGTACTAGCAGCCGGCGAAGCCGGTGTTGTGAATAAACGCGTACGTATTATGTTGAAAACCAGATTATGCTGGATCCCTTGGCTTGAGAATTCCGAATCTGTGACGCACCAAATCGCTCAATGGAGGCCGCCATCTTGCGGATGCGGAAGTATGCATAACAAATTGAAAAAAGTTCAATCGGAGTTTGTTTCACCTGTCTTTGTTTGATTCACAATCTTATGCACCTCTATTTTGTAATTAAAATACTTTAAGACCAACCTCGGCCCGCACGGGCCTGGTTATCTTCAACGAAAATCATCACCAAACAACGGAACCAATGAGATGCGAGCATTTCAAAAAATATTTCAGAAACCAAATCACGCAATGGAGGCCGTCATCTTCCAGATGCGGAAGTATGCATAAAAAATCGCGAAAAAGTTCAATAGGAGTTTGTTTCACCCGTCTTTGTTTGATTCACAATTTTATGCACCTCTAATTTGTAATTAAAATACTTTAAGACCAACCTCGTTGTCTTCAACGAAAATCGTCACCAAACACCGGAACCAATGAGATTCGAGCATTTGAAAAAATATTTTTTTAAAGCTTATTACGCGTTTCGGAGGGTGAAAACGGCAAATACTGGTGGAGGGTGAAAACGGAAAACGGCAAAAGGAACTGGTGATTTCATTCAAAACAGACAACGTACATGCGAATCCCTAGACGATTGGGCAGATCATTTATTGTGGTACAAAGATGGGAAGTTTGCGAGGCACCCCTTCTTCAAATTTATTGTGCACAACATGATAAATCGTCGTCGCGTCATTGATAGGAGTAAGTTTCTCGTCAATCAAAAACTAGGCGATGACCATTACACTGTGTCTGACTTGAAAAGTCGCCTCGAGAAGGGAGACCATGCCATCGTCAAAAAAATACTACACTTTACTGGTGACATACGTGGCACTCCTCAGTACTGGGCCAGACGCGAAAATGAACTCCGAGCACTGCAAGACTTCCAGATATACAATGGCAAAGGTTTACCAACGTTCTTTGCTACCGGTACTTGTGCGGAATTCCACTGGAAACATCTTCGTGTATTATTGGAAAAATATTTGCGAAGTATCGGATGTCTCGGCAGTTTAGATCTTGATGACAAAAATGTCTTGTTCAAGGTACTACAAGAGAATGCTCATTTAGTTGGCCATTACTTTGATTTAAGAACTAAGTCCTATTTTGAAAACGTTATGAAGCCAGTGTTTGGGGTTACAACTTATTGGTATAGACAAGAATTTGCCAAAAGTCGTGGTATGATTCATTGGCATGGCCTCTGTTGGCGAGACGACTTGGAACCTAGTGCGACACGACACAATAGTCTAGCCGGTGGATTCGACTTCGTAGAAGCTGCAATCCCTGTCGCTGAATGGGCTGATTTGAATTACGCACTCACAGCGATTCATCCTGCTGGAAGTGACGAATTTGGTGCACCGAGGAAAGACCTCTGGCCCCCACCCGAAGGAACAGCTCCAGCACCGCTGGAAGAGAAAAATCTCCTGAAAAAACTTTTCTCTGAACAATGTCGTGACGCACATTTACATGGATGCTCAGATTATTGCTTGGGGACGCCATTGTCAGGTATCTCGACAGACTACGATCGATCGTGGCACACGTTTATTGACTCTGCCGATACAGGCCCGATTAACTGCAGCGCCATTCGAGCTGGGGCGTAGGGATACAATGCGGTCACGGTGTAGGGATACAACGGTGAATATTTGCAGCTTCATACATGACATCCTCCCCTTTAAGTCCAAAATTACCAAGAGCAATACGTGCTAGATTTCCAGAATTGACATTTCAAAAGCAACATTTCCAAAACATGTGAAAATATGTGTGCAAACGATTATGAGAATAATGAAAATACGTGAAAGTAGAACATGTGTCACCATGAAAATAGAACGTGTGTCAACGTGAAAATAGAACGTGTGTCAACGTGAAAATAGAACATGTGTCAACGTGAAAATAGAACATGTGTCAACGTGAAAAAAAACATGTTCAGAGATTCAACCGGTTGGGTGCTTTTCTTTCACGCATTGAGCGTCGCGGTGTACCAGTGGATACAGAGTCCGAGGTGATCCCTTTGGGTGGCAGTGTACCAGTGGATACAGAGTCCGAGGTGATTCCTTTAGTCTCCACGAAGGGTGTAGCGTTCGCAGAGGTTTTCGGGGCATCCAAGCCGGCTGTAGCGGCCACGACGATCTCCGGCAGTGGCGGGTCGAACTGTTGTTCTGACTGTGACGATGCTGCAGGCTCTATCGACTGACAATGACGGTAGGTTATGTGGTCCTGATGTCGACGAATTTCACGGCCGTCCTGCAGGCGAATCACGCAGGACAGTGGACCTGGCTTCTCGATGATGTCCCCCGGTAGCCACGTCGCACCTGCACCAAAATCTCGGGCAAACACTGGATCTCCAATGTTGATACAGCGACTGTTAGATGTCTTATCGTGCACCAACTTTTGATTAAGCTGGCTCTGATAAACATTTGATGATATGTCTGGTTTGAGATTGTCAAGTGTTGATCTCAAGTGTCGTTTCATCAATAACTCAGACGGAGCTGTAGATAGGCGGATTTGAGATCGAGTTTCGTAAAAGTCTTGCCTCCCGTGAGATGAGCATAGAGGTCTTCGATCCTTGGGATTGGATATTTATCCAATGAAGAACACTTGTTCACGGTCATTTTATAATCTCCACATATGCGGATGGACTGGTCCGATTTGATGACCGGAACGATGGGCGCCGCCCATTCGGCATACTGGATGTGCTCGATGATGCCCAGATTTTCAAGATGATCCAGTGCCTTGTCAATCCGCTCCGGCAGGGCGAAAGGGACTGGGCTAGCTCTGCAAAATATAGGATTGGTATCCCGGTCAACACTGAGTTTAGCCGTATGTCCTTTCAAGGTTCCAAGCTCATCCTTGAAGACATCCGGGTACGTATCCAGCACATTTTTGAGTGTGTATGCTGCGGTAGGAGAAACGTTGGCTGCCCGGAGTTGATGAATGCTTTTCCACCTCAGTCGAATTATGCTCAACCAGTTCCTGCCGAGTAAGGAAGGGCCCTTTCCAGGAATGACCATCAGGGGTAGGTGAAACTCACGGTTATCGTAGCCCACCGTGACGTCACATGTACCGCAGGGAACAATCTTCTCACCTGTATAGGTGGAGAGTCCATAGGTAGTAGGTTTCAGATGGGGTCGGTCAGCATCACTCCACAGGTTTGTGAAAACAGCATGGCTGATGAGCGAGATGGCCGCACCAGTGTCGACCTCCATTTGCAATGGTCGATTGTTGACGACAACAGTGGCAAGAAGAGGGTCCCGCCTATGGTGAGAATCAATATGAAGCAGGTCATATGATTCTGAGTTGTCGGAAACAGAGCTCACCTGGTCAAGCTCGGGTTCCTCCGAACCGATAAACTGATGAATCTTGTCAGCAGCTTTCCCTTTTCCCGATTTGCGAGTGATGCAAGCTGGAGCAATATGACCAGTTTTCGAACAGAAATGGCAGGTGGCATCTTTGAACCGACACGTCTCCGGAGGGTGCTTTCCGTTGCACCGAAAACATTTGTTGTGTGTTTGAGACTGCACTGGCTTCTGACGAGGAGCCTTGTTCCACCGTTTTGGCTGAACATGATCCAACCGATTCACAGCAGGGCTGGTACCAGACGAGCGAGTGGCACCGATGCTTGTAGCGTTACGTTCAGCACTTTCCATGGAAATGGCGGTGTCTCTGGCATTTTGGAATGTCAGTTCTTGTCATTGTCATTGTCAGATATGTGGGAATGTCATTCTTGCTCTCAGCAAGCAGGCATCTACGAGTGCGGTCATCGGACATGCCAACCACCAGCAAATCACGGAGCATGTCATCAATCGTGTCCCCAAACTCACACAGATGTGACAGTTTTTTGAGGTGTGCAATGAAGTCTGCGATCGACTGACCTTGCTGCTGCCTGCACATGTAAAAATTAAACCGACACAGGATGACTGAAGGAGATGGATTACAATGTTCCTTCAACGTTGGATGAGCGCCCTCTTGTGGCATTAAACGCATAACCCTGACATTCACTTAACATTGGATGAGCGCCCTCTTGTGGCATTAAACGCATAACCCTGACATTCACTTAACATTGGGTTAACCGGGACTTCCGCTTCCGGTCCGGTCTGGTGAGGACGCTGGCGTTACTTGTTCGCCGCTTCTCCGACTGGGCCATTGTACATAGTTTGCTTTTCTGGTGGTCGTGGCGGATTTTTGACCGTTGGGTCTGCCCTCTGCTCGGTCCCGGCTCTGCTCCTGGCTTCGCCTGCCCGGCTCCTCCACTGTTTCCTCAGGCCCACTCCCGTTGTTTGTGGCCGTTGTTTGCGGCGGTGGCTGTTTGCCGCTGTGGTCTTGATTAGCGGCTGCAGTCGTTTGCCGCTGCGTTTGCCGCTGCGTTCGCCGCTTTGCCTCCTCGACCTTGGCCTCGTACTCGTCCCTTCGCTCCTGCCTGGCATGGCTCTGAGGTACTCCGCCGCAAGGCTTCTTCTGCTCAATACCCGCTCCACCCCATCATGCATCTCTGCCATCAAATCAAATGGACTCCTCCGACGACCCAGGTACATTCACCGTGGCTCCGGTCGTAAGTTTGTTTATTTGCAATCAGATCACTCCATCCCCGTCCTCTGGTCGGCTCAGCGCACTCTCACTCTTCGTCCCAGCGCACCTGGTCACAGCAACCCACACGATCGCACCTCCTGCCTACGAACCCTGGCTAAATCACCTGAATTCATCCCTGCTGTTCAAAACAACATCAAGCTCACCCTGTTCAACACCCGGTCCCTCAACAACAAATGCCTCATCCTGAACGAATACATCCTGGATAACAAACTGGACTTTCTCTGTCTCACCGAAACCTGGCAACAACCTCTGGACTACTACACACTTAACCTCACCACACCCAATGGATATTCCTACGTCAATAAACCACGCTCGGAGGGCCGAGGTGGTGGAATTGCCGTTATCCACCGTCAAGACATCAAGACCAACCTCATCTCCATCTCATCTGCTCCATCATTTGAACACCTGGCTTTAAAACTCTCTGGTCACACGCAGTCAGTCATGGCTGTCGTCTACCGCCCTCCCAAACCACACCCATCATTCCTGTCTGACTTCTCCTACTTTCTGACCCAGCTATGTTCCCTCTCCCCCTCAATCCTCCTCCTTGGTGATTTCAATATCCACATGGACTCCACTGACTCCACAATAACCACTGACTTCACTGATTTACTCACCTGCTTTAACCTCACTCAACATGTCGACTTTCCTACCCATATCCGTGGTCACATTTTGGACCTTGTCTGCTCCACTGGATTAAGTTTGCACCATCTCTATGGCTCCGACCTCACCCTCTCTGACCACTTAGCCATCACTCTGACCATCAACATCCCCGCCCCAACACCAAGGCATTATCGCACAATCAACTTCCGTAAGCTAAACGCTCTTTCACCTACCTCATTCTCATCCACCCTCTCTGAAAAAATGTCCACTTCTCCCTTCATTGACCTCCAAACCCCTTCCGACCTCACTGACTACTACAACCACACTCTCTCCTCCTGCCTTGACCAGCTTGCACCTGTAAAAACCAAAACAGTTTCTTTCACCCATTCTGCTCCCTGGTTTACCCCTGAACTCCACCTGATGAAAACTCGTGCTCGCCAACTTGAAAGACTCCGCAATAAAACGGGTCTCACAGTTCACTCCCAAGCCTACAAGGACCACATACAACACTACAAAGATGCCCTCTCCCGCGCCCGCTCTGCCTACTACTCTCAAATTATCCACTCTGGCTCCGGAAACCCAAAAGCACTCTTCTCGACAATAAACAAACTCCTCCGCCCCCTGAACACCACCACCCAGTCATTCACAGTAGACAACTGCATCTCCTTCCTCTCTTTCTTCCAACGCAAAATTGACAACATCTACAACAGCTTGACCACCGCCGCACCCGCTCCCCCTCCAACCACCTGCCCCCCCTTGTCCTGCCATCCCCTGTCTCGGTTCTCCCCAATCTCCCCTACTGACCTCTCTGAACTCCTCATAGGAATGAAAACTGCCACCTGCACTCTTGACCCCATCCCCTCCAGCTTTGTCAAAGCCTCCCTCCCTGCTCTCTCTCCACTTATCATTGCAACAATAAACTCCTCCCTGTCTACAGGCATCGTCCCACCTTCCCTCAAAATTGCTGCTGTTACCCCCATTCTAAAAAAACCTGGTCTAAACCCTGACACCCTAAACAACTTCAGACCCATCTCCAACCTACCCTTTCTGTCAAAAGTTTTGGAACGCGCTGTAGCCACTCAACTCAAACATCATCTCTCTGCCAATAACCTGTATGAAACATTCCAATCCGGATTCCGCTCCAACCACAGTACTGAAACTGCTCTCCTCAAAATCACCAACGACCTTCTCCTCTCCTCTGACGCTGGCAACCTCAACATTCTCGTCGTCCTCGACCTCAGCGCTGCCTTTGACACCATCGATCACACTATCCTCCTCACCCGACTTGAATCCACCTTTAACGTTACCGGCACTGCCCTCTCTTGGATTAAATCATACCTCTCTGACAGATGCCAGTTCATCTCCATCAATAACTGCAAATCCCCCACTGCTCCCCTCCCCCAAGGTGTCCCCCAAGGTTCAGTTCTTGGCCCCCTCCTCTTCATCCTTTACCTGTCCCCGCTCGGTCACTTAATCCGCCGTCATGGTCTCCAATTCCACTGCTTCGCCGATGACATCCAGCTTTTCATCTCCACCAAGTCCGTCTCCACCGACACCCACTCTATCCTGACAAACTGCATCACTGAAATAAAATCCTGGCTTCAAATCAACTTCCTCAAGCTTAACTGTGATAAATCTGAAATAATCATCATTGGCCCAAAAACGCTCACAAAATCCACCCATAACTTTGCCCTCAACATCGACGGTATCCCAGTATCCACCTCCCCTCACATCCGGAATCTTGGCGTCATCTTTGACCAAACCCTTTCCTTCGACAAATACACTAAACAGATCACAAAGTCAGCCTTCTTTCACCTGAAAAACATTGCCCGTCTCCGCTCATCCCTCTCCTCCACGGCTGCAGAAACCCTCATCCACGCCTTCATCACCTCCCGTCTGGACTACTGCAATAGCCTCCTCTATGGTTCACCCTCAAAAATCACCAATAAACTCCAATACATTCAGAACTCCGCTGCCCGTCTACTCACCCATTCCCGGACCCGTGACCACATCACCCCCGTCCTTTACAAGCTTCACTGGCTCCCCATCCCCCAGAGAATCCAGTACAAAATCCTCCTCTTGACATACAAAGCCCTCCATAACCTGGCCCCATCCTACCTGGCTGACCTCCTCTCCAGACACACTCCCACCCGCAACCTCCGCTCTGCTGGTACCAACCTCCTGACCCCCTCCACCCGGACCAAATTCAGATCCTGGGGGGACAGGGCCTTCTCCATCGCTGCTCCCACCCTCTGGAACTCACTACCTCACACCATCAGAGACTCCTCCTCACTCACCACATTCAAAACATCACTAAAGACCCACCTGTTCAACACTGCATTCAACATTCAACCCACAGCATTTAACCCCTGACTATCTCTTCTCCTTCTCCCTCCTTTTGCTTTAAATATTTCCCTATTGATTCTTGTCTTTTTGCAATTGTTGTTTTCATGTATTGTTATGCATTATGTTTGCCACTCTGTCAAAGCGCCTTTGGGCTTCTGGAAAAGCGCTATACAAAATAAATGAATTATTATTATTATTAACGTGGCCTTGAGCTCTGCATACGTGAGCTCCTGGATTGTCCGAGGACTAATCAGGTTTTTAACGAGTGTGAACGTCTCACCTCCGCAAACGGACAGGAAGACGGCCTTAATCCGGGCTTCGGTCGCGATGCCGTTCGCCTCGAAGTAGAAAGACAACCGCTCGGAATACGTGTCAAAATCACCCTCATTAGGGTCGAATTCATCGATATGGCCGAAAGAAGTCATGGTCTAGATGTTTATCCTCGTCGCCATGTAAGGTATCTCGACAGACTCGATCGATTGTAGCACACGTTTATTGACTCTGCCAATACAGGCCCCGATTAACTGCAGCGCCATCCGAGCTGGGGCATAGGGATACAATGCGGTCACGGTGTAGGGATACAACGGTGAATATTTGCAGCTTCATACATGACAGCCATCTGCTCAATCGAACTTGCGAATATGTAGGATGGGTTTCGGTAATAACCGAGGGCCTGCCCTGCCTTCTCATGACGAACCACACGTCGGGACTGATAAGAATAATTGTCTTCGTCTGTCCATGCCTCGAAATCATCCAACCATGGTTCAACATTCCTGATATCATGCTCAAGCTTGGCGAGGGAATGGTGACATTTCTTTGATTTTCACATCTAGTGATCCCAAGAACCCATCACTCAAATATATAGTCGCCGTTCAAAAATATGTAACCGGATACGCGTGTAAAGGAAATCCTTCAACTGGCGCCGCAGTTGACTTATTACAAGACGTCTTATCAGTAGCTGATACGGGAGATGAGATATCTGCCAAGACGCTGTGCACTAAGCTTCTAATGGATGCAGTACGACGCGATGTATCTTCGGTGGAGACATGTTTTGAGATATCCGGTGTTCCTTTGTATCGATCCAGTCACATTTTCCAGAGCGTTTCTCTATCGGGCTGCCGTCAGCTAGAGAAAAAAGGAAACGTAATTACAAAATGCACTGTGATTGACAAGTACCGAGGTATACCTAAAGAGGGTGAAAATTGTTCATTGTATGCTTTTTTGTGCAATCAAGGAAAGGTACCTGTCATATCCGGTACATATTTCCATGCTACATGGCCTCTCACAGAAGAATTCTGTCAAGCGCAGCTAATACTACACTGGCCCGGTTGGCAAGACATTATATCTGATGAAGTAGGCTGGGTGTATACGTTCCATCAGTTTTTATCGACAGACGACTGTCCCGCTTCTATTAAAGCCGAGGTCCTGAAAGCACAGGCAGAGGCGTATGAGAAGTGCTGGGGATCAGACGGAGATGGAAATGATCACGCCGACATGATGAACCCAGAAGACGATCATCCGGAAGTTCATCTTGATGCTCTCGATGTTCCGGATTGGATCGATTTGGTGAAGCCTCATGCACACTTTGATGATGGAATAACCGACTTCGATTACGATGATGGTGGACCCGGATACGATGGGGGGGGGGGGGGCGCTGCCAAAAAATATTCTGACCTCGGTAAAAATTTTCTCACTGG
This sequence comes from Myxine glutinosa, assembly GCF_964187855.1. NCBI lineage: Eukaryota > Metazoa > Chordata > Myxini > Myxiniformes > Myxinidae > Myxine > Myxine glutinosa. The sequence continues at coordinate 64,914,615 of NC_136265.1, read as the reverse complement.
TCGAGTCAGCTGCTGTGAGGACGACACTCAGCTGAAATTACCCGATGTGGAATGTGGATCACTGAATGAGGATCAAAGACTGGCATTCAATATCGTGATGGATCGTCTGATGAAATACAAAGCTAGTCCTAGCAACTGTAAGCCGTTGCGATTGAACGTATCCGGCACAGCAGGTTCAGGCAAATCATATCTGATAAAGGTACTTGTAAAAGTTGTCTGAGAAATTTTTCAGGAAAATTCGGCTGCAAAGGTTATCTGCCCTACTTGAAATAGTGCCAACTTGATTGATGGCATGACACTGCATAGCTTTCTAAAAGTGCCGATCAAACACAGGATCAGAAGCGGAGATATGACTGCGCCAACTAGTACTACCCTGGAAATTATTCAGAATAATTGTACAGGTGTCAAGCTGTTGTGCGTAGATGAAAAGTCAATGATTGGCAAAACTACATTGGGTTGGATGGAATTCATGGCTAGCTATGGAAATGATGAGAGAAACGAATGGAATTCTGATTGGTAGTGGGGCGGTATTCCAGCGGTTGTCTTTTTCGGAGACGAAGTTCAACTACCCCCTGTTTGCGATTCACCGGTGTACATGCCTCCTTCTAACAAAAACAAGAGTGACGTAGAAAGTCCTGCAAAGTTGTATGGAGTGATGGTTTGCAGTGAATTTAACGAGGTTGTTGTCTTGGGGCAATCAATCAGACAAGCAGGAGACAAGTCACAACTGAAGTGCTTTATTGTCATTGAGAGAACTAGGGCATGCCCGTACTATATCTATATCTAAAATTATATCCCCCCCTCTATTTACATGAAATGGTTTGGTCCATGAAATGTTTTGGTCCATTCGCAACGCCAAAGCGAACGGCGAACGCTTTACATGAAATGGTTTGGTTCATGAAATGTTTTGGTCCATTCGCAACGCCAAAGCGAACGGCGAACGGCTTGCGAGTACAGTGACAATCCCCCCCCCCCCCCTCTATTTACATGAAACATGACATGAAATTTGTCCGTTTAATTAGTTTTAAAACATAGTTTAACGCCAACATATGGCATGCACGTACCCGTACTATCCGTAATGGCGCACGCTCTCACAGGAGCTCCGGAAGGTCGTATATCGCAGTTACGATGAATCGCAAATTAGTTTTTATTAGTTTTATTATTAGTTTTAAAACATAGTTTAACGCCAACATAGCGCCAACATAGTTTGCAAACGTGAAATAAATGAATACGCTCTCAAATGTGCCATCCGAGGCAGAGTGTGTTCGCCACGTTCGGCACACGCGATAGCTCGCTGCTCTCTGATTGGTTGAATCGTTTTTTGGACATAGCTCGGTAACTACTTCTCCGATTAATATGAAACCTTGAAAAGGCACATCCTCGGGTCCCCAGCAATATACCTGGCAAGTTTAAAGTATATCGGACCCGTGGTTGTCGAGAAACAGCGGTCACAGACAAACAAAACAAACACACAGAGATTACTGGAATTATAGATAGATGAGAGAATACAAGACAACTCCACAGCAAGCAAGATGGTGGAGGACGTTCCAATGGGACGAACTAAAACGGAAATATGGGACGGAAAAAATGTTATACATGGCTGATAATGCTGTATTCGTTTTTCCTACCCATGAGCTCGAATGGGTGCACAATAAGCGTCAACTGCAAACCGCCAATCGTGATGTGCCTGTAGCGAAAATCACATCAAATAACACTGGACCACACGCCAGGGTGGCAGAGAGTGACAAAGCCCAAGGTTTACCTCGGTTATTGCATCTTTGCAAAGGGGCCAAAGTTTGTCTTACTTCCAATTTGTCTGTTGAGCACGGTCTCTACAACGGAGCTACGGGTCATATTGAGGACATCATTTACGAAAATGGTCGTTCACCAAAAGATGGATTACCAGACGTCGTCATCATTAATATTCCGAAATATACGGGTCCTCCTTTTTTGGAGGATCATCGAAAGCTCGTGCCGATCGTGTCAATTGAGCGTCGTATTGATTGCAACTGTTGCAAACGTATGCAAATACCTCTGAGACTTGGATGGGCAGCAATTTTTCATCACTGTCAAGGAATTACTGTGGGTGTTGGTGAACCTAACAGATATATCATTCTTCATCCGGGGAGAGCAAAATTCGAAAGTCTCAATCCAGGAGCACTATTCGTCGCATTATCTCGTGCAAAATATGCTGGTGACGATGACACCATTCTGGACTTCGCTTGGAATCCTAACTACTTGTTGAACGACGACCGTATGTGCATGGTTGTTAATACTGCAACAACGTGGGCTAGAGCTGATGAACTGAAACGTATCAAGTCACTCGCTTACTGCACAGCGAAAAAGTACGAGCACTTGAACAGCGTGTTTTTTGACTCGATTCTGCAAAACGCCATGTCACTCGGTCAAAGCCAAAACGAGGAACAATGTTTCGCCTCCATTCTTCATCGCCACACTGACCTATCAGATGTGGCATGAAGGACGACGTTTATGCTTAACCATGACATAAATGTACCCAAGTCTTGGGTACCCAAGCTAATTCGTGAGAAAGTGTCATGTGACTCCTGCTCATTCACCAGGTTACAATCTACACTGTTTCAATTACCTGTTTAAGTCTGCACTTTAACTGTACACTGCTAAATTTCTCGAAAGCGGATAAAGACCTTTGAGTGCTCGCACCAGCATATATGTGTTGTTGAGGATGTTCAAGAGAACTTACAAGTCACTATCAGCGTCAATCACCTTCTTTTCGCGATAAAAAGCAATGTTCTCACGAAACGTAATTGGAAAGTAAACCACTCTGGGCCATTTTCGAAATTTTTCGCTTCTTTAGTGGTAGACCTGAAAAGCCGAATTAGGCATCAATCCCATGCTCCCATGCTCAGTAGGTTTGTCTGATTTCTGATGTTGTCCTGCACCTACCGGTATAAGCGGTTTGCATAAAGAAAGAAAGCTCGGTTTGATTAACGACAGTCACACATTGCCGTTGAAACGGCGCTATCGTCTGGTCTGTCGGCACTGATCTTACTGCAAGCTAACTTCTTCTGGTGGAGGAAGCCGCAGTGCCCAGAGAGAACCAGCCCTGACAGCGACTGAAGTTAGAAGACGACACACATACTGTGGAAACGTATGTTAAGCCCAGTTAAAATTTCTTAAAATAGGCCCTAAGCTAGCACATCGTATAGTTACTTCCTTAAGCTTCTTGTGACATTTATTGTATGTAGGTATTGGGGAGGACTGTCTGCTCTTCTCTTTTACCAAGTCTTACCAGGTTCGGTACCTACTACACCTACCTACTACCAACTACCTAACCTGCCATAGTGATGGGTAAAATAGTGGCAAGAGGCTTTGGCTTCGCCGGCTCATTGCGGCTTTGCAGTCGGGTACTGGTAGCCGGCGAAGCCGGTGTTGTCAATGAACACGTACGTATTATGTTGAAAAAACAGATTATGCTGGATCCCTTGGCTTGAGAATTTCGAAGCTTTGACGCACCAAATCGCTCAATGGTGGCCGCCATCTTGCGGATGCGGAAGTATGCATAACAAATTGAAAAAAGTTCAATAGGAGTTTGTTTCATCCGTCTTTGTTTGATTCACCATCTTATGCACCTCTAATTTGTAATTAAAATACTTTAAGACCAACCTCGGCCCGCACGGGCCTGGTTATCTTCAACGAAAATCGTCACCAAACACCGGGACCAATGAGATTCGAGCATTTGAAAAAATATTTCAAAAACCAAATCACTCAATGGAGGCCGCCATCTTCCGGATGCGGAAGTATGCATAAAAAATTGTGAAAAAGTTCAATAGGAGTTTGTTTCACCCGTCTTTGTTTGATTCACAATCCTATGCACCTCTAATTTGTAATTAAAATACTTTAAGACCAACCTCGTTATCTTCAACAAAAATCGTCACCGGGAAAGACCCCGGGTAGTGTAAAGTGTGTCAATGTCATTTAGAAGGTAGATAGGATGGAAATCTCCTTGCACCATCTACATCCACTCACCTGAGGTAACGACGGTGCTCCACACCATGCCATGGTTTGTTGTTGTTATTTTTCTGGGCAAATGTTTGGAATGTGAGACGCATCATGACGTGAGTTTGACATTGTGCTGATGTTCCATCTCTTCCTCCTTATGAGGATTGATGATGAATTGGTGATGGCAAATTTTGGTCAGAGGGATTGTGGTGATGAATTTGGTATATGGGAGATGTGGGGAACACCTCTCCAGCGATCGTAACAGAAGTTCACCAACAGTTTGAGATTGAGAATGACGAAACTTTATTAAAATACCACTTATACAGATCTGGAGGAGACTGAGACGTCTACAGCACGAACCAGCTTCATGCCACGTCTAGCCTTCCTGAAAATGCATTGATTCACAGTCCGCTTATATAGGGACACGTTTTAGCAGAAAATCTCCGAGAGAACAAAGGAACTGGCGAGAGTTCCTCCCACCGTCATCCAAAATGCGGGCCTAGCCCCCACCGTCATCCATCCTTTCATCTTGGGGGAGTGGAGCACGCACCGTTAGGATCCGGACCAGATGTGTTTTCAGGGCTCCGAGGTGACAGAAAATATAACTCACTGAAGAGGGGATTGCATTTTTGGTTCCGATAAGACCATAAAGTAAATGAGGTTGCTCTGATGAGTCGCAGGTGTTAAAAGCACCTTCAGTTCACATTTCTCATTTAAACATAAATTCAAAGCATATTTATTGTAACTCAAGCGCCGCGGTGATTATACGAAATATAATTAATGTTTTGGCCGTTTATCAAAGGTTATATGTCTACGTTTCAAGCATCCTACGTGAAGTTACACATTCCGCGCGCATATTATCCATTCTCCTGCCCGCGGTTTGGGGCGCCATCTGGGAAAAGAGAGAAGGTTTATGACTTAGACTTATCCAGCCGTCAAGGGGCACATCGTATACAATGAGGCCAGACGTTCAGCATGGATGAAGCGAGCTTTTTCTCATTTTAAACTAAAACGAAGCGGTAACCTTTATTAACTTTATGAAATAGCATTTTTAAGCAGCATTTATAACATAACATATTTAGCCCGACGACATCCATAACAGGCCATTTAAGCAGTAACAGATCTGCGACCTGACATCCCTTCCTCTTGTCTCGTCGAGACAAAGTATCTCAAGAGACAACGTGCCGCATCGGGCTTTATTGAAAGACAATCGTGTAATGCGGGTATCTCCCAAGGGCATACCGTGCGGCGCACATAGCGCCTCGCCCGTGCATTTGGGGAACGTGTCGTGTGGTGCGTGCTTGGAACCTGAGGGCTCAGAACATGAAAGTCCATTAACGTTTCGGATCCACAACGAAGGCGTCTGGTCCAGATGAGGTTCTGCCCCGCCAAGGGGCCCGTCACCTCCCCTGCGGAACTTGCTCCCCCCACCCTTTGCAGACGCGGTCCTTGCAGATCTTCGAAGTTAATCAACGATCATGCCCATGAGATCTCTCACGTGCTGCTGTTCTGGGGAATACATAATGTCGTCAGTATCTTGTGTCTCATTTTCCTGGTCAGGGTACAGAGCGTAAAAATCCGATTCACTTGAAGCATTTGAACTTAAAACATTTGAAGCAAAGAGAGGGACTTCCTTTATGTCAAAGTCTCCCATGGGCGCCTGGTCGGCTTGCGGGTCTAGGATATCCACGTCGGGTCCCTCGACTGCCAGACCCAGCGTCGCAATCAGATCCATAGTTGGGTCGGAAGGGGGTGTACAGCTGTCAGCTTGTAATACATAAGAGGCGTTAGCCAGTACACGCAAGGGGTTTACAGCACAAGTATCACAGTCATCACAGACATCATTACAGGCAGCAGCCAGTTCCCACATGGGATCAACACAAGTATCACAGTCATCACAAAATTCAATACAATTTTCTGGAGCGCCGGTCACATCTGCCTTGTTGAAGGACTCATTCAGGTCGACGGCCTCTGTGGTCAGAACCATAGTCGTTGTCGGCGGCTTCTTCACTTTCCATCCTGTAAAATACTTTCTCATACAGAGGAGGACTAGAGATTTCATTAGTGCCCCCCAAATTACTACCCCGATTATCACAGCCAGTGCGGTCAATAACCACTTCACTATGGTGCCCGTCCATCCCCGGAACCAGTCAGTGAGCCAGCTAAATTTATAAGAGTTCTCGCGCGCGATCCGATCGATCGTCTGGGCGTGGCTAGTTTCCCTTAGTCTCACTATTGCGGCTGACACTCCTTCAGATGGATCAGGTATGTAAGTGCAACATTTTCCTTCTATTATTCCGCATACCCCTCCTTTCTCTGCCAGGAGCATGTCCAAAGCCACCCGATTCTGCATCACCATTGTACGCATGTGAATTACCGTGTCCAATAGTATATCATGAGCCGTAGCGGTGTCGTTTGCCACCTTTTCGAGGGCCAAAGCCAATTTGTCTATCCGGAAGCTGTTCATGGCTGTGCCCGCACCTGGGAAGAAGAAACCTAACACCTTTTCCCATAGGCTCCCGTGTAGTTTGGTGGTTCCATCTTCGTTCATGACTGACCTCTTATAACGCCTGTCCAAGGACTTTGGGTCTAGCTCATCCAGTATCTCAACGTCAGGAAGGACCGAACCCAGATAACATGTGCCCCCCCAATTATTTGGTAAATAGGGGTAAGCCTTGTCGCCGCATATAAACATTGTCCCATGGGGTGGGACCAGGTGGGTGGATAAGCACTGGAGTCCCTTTACCACCCCATTAATCCTACTAACCCCCCTAGAGAATGTTATAGCCGTTATGTTGTGGTTGTGTTTATCTTGCAGTACTATTCGTAATGTAATCCCCGAGCTCCCTTGTCCCAGCTTCCCGGGGAGAGTGTAGGCGCATTCTGATTCTCCCATACGCAAGTGGCCGGAACCCTGGAGGCAGACCGTCCCTTTCTGTGGTTTGACCCAGACGGGGGCAGGCCTCTCGGCCACATGGGCAATCATTGACGGGCGATAATTAAATTGTCGATTGCAACTCTTGCCGTTGTCAACCCCTTCTCTTTCCAGCGTGGTGACTAAACATGGGGAATCGATAGGTTGTGAGCAGAGGTCATTGAGGGACAAAGGTAGCACTATCATGTGTATTCCTGTGGTGCCTGCTTGGGGAAAGTGCATGCACGACCAGCAGTGTGTCCTATTTTGAATTGTTGCCACCTCCCTGGCCACTTTCCAATATGTGTTTTCACCCTTCTTTGGGGCCTTATCCTGGGGTTGCGGCGTGAGTATGTATTCGTTGCATCGTATGTAGTTCTTTTCGCCACCGGCCGCGCCAGGGGTCCAGACGCTGCACCGGACCTGCATAGTCATGCCTTTCTCTAGGCGTGTGCGTGTTTGTAGCTTAAAATCAGGGGTTCCCCATTGGTATCCTGGTTGGGCCAAGGTCTTAATGCTAGCTTGCCCGTCTTCCCGGAACTCTCGTTGCTTTCGTAGTACAATGCCAACGCGTCCAGGCCCTGCCGACAGTGCTAGCCATCTTACGGCTACCCAATTTGTGTACAGGGTTTTCTGTTCGAAACATGGTAGTGATACTCTTTGTCCCCATGTTACCGTGAGGTGTCGGGTTCCGTTTTCGCATCTATTGGGATCGGAGCTTCCCCTAGCTGCTGTTGCTATCAATAGTATCGTACCTATGATTAGGCCCATCCTTACTGTGGTTGTTGTGGTGTAGTGTCTGGTGCTTGTATGGCCAACTTACAGTGCGTGGCGTGGATCCACGAGGTCTTGCCCTCGCAAAAGACTGCCGTTGGTGTAGTCAGCAACACCTGGACTGGTCCCTTCCACCTTGGTTCCAAGGCGTTCTTGCGGGTGAAGTGTTTTACGAGCACGTAATCGCCGGTCTGGAAGTCGTGGATGGCGTGGCTTGTTGGTTCAGGCAACGCCTCTCGTACCCGGGCGTAGATGCTGCGTGCCACATTGGACAATCCTCTGCAAAACTTTAAAAGCATGTCATCCATCACAGGCAAGTCAAGTTTGGACATGTCCATCGGGGCCGAAACAGGCAAACTCATAGGTCGTCCCATTAATATCTCGTGGGGGGAAAGGCCCGTGGTGCGGCCCGGAGTGGACCGAATACTCATTAACGCCAGCGGGAGTGCTTCCGGCCACTTCAAACCTGTGTCTGCACAGATCTTGGCTACCTTAAGTTTCAGAGTCCCGTTGGTGCGTTCCACAAGTCCCGCTGATTGTGGGTGATAAGCGCAATGGAAAGATTGTTTCACGCCCAGTGCCTTTAGGATACCCTTAATCACCTCTCCCGTGAAGTGGCCCCCTTTGTCTGACGAAATTTTCTGAGGGATGCCGAATCTGCACATGAAATCCCGCACGAGGCGCTTGGCTACTGTCGGGGCGTCTGACTTAACGCATGGATAGGCCTCGACCCATTTTGTGAACATGTCCACGATTACCAGGACATAGCGGAACGACATACTTGGTTCCATGTTTATAAAATCGAACTGGACATGACAGAAGGGCCCGATTGGTTGGGGATGGCCCGCATTATGTGGGTGCCTTGGTGGTGCCCCCCTGTTGTGTTGTTGACAAATCGCGCATGACCGGCACACCTCTGATGCGATTCGCGACAGTCCCGGTGCCGCCCAGGTATAGTTTATCTGTTCCATCACCCCCCTCTGGCACACATGGCCATTTTGATGTCCCATACGTGCCAGCCAAGGCAGTAGTTCCTTGGGTGCTATTGGTTTTCCGTGAAGGGTCCACATCGCATTTGGTCCGGGGCATGTGGCCCCTCGTTTTACCCAGTCATCGTGTTCGGCTGCTGTTGCTGCGTTTTGAAGTTTTATAACGTCTTCATTAGTCGGTGAGGCGGTGATGATGGTGCACCCATTTTGCGAGGAGGGGGTTGGTCCGGAGGTCGGTACGTTGGCAGTTTGCGTGTGTGCCCCCTTTGCTCGCGTTACCATCGGCATGTTCCGTCCTATTTGTTGGTTGGCCGCTTTTCCTGCCGCTGCGTCCGCTCTGGCGTTGCCTCGGGCGATGTCAGAGTCTGTCTTTTGGTGGCCGCGACATTTAATTACCACGACCGCGCGGGGAAGCAAGATGCTTCGGAGTAGCCCTTCAACCAGTTCGCCGTTCTTTATGACCGAACCCGCAGATGTGAGAAAGCCTCGCATCTTCCAAATTGCCCCTTTGTCGTGCACTACCCCATGCGCGTATGCTGAATCTGTATAAATGTTGACGGCAAGGTCTGCCGCCAAGCTGCATGCTCTAGTCAAGGCGCACAGCTCCGCCTGCTGGGCGGAAAATGTGGGCGGAAGGCGCCCGCTTTCTACCGTCTCATTATCTGAACACACCGCGTATCCGGATAGCAAAGAGCCGTCCCATCCGCGTTTAGCTGATCCATCGACGTAGTACACACGATCGGGGTTGTCGAGGGGAACGTCCTTCAAGTCCGGACGTACCGTGGAGACTTGCTGTACTACATCGACACATACGTGGGGTTCGCCCTCCTCTGGGGTGGGCATCAGTGAGGCCGGGTTGAGTGTAGTGCAACGTTTAATGGTGACGTTGGCGGCCGTAATCAGTGCTGTTTCGTATTGCATTAATCTAGTGGTCGACAAGTGTTGTGTTGTCCGCTGTAGTAACAGTGAAGTGACGCAGTGTGGTACCTGTAGCGTTACCGGGTGCCCCATTACAATGTCCGCTGTCCTTTCCACTGCGTACCTAGCCGCTGCCACGGCTTGCAGGCACACCGGAAACCCTTGCTCGACTGGTTCTAGCTTTTTGCTAAAGTAGGCTACCGGTCGTTCCTTATCTCCATGAGTCTGTGTCAAAACGGACTGAGCAAAACCCCTTACTGCATGAGTGTAAAGGGTGAATGGTTTCGCATAATCGGGGAGTCCTAAAGTCGGTGCCGTTATCAATGCCCTTTTCAGCCCCTCGAAACAGCGCATCAATTCGTCCGTCCAAACCAAGTAGTTCGGTTCTCCTATTCTGGTGGCTTCGTACAGCGGTTTAGCAAGTAGCGCATAGTCGATTATCCAAGAGCGGCAGTAACCCGTCATACCTAGGAAGCGCAACATCTGTCGTTGCGTACTTGGCCATGGCGATTCCATGATGGCGGTCACCCGTCCGGCATGCAATTCTCGCTTCCCGTGTGAAATGGCATGGCCCAAATAGGTTACTACCTTCCGTACAAATTGGAGCTTTCTCCGTCCCACCTTGTGGCCCTTGGTCGCCAAGGCTCTTAGCAGGGCCATGGAGTCCCCTTCGCAGGCTTCCTTGGAAGGGGAACAAATCAACAAGTCGTCAATGTATTGCAACAACACCGAACCTCCTTTTAGTTCCACGTCTGCCAAATCGCGGTGCAGCGCCCGGGAGAACAGGGTGGGGCTATCGGAGAACCCTTGGGGTAACACCGTCCAGGTGAACTGGCGCCCCCTAAAGGTGAAGGCGAACAAGTATTGTGACTCAGGTGCGATAGGTACGGAGAAAAAGGCAGAGCATAGGTCAATAACGGTGAAATGTGTTGCGTCCGGTGGGATAGATGTCATAAGGCCTTCCGCATTTGGTACCACTGGGTGTATGCCTTGTATAACTTTGTTTACTTCCCTCAAATCCTGCACGAACCTCCATTTATTCTGCATTGGTTTCTTCACGGGCAAAATTGGTGTGTTGCATTGGCTGTTAGTTTCCACAATTATTTTCTGTTTCACCAAAGATTGAATCACTGGCTCTATGCCCGCATCGGCCTCGTGCCGCAATTTATATTGTCTCACGTTTGGGAGGGGCATTCCTGGTTGGACTGGTATCACCAGAGGTTTGGCATCGCGAATTCGCCCGACATCATTGTCGTGTTGGGACCACAAATCGGCCGGAACCTCCTCCAAGAGGTCATCGGACTCGCCCGGGCTCTGAGACACCGTTCGTACAACGTGGGCGCCCTTTGGGGGTAGGTCTGTCTCTTCAAATTTTCCTTCTATACTTTGCTCCCCAAGGGTGATCAAATACCCCTCGTCCTTGTCGAGCACCGTCACTGTCCAGTGGTCCACTTCGTAAATGGCGCTGCACGGAATTTCTCGCAAGCACCCCACCATCCAGCCTACACTTTCCGCCGGCCACCCTTTGGCGGTGGTGAGGGTAACATGGGCGTCCACCCCTGCGGGATACTGAGACAACGCCCGCTGCTCCGCAGTTAGGGTTACCTCGACGCCTATTCCCTCCCGTCCAACCCATATATTTGACAATAGTAGGTCCGAATTCTTACCTATTGACCCTTTTATCCTTTCTCGGTACTCGTCGTCGTCACCCCTGGCATCGTAGTAAGCCGTGCAATGGGGAGGGTTGTCCTTTACGTCTGTTGTAATTTGGTGTACGCGCAGCCAATCTCGCAGCCCGTCGTTCCGGGAGCACACTGTGTCTAGGACGTGTGCCCAAGTGGCCAAAGCCCCCTTTTCCAGGCTCCACCAGTAGGCGGTGGGGCCGGGCCGAGACAGAGCCGTCATTAACAGATCGCGTTTGGATTCCGCGACATCTACAAAAACTCCCTGCTCCGTACACAAAATTTGGCAGCCTAAACGGCAAAGTAGATCCCGTCCCAACAAGTTAGTCGGGGCGGTGGTAGTCATCAAAAAAGCGTGTCTAGCCTCTAGTGGGCCGCACACCACTCTTACCTCTTCTGAAATAGGGAGCGCTTGGGGCAAGCCTGAAACTCCCACTATCTGAACGTCCCTATCAGTGGAGCGCAAAGATGGTAGCTGCCCTTCGTTAATAGTACTGCGAGTCGCACCCGTGTCTACGAGGAAGTCTACCTGTTGCCCATCCACGTCTAGTGTCCAGGTCGGCTCCTCGGTTGGTGTCATAGTCAAGAGGGGGCATTCTACGGGCGGCCCGCCGGCGTCCCGTCAATAGGCTATTTGATTTCTCGGTGGCGGGTATCCCTGGCGGGGCCCCCGGCAATCACGTTTCCAATGTCCCATCCGTCCGCAGCGGAAGCACGCCCCCTGTGGAGCGGTGGATGCGGGCTACCCGTTGTTATTGCGCGGACCCTGTTGCGTTGGACGCCTCGCAGGCTGTTGGTTCCGTTGTCCCCATTGTGGCGGCCCATTCCCGTTTGCTCCGCTTGGGGCCCAATAACTTGGGGGAGGCCCATCGTTTTGGGGAGGGGTTCCCTGTGGATACCCGTTCTGGGGAGGGGGCGTTTGTACTGCCCAGGTCTGTGGAGGGGGTGTTTGCATGGCCCAGCTCTGCGGCGGTGGAGGGGGCCCCTGCATGTTCCAGTTTTGGGGAGGGGGCCCTTGTGGGTTCCAATTTTGGGGAGGGGGCCCTTGTGGGTTCCAATTTTGGGGAGGGGGCCCTTGTGTCCGCATGTCGACTCGCCCATTGTCGTTGTCGTCAGCGTCATTTTCGTTTTCGTCATCGCGGCCCCACTCTTCGTTGGGATCTAACCTGGTGTTCCGATTCTGGGCCCGTCCTTGGCCTCGATTTCCCTTCTTATTTTGGTTGAGTTGGGCCCGTTTCTCCTGGACAAGCATTTGCAACATGTCGTCCTTAACATCGGCCTTCTTCTCGTCGCCATCGCCGCATTGTTTGGCCGCTTCGACTAGTTGGTCGGTTGGGGTGTTTCTCCATCCTATCATAGCCGTTTGAATGCGCTTCCTAACTGCCGGTCTCATTCCTTCTACCAAAAAATTGTTCACTACAGCGCGAGGGAGATCTTGTGCCCGCACCTGGCCCAGTCCTCCCCACTTTAATACTGCTCTTTCTACCCTCTCTCTCCAATCGATGGCTGCTTCGCCATGTTTCTGTTTTAGGCCGTATATTTTATTCCAATCTGGCCCCGCGGCTGGCATCAGTGCGGTATATACCCCGGCCAACAATAGGTCGACAAGGGCATTCCAATCGGCGAGGGTCTGGGCCGCAGTTTGGGCCGGGGGGTGGTGCTACATTTGGCCAGCGTGCGTGTATTTTGGCCTGGTCCCACACCCGCGCGGGCAATACAGCCTTCCCCATGTGGCAAACGTCCCGCCAATCTGCGCCTGTATTTTGTATCCACAGACGCATTAATTCCGGTATCTGACCGGGCTGTTCAGCCAGCAAGGTTCTCACCAGCTCCTGCATAGACGCCAAATCTGATTCTCTCCAGGCTATCCTGATGTTAATGGGTGCCCCCCTGTTCAGTCCTATGGTTTTTAAGGGACACATCCCAATTGTAGGCTGTGGGTTCTCCGATTCCGTGAACCCTTCCAATGAGGGGTACAATACTCCTAGCCCTTCTGGGGCCGCGAACCCGCTGTCCGCCCCACTAACTTCTTGTCCTCTAAAAGGATTGCCTGGGCTAAGGTGAACCTGGGGGGCGGCTGGTCTAGTTTTCTGGGGGTCTAACCCCTGGGGAAACAGGGGCGGGGGTGGGGGAGTTGGCGCCTGTGGCCCGGGGACAGGGCTCAGGGCTTGGCGGGGTAGAGGCATGGTGGCTACCTCCCCTGTCGCGGGGTCTTGGTCCGGATTTTGGACGAGCGGCATTAGCCGCTGATTTGCTTGCTTAACTACCTCCCTGATTGTTTTGTCCTGAACCTTGTCTGCTTGCTTCTTTTGGCCCTGAAGCTTCAGTACTTCCCCTGCCAAGCTAGCCTGTCTTGAGGCCGCCAGTCGCTTCATTCCTTCCTTCTCCCACCACCCATACACTTTCCAATAATCGGGTGGGAAGTGTTTCCTTTCCTTTTCTAGCTTATCCAAAGCTCCGTACAACACTTCCAATTTGTCAAGTGCGAACGATCCCTCCTCTGGCCAGGGATTACTTAAATCTTTAGTTAAAACAGCCCAGTCCTTTCCTGGTCTTACCGCGGCAAAATGGTGCCTCTTAAACATGAAAGACGCCGGGGTTCCCTTAAGGGGTTCCCCTTCCTTCATTAGCTTACTTCCCATCTTATTGCTCTGGGCTGATCCTTCCTGGAAAGTTCTTGGTCACCGGCTCAGCTGTTATGGCTGTCCGACCTCACGTTTCCCCCTCTTCCTTGTTAGCTGTAACGTTATCCTTACTGAACGTTATCCTTACTGATATCCTATGCAAATTCTACCCTTAGCGTTACCTGTTACCCTCTTAACGTTATCCTGGTAAATTTAACAAAGGCTCGCCATTCAAGGCTTGAAAATTAGCCTTTACTTACAATTTCTGTTCGGAGTGCAGGCAGTACAGGTGACAGGGGAGACGGACTGTGCCCGTTCGAGGAGGGGGGTACGAATTTGGAAAAATAGCCCTCTGATAAAAAAAACAATGCTCACCTTAAACAAATCAGCGTGCCGGCGTCCCGGCCTCAGGCAGCCCCCCTCGGGTCGTTCAGGATTCGTCTCGACTGTCCCTGCCCTGTTGCATCCGAGTCATGGCACCAAAAATGTTGAGAACACCTCTCCAGCGATCGTAACAGAAGTTCACCAACAGTTTGAGATTGAGAATGACGAAACTTTATTAAAATACCACTTATACAGATCTGGAGGAGACTGAGACGTCTACAGCACGAACCAGCTTCATGCCACGTCTAGCCTTCCTGAAAATGCATTGATTCACAGTCCGCTTATATAGGGACACGTTTTAGCAGAAAATCTCCGAGAGAACAAAGGAACTGGCGAGAGTTCCTCCCACCGTCATCCCAAATGCGGGCCTAGCCCCCACCGTCATCCATCCTTTCATCTTGGGGGAGTGGAGCATGCACCGTTAGGATCCGGGATTAGGATTCGAGCATTTGAAAAAATATTTCAAAAACCAAATCACTCAATGGAGGCCGCCATCTTCCGGATGCGGAAGTATGCATAAAAAATTGTGAAAAAGTTCAATAGGAGTTTGTTTCACCCGTCTTTGTTTGATTCACAATCCTATGCACCTCTAATTTGTAATTAAAATACTTTAAGACCAACCTCGTTATCTTCAACAAAAATCGTCACCGGGAAAGACCCCGGGTAGTGTAAAGTGTGTCAATGTCATTTAGAAGGTAGATAGGATGGAAATCTCCTTGCACCATCTACATCCACTCACCTGAGGTAACGACGGTGCTCCACACCATGCCATGGTTTGTTGTTGTTATTTTTCTGGGCAAATGTTTGGAATGTGAGACGCATCATGACGTGAGTGTGACATTGTGCTGATGTTCCATCTCTTCCTCCTTATGAGGATTGATGATGAATTGGTGATGGCAAATTTTGGTCAGAGGGATTGTGGTGATGAATTTGGTATATGGGAGATATGGGGAAGACGTGACGGTAGAGACAAATTTGTAAATGTGTAGGTTTTTGTAAATACGGGGAGGGGCAAGGGGGGGTAGTGTAGGTCACATGTGGGGGGCGTACGGTAGGGACGAGCTTTCTCACTTCACTCTCCGTGCGCACCTCGTTCTGCATTACCTTGTTTGATGTGTACCCTTGCGCCCTGACCCATTACTCACCTGTCTTCTGTTCCCCTGTCTCCCACCCGAGGACTGTGCTCTCTGGGCACTGAGAGGAGCGTGCGGGGAGGTCGCGTCCGTGAACCCGAACTCCCGCAACCAGCATGCTTGCATTGATGCACCACTTATGGACCGCCGTTCTGCGGCCAAGCACCACTTTATGGACCCCACGTTTTGGGGCCTGGCACCTCTGCTGGGGACCGGCCATGGTGGCCAAGTAATCTCACTTGCGGCCCAGGGTAAAGGTGGCACCTATGCCAGACAGGTGGACCACCCTTAGTTGGCCCCTGTGGCCCTAAATAAAAAGTGGACGCGTTGGTGCCCTTTTATTTCCAAATAGGCCGCAAGTAGAGAAAACATCAGGAAGAACATCGGCCCAGCAGAGAAGAGGAAGACCACCACCAGTTGTTTTTTTTTGTGTGTTATTATGATGAATATTATGACTGTTGCACCGAATGGTGCTTTTGGTGATTGGTGCTTTGGTGTTTATTGGTGCTGGTGCGTCGATGCAATGCATGCTGTTTCCTCCCCATCCAACAGGAATTTCTTTTTGTTTCCCTGAAAGAAAAATCACAGGTCCTGGGTTGCGTTTTGTAAATAGTCAAAATAATGTCACTGTAAATAATGCTCCCCCACCGTTCATGTTTAGTTTGAAGACAATTCCACAATTCGGTTAGCTGTGGGCGTAAATCTGTTAGATAGGGTGCAATGCAGCAGGGGGACATACTTATCTGTGTTTTAAAATTGTCGCACTCAGGGTCAGGTTAATTGTAGAGTGAGTTACACCTACGTGCCACACTAAGCTAAATTTTTATAGGCCCGGGACGTGCCTGAAGGAAGGAGGGTGCAGTGTAATGGATTTGAGAATCCTGTATAATTGTTGTAAATATCACCCTCTGTAAATGTGGTGAATCTGTGTAAGTACCCCCATAATGGTAAAGGTCAAAGGTCGTCCCCATTAGTTAATTCATCGCATACACCTACCAATCTTAGAACCTCTAAATAGTTATTGCCTTATTATGTGTTCCAGTTTAAGACTCTGTTGCCCAGTAATTGACACTCCATTGCACCGAATCAAATAACGATAGCTCCCCTTCAATAATGACATTTCCCAGCCGAACTCTCCCTCTCTGGGTAAGGAAGCTTAACAAGCGTGGGGTGCGCGCCCCCTCAACTGGCCTGGCTTTGGGAGCGGCGTTCGCTGTTATGATGAATATGTGCTCCGTGCTCTGTTGGACAGGAAGGGCGGGGTCGTCGGGAAGAGGCAAGCCCAGGGCGCGCCACGAGGGGCAGGGCTGTTCAGCCCCATGCCCAAATAAGGATACAAGCCCGTGGCTCGCCACGAGGGGCGGGCTGTTCAGCCCCATGCCCAAATAAGGTAGCAAGACCGTGGCATTGCCATATAAGGCAACGAAACAGAGCACGGGGGAGGGCGGTACCCAAAGAGAGGGGGGCGTGTCACACCTGCGTTTGAGGTATGAGAGAAGCGTGCGACGATCGCGCAAGGAGAGAACGAGAGGACCGGAGCAGATGACCGAAAGAGCCCGAGGAGTGTCAAGGCAAGAACGAGCCCTGCCGCGTGGAACGACCAAGACACGTGTGCTGCCGCCGCCCTGCTCGCTCCCAGCCCAGAAAGGACCTGCTTGCTGTGCGCCCTGCTCAACCTTCCAGGCTTGTGGTTCTAGCTTCCTCTCCCTCCAGCCAATCCACTCTGCAATTCCCCATTCGTGTACGTGAGTTTGTTTTGTGCGTCTTGTCCCTGGGGTTAAGTAAGACTGTATAGTATAAGCTAGTATTTGCACTGTGTCCTTCTGATTCTTCCATTTCCTTGTATATTACTTTGATTGCTTTTCTTCCTTGAGTTGTGTGTAAATAATAATAAATCCCTGTTCTTCCTACTTTGTCTTCTTTTTCACATTCGGTCGCTTTAGAGGTTTCCAAATTGAGTATACATGGAGCGATTCGGCCGACGCATATGAACCAGGTTTAGCCCCTTCGATAAACGACTCACGCCGCAGTTCGCTTCGCTCGGCGCAACCAATCTATTACGCTGCAGCCGTGAGCGGGGAGGTGTTTCCTTGCGTACCGGGAGGCGCTGGTATTTAGGTCATAGGACGGTTGGGCCTAATACCCTACCCAGTGCTGACCGGGCGTGACGTCATACCCTCGGGACCACGTCGGTCAGTCATAGATGAGGGGATTAATCCCCCCTCGATAAGGGGGAAAGAGGCCAACGTTGGGTTCCGTAACAATATATATATGTATATATATATATATATATATATATATATATATATATATATATATATATATATTGTAACGATTTTGAGAAGTGTAACGGTTTTTTTTGAGAAGTGTAACAATAACAATGGTGCAGTAACAATTTTGGAGGAAGTGTAACGAATGTGAAAACGTTACAATGTGAACGTTACAAAAGTATGGTAACATCCTCGTAATGTAAATAATGGTCGCAGCCGTCCTCCTAGTTAATTCCATGAAACTTACACGCAGGTCACGATATATCTTTTAAATAGTGTATTTCCTTATTCCATGTAGGCTAAATATGTGTTTCCCACTAGATTGACTTTGCATTGTATCAAACAAAATAAGCGCAGGCCCTTCCAATTTCCCCAAAACCTCCCTTCCAATTGCCTTCCGCATTTTGGGCGGTTTTCTTCAACCACCATTGGCCACGAGGTAGGGTTGGGGAAGAAAGGCGTGTCTCCACCTCGTCATAAGGGGGGAGGAGTAAGCCAGCCCTAACAGCCAATCAGCACCGCGGTGAGCGACCTGGTAGGCGTGCCCTCGGAGCCGGCGGCTTGATTTCGCCCGAGGTGATAAAAGCGACTGTAAGGGACTGCTTTACCAGAGGCCTTGGGAGATGACCTGGGGGATGAGCAAAGAGGCTGCACCAAGAGGAGCGGTGAGATGCGAAACCCTCCAAGCCAAAGAGGAGAGGTACTCGGCAAGGAAACCAGCTTTGGAGAGACGCGCTGAAAGGAGGGAGATGGCTCCACCACAAGAAGAGGAGCAGGTGTGCCGAACCAGCGCGTGACGTCTACCGCAGCGGATACACGACGGAGGGCTTTCCCGCCAAAACCGCGAGGAATTGCGAGCTGCTGCCTCCCGACTTTGCCTCCCTCTCAAGCAATCCACCTCAGGCCCTACCTGCCTGCAATATCCCCTGTGTAAGTGTGAACGTCCTGTCCTGCTCGTTGTCTTGGGGCTAAGTAAAAAATGAATAGTGTAAGTTAACGATTCGCTGTGTTACTGCTTCTTCCATCCATTGCTTGTGTGTGTATAATAAATCTGTTCTTCCTCCATATTCTTCTTCTTCTTCATTCTCTTTCGGTCGCTTTAGAGGTTTCCCGATTGAATATCTGTGGGGTGATCTGGTCAACGTCGGGTGGAATCGGGTTCTAATCGGGGAGTAACTGTTCGGACGCGGTTAAATACACCACCGCTCGGTCAATATAACATCTAAAGCCGCGTCTGTAACAATATATATGTATATATATATATATATATATATTGTTGCGGATCTCACCGTCGGCCCCTTTTCCCCTTACCAAGGGGGGATTAATCCCCTTGTCTGCGACTGACCGACGTGAGTCCTGAAGCTGTCCAGCTCCCTCCAGAGAGGCAGGTGAGCAACCTCGTTCGAGACCGCGGACAAGATGTTATTTGCCGAGCGAATTAGCAGCCGCGGCTCGAACCATTAACAAAAACTAGACCCGATTCTTATTCGTTGGCCAAATCGTGCCACAGGTATTCAATGATGGAAAAGACAAGGACGAACGGATGTGAAGAAAAGAAGGCAGAGTAAGGAAGAACAGGGATTTATTACCAATATTTACAAGACCAAAGAAACCAAGGAGAAGGAAAAATACAAAAATAATGACAGAAGCAGCAGACACAGTGCAATACTAGCTTACCTATACAGTCTTACTTATTCCCTGGGACAACACGGACAAACAGACGACAGTCAGCCTTACACGGGGATGATGACCGGAATGGCAGGAGGTGGATGGCTGGACGGATGAGGAGGTGGGACCACAGGGCTGGAAGGTTCAGCTGGACGCAGGAGAACGGCCGGGCCGGGAGTGAGCAGCCGCCAACTCTCCACACTTCCGTTCGCACGGCGGCGTTGCTTCACGGCCGCGGATCGAACCGCCATTAAAGCTCAACTCCATCCAGCTGCGGTGGATTCAGCTGTGGTGGATTCCTTACTCATCTGCTGTGGGGGCTTCCTCGGTTATCTGCTCCAACTGGACTCACAGCTCCTCCTTAACTAGGACTGGACTCAACTGGGCTCCGGTAGACTGCGGGTGGGAGGCTCCGGGCGACGGGTTTTATAACCACGCCCTACCAAGCCATGGCCACACCTTACCAAGCCGTGCCCACCGAGTCCTGGTTGGGCACAAGGGCTTTCCTGGCTCCACCCTCTGAAGACGAGGTGCGGGCCACGCCCGTAATGTAGCTCCTCCCCCTTCTTCTCCGAGGCTTGACCACGTGCGTAATGGAGTTTGGGGTGAAGAAAACCGTCCAATGCAATGACACTTCGGAGAGAGGATTGGGGGAAACTTAAAAATGGAACTATCTTATGTCATTTGGTGCAATGCAGAGTCAACTAGTGGGAAACAGAGCCTGAAGCTAATACACATAATAAGGAAATAACTATTTAGAAGGGTATATGATTTTCTACGTGCATGCGATGGATTAACTAAGGGGACGACCTTTGACCTTTACACAACGGAGGTATTTACAAGACTCATGACACTATTTACAATTGACAGAGGGTGATATTTACAACAATTATAGGATTTTCAAATCCGCAACACTGCACCCTCATCCTCCAGGCGGGATCCCGGGCCTATAAAACTTAACTTAGTGTGGCACGTAGGTGTAATTCCCTCTACAATTAACCTGACCCTGAGTGTGACAGTTTTAAAACACAAATAAGTATGTCCCTCTGCTGCATTGCACCCTGCCTAACAGATTCACGCCCACAGGATAACCGAATTGCGGAATGGTTCTCAAACTAAACATGTACGGTGGGGAGCATTATTTACAAGTGACGCTGATTGTATTTACACTGCAACCCAGGACCTGTGATTTTTCTTTTGGGGGGGGGGGGGGGGGGACAGCCTGTGCTGCATCGACGCACCAGCACCAATAAAGAGCACCAAAAAGCACCAGTCAGTGCAGTCACCATAGTTATAAATAAAAACAAAACCCTGTTGGTGGTCTTGCTCTTCGGCTCCCTCTGCTGGCCGTTGTTCTTCTTGATGTTGTCATTCTTCTTCTTCTTGTTTTTGTGGCCTATTTGGTGGAAATAAAAAAAATGCACAAAACGTGTCCGTTTTTTATTTATGGCCCACAGGGGCCGACTATGAGTGGTTCACCTGTGGGCTTGGTGCCATCTCACCGGGGGGGGGGGGGGGGGCCTCCGAGGCCCAATCACTGCAACCAAGGGTTAAATTTCTTGGGAACGCGATGTTGCGTCTCGCACCTCAATCGACTATAAAATTTGGACACCCTGGTACTACGATTACCTCCCGCTTGACAAGAGAAAGACAATCATGAAAATTTTTTAATTCCGAAAGCCGAGCGCAATTTGCACCCAGCGGGTGTCGAACTTACAACCTTCGGACACCGAGTGTACACGTGGTTTGAATCCCATTCTCCTGACACCAGTTGTTGCGTGACTACCCTTGGTGAACACCACAGGGTAACACGGATGACCAAACGAGCTTAATGCGTTCAGTTAAATGGCGGAGTTAATACATTCATTCAGAACAACAGAACCTTCAGAACATTTATAAGGCTTCTCTTCTGTGTGTGTTCTTTGATGCGTTTGTAAATCTGATGAACGAGCAAAATCCTTGCTGCACACAGGACATTTATAAGGCTTCTCTCCTGTGTGTGTTCTTTGATGTGTTTGTAAATCTGATGAAAGAGCAAAACCCTTGCTGCACACAGGACATTTATAAGGATTCTCTCCTGTGTGAGTTCTTTGATGCGTTTGTAAATGTGATGAACGAGCAAAATCCTTGCTGCACACAGGACATTTGTAAGGCTTCTCTCCTGTGCGAGTTCTTTGATGTGTTTGTAAATGTGATGAATGAGCAAAATCCTTGCTGCACACAGGACATTTATGAGGCTGGTCTCCTGTGTGTATTCTTTGATGTGTTTGTAACTTTGATGAATGAGTGAAATCCTTGCTGCACACAGGACATTCATAAGGCTTCTCTCCTGTGTGTGTTCTTTGATGTGTTTGTAAATTTGATCAACAAGCAAAATCCTTGCTACACACAGGACATTTATAAGGCTTCTCTCCTGTGTGTGTTCTTTGATGTCTTTGTAAATATGATGAACAAGCAAAATCCTTGCTGCACCCAGGACATTTATAAGGCTTTTCTCCTGTGTGTGTTCTTTGATGTGTTTGTAAATTTGATGAACAAGCAAAATCCTTGCTGCACCCAGGACATTTATAAGGCTTCTCTCGTGTGTGAGTTCTTTGATGTATTTGTAAATGTGATGAACGAGCAAAATCCTTGCAACACACAGGACATTTATAAGGCTTCTCTCCTGTGTGAGTTCTTTGATGTGTTTGTAAATATGATGAACAAGCAAAATCCTTGCTGCACACAGGACATTTATAAGGCTTCTCTCCTGTGTGTGTTCTTTGATGTGTTTGTAAATGTGATGAACGAGCAAAATCCTTGCTGCACACAGGACATTTATAAGGCTTCTCTCCTGTGTGTGTTCTTTGATGTGTTTGTAAATGTGATGAATGAGCAAAATCCTTGCTGCACACAGGACATTTATAAGGCTTTTCTCCTGTGTGTGTTCTTTGATGTGTTTGTCAATGTGATGAACGAGCAAAATCCTTGCTGCACCCAGGACATTTATAAGGCTTTTCTCCTGTGTGTAACTTTCGATGTGTTTGTAAATTTGATGAACGAGTGAAATCCTTGCTGCACACAGGACATTTATAAGGCTTCTCTCCTGTGTGAGTTCTTTGATGTGTTTGTAAATGTGATGAATGAGCAAAATCCTTGCTGCACACAGGACATTTATAAGGCTTTTCTCCTGTGTGTGTTCTTTGATGTGTTTGTAAATGTGATGAACGAGCAAAATCCTTGCTGCACCCAGGACATTTATAAGGCTTCTCTCCTGTGTGAGTTCTTTGATGTGTTTGTAAATGTGATGAACGAGCAAAATCCTTGCTGCACACAGGACATTTATAAGGCTTCTCTCCTGTGTGTAACTTTCGATGTACTTGTAAATTTGATGAACGAGTGAAATTCTTGCTACACACAGGACATTTATGAGGTTTCTCTCCTGTGTGTTTTACTTGATGACATTTCAATGTTGATAACCAAGACAATTCCTTGCTGCACACATTGCACTTGTATGGCGTCGCCCGTCTGTGTGTTGCTTGACATCTCTTTAAAGCCTTTAATGAGCTAAATGTTTTCTTGCAAACAGAACACTTGTACAGCTTCTCGTTCCTTTCAATTTTCTTGAATGTCGAACTACAATTGTTCTTAGTCAATACACTGCTATTGTTGTTGACTTCCTGATAAGAAGTCTGTGTCATGTTCTGATTGAATGAAACTTCACTGTCAAACAATTGCGAACTTGACTTGGAATAAAAAACCAATTTCAATTGATTCTCTGCAAAGACAATTCAAAAAACCATCAATAAATCACAATTGCTGTGAAACATCATCATTTAAAAAAGCAGAATGAATAGTACTCCATTACCATTGAAAACTGGCCCTGTGTCTATTCTTATCTGCCATGAGGCGGAACCGAAAGTAAAGGATCAATGTTTAAGGTCCCGTGACAAGAATGCTTTGAGATTTAGAGGTGGTTTCTATGTAAATGAAGGGTGCTGAACAAAATGGGTGGCAGTTATCCTTTCAGGATTGCTGACTTTTCTGGCTCCGTGCCATAAACCAATATAGCTGTCGCCAGAATATAAATTGGCCCTAACGTACCATACGTGGTTCATGTGTTTTTTCATACATTTTATAATTAATGGATGTCAGGGAATACATTTTTACCAGAAAATAATATTTATATTTAAAGTAAATGTCCAAATCCCAAGAAGGCTGGCAAAATCCAAGATTGCCACTAAAATCTCTCCCACTCTCCTTTCCTCCTCTGTGGTGGCCCTGAATTTGTGAAGGTGGGGGTACACCATCCTATATTTGGGGTATCTATGGGTCGCTATTACGAGATCATCAACTGTCTCCATGCTTGTTCAACACACAGAACTGAACTGTCTGGGGTATGCAACAACAACAACATGCTGGCTGATGTACGGCTTTGTTGATAGAGTGACAGCAACAAGATTTTAAAAAACCCAACAACAAGCCATTGAATCAGAAATTTACCGCCGTGGATGTACCCTCTTTTACACCACCTCATTTAACACGTCAAACTCGTTATTCATGCCTGTAGTTTGTGTCCTTCATGATGTCCTTAAAAACAGTACGTTTCTTGTTTGGAAGGATTTTAAATTTTGTTTGATTGGCAGACGAACAGACAGGCTGAAGTAATTCCTATATAGCAAGTGTGAATGCATGCTCAAGACGAGACTCCATCAAATTTAGAGCCAACACACTCCCAAGCTGCACGTTCATATTCCGATTAGTGTTGAACGATATTCAAAATATGAAATTAAAAGGAAAGTATGTTGTTCCTCAAACACAGACTGACAGTGACATTTGTCAGACAGATTGAGTGAACCAATTGTGTCACCCCACTTTCCGCTACGCACGCAAGACAAAAGGAAACGTCCCAATAAGCCGAGGATGTCTTCATTGAATGATCTTATGACAGGGGTCATGCTTTATTTTATTTTTTTTGAGGTCTGCCGGGCCACACCTGAAAATTTGACCCATCGGTCACCCAATTTGACCCACCCATTTGACCCATCTCTGGTGGCAAAGCCTCACTGTTTTTTTCATAGTTTAGGGTCTAGAGATGATGAATTGAGGTGATAGCAGTGTGAAATTGGCAGCTTTCTGGTAGTTATCACCTCTCAAACATCACCCTACCGCTATAATTTGAAGCCCAAAATTTGGGGGTAAGGGAAACTAAAATGACTGTAGTTTCGCTCTGGGTGGGTCAATCTTAACAATATACCACTCATAATGTCCGTCTATGTACCCTCTATCTTAATCAAGAAGATTTATGCAAAATATTTCATTATGTAGGTCACCAGAGGTCAAACGGTCACCAATTTTAGGGGTTGCCCTAAAATTAGGGCTGTTTAGGGGTTTAGGGGTTGCCAAGTCATGTTGCTAGAATAAAGTAACAAATCACCCAATGGTGATTTAAACATTTGGAATGCATATTTTAGAGGTCTTCAGATGATTCTAAGGGGGACATTATTGAGTTGCTTTTGCAAAATTTTATTTCAGAGCAATTCATTTTGAACCATTTCTTGTAAATACCTAAAATCCAGGGTTTCGGGGGTAGGGGAAACCATAATGACTGTAGTTTTTGAGTGGATTGACCAAAATTGAAAATCTAATCGTCAAATTGTATGTCTATGTGCGCTCTATCATAATGACACTAGATGATGCAAAACTATTTAAATGTGTAGGTCATCAGAGGACAAAAGGTCACAAATTTTCGATGCTGCCAAAATCGTCTTTAGCACAACTTATTCTACTAAAACAAAGTCGTAAAAATGAACAAAAAGTAATATCAACCTCCAGAAATTCTATTTTTGATGTCTTTAGGTAATGTTGAGGGCTTGGAAAGTAACCTGAGTATTTTGAGTTCTCAATCTTCATCATCATCATCATCATCATCGCAATCTGATTCAATATCAACTGTCATCTCCAGTTCATCCTCCTCATTTCGCTGGTTTTCGCAAGCTTGTAATTTACACATCGGCGTACATTTCAACCCATTGTCTATGCAGCCACACTCTCCCGTTTTGCAAAGTCGTTTGCACTGGCAGGCCATCATTTCCAACACAGCTTCAGTTTTCCTATTTTGTTAGTTTTCCTTGTGATAGAGCCACAAAGGTGACTGACAAAACTGAAGCACCAAGTTGAGTTTGTCTTGGAGCCTACGCCATTGTGGTGAACATCGAAGAAAAAGCGGACATCAAGAGAAATACGAACGTGGTCCGTTGCCACACGAACTGCCGGCACTTCACACGATGCTGGAGCCTCTTCCCTGAAGGTGGACACCAAAAGGATAAATGAGGTACGCTGCCATGTGGATCGCATACGAACCGAACCCTTACGTGGGATATCTGGCAGACTCCAGAGGGGAGGGGCCCTCATTGAAGAGGGGAAGGGGTCGATGTTGAGAAGGAGAGGGATTTTGAGTCAAGTCAAAAAAATGAATGTACGGGAAGCACTGCTCACACCGGGTGTGATAGATCGAGACGGGGCTTTGTGAATAGACATGACTCCGATGAACCGCGGGAAACTCCGGATGCCAGAGGCGAGGGTGTGGAGGTGGATGGGAGGGATTGTGAGAGGAAGGGGAAGGATGAGCGTGAATGCTCACGAAAAGCTGCTAATAATCTTACTATAATTCACCAAATGTCCGTCCGTCTGTTCCCAGGTACCGCAAAAATGGCTGAACCGATCGCAACGATATTTTTGGTGGGTAATCCTGGGACCCCCTGGAGTAAAATAGGCTTTATTGGTTTTCCAATTTTCCAGTTTTTCCAACACGATGGAATAATATTTCACGATGGCTTTTCACGACAAACACGATGGTTTTTATTGAAATTCTATAAATACTGTTTAGATTTTGATGAGAATTTAGATCCTGCCGCAATGCGGAAGTGGACAGATGATGGCAAATGCACGGGTTTGATAATATCCAAATACAACCATCATTTAACCAATAGGCCTGGTGTTGGCTTAGCGGTTAGGGTGCCGGCTTGGGATCCCAGGATTCTGGGCTTGAATCCCAGTCGTTCGCTGAATTAACGACAGGGGGGTTGACTCAGCTTGTCATCCTTCCCAGGTCGGCAAATTGAGTACCAGCTTGCTGGGATGAATGATCACGGTGTGTACCCCGGTTTAGAATAGGTACACCGTATCCCTGCGCATCGCAAGAGGCGACCAAGGGTTGGCGCCAGGAAGGGCATCCGGCCATAAAAACATTGCCTCAAACAGGGAACCATGATTGTCATGGGGCCCGCAAGGCTAACCCCCGCTCTAGCAGGGAAAATGGCCTTAAAACGTTCATTCATTCATATATTCATTTAAAACAGTATTTTGTTGAAGTATCAATTGATGATTGGAATCACCATTGACGGGGTATGGAAAAACGTACCCGTTTGTTTGCGAACGGGTACGTTTTTCATGGAAGTACTTCACGAACTTGTTGTCCATGTCTGACGTGTGACTCAAGGTGCTACAGGAATGTGGAATTTATTGGTTTCACCCTTTAGCATTCACCATTTCTGCATTGTCTGTTTGCTTCTGGCCTCCCACCCGTGCGGAGCGGAGGGGACGGAGGGGTGAATGCATGCGAGCCATTGCTGACACTGGATCTGATGGATTGAGACAGGGCTTTGTGGGCAGGCATGGCTCCGATGAACCGCGGGGCATTCCGGGTGCCAGGGGTGGGGTCTGGGGGAGGGTGGGAGTGGCGGGGCCATGGCTGGGGTCCCCACGGGAGTATGGAGACGGGGAATGACGCGTGGTGTGCACGTCTCTGTGATGGGCGGGTCGGGGCGGCACTATGGGGCAGACCATGGTGATACATTCATCGAGGTGCCGAGAAATGTTGGGGTGCCGACGCCGACGGCAGATGTGGGTCCTGGCAATGGGGGTGGGAGTGAAGCAAGCGGATTGCAATGCTGAGAAACTCATGCACGGTCTAGACTCTTGGGTGGGCTGCACTGTGGGTCACAGGGGGAGGGGCCTTCAGTGGAATGGGAGGAGGTAATGAAGATGGGCACAGGGAAACGATGGAACATCTTGTGTTGATAAAAAGAAGAAAAGTATCTCAAGCAAAGAGTCGCAGGACTCCTATAGGGGAAACCCTATGCCTGTGCGGCCAGTCTGAGCAGCAGGAAAGTGCGCTGTAAAAAATAATAACTGTACCTTCTCAAGCGAGGAAATAGATCACTTTGGGAAGAGACATGATTACGCACCACAGCAAGAAGCTTCGAAAGTGCTGACTGTCTCACCACCATCAAAGACAATACTCCAGAGGAGAAAACTACAAACGGAAACCAGGAGTGTTGAGGTGAAGGAGATAATCCTCCAATGCAGGATGTATTCCAATTTCCATACATGAAGCATGGGGGAGTAAAGGTAAGGGTGAACGGTTCAGGAACCAGCTGAAAAAAACTGGCACGAGGGCGGAGACAGTCCCCCTTGATAATGTGAGAAGGTCTTTTCAACAATTAAAGATATCTAGAAAAATATAGAATGGAAGAGATAACATCTCAGGCAAGGCAACAAGTGGCAGAAGAGATTACAGTGAGGGGAGCTATGTGCATGCTTGAAGGTGAAGACAGAGATGGCAGGAGGGATTGTAAGAGGAAGGGGAAGGAGCATGAAATGCCTACTTTGAAAGCAAATACCTATTTTGGGGGGCAATCGACCCCCCCAAAGGAGCAGATTTTTTTTCAATGCCGTGAACATACTTTGGTACATCACTGGACGTGAAGGTTGTGGTCAAGTTTCATAGAAATTGTATGTTTAGTTTCAGAGAAGAAAGCAAATACCTCTTTTGGTGGGGTCAAACCTGGACCCACTTTGATCCCGGTAAACCCTCTTAGACTTCTATTTTCTTCGTGCCGTGAACAAACTTTGGTACATCACAGGTGATGAAGGTTGTGGTCAAGTTTCATCGAAATAGTGGTGGAATATTTTGGAAAAGAAAGGTTGAATCGGTCTCCACTCTCTTTGCTTGGATTTTTTTCCCGAGGTTTAAAATCATTATTCTATTAAAATTGAAGCATCAACTTGATTGCTGCGGGGTGTATCGTTTTCTATGCACTCTCTCATTACTGTAGCATGTCATCTACCCTTATCCCCGTATTCCTTTTAATAAACCCATTTTAATTATACGAGATGTTTTCCCACCTTTTACCTTCAGCGTGCTGCCTTGTTCGGCCTCAGATCGATTCTTGGGTTTTGAAAATTGTAAAGAATATTTAATTGAACGCAGTATACATTTAGTAAGCTCAACGATCCTCTGGAGCAGCCAAAGCTCCTGATGCCTCAGCGACGTTTGTCAGAGCCATTGATGCGACACAAGCTTGACTGTGTGCACACTGTATAAACTGATCAATCCTTCGACATGATGTTGAATTCAAGCCTTTCATTGATAATCAACCAAACCAAGTGGAGCTGTGCTGTGTGTTCTGTGCATGGATCTGCTTACCTTCATGCATCTTAGGAGCATTCTTCAGCTCCCAGAGAGAAAAGGCACAAGGTTCCTGCTTTACACACTCATTGATCAAAGCTTCCTGGGAACTCTGAGAGAAGTCACTTTAAAAATCTTCCATCTTCACTGGATGAACCAGATCTGCAAACAATATGATCTCATGTTATTTAAGTAAAGAGATAAAATGAATACCAAAAAAAACAAGGAGAAAAAGACATGAAATGTCGAAGTCCCTGCGGTTTTAGTTATTTTTCTGTGCAGAGTTGAAGGCCGCCAGTCGGCCATCTTTGCTCAGATTACAAAACAAAATCTTTTACATATGTATACTCTCATGTATTGTCCATGTGGCAAGTGTAAACAAAATTCATCCATGCATGTCCAATAAATGGTTGGAGACACATTTAAGTAATACACTGGCTGAAAGTCGGCCATCATTGTTCTGTAAACATTTTTACATTACCTTTTATCATATTATCTAACTCCATATGTTTTATCCATTTGTGTTCAATCATTGTCATTCCACAGAATAATTTTTCTCCATGTTCTGTGGTCCGTGTGTTCCGGAGCATTTGTGGGTGATACTGTGGCGGACACGAAAGCACTGACGTGGTGACATCACCCCGCACACCAAGTGGGGGTGGGCCACGCCAGGGAGACAGGCGTGGCCTCACGATATACACGGGGCGCGCAGCCCTGAGCAGCTCAGTGTTACAGTGAGCTCTTGAAATAAAGACTCTTACAAATTGCCGCGTTGTCTGCTTCCTCCTTGCTTACAAGTAGCGCGCGTAACACCGCGCTTTATTGGTGACCTCGACGTTGGATCTGCCGTAGCGATCCTTCCAAACACGACGCCATTGCCATGGCCAACAACGCGATGTCGGTTAAACTTCCCGAATTTTGGGAGGCCCAGGCCGAAGTTTGGTTCATCCAAGCCGAAGCCCAGTTTCAGCTTCGGCGCCTCACCGGCGACGACACGCGCTACTGCCACGTCGTCGCCTCCCTCGGGCCCGGCACGGCCGCTCGAGTTGTGTCCGTCCTTCGCCACCCACCGGACAGCCACAAGTACGAGGCACTCAAGCGGCTGCTCCTAGCCACGTTCGGCCTCACGGAGGACGCACGGGCCGACCGCCTACTGGATCTCCCCGAGCTCGGCGACACGCGCCCGTCGGTCCGAATGGACCATATGCTGTCGCTGTTGGGCGATGAAGCCCCTGGTTCTCTATTCCGGGCGCTTTTCCGTCGCCAACTTCCAGCACAGGTACGCCTCGCGTTGGCCGGGACCGTGCTAACGGAACCCCGAGCATTGGCCGCCGAGGCGGACAGGTACTTCGCGGCTTCGGACACGCAGGCGAGAGTCGGTGCGGCCATCGCGGATCTCGAGGCTGATGCTGCTGCCCACCTTGTGGATCCCGAGGCCGATGCTGATTCACAGCATCAGCTTACACAGCATACACAGCATGCTGATACGCACCTCGTGGCCGCTGCCACGCCCCGCCCACCGCCGCAGCGAAAACCGCCACCACAGGGAAAACCGCCGGCTCCACCGGCCTGGCGGAGCCAGCCGCGCTCCTCCAGCTCCACCACCTGGTGCTGGTTCCACGCCAAGTTCGGCCACGAGGCTCGACAGTGTCATCCGCCATGCTCCTTCGACAGGTCGGGAAATGCCCGGGCCGGCGCTCGATAGTGGCGATAAGCGCCGGCCGTTCGAACAGCCTGCTGTTCATCACGGACATCTTATCCGGGCGCCGTTACCTGTGCGACACAGGAGCGCAGGTGAGTGTCGTTCCTGCCGGTACGTCGGACAAGCACGCCGCGGGCAGGGGCCCCGTGCTGCTTGCTGCGAACGGGACGCCCATCCGTACGTACGGAAAACGCTGCCTCTCTCTGCGGTTCGGAGGGCAGGTTTTCCGATGGTCGTTCGTCACCGCCGACGTGCCCATGGCATTGCTTGGCGCAGACTTCCTGTGCGCAAATGGGCTCCTGGTCGACGTAAAGCACAGACGTCTTGTCCAGGCCGAGACGTTCAGCTCGCTCGCTTGTGCGCTGCCCAGCTCATCGAGCAGCCCACTGAGCAGCTCACCGAGTGGCTTGCCGAACGGTTCGGTTCCGGCCACGTTGATCTGTACGCTTCCGGCAGCGGACGAATTCACCCGCCTCCTCGCCGGCTTCCCGGCCCTCACGTGGCCCACATTCTCGGCGGGGGCCGTCAAGCACGGGTGGCCCATCACATCCCCACCGTCGGGCCACCGGTCTACGCCCGGGCACGCCGCCTCGAGCCGACGAAGCTGGCGGGAGCAAAAGCGGGGTTCGCTACCCTGGAGCGACTCGGCATCGTTCGGTGCTTGGAGAGTGCTTGGGCGTCGCCGCTGCACATCGTGCCGAAGCCCGGCGGGGGATGGCGACCGTGCGGGGACTATCACCGTCTCAATGACGCCACCACCCCCGACCGCTACCCCGTCCCCCACATTCAGGACTTTTCTGCCTGTTTGGCGGGCATGTCCTTCTTCTCGAAGGTGGACCTCATACGCGGCTACCATCAGGTCCCCGTCAGGCCGGAGGACGTCCCGAAGACGGTGGTCATCACGCCGTTCGGACTCTTCGAATTCCTGCGGATGCCCTTCGGTCTGAAGAATGCGGCTCAGGCGTTCCAGCGGCTGAGGGACAGCGTCCTGCGCGACTTGGATTTTGTATACGTCTACCTGGATGATATCCTCTTCGCCAGCGCGTCCCGCGAAGAGCACCTACACCACCTCCGCACACTCTTCGAACGCCTGGGCCAGCATGGCCTGATTGTGAACCCCGTAAAGTGCCGGTTCGGCATCGCCGAACTCGATTTTCTGGGGCACCGCGTCACCAGGCACGGGGCCGTCCCCCTGCCGGCCAAGGTGGAGGCGGTGAAGGGGTTTCCGCGCCCCCGCACGATCAGGGGGCTGCAGGAGTTCCTGGGCATGGTGAACTTTTACCATCGGTTCCTGCCCCGTATCGCCCAGCTCCTGCGCCCCCTGCACGAAGCTCTCCGAGGTAAGCCGGGCAAGGGCGACGTTACCTGGACCGAGCAGATGGACACGGCGTTCACGGGCGTGAAGCTCGCCTTGGCTAACGCCACCATGCTCGCGCACCTGGCGCTCGATGCACCGATCGCCCTCACCACCGACGCCTCGGACTACGCGGTGGGCGCGGTGCACGAGCAATGGGTGCGTGGAGCTTGGCAACCGCTGGCGTTCTTTAGCCGGCAGCTTCGCCCGCCCGAACGCCGTTACAGTACCTTCGACCGCGAGTTGCTCGGGCTTCACTTGGCGGTCAGGCACTTCCGCCATCTGCTCAAGGGCCGTGCGTTCACTGCCTTCGTCGACCACAAGCCACTGGTCTTCGCGATGGGCAAGGTCACCGAGCCGTGGTCGGCCTGGCAGCAGCGTCACCTCTCGGCCGTGTCCGAGTACACGACGGACATCCGGCACGTCGCGGGGAAGGACAACCTGGTGGCGGATTGCCTTTCCCGGGCCGTCGCCCACGCAGTCCACCTCGGCATTGACTATGCCCGGATGGCAGCGGACCAGGCCGCTGACCCCGACGTCCAGGCCTTGCGGACCGCCGTCACGGGCCTCCGCGTCACCGAGGTGCCGTTCGACGGCGCGGGCACGGCCATCTTGTGCGACGTCTCCCTCGGGCGGCCTCGCCCCATCGTGCCCGCGGGCTGGCAGCACCAGGTGTTTGACGCCATCCACGGCCTGTCCCACCCGGGCACGAGGGCCTCCCAGAGGTTGATCGCCGACAAATTCGTCTGGCATGGCGTCCGGAAGGCCGTCCGCAGCTGGGCCAGGACGTGCCTCGCGTGCCAGCACGCCAAGGTGCACCGGCACACCCAGGCCCCATTGGCCCCGTTTACGGTGCCGGAACGCCGGTTTGACCACGTCCACGTGGACCTGGTGGGACCTCTGCCCCCTCGCGGGGTTTCACCCACGTCCTCACCATGGTGGACCGCACCACCCGGTGGCCAGAGGCCGTGTCCTTGGCGTCGACGATGGCGGCGGACGTCGCGCAGGCGTTCATCACCACCTGGGTCGCCCGGTTCGGTGCCCCTTCAGACATCTCGTCCGACCGCGGCCCCCAGTTCACCTCGGAGCTCTGGGGGGCGG
This sequence comes from Myxine glutinosa, assembly GCF_964187855.1. Taxonomy (NCBI): domain Eukaryota; kingdom Metazoa; phylum Chordata; class Myxini; order Myxiniformes; family Myxinidae; genus Myxine; species Myxine glutinosa. The sequence goes on along the minus strand of NC_136265.1, from coordinate 64,881,673 downwards.
TCGCGCGGGGGCTCGGGGTCCGGCTGCACCGAACCACGGCCTACCACTGCGAGCGATTTCACCGCTCATTGAAGGCCACGCGCCGGGCCACCCTCCGCGACGGCGGCTGGGTCGACAGGCTCCCCTGTGTCCTGCTGGGCCTCCGGACAGCGCCCAAGGAGGACCTGCGCGCATCCGTGGCGGAGTTTGTCTTCGGGCAACCGCTGCGGGTGCTGGGCGAGTTCCTCCCCGAATCCACGGCACCATGGTCCGCGGCACAGCAGCGCTCCGCTCTGCAGGAGACCGCCCAGAGGTTCGCCCCGGTGCCAACGGCACGCCACGGGCACCCACCGACGCACGTCGCCCCGGAGCTTCGCACGGCAGAGTACGTCTTCGTCCGCCACGATCCCCACCGGACACCACTGCGGCCCCCGTACGACGGGCCTTTCCGCGTGCTGGAGACCGGGGTGAAGCACTTCACCCTGGACATCGGCGGTACTCCTGACCGCGTTTCTGTGGACCGCCTCAAGCCAGCCCACCTCGACGTGGACCATCCACCGCCAGTGGCCCGACCCCCGCGTAGGGGCCGCCCCCCTGCGGGCGGACCCCCGGCACCACCCAGCCCCACCGCCACGCCGCCCCCCGGTCCTGCAGCCGGAGGCATCCCAGATGGCATCCCTGCATCCCAGACGCCGCCAGGCGCCAGGGGGCGCTTCAGCCGGGTCATCCGTTTGCCCCGCAAACTGACCCTTCAGGTGCGCGGGGATTCTGGGGGGGCGCGTGTGGCGGACACGAAAGCACTGATGTGGTGACATCACCCCGCACACCAAGTGGGGGTGGGCCACGCCAGGGAGAGAGGCGTGGCCTCACGATATACACGGGGCACGCAGCCCTGAGCAGCTCAGTGTTACAGTGAGCTCTTGAAATAAAGACTCTTACAAATTGCCGCATTGTCCGCTTCCTCCTTGCTTACAAGTAGCGCGCGTAACACCGCGCTTTAAAACAATAAAAATGAAGTCTCACTCTTTGTCTCAATCTCACGTCGGAAACGTCATTTCCTGCATTCTTGGAAGTTTATTCAGTTCCTTGTGTTCTTCCCTGGCCCAACAATTCAGCAGATTCGCGATGACGAATGGGTCAAAATGGCGAACTGGTGATACACTTCCACATGGAATCCTTAGTTAAAACAAGCATTCTGAGTATTGCGCTGCAATACCGGCCTACCGGCAGTCTGTCGTCCGGAAAACTGTTGGGGAAATTAAAAAGGGTTATTCACCCACAGGTTCTGAATCGTTCCCAATCGCTAATTACCTCAGGACAGGCTCACCTGTGATTCGCACTCAGGACTTCGATTTATACACCTTGCAGCCAGGTAAGCAGAAGCACAAGAAAAAAAGTTGGTGATAAAGAACCTTTCAAGTCGATAAGTAACAGTAATTTATTATATTTTCCGGTTCACGATCAATGATCGATGTGTGTCCATATGTTGCTCGGCTTGGCTCCGCCCTTCCCGAAAGTGCGCGCTGTGTCACGCTGTTGACGTTCGCGAGACGAGGCTGAGGGCGCGTGGTGCGGCTTGAGGAGAACTCTAGAATAAACAAGAGATATCCATTTAAAAAATATTTTCGTTTAATTAACGATATCTGCCAAACCACGTGACCTATCGCAAATTCCAAAAGGACATTTTAGTAGACTGATATGCTGAACAGATCTGTGAAGTTTCCCCTCGATTGGATCACAAATGAGGGAGCGAGGTGTGGAAATGTAACTCATTGATTGTAACTCAGTATAACTCATTGGTTGGAAGCAGGTACTAGCAGGTGGTTGTAAGAATGTCAGGAATGTATCTCGCTCTGTCGAAGCTGGGAGTCCTTTTGTCCACCTTTATTACGACCCCGGGCTAACACACATTCCCAAGCCCGCACTATTTGTTTTTGGACATCGGGATGCAAAGAGGGTGAAGAACCTCCCCAGCAGGGAGGCGGTTGTGGATGACCAAGGAGCTTCAGCGCACGGAGGATTAACATTCAGCGCACGGAGGATTAACTCCAATTTGCCCATATAACCAAGAGCAAACTTTGAGTCAGGAGGACTTGCCACGAGAACATCTGCCCGACGGACGAACGAGTATGCAATGGGAAAGCAGCGCCAGGAGAGCACCGGCCAATGAGGAAGAACCAACGACTTGAATTACTAAATTCGTTATGGTATTGTAGTTCCTTATTATATTGAAACAAGTGAACTAGTAGTTAATAAAGTCTTGATCTTTTGTAAACCTGTTTCCGGTCATTGGAGTCTCGAGTCCCAAACACACTTCCCCGACAATCATGGAGGCACCGCTGGGATTTTCGAGTGTTTCGAGTGGACCTCGCCAAGGTAAGCATCTTGGGGATGGTCCATTATGAAATATGAAAGAGAAAAAAAGAACCAATTACTAGGGGATGTGTGTGGGACTTGTGATTGTCCATAGGTAATCCAAGGATGGAACGTTTTAAATGATTCTATTATTCGTGAGCTTGCGAGGATATGTACATTATACGCTGAGTATTAAAAGCCTTACTCTGGTCTGCAGGCAAATCGGCTCATGAAGTGCACCATGAGTAGATTTGTTTGCCGGTTCGGTAAGGTTCGGTAAGGTCCGTATACGTGTACAATTGTGTACACCCGTTTTAAATAAAGAAATAAATAATTTTTTTTCAGTTTTCCCGCCATTTCTAAAAACTCGTTCGATCGACTAATAAATTCATGACAGACAATCCCACCTCATGCCGGTCCAGAATTATTGTGAAAGATGGCGATTGAATGAAAATTGCATACCAATTGGACGAAACTTGGTGGACCGGTTGTGTGTGTGACAAGGGCGAATCGATTCGATTTTGGTGAAGATCTGAATATGGCTTCGGATACGAGAATTATTTAATTTCTCAGTGATTCTTCACCACTGAGAAATCGGGCCAAAAGCGATATATAGCATGATATTTAAAAAGGTTGAATGAATATGACTAAACTTGATGGACGAGGTGGTTAGGTGACAAAAAAACACGCCGATTCCATTTTTGGTTCAGGTCCGAATCCAGATCCGGCCTATCAGTGGGATACAAAACATAAACTGTTCACCAAGGCGGAGATATAATAATAATAATAATTCTGTATTATTTAGTTAACCAGTTTGTGTGAAACCTCAACCGATATATAAAAATTTATCCTGATTATGAGAGATAATTACAGGAAATGGAATTATTTAAAGTGATTCTTCACCATCAAGAGATCGGGTGAAAAGCGATATATAAAAATTGATCTGCTTGATGTTAGTTTAAGGGCTGTTCCAAATTTATCCTGATTATGAGAGATAATTACAGGAAATGGAAAGATGGTGTAAATGGTGGGATAAATGTAAATGGTGGGATAAATGTTTGATAATGGTCCTGGTAATTTTAGTCTGGTAAGGTAAGGTCAGGTTAGTCCTGGTAAGGTATATTGCTGGGGACCCGAGGATGTGCCTTTTCAAGGTTTGAAATTAATCGGACAAGGGGGTCCCAAGGTATGGTCACCGTACTCGCAAGCCGTTCGTTTTGGCTTTGCGAATGGACCAAACCATTCCATGTAAATAGGAGGGTGGTTCTGTGGTCGTTCGTTTTGGCTTTGCGAATGGACCAAACCATTCCATGCAAATAGGAGGGTGGTTTTGTGGTCGTAACTGCCACGTGGTTTCAAAGTTTTTGTTGTTGCTTGCACGTGTGTTTTTTTGCAAGCACGTACGGGCGGGCACGCCCTAGTATATATAAATAGAGGTAATATTGAGTTACGGAATTAATTACTTTCAAGAATACACAAGGACAACCAAGAGGTTGAATGATATGATTGGATATTCTTCACACTCAGGAAGAGGTTGAATGATATGATTGGATATTCTTCACACTCAGGAAGAAGTTGAATGATATGATTGGATATTCTTCACACTCAGGAAGAGGTTGAATGATATGATTGGATATTCTTCACACTCAGGAAGAAGTTGAATGATATGATTGGATATTCTTCACACTCAGGAAGAGGTTGAATGATATGATTGGATATTCTTCACACTCAGGAAGAAGTTGAATGATATGATTGGATATTCTTCACACTCAGGAAGAGGTTGAATGATATGATTGGATATTCTTCACACTCAGGAAGAAGTTGAATGATATGATTGGATATTCTTCACACTCAGGAAGAAGTTGAATGATATGATTGGATATTCTTCACACTTATGGAAGAAGTTGAATGATATGATTGGATATTCTTCACACTCAGGAAGAGGTTGAATGATATGATTGGATATTCTTCACACTTATGGAAGAAGTTGAATGATATGATTGGATATTCTTCACACTAAGGAAGAAGTTGAATGATATGATTGGATATTCTTCACACTTATGGAAGAAGTTGAATGATATGATTGGATATTCTTCACACTCAGGAAGAGGTTGAATGATATGATTGGATATTCTTCACACTTATGGAAGAAGTTGAATGATATGATTGGATATTCTTCACACTCAGGAAGAAGTTGAATGATATGATTGGATATTCTTCACACTTATGGAAGAAGTTGAATGATATGATTGGATATTCTTCACACTCAGGAAGAGGTTGAATGATATGATTGGATATTCTTCACACTTATGGAAGAAGTTGAATGATATGATTGGATATTCTTCACACTCAGGAAGAGGTTGAATGATATGATTGGATATTCTTCACACTCAGGAAGAAGTTGAATGATATGATTGGATATTCTTCACACTTATGGAAGAAGTTGAATGATATGATTGGATATTCTTCACACTTATGGAAGAAGTTGAATGATATGATTGGATATTCTTCACACTTAGGAAGAGGTTGAATGATATGATTGGATATTCTTCACACTCAGGAAGAAGTTGAATGATATGATTGGATATTCTTCACACTCAGGAAGAGGTTGAATGATATGATTGGATATTCTTCACACTCAGGAAGAAGTTGAATGATATGATTGGATATTCTTCACACTCAGGAAGAGGTTGAATGATATGATTGGATATTCTTCACACTCAGGAAGAAGTTGAATGATATGATTGGATATTCTTCACACTCAGGAAGAAGTTGAATGATATGATTGGATATTCTTCACACTTATGGAAGAAGTTGAATGATATGATTGGATATTCTTCACACTTATGGAAGAAGTTGAATGATATGATTGGATATTCTTCATACTTAGGAAGAGGTTGAATGATATGATTGGATATTCTTCACACTCAGGAAGAAGTTGAATGATATGATTGGATATTCTTCACACTCAGGAAGAGGTTGAATGATATGATTGGATATTCTTCACACTCAGGAAGAAGTTGAATGATATGATTGGATATTCTTCACACTCAGGAAGAGGTTGAATGATATGATTGGATATTCTTCACACTCAGGAAGAAGTTGAATGATATGATTGGATATTCTTCACACTCAGGAAGAAGTTGAATGATATGATTGGATATTCTTCACACTCAGGAAGAGGTTGAATGATATGATTGGATATTCTTCACACTTATGGAAGAAGTTGAATGATATGATTGGATATTCTTCACACTCAGGAAGAAGTTGAATGATATGATTGGATATTCTTCACACTTATGGAAGAAGTTGAATGATATGATTGGATATTCTTCACACTTATGGAAGAAGTTGAATGATATGATTGGATATTCTTCACACTTAGGAAGAGGTTGAATGATATGATTGGATATTCTTCACACTCAGGAAGAAGTTGAATGATATGATTGGATATTCTTCACACTCAGGAAGAGGTTGAATGATATGATTGGATATTCTTCACACTCAGGAAGAAGTTGAATGATATGATTGGATATTCTTCACACTCAGGAAGAGGTTGAATGATATGATTGGATATTCTTCACACTCAGGAAGAAGTTGAATGATATGATTGGATATTCTTCACACTCAGGAAGAAGTTGAATGATATGATTGGATATTCTTATGAGCCAATTGATTAAGGAAAATATTTTGTGATGGCCATATTCGTGGCAACTCAGTTAGTGCCACTGCACCTTTAAAATGCATCCCTGCGTTCATTTTTCGATCGATTGAGTTGAAATTTTGAACAATCGGATCTGGACTGTCGTTGTTAACGACTCTAGCACGCACTCGTCCAACCAGGATGGAGCGGTATGGTCCCCGGATCATCACTGCCCGCAGTTTTAATTAGTTTTACTTTTTCTTGGTCATATAATTTTGAAGACATGCATGTCATGATATTAGGAAATGTTTGTTCTGTTGATCGAAATAAATGTTGTTTATTTGTGTGGGTGTGTATTTTTTTGTGTATTTTGGATATATTTTCACGGCTAATTCCAGTTAACATCCTGCAAAATTTGCTCGTTTTCTGGCCAAGTCGAAATTGCGTTGAGTTCCTATGGCAGGCGCCATTAAAAGCGCTGTGTAATAGTTGAGCTCCCTTTATTTCGTTTTGGTCATGCGGATGAGCAAACAAAGTGACAAATGCTGCGGCTGGAGCAGTAGAAGCGATGTTTTTTAATGGAAACGATGTAATGAGGAATTAAAAGTGGGAGGGGGCAACACCACGCATACCTCTTTTAAGGTATGTATAAACCCTGGAATAAACGTGGGAGGGGGCAACACCACGCATACCTCTTTTAAGGTGTGTATAAACCCTGGAATATTTCAGCAATCAATACAATGCTGAAACTATGTAAGTTAATTTAATGAGTAATTTAATGAGTAATTTAATGAGTAATTTAATGAGTAATTTAATGAGTAATTTAATGAGTAATTTAATGAGTAATTCAATGAGTAATTCAATGAGTAATTTAATGAGTAATTTAATGAGTAATTTAATGAGTAATTCAATGAGTAATTTAATGAGTAATTTAATGAGTAATTTAATGAGTAATTTAATGAGTAATTTAATGAGTAATTTAATGAGTAATTTAATGAGTAATTTAATGAGTAATTCAATGAGTAATTCAATGAGTAATTTAATGAGTAATTTAATGAGTAATTTAATGAGTAATTCAATGAGTAATTTAATGAGTAATTTAATGAGTAATTTAATGAGTAATTTAATGAGTAATTTAATGAGTAATTTAATGAGTAATTTAATGAGTAATTTAATGAGGAATTTAATGAGGAATTAAAAGTGGGAGGGGGCAACACCACGCATACCTCTTTTAAGGTGTGTATAAACCCTGGAATAAACGTGGGAGGGGGCAACACCACGCATACCTCTTTTAAGGTGTGTATAAACCCTGGAATATTTCAGCAATCAAAACGATGCTGAAATGATGTAATTTACTGTGTAAGAGGGTCGACCTTGGGTTTGTTTGGGTTTGTTGTTTATTTTTGTGGGTGTGTATTTTTGTGTATTTTGGATATATTTTCACGACTAATTCCAGTTAACATCCTGCAAAATTTGCTCGTTTTCTGGCCGAGTCGAAATTGCGTTGAGTTTCTATGGCATGCGCCATTAAAAGCGCTGTGTAATGGTTGAGCTCCTTTTATTTCGTTTGGTCATGCGGATGAGCAGACAAAATGACGAATGCTGCGGCTGGAGCAGTGGAAGCGATTTTTGAATTGTTCAATGATTATTCGATACTGTTATGACTTATTGTCAATAGGTATACTAAGTGGCCATGAGGTAGCCTGTTGCTATGTACAGTTTTATTCTATTGTTGATTATACCACATAACTGTGGTGATAAAGGAAATGTTCGTTTTAAATAGATGATTATGATATGACCATGACTATAAAATCATGATGATTATTATGAATGATATCATAGGGTTCAAATGCAGAATGATTGCATGAACTTGGGAAAGAACTTTCAAGCCCTATGGGATAAATTGGGTGTTACAAGCGATGGAGCTTCAAAATTTAGCATGATTGAAGGAATTTTACAGTCTTATTTCAGGAGTTTTACGAAATTTAAATTGCCAAGAGATTTTGGGTACTATTAAAAGGAAAATGATGAGATATTTTTCCCAAAGAACTTTAATATCTGCCATCCATTTTGGCTGTCTCACGAATGAAGGATGAGTTGCCTTTAGTGGTTGCAAAGAAAATTTGTGGAGACCAGGCAAAATGGGAAAATATGTCAGATATGACCCTAGGACAGGACGGTGATTCATCAATTGACATGAGGTACGAATCTGAGGTGACGACCGATGAAATTCGATCTCAGTCAATGGATGGACCCGTCCTGACATCATTGGGGAAAGGGCTTATGCAAGGAGACATCCAAAATGATTAATTTGATTTATTGATGAATATTGATGAATTAATTGAAATTGAATAATTGATTGAATTGTTAATTGATTGAATCTAATTGATTGAATTTAATTGCATAAATTGAACTGAATAAATTGAATTGAATATATTGATTGTTTGATTGATGAAAATGCGGTCTCAAGAAAGAAGCTTTGATATATTTGCGAGATATTATCAATGTGGAGACAACCTGGGAAAATTGAGCAAGGTGGTGAGTTTATATACAGATATATATGTGCGGTTACCATTGTGTGATTTCCCCGTCAAACAGAGCGGACACCTGAGGATTCACCCATTTCATACTGACCCTCCGGCTCATCTGCAAATACTGATCTGTGAGATTGGATTGTGCAAAAGCCACAGCTGAGGGAGATTCTCTGGAAATCACCGTGTGAACAGGTGGAGAGATCCTTCCTGGAGGTACGAGTGAAGCTTTAGAGGAACCTGGAACAAGCTACAACACATCCAACGCTACTTTGATAAAAGGCAGAATGGGAAATGGAGCCTGCAAGAATACACAAGGACAACCAGAAATTCCACAAAAAGGTACTTGTACACATCATATGTACGACCGTTATGGTGCCGAAGCTATAAGGCAGGTCGAGAATTGGTATTTGTGGACAAAGGGACATGATGAGGAGTTTCCAAGAGATGGTACATTCGAGCGAAGTCGATTGGAAAGATTGGAACAAAGATTGAAAGCCAGGAAGAGACAGAATCTAACGGTAGACTGGCTTGCATTCCATCTTTGGGATGGTGAATCCAGACAACGGGAACAGCAAGAACGGATAACGGATCTAGAACTTAAAATAAAAAGGATACAGGATACAGTGGAGGAGACAAATGCACAACTGCCCTCGAAATTAGGAACGAAAGTGACAGTTGTCCCATCAGATTTCCAGTTGTCTCCCCAAAAAGGACGGTACAGAGAATTTTTTCGTGTTTCAGGAGATAACGAGAGATTGCAGTGGCAACTCAGGGATGTAGAGATGCAGCCCAGCAATACAAGTGCACAGGTGCACAGATCAGACAACGACAGAAACCGGTGTTTCAAATGTGGACGGATGGGACATTGGAAAAGAGGATGTCCGTATACCAAAAGGAAGACAAGTTAATAGGGTAAACCAAGATCAAGGGTACCAGTGCTGACCGATACCTCAGACAATGATTAGGCCTTCATTGCAACAAATCCCAAATGACGATTGGCCTCAACAAATTAGATTACTGGACAAACATGAATAACTGTCGATGATTCTTGTGTCTGAAAAGTTTTCAGAGCAAGAATGATTCATTTTTCTTTTTGCTTGTTAACAAATTAATAATTAATTGATCAAATGCCAAAATTGGATCTTCTATTTTGGGCACAGCAATTTTAAATTTACAAAGTTTGGAACAATTGCGTTGCAATTTTTAGCAAACCAAGTAACAAGAGTCACATGATGATCAGGTGGGAATTTCGGACTATTGTTCCGCACGATTGATAGGTCAATGGTCGACTGACATGCAAATGGGTGTGTAGTCAAAATTTGGATAGATTATTGTGAAGGCAGAAAGGGTAATTTCAATTTGACATCATAAGGATTTTCTAAGAATGGACTTTTGGTTTATTTGTCTATAAGCATTTTGAATTTGATTGACAAATTTTATGAAATTGAAATAAAATTGACACCCATCTGATCTGTAAATAATGGTTCCAACGCAAACAAATATGCATAATGCATGTGTGTGTGTGTTTTTGTGTATCAATCTTACAAGATTGTTGACACCGACAGTGTGCCTGTCTGGAAATGGATAGTTATATGTGGATGGGATTGGGATATGTGGATGGGATTGAATATCCAGAGAATCCGTAAAATAAAATAGAAATATAATTTGATTATGAACATTATCTCTTTTGTCAAGGGAAATGGAATAAAAAAAAAATTTGATGTGCTGGGTTATGAGCAGCCATTAATTAATAGTAAAATTGTGAGTAATTTTAGGATTCCATTTTTGATAGAATGTATATGAGAATAACATCTATTTATGGATATGAGCTTCATAAAAGGAAATGAGGAAGTACAAAATCATCCAAATTTGGGAGAGGTCTTACACTGACTTCCCAGAATACTCTGCTCATGGATTTTATATATATAAACTTGAATTTTATCAGCATATAAATTGTGCTGTATGTATGGATGTGTTTTAGGCATAGATGATATGGGAAAAGAGTAAAGAAAATTTTGCTGGTTTGAACTATTGTGGGTTTTCAGTTCTGGAGTTTAAACAAAGTCACTGGTTAACAGATGAGAAAGGATAGTAAATAAATTATTCTCTGCTGGGCAAATTAAGTACGATATTACTAAGACTTATGAGAGCTATTGTTCCGCCTTACAGCAGTGGAAAATTATTGGAAAAAATTAGATCCAACATAATGAATCTATAAAAGAATGTGATAAGGATAATATCCTCAATTTGTACTAATTATTTGATTGTGGGTAAAGGAATTAAGTCATCGTAGTGGATTGTTAACAGCAGCCTGAAAATGTCCTGAGAGTGTGCATCCATGTAATCAGAAATCCCAGATTTGTTTTTACAAACAACATTTTGGTAGAGGTCTTGTGTGGAACACTTCCTTGGTAGATAAAAAACGGTACTGCATGCTGGCAGCCACTTTTGCGGCCAGTTAGGCCAAACAAATTGAGAGGAAATTGTAGTTAAATACGTAAGTTACACATGGCTATTTGTAACAAGGAAATTTGTTGAGATGGGAAACATTTTTTCGAAGGTTTATTAAGGTGTTATAATATGACATGTGGCAAGGCAAACTATTGGATGGGAAAATTAGATCTGGCTATAGAATAAATTTATTGACCCCTTGAAGTTAATCCTTCAAATCATTGTTTCACTGGCATTTTTGTTCAAATTGGAAATAGTTTGGTAGAGCTTTGGTTAAAACCTTTGGTTGCGGTATCTTGGAACGAATTGATAAACCATAGGAGATTGATAAGAATAGAAACAAATATGGACCCAAAATAGAAAGTTGGATTCATGCCTCTCATTGCAAGCAAGCACATGGGGCTAAGGTGGACGATCCCACAGAAAATGAGGCTGCACCTAGCAGCCCAGCAGAACATTCAGTGGTAGAAAAATGATAGTCATGATTTACAGTCATTTGAATTACATTTTAACACCCCTTGCATTGATAAACATTACATTTTCAACATGTGATATTCCTACTTGGAATAGTGACATTTATTTGCCTACATGACATACAATTACCTGCTGATATTAATACAGCATGAGTGAAAAAATGTATCACAACTACACTCATGATCAGGGGATTGAGTTCAACCCCGGGAGATAGGGGGATCAGGGTAAGACAAATAATCTGATTATGTTACATATTAAGGGATTTTCTTTATTTACCTTTTAGGAAGCTTGTTAGTTTGGTATATAATGTTAAATGTCATCGACATATAACTATGTCATAGATATGAATATATACAAGGAGTAGCAGACTTGTTTGTTGGTTTAGTAGTTATATTGGCAATTGTTTTAGTGGTGGCTTGCTTGAAAGCCTTAGTGACGGTGTGTTTGAATAAGGTAACCAACAACACGATGATAACACATGAAGTGACAAATGAGGAAAGAAATGTGGAACCAAAAAAGGAAGACTTTTATGGCGACATAAACAGTAGAATTAAGATAATGGCATAACGACAATGTTATGAGTTGTGTCAATTACAATATCAATGAACTCATATCACCACGAGTGACACACTGTTAGGAAAAAAAAAAAAAAAAAAAAAAAAAAGAGGGAAAAGAAAAAGTGGAGAGGAATTATGGTAATTATACATTATGCTTAATTTGTTGGTTTGGGAAAATTGTTGTTGGGAATTAGGTATTCCCGTTTGTGATTGTAATCATATACAATGCTATTCTTAGTTTAGTAATAAAATACATACCTGATTGAATATTATTTGTGTGACGCATATAAATGAATATAACTTTTTGTGTTAAGGAAAAACAACAAATTGTTGAATGTGAAACTGTCGGAAGATATACATGATTATGCTGATTTCATGGTAAGATGTACCCTATCTGATTCAGTGTGTGCGGAAAGCAGATTCAGATATGACTGAGCATAAGGATAAGACGAGATCACATTTTGGAGGGATTGCTAACGGAATTGGGAAGAAGAAAGAAAGAAAATTTGTGGCTAAAAAATGAAGTTAATCGTGGCATACACCCTCTTTCTCAAAGAATGATGAAGACATTCTCCCGTGTAACTTGGAGATGAATGCTTACCTTCACCAAGGAAATTTATGTGACCATTTGCCTGGATCACACTGCAACATATGAAAGAAAGGCGATCACTTACTCTTGTTCGAAGACTTCGAACATTCACCACATCAGAAGTTGCAGGACAACGACATTTTACCTGCAACCTCTGTGAAATGCGGGGACATATGTTATTACTTCACCAACGTCCGGGGAACCAGCATGGAGCTGCAAAAAACGGCTGTGCCCTTGTCACAACAGCTGTGCACGATTCTGCTGGTTGCTCCTGGTAAGGACCATGAATGACCTGAACACCATGGTCCCAACATCAGTGTGGATGCATCCGGCATCCCTGTTCCACATCTTGCTGGCCAATCAACGTCACACCAATACTTGCTGCCCACTCACAATGAGGGAAGAGGCAAGTCGACTACAACTGGGTGAAGGCCTTGTTCAAGGAATCATTATGGTTCACAGCAAAAAAGTGGCAAGAATGCTACATGGAGAGAAGGGTCAGTCTATGACTCCGCAATGTTACCACAACAGCGAAATCCTACACAAAGTAGTGCAGGAGCTATGAAGACATTAGGAGAAAATGTTTCATACCTGGATTCAAACACAAGTGATCAGCCCTTCCTTTCAAACAAAGTCAACATTTGTGTGGAGGCAAACGTTTTTGCCAGATGGTGCAGATGCTTTACAAAACTTGAAAATGAAGTGAAATTGTTGTATCTTGGTGATGGTGAAGTGTTGTTTTGAAAATATATTTGTGATGCAAATGCAATAGATTGAACAATATGGAAGGAGTCAATGACCAACGAAATGTTTTGTGATTCTTGCAGGATGACGGTGTATGCCCAAGGGAATGTAATTACCAAAGTTGTGGTTTGAGTACTTGTATTGATGTTTACTTGTAGTGATTGATTATTTACTTGTACTTGTATTGATATTTACTTATACTTGTATTGATATTTACTTATACTTGTATTGATATTTACTTGTAGTGATTGATTATTTACTTATACTTGTATTGATGTTTACTTGTAGTGATTGATTATTTACTTGTACTTGTATTGATATTTACTTATACTTGTATTGATATTTACTTATACTTGTATTGATATTTACTTGTAGTGATTGATTATTTACTTATACTTGTATTGATGTTTACTTGTAGTGATTGATTGTTTACTTTTATTGATGTTTAGATTAATGGTTAATATAAACAAAAACAAAAAGATGAGGGAATTGTGGAAATGTAACTCATTGATTGTAACTCAGTATAACTCATTGGTTGGAAGCAGGTACTAGCAGGTGGTTGTAAGAATGTCAGGAATGTATCTCGCTCTGTCGAAGCTGGGAGTCCTTTTGTCCACCTTTATTACGACCCCGGGCTAACACACATTCCCAAGCCCGCACTATTTGTTTTTGGACATCGGGATGCAAAGAGGGTGAAGAACCTCCCCAGCAGGGAGGCGGTTGTGGATGACCAAGGAGCTTCAGCGCACGGAGGATTAACATTCAGCGCACGGAGGATTAACTCCAATTTGCCCATATAACCAAGAGCAAACTTTGAGTCAGGAGGACTTGCCACGAGAACATCTGCCCGACGGACGAACGAGTATGCAATGGGAAAGCAGCGCCAGGAGAGCACCGGCCAATGAGGAAGAACCAACGACTTGAATTACTAAATTCGTTATGGTATTGTAGTTCCTTATTATATTGAAACAAGTGAACTAGTAGTTAATAAAGTCTTGATCTTTTGTAAACCTGTTTCCGGTCATTGGAGTCTCGAGTCCCAAACACACTTCCCCGACAGAGGTTTTAAATTTTTGTGCTTAAAAACGTCATAACTCTGAAACCATGAGACGCATGACGTCATGCTCGCTGACTTTTTTGTTCGTCATGGGTATGCGATTCTGCCTGCAAAGTTTGGCCTCGATCTGTTCAGCCGTTGCAGAGAAAAAGGGGTTTTCGTGTTTTCACGAAAACAATACGGCGGCCGAACCACGTGACCTGTGACGTCATAATTACCATTAAAATATTCTCCAGACCGAGTCCCCCCTAAGGGTGCAAATTTGATCTCAATCGGTCCTATTATTGCAGAGAAAATCTTTTTTAAAGGAAATTAAAACTTAAAATGGCACTGAGTTAAGGATCATCAGAATTCCCAAAGTTCAAAGTGCCATAGCTTTGTCAAAAATGATCGAAACGTCGTGAAGTTCGAACTCGATCTGTATCATGAGGAAACCATGTGCGAAGTTTGAAATCATTAGCATTCAGCGTTTAGAAAAAAAGTCCGGAAAACTGTTCTTTGCTTGACGGACTGATGGACTGACAGACTGACGGACTGACAGACGGAGGGACGGCATGCAAACCTAAAGTCCCCTCCGGTGTACACCGGTAGGGGAGGGGACTAATATTTCACTCCCAAGCCTACAAGGACCACATACAACACTACAAAGATGCCCTCTCCCGCACCCGCTCTGCCTACTACTCTCAAATTATCCACTCTGGCTCCGGAAACCCAAAAGCACTCTTCTCAACAATAAACAAACTCCTCCGCCCCCTGAACACCACCACCCAGTCATTCACAGTAGACAACTGCATCTCCTTCCTCTCTTTCTTCCAACGCAAAATTGACAACATCTACAACAGCTTGACCACCGCCGCACCCGCTCCCCCTCCAACCACCTGCCCCCCCTTGTCCTGCCATCCCCTGTCTCGGTTCTCCCCAATCTCCCCTACTGACCTCTCTGAACTCCTCATAGGAATGAAAACTGCCACCTGCACTCTTGACCCCATCCCCTCCAGCTTTGTCAAAGCCTCCCTCCCTGCTCTCTCTCCACTTATCATTGCAACAATAAACTCCTCCCTGTCTACAGGCATCGTCCCACCTTCGCTCAAAATTGCTGCTGTTACCCCCATTCTAAAAAAACCTGGTCTAAACCCTGACACCCTAAACAACTTCAGACCCATCTCCAACCTACCCTTTCTGTCAAAACTTTTGGAACGCGCTGTAGCCACTCAACTCAAACATCATCTCTCTGCCAATAACCTGTATGAAACATTCCAATCCGGATTCCGCTCCAACCACAGTACTGAAACTGCTCTCCTCAAAATCACCAACGACCTTCTCCTCTCCTCTGACGCTGGCAACCTCAACATTCTCGTCCTCCTCGACCTCAGCGCTGCCTTTGACACCATCGATCACACTATCCTCCTCACCCGACTTGAATCCACCTTTAACGTTACCGGCACTGCCCTCTCTTGGATTAAATCATACCTCTCTGACAGATGCCAGTTCATCTCCATCAATAACTGCAAATCCCCCACTGCTCCCCTCCCCCAAGGTTCAGTTCTTGGCCCCCTCCTCTTCATCCTTTACCTGTCCCCGCTCGGTCACTTAATCCGCCGTCATGGTCTCCAATTCCACTGCTTCGCCGATGACATCCAGCTTTTCATCTCCACCAAGTCCGTCTCCACCGACACCCACTCTATCCTGACAAACTGCATCACTGAAATAAAATCCTGGCTTCAAATCAACTTCCTCAAGCTTAACTGTGATAAATCTGAAATAATCATCATTGGCCCAAAAACGCTCACAAAATCCACCCATAACTTTGCCCTCAACATCGACGGTATCCCAGTATCCACCTCCCCTCACATCCGGAATCTTGGCGTCATCTTTGACCAAACCCTTTCCTTCGACAAATACACTAAACAGATCACAAAGTCAGCCTTCTTTCACCTGAAAAACATTGCCCGTCTCCGCTCATCCCTCTCCTCCACGGCTGCAGAAACCCTCATCCACGCCTTCATCACCTCCCGTCTGGACTACTGCAATAGCCTCCTCTATGGTTCACCCTCAAAAATCACCAATAAACTCCAATACATTCAGAACTCCGCTGCCCGTCTACTCACCCATTCCCGGACCCGTGACCACATCAACCCCGTCCTTTACAAGCTTCACTGGCTCCCCATCCCCCAGAGAATCCAGTACAAAATCCTCCTCTTGACATACAAAGCCCTCCATAACCTGGCCCCATCCTACCTGGCTGACCTCCTCTCCAGACACACTCCCACCCGCAACCTCCGCTCTGCTGGTACCAACCTCCTGACCCCCTCCATCCGGACCAAATTCAGATCCTGGGGGGACAGGGCCTTCTCCATCGCTGCTCCCACCCTCTGGAACTCACTACCTCACACCATCAGAGACTCCTCCTCACTCACCACATTCAAAACATCACTAAAGACCCACCTGTTCAACACTGCATTCAACATTCAACCCACAGCATTTAACCCCTGACTATCTCTTCTCCTTCTCCCTCCTTTTGCTTTAAATATTTCCCTATTGATTCTTGTCTTTTTGCAATTGTTGTTTTCATGTATTGTTATGCATTATGTTTGCCACTCTGTCAAAGCGCCTTTGGGCTTCTGGAAAAGCGCTATACAAAATAAATGAATTATTATTATTATTATTATAATAAGAATGACTGCACTGTGGTCACAACCTGCGACAAAATCTGGTAACAGGCCGATTGGGAAATAAACATTTTTATTTTTGTATTTTTTTTGTATACATAATCGAGGCTCGTGAAAGAGCTAACATTTATCACACAAACAAATCAAACAGACAAAAAAGCAAAGTATATAAAAAGGGGAGCGGTAGACAAGAGGGGAGAGAAGGGGAAGCACATTTAAAATACTCTTAAAATATGAACAGCGTAAATGGGAAACACACCTTTAATGCGCCGTTAATAGATTTACTCGTCACCAGTCACTGCGTCAGCCTCCACCACGGTTATTCCAGGACGAGCCGATTCGTCACACAGTTATATCAGGACGAGCCGATTCATCACACAGTTAAGCATTGTTTAACCCAATATGGGCCTTCAAAAATTATGTAACGCTATATTTTTTTTAGTAATGCAAGCTCAATAGTTAATTATTTGAATTCCCGGATCTTCTTGAAGGGACCTCCGGTGGTTATTTTAGGCGTGAAGATGGGACGGAATTGTGTCCTCAAGGTGTTTGAACTCTCTGTGTGTGCTCCACTCGCTTGTAGTATTTGGTTTGCTGTGCGGTTCTGATTTAATATGCTGTGTTGTGATTGGTACGACATACTGCGTAGTGATGTCTGGGCGCGTGGCTTCGGTGGTTGCTGGCGGCTCGCCATGATGGCCGTGTGTTCTGAGAGCTTGGCGTCTTTAATAAACAACTTGATTGAAGGAGAGTCCTGAACTTACTGCAGTATGTGCTCCACCGAGTTTCATTCTAGTTTTTACTTCATTTGTGCACAACTAACTATTCTTCCACAATTCTTCCACAATTACACCATGTGATACAATAAACCTACTAGGTATTACCCTAACTTCAAATCTATCCTGGAATCCACACATTACACAACGGATTATCCAGTTGATTGTTGCGAGCACCCCCACAGGATGATTTTCAAAAGCATCTGCTGGACCAGGAGGTCGGGTACGACATGGACCTGGTTTGAAGTGAGGGTCGCAAGTACAAAGCAATGGTAATCGGAAAGCAGGCCATCCAGAAGATGGAAGGACCTTAATCGTCTGTGAATGCCATGACACATCGACAAAAGTGCAAAAAGTGTGGACTATCACATCCACCACGGAACTGCCCAGCATACAATGATTATTGTAAGTAATGTGGTGAACTGGGATACTGGGCCCGTTGTTGTGAAAATCCCAAACGCTGATGGACACGAGTGGAGCCAGTAAATATGTCCCCAACTCGTCAATATTTTGCACAATGCTACTTCCTCTATTTCAAAGAATGTTTACTTTTATACTCCAAATCAATTTGTTTCACCTTTCAATAAAAAAAAAAATGCACCAATCCAACTGGTATTTACTCCTCCAATCGTTTGTTAGTTTTCTGAGCCCAAACCCCCATTGTGATGCTCGATAGCACCAGGCGAACAAAAACTTTATACTTTTACATTGGCCAGGGTGAGTCCAGGATTTTCAGAACTACATCCAAGAGTGAAGTACATTGCTGGGTCTTTTCCCTCAGTAAACCCTTAAATGCGTGCATGAGTCTTTTTAAATTCGTCCACAAATTACGTATGCAATTTCAGTTTCAACCTTTAATTTTTGGAGGAAATAGTGAATTTATTTAGTTTCCAATCAGTTTAACTGTATAATTTCAACTTATCCAGTATGTCTTTGTTATAACTAGACCTTGCGTTTTCAACCAATACACCCTGCAGACAACGTAGAACCGACGTTATTTTGTTCCGGTGGGTCAATGTTGGAAGGTAGCGTTGGCCCAACGTTGGAAAGATATATTTTCCCTGGTGTTGGCTTAACGGGTGGCTGGTTTAAGTTTACAAGGTGCCACGTTAGAGCCCCTGTCATGCCGTTGTATTAACACCTGGTGGGTTGACTCAGTCTGTCATCCTTTCAAGGGTGGCAACATGAATACCAGCTTACTGTGACACACAACTCCTCAAAAAAACAAACTCTACCAAGATACAACCTTGTAAACCCATGAAAGTACAAGGGTTTTGCCGGCGAGGTCGTGTGTTTTTCCAAGCTCTCCACGCTACCAAAGTTAAGAATTTTTGCCATTTGTATTTTTGTCAAAACTGTATTTTTTATTTTACGGTGTGTGTGCATACTATGTGTTTCTAGTTAGATATCGGTGTGAATCGTGCATCCCATATATATATCGTCGGATGGTTCCTGCCGCGTTTTTCAGGCCTGGTTTTCCCAGGCCTCGAGGCTTTGCGTCTCCTCTCGAAGGTCGTTTGTGGTTCATTTACTTTCATTCTCTCACTGTTTTTTCCAGTATTGTTTTCACCCCATACTTCCCGAACATCTACCCTTTGTTTAAAGTCTTAATATAAAAATATAAACTAAAAAAAAATCTAATTTCCTTCTCTGCCCGTGTTCGTTCGTTCTTCGACCACGTGTTTTATCCAACCCGTTTTATTTCTCTCCTTCCTTCATAACTCAATTCTCTCCAGTCGACACCTTTTCAATTCCAGTTCTCACCATACTTCTTCAATTTTATCCTTCTTCCTCTGATCTACTTTCATCGAACCTTCAAAAAAACATATTAACGAAGAATTTAAAAAGTAGGCCTCTCCTCCTGTACAAACACATTTGCTTATACACCTCCCTGTTCCTTCGCTCTCTGCTCTCCTGGCTGTCAATCTCCTATTCTTCTGTTCCTGCTTCTGAACCTGTGCTTGAATCCTTAAATCCCCCTTCGGAATCCTTCATGCCCTCATTTAAGGAATTTCCCCTTATAGTTTTCACGGTTTAGTTTAAAAATGTTCAAACTTTCCCCTGAACTGTTGTATTCTGTCATATATTATAACACATTTTTCTTCTTCTTCTTCTTCTTCTTCAAAAGGTTGCTTTCGACTTGCTCACCAAATCTCTTCATTTCAAATAAAAATTCCATATCTGACAATTCTTCCTTCCTTCATTCCCGAAACTCACCTGCATTCCACCCCTCCTCCAACGTTTTCAAATGGATCTCTGACTTGAAAATCACAAGAAACTCATTTTGCAATAAATGTTCGTTTTCCATTAATCGTCCAACACTTTCTTCTTCCTTCGTGTATCATCAGATGGCCAGCTCAGTGTCGTGCAGCCATGCCCTCGTCTCTGGTCCTACGTCGAAGAGGCCCGCTTCTGAAGGTGGTCTGTATAGGGGGTAGGTGGTAATTATGTGTTTGGCAGTCTGCTCAGGCTCGCCACACTCGCAGGCGGCACTGTATGCCAGGCCCCACATCTTCAGCGATGATTTGAAACGGCCGACCCCCGTACGTAGACAGTTCAGCAAGGTCCATTGCAGGCGTGGTAGATCTTCTCCTAGGACGCCACCTCCTGGGTCCCAGATGTAGCGGTGGATGCGGGTGGGCCCGGCCATTTCCCACACCTGCTTCCAAGATGCCGCCAGCCATGCACTTCTAAACAGGTCCTCAGGGATAGAACTAAGCATCTCTTGTGCCGCCTTATTGTAGGGATGGTGACACTTACTAAAATCCAAACTCTTCCTTCCCCTTCTCAACTCCTCCCTCACCCAACCCTTTCAAATCTCCCCCCTTGTCCCTTCCCTCCTAAACTCCCCCCTCCACTCCCAAACTCCCCCCTCATCCCTCCCATCCTAAACTCCCCCCTCAACACTCCCCTCCTAAATTCCCCCCTCACCCCTCCATTTCAAAACTCCCCCTTCCCTCCTCCCCTTCAAATCGTCCCACCCTCCTTTTTTCTCCAATTCTCCCCTCTCACCGCTCCCCCTCAAAACGTCCTCCCCACATCCTCTCCCTTCCAAACTCTAACCTCCATCTCCTCCAACCTTCTTCCTCACTCTGCACCCCCCCCCCCCCCCTTCAAACACCTCACTGTGCCTCATCCAATCACCATCAAACCTTTTGTCCTCCATATCCTACCCTTTCTCCAAGCTTTTCTGAAATCTCTGAAACACTATCAACAGCTCTCCCTACATCCTCCTCTTCCTCATCTTACCCTACCCCTCCCCTGTCCTGTATCCGATGCTCACCCTTCCTCTTCCTTAACGGTATGGACCTCAAACATCCGGGGCCTTCGCTCAAACCTGATTGACCTCTCCATGCAGGTTGCTTCTGACAAACCAGACTTGATCTGCTTAACAGAAACTTTCCTCCTTCAAGATGTCTCTGATTCCTTAATATCTCTCCCTGGTTACTCCCTCCTTCGGTATGATAGACCTGAGCCTCGTCCTGGAGGTGGCGTTGCTATCTTCATCAAAAACTTTCTTCCTCACTCTCCCTGCACTGCCCTCTCTCCACCTCACCCCCAGGGGTACCTCTGGCTACGGCTTCCCCTTCGCTCCCACCTTTTGTTCATGTGTGTGTTGTACCGTCCACCAAACAGTTAACACTCCATATACATCTCGCTGTCTGATAACATGGTACAACTTCTACCTACTCCCTCCCAATTCTCTCTCTTCCTCATATGTGGTGATTTAAACTGTCATCATGCCATTTTGTTAAAATGCTGTTAGTGTTCCCCCTTTCTTATACTTCGTGTTCACCCTGCTGGGTGTGGGTTCCTCGCTCACCAGCTCGGCAGCAAAGGACTTCTGCGACTCACTGGGACTGACACAATCTGTCAATTTCCCGACCCGTATATCAGTCAATGGAGCAACTTCTCTTCCAGACTTGGTTATGACAAACTTCCCTGCAAATGTCTGCTGCTCTTCTTCTGCTCCAATCGGTTCATCTGATCATGTGTTTGTTAAAGTGGACATCTCTCTGGCCATTCTCAGAGAGCATCCTCAGCGTCGCCGATTCTGGCATTTCAGTCAGGCCAACTGGCACGGTCTTCAAGCAGCCATCAATCATCTGGACTGGTCTCCCATCTCTACTGCCTCTGACATCAACTCATCCTGGGAATTCTTCCAAAGTAAACTGCTCTCTCTCATGCACAGATTTATCCCATCTCGTCTTCAGTTGTCATACCCTTCCTCCCATCCATTGTACACGGCATCTTGTGGTGAGGCTGTTGCGCAGAAACGACTTGCCTTCACCTCTTGGAAAGCAAATCCAACGGAAGGCAATCTCAGTTCCTCTCACATAGCTCGGAACAAGTATGTGTCTACCCTCAGGAGAGCCAGGAAACAATATCTCCCCACTCTCAAGAGTGAACTCTCAAACCTGTCTCTCTCTTCCAAATGCTGGTGGCATCTGGTCAAATCTGTTTCTGGTGTTTGTTCCCCCTCTATCCCCTCCCTCACCTCAAACGGCTACACAGCTGACTCCGCACGTGAAAAAGCTGAATGCCTCAACTCTGTGTTTGCCTCAAAATCTTGTGTTCCAAACCCGGCTCTCTCATTCCCAGTCGTAACCAGCTGCTCCTGGACTCTGGGTCCTTCTCTCCTGACAAGGTGGAGAAGTTTCTGTCAATCCTCGACTCTGATTCTGCAACTGGACCAGGCGGCATCAGCCCACGGTTCCTAAAATCCTGCTCTGCTGCTCTTTCACACCCTCTCTCTGTTCGCTTTGTGATGGAATTCAATCACAAACTCTTCAACATATTGAGCTTTATTGTAATCAATTCTCCACATCATCTACAAAAAGAATAATCACATATTTAGAATGCGTTCATATAATATGCTCCATGTAAAGCAAGCCATAAAAGATGCATAATTTTAACTTACCAGCTCAAATTCAGTCACAAGTAAAAGGCAATCCCCTCACTCTCAAGCCAACCTTCTTATAGGCACGTCTTACGCTAGAGAGGGAATTACAACGGATCTTCGCCTTTATTTCACCACATTCTCCCTCCAATTAAATTTCCAGCAAGCTCGCATTGGTATAATAGAAAACTACAGAGTATAAAAAAGCACAAATAATCAAACGTTCACAAGCTGAGGATAAAGCAACCTACCATCCCAAACGAACCGGCTTTCGACTCTAAAATTGTTGTTTTCCTAACCTTGGCAAACATCTCCTGCAATTTCATTTCCTCTTGTTCTTATCTTGTTACTGCATTCTCATCTTTCCCTGTCTAAAAATGTGTGGGTGAGACATAGTTTTCTTCTGAGCTGAAAGGCAGATGCCTTGTCTAGTTCCGTTCAAATAATCCTTGAGCATACTTTATAAACTATGGCAGGTCGTGTGTAGATCAAGGAAGAGCTGTCATGGACGGAGGGTTGCTGGCCGAGACCCACGCAACTTTCCTTCCATGTGCATGTTATTGTCCTCTCTTTAATAATAAATTCTCCTGTCCAAGTCTGGTCAAATGATCATTCCTGAGGGGTTAAATCTCCGACATATGCATATAGGTACAGTAAAAAGAAATAACCGATAATGGCACCAAAAATAAATACCAGGGTTCACACAACAATGGGGAAAGAGCGTGCGCTTGAGCAAGGCACCAGCTGGTTTTGGGTCCGAAATGGCTCGTGCGCACTGGTGTTTCACAAGGCACGGAATTGGTGTTGCACGGGGCTGGTGCTGCATGGGGATGGTGCGGCACAGGGCTGTAGAGCATGTATGGGTTGAAATGGAATGCTGTCATCAATATCCACAGCGCCTGCCCCAGAACAGCCATGATTTGGCCACATACAGACGTTGTTGATGAATAACTTTAAAAGGATGGCGTTTCTTTGAAACACCACGATCACCAGTCTCATCAAACCTTCCCAATGGGTCCAATGCCCAAAGTCTTCTTGCCATACACGAAAAAGCACGAGCCGGTACCATGCCGATGATTATGTAACTAATCTTAACTAGTTGCCCTAGCAGATCCACTGCATCCATGAAAAGAGAAAGAGGTCGAATAGGTCAAGGGAGTGGAAGAGAAAGGGGAAGCTGGTGTGTCCTGGTCCCTCACACCTTGTGCCAGCTCAGATGAGCGTGTGCCACCAATAATTATGATGATTGTCTGGTGTCCGGACCCGCCACGCTCCACTCATGCTCCCTCCTCACTGTCGCCCACATGCTGCCTTCTCCATGCGCTTAGGTGGTTCATTTGCAGGAAGAAATGGATGCGTTTTTCAGCAGGAAAGTGCAGGAGGCAATCCATTTTGTCAGGGACACTTACCCAACCATCAGTATCAAAAGGCGAAGCGGGAGTTGGTCCATTCAGGTGGCGCAGCTTAACGAGCCGGGTTCGACGCAAAGATCCAAGAGGTGTTGGAAGTGTAAGAGGAATAAAGCGTGAGAATGACAGAAAGTGAACAAAGAAATGAACGGAGATGGAAAGCAGATTGTGAACAAGAAAGGAAGGCAGAGTTTTAGAGAGAAAGCAGCAATAAAAGCCGGTTGTATGAGAATATGCACAAGGGGAATTCACAAAAGGTTTGAGATGGGCTGGTGCCTCGTAACGTTCACTCCACTCAATGTCCCGTCATCTGTTCGATAGCATGGCCTTCACTTGGTTTTTAATAGAATATGTCCCCACCTGCCCGAATCCACCCCCTTCAGTCCGAAGGAGGAGTTCGCCCACCAATAGATCCTCCCCCTCATACCTGATTGGTGTTTCAGTCCCCAAACCCCTGGTGATTGGCCTTTACAGTTCTGGCACACTATCTCCCTTGAGATGATCGATTTGTCTCAGGTGTTCACCAAACCAGGTTGGTGCAGCTGTATGAAGGCACTGTACTTTCTGAAGTCTCTGCAGTCTGCATGTTATCCAATTTTGTTGGTCTCCCTCTTCTGAATTTAGCAGCATTTTACACGTTGTCTGAATACCATTTTACCAGTTTTAATGGTTCTGCCAATTTTCCATCATTTGGTGTGAAGAGCTTTAAATCATCGATATACAGCAGATGGGTCACTTTTCCTGACCCATTGGACATTATACTGTTCGATGTTAGGTGTATCCCTGTCCTTGATCATCAATGAGTTTGCTCAGTAGGTCCAGAACTGGGCAAAACAAGAGGGGCAGAGACAGTCACCCTGGAAGAACATATGTTGTATCTTCACTTCTGGGATTTCGATCTTTCCGTCTGAATGCTGTAATATCAATGTGGCATTCCAGAGCTCCGTTGCTTTATCAATGAATTGAGTTTGATTAATTCGGGGATTTATCTTGGCAGGGACACAAACATTGGCAGGGCATTTTACCATCCAAAAATGAGGACAGCAGCAAAAGCTTCTTTGCTTTATCTATCCTTCGATGCATTTTATATCATGATAAATGGGTAAATCCTTATTACAAGCAGAACACAAGAACGGCTTCTCTCGTTTGTTGGAATATCCATGTGCAGCTTTCAGAAGGTGGAACAGAGTCCTCTCAGGACTCAAAGTAGCCACCTCCAGTTCAATAAAATATCATGTTTCACAATCCAAGTTGTGAAAAGGTCTTCTCAATGTTTTCTTTTGAGGATTATTTCCAGGATTGTCATTGGACCACAGATAGCCTCCAATTGTTGTTAGTTTGTCCGACTATTCCTGGGGCTGTTTTGAAGATCAAAGAGAGGTTCTTTATCAATCCCATTTTGTCAGAACCCTTCAGCTTCCAGGTTCTCTTGGCCTCATTTTTCAGATGCCGATTACTTGGTCATTTTCCTGATTTCCACATTATTTCGACCAAAGTCGCTGGGTACTGCTACTGACCCCTCGATGAGCAATACCATCTTTTCCTTTTTGTGCAAAAGCACAATGTCCTTGTGCAATGCTTTGTTTTCTCTGTTCACGATTGATGGGATGATTTGATCATCAGTGAGGACTGCATCCTCATGTTCAACAATCGCTTTTGGTTCATGCTTCCTTGATTTTTCTGAGACTGAGATCTTGAATTTTTTGCAGATGTCCCAATGGTGTACATTGCACACAAATACAGTTATTCAGACAGTTGTTTTTCATACCCGAAAGAAGGTGACCGCTAGCAGAACCTAGGTGACCGCTAGTTCTACCTTGCAGAACCAACGCTTTTTTGAATAAACGTCAAGATTTGTGGAAAAACTGGATTACTGAATGGATCAGGAAGCAGAAGAACGAGAGGAGCTGTGGGAAGAGAGAGGTGGGAAGAGAGAGGTGGGAGGGAAACATCATCAGCAGTGGTGAAGGACAAACTAAAGGAAGAGTTGAGCAAATAAGACGAGTATGAAGGAGAGGTAGTGGTGGATGCATTGGGTAGACAAGATGGATACAGAAACAAACTCTCAGGAAATTTGGAAGGAGGTGGGTTTGTAGTGGGTTGTTAACAGGGGTACAAAATCACGGATTGGATGAGGGGAGAAGCGGGGTGGAGTGACTTGAGATGGTGGTGAATTGGTTCATTTGTGCTATCTCCTAAAGACTTGTAGCGTTTAACCTGCAGGTCTTCTCTCCTTTATCTCTTGTGCGTGGATCCATTGATGCCGCTTCACCTTTGATTGATGAAAAATGCCTTGGTGCAAACAGAACACTTGTGGGGCTTCCCTCCTGTATGTAGTTTTGATGATGAGATAAAGTTGATGAAAGAGCAAAACTCTTGTCCAGATGCCATGTTTTCTCCCGCCTCTGGAACAAACTCCCACACTCTATTCAGTCCCTTTCCTCCGTTTATGCGTCCGTTTGTTTTTTTGTCATTAATGTAAGCTCTTACACGAGCCTTGACATTGTATACAAAAAACAAAACAAAAAAAACTTGTTGCATTCAGAACATGTGCACGGCTTCTCTCGTTGGTTGATGTCCCCATATGCGGGTTTCAGGAGGAGGGAGGAAGTTCTCCCAGAACTCAAAATCTCCACCTCCTTTTTCGGTAAAAGATCATTATTTGTGAACCAGATTGGGAAACGTTATTCTCATAGTTTTGTTCCAAGGGCTCTTTTTAGAATGCTCACTGAACCTCTGACAGCCTGTACCTGCAGCTTGTTTGTAGAGATATTCCCTGCTTTTTAAGTGCTCAGTAATGGTTTTCTTGATCATCCCTGTTGCTCCGAGTATTACTGGTACAATTTCAGCTTTCTTCAATTTCCAAGTCCTCTTGACCTCATTTTTCAGCTCCTGGAATTTGAGCATTTTTCTGATTTCTGTAGCATTTAGTCCAAGGTCATTGGGAACTGAAAACTCAATCAACAATGCTGAATTTTCCTTTTTGTGTTTGAGCAATATGTCCAGATGCCATGCTTTGTTTGCAATGTCGACAATTGACGGGATCATCTTGTCACGTGTGAGCACGATATGCTCATTTTCAAGGATAGGATTTGCTTTCTGTTTCCGTGATTGTTCTAGAACCGGAATGTTGAAATATTTACAGATGTGCCAGTGGATTACTGTGCAGACGCTGTCATGTCATTCTGTGTTCAACTGTTCTGACATGAGTTTTTTACATCGCGAAAGGAGGTGACTGGTACTTTCTGTTTCTCCCACACAAAACCTGCCTTTGGAAGACGTAAGAAACTTTTTGTAGTTTTCCTTTTTCTTCTTTGCTGTCGTTGGGGCTGTATTTCTTTGTTTCGTTTTCCAGTGTAATATCGTGCACTTGAACTTGTCTTTGGAAGTTTGTTGCTAAATGATTAAAGATACCTTTTCCGATTGGTTGTTTTCTTGCTCATGTACAAATCTCATGCAATAAATAGTCTGTTGAGATTTTTTATATACTCTTTGATGCATTTGTAAAGTTGATGAACAAGCAAAATCCTTGCTGCACACAGGACATTTATAAATCTTCTCTCATGTGTGTTTTTACTTTGTGATGATTCAAGGATTCTAACCAAGAAAATTCATTGTTGCACCCAGTGCACTTGAAAGGTTTCTCTCCCGTGTGAATCCGTTGATGTATTTTCAAATGTGAAGCAAAAGGAAACGCTTTGTTGCACACAGAACACAAGCAGCACTTCTCTCCTTTATGTATTTTTTTAAATGTCTGTGCAAATGTGATGAATGAGAAAAATCCCTGCTGCACACAGGACATTTATAAGGCTTCTCTCCTGTGTGTTTCAATTTATGATATTTCAAGGATGCTAACCAAGAAAATTCATTGTTGCACCCAGTGCACTTGAAAGGTTTCTCTCCTGTGTGAATCCGTTGATGCACTTTCAAATGTGAAGCAAAAGGAAACGCTTTGTTGCACACAGAACACAAGAGGCACTTCTCTCCTTTATGTATTTTTTCATGTGTTTTTAAATGTGATGAATGAGCAAAATCTTCGCTGCACACAGGACATTTATAAGGCTTCTCTCCTGTATGTATTTTTTCATGTCTTTGTAAGTTTGATGAATGAGC
The DNA here is from genome assembly GCF_964187855.1 of Myxine glutinosa. Classification (NCBI taxonomy): domain Eukaryota; kingdom Metazoa; phylum Chordata; class Myxini; order Myxiniformes; family Myxinidae; genus Myxine; species Myxine glutinosa. The sequence goes on along the minus strand of NC_136265.1, from coordinate 64,853,423 downwards.
GAAATCCTTGCTGCACACAGGACATTTATAAGGCTTCTCTCCTGTGTGTGTTCTTTGATGTATTTGTAAATGTGATGAATGAGCAAAATCCTTGCTGCACCCAGGACATTTATAAGGCTTCTCTCCTGTGTGAGTTCTTTGATGTGTTTGTAAATATGATGAACAAGCAAAATCCTTGCTGCACACAGGACATTTATAAGGCTTCTCTCCTGTGTGAGTTCTTTGATGTCTTTGTAAATGTGATGGACGAGTAAAATCCTTGCTGCACACAGGACATTTATAAGGCTTCTCTCCTGTGTGTGTTCTTTGATGTGATTGTAAATGTGATGAACAAGCAAAATCCTTGCTACACACAGGACATTTATGAGGCTTCTCTCCTGTGTGAGTTCTTTGATGAATTGGTAAATATGATGAACAAGCAAAATCCTTGCTGCACACAGGACATTTATAAGGTTTGTCTCCTGTGTGTGTTCTTTGATGTGTTTGTAAATGTGATGAACGAGCAAAATCCTTGCTGCACACAGGACATTTATAAGGCTTCTCTCCTGTGTGTAACTTTCGATGTGTTTGTAAATTTGATGAACGAGTGAAATTCTTGCTACACACAGGACATTTATGAGGTTTCTCTCCTGTGTGTTTTACTTGATGACATTTCAATGTTGATAACCAAGAAAATTCCTTGCTGCACACATTGCACTTGAATGGCGTCCCCCGTCTGTGTGTTGCTTGACATCTCTTTGAAGACTTTAATGAGATAAATGTTTTCTTGCAAACAGAACACTTGTGCAGCTTCTCGTTCCTTTCAATTTTCTTGAATGTCGAACTACAATTGTTCTTAGTCAATACACTGCGATAGTTGTTGACTTCCTGATAAGAAGTCTGTGTCATGTTCTGATTGAATGAAACTTCACTGTCAAACAATTGCGAACTAGACTGAGAATAAAAAACCAATTTCAATTGATTCTCTGCAGAGACAATTCAAAAAAACCATCAATAAATCACAATTACTGTGAAACATCATCATTTTAAAAAGCAGAATGAATAGTACTCCATTACCATTGAAAACTGGTCCTTTGTCTCTGTTCATCTGCCATGAGGCAGAACCGAAAGTAAAGGATCAATGTTTAAGGTCTCGTGACAAGAATGCTTGAGATTTAGAGGTGGTTTATATGTAAATGAAGGGTGCTGAACAAAATGGGTGGTAGTTATCCTTTCAAGATTGCTAACTTTTCTGGCTCCGTGCCATAAACCAATATAGCTGTCGCCAGAATATAAATTGGCCCTAACGTACCAGACGTGGTTCATGTGTTTTTTCATACATTTTATAATTAATGGATGTCAGGGAATACATTTTTACCAGAAAATAATATTTATATTTAAAGTAAATGTCCAAATCCCAAGAAGGCTGGCAAAATCCAAGATTAGCACTAAAATCTCTCCCACTCTCCTTTTCCCTCCTTCACCCTTCCTCTCCTTTCCTCCTCTGTGGTGGCCCTGAATTTGTGAAGGTGGGGGTACACCATCCTATATTTGGGGGATCTATGGGTCGCTCTTACGCGATCATCGGCTGTCTCCATGCCACGGGCTTGTTCAACACAGAACTGAACTGTCTGGGGTATGCAACAACAACAACAACAACAACAACGTGCTGGCTGATGTACGGCTTTGTTGATACAGCGACAGCAACAAGTTAAAAAAAAACCCACAACAAGCCATTGAATCAGAAGTTTACCGCCGTGGATGTAACCTCTTTTGCACCACCTCATTTAACACGTCAAACTAGTTATTCATGCCCGTAGTTTGTGTCCTTTATGATGTCCTTAAAAACAGTATGTTTCGTGTTCGGAAGGATTTTCAATTTTGTTTGATTGCCAGACTAACAGACAGGCTGAAGTAATTCCTATATAGCATGTGTGAATGCACGGTCAAGACGAGACCGTCAAATTTAGAGCCAACACACTGCTAAGCTGCACGTTCATATTCCGATTAGTGTACGATATTCAAAATATGAAATTAAAAGGAAAGTATGTCGTTCCTCAAACACAGACTGACAGTGACATTTGTCAGACAGATTGAGTGAACCAATTGTGTCACCCAACTTTCCGCTACGCACGCAAGATAAAAGGAAATGTCCCAATAAGCCGAGGATGTCTTCGTTGAATGATCTTATGACCGGGTTTTTTTTTTTAAGGTCTGCTGGGCCACCAAATAGTCCATGGGCCAAACCTGAAAATTTGACACATTGGTACCATCTCTTGTGGCAAAGCCTCATTGTTTTTTTGATAGTTTAGGGCCTACAGATGATGAATTTAGGTGACAGCAGTATGAAATTGGCAGCTTTCTGGTAGTTATCACCTCTCAAACATCACCCTACCGCTATAATTTGAAGCCCAAAATTTGGGGGTAGGGGAAACTAAAATGACTGTAGTTTTGCTCTGGATGGGTCAATCTTAACAATATACCACTCATAATGTCCGTCTATGTACCTGCTATCTTAATCAAGACGATTTATGCAAAATATTTCAATATAGGTCACCAGAGGTCAAAAGGTCACCAATCTTAGGGGATGCCCAAAATTGACCATCGGGCAAGTCATGTTGCTAGAATAAAGTAACAAATCACCCAATGGTGATTTAAACACTTGGAATGCATATTTTAGAGGTCTTCAGATGATTCTAAGGGGACATTATTGAGTTACTTTTGCAAAATGTTATTTCAGAGCAATTGATTTTGAACCATTTCTTGTAAATACCAAAAATCCAGGGTTTCGGGGGTAGGGGAAACCATAATGACTGTAGTTTGTGAGTGGATTGACCAAAATTGAAAATCTAATAGTCAAATTGTATGTCTATGTACGCTCTATCATAATGAGAGTGTGAGATTGTGAGATTTGTCAGGATTGAAAGACATGTTCCACTTGTTTGACCAGTCTGTGATTTTGTCCAGGTCTGCAGAGAGTGAGGAGGCTGCAGACTGCTGATCTGAAGAATGAGGAATGGAGCGGCAGATAGTGGAGTCATCAGCAAAGAGATGGAGAGGATTTTCCAGAGAGTTGGAGAGATCATTCATGAAGACCAGAAATAGCACAGGGCCCAGAACACTACCTTGGGGAACTCCAGCCAGAACAGGTAGGGGAATGAAATATATTGAATGATCGTTTTAAGGCCATTTTCCCCACTGGAGCGGGGGTTAGCCTTGCGGGCCCCATGACAATCATGGTTCCCTGTTTGAGGCAATGTTTTTATGGCCGGATGCCCTTCCTGACGCCAACCCTTGGTCGCCTCTTACAATGCGCAGGGATACGGTGTACCTATTCTAAACCGGGGTACACACCGTGATCATTCATCCCAGCAAGCTGGTACTCAATTTGCCGACCTCGGAAGGATGACAGGCTGAGTCAACCCCCCTGGCGTTAATTCAGCGATCGATCGGGATTCGAACCCAGGATCCTAGGATCCCAAGCCGGCACCCTAACCGCTAAGCCAACACCAGGCTTGTTTCCAACTGCATGCCTCCATTTCCAACTGCATGCCTCCATTTCCAACTGCATGCCTCCATTTCCAACTGCATGCCTCCATTTCCAACTGCATGCCTCCATTTCCAACTGCATGCCTCCATTTCCAACTGCATGCCTCCATTTCCAACTGCATTGCTCCCTTTCCAACTGCATGCCTCCATTTCCAACTGCATTCGCCGCCATGCCATGTGCTCTAACTCGGGGAAGAAGGGCGTGGCCCCACCTCGTCATCAGGAGGAGGAGTGAGCCAGCCCCGATCAACCAACCAAGAAGGAGTGGGTTTGGCTTGAGAGGGCGGAGAAAGAAACATCAAGGACGTTCAAGAAAATTCTACGGTGGGGCCTATAAAACCCAGTGTGGGAAACCCCCACCTCAGTTCTGTGGAGGGAGGTGCTCGAGACGAGTGAGAGTCCACAGGGAGAGAAACCGTACAAGAGTCCCGCGGGTGTCGACGGAGTTTCACAGACGCAGGAGGCGGAGGACGCTGCCGGTGAAGCCGAATACGTGGAGCTGCCGGCTGCTTGCTGCCAACCCGGAGCGGAGCTGTTTGCCGGGTTTTTCGCCTCGACCCCAGAGCGTGGACCAAGAGCTGAAGCCGGACCTAGATGCTACCATCTGCCTGGACTCTTCTCTCCCTTCCCATACCATCCCTGCCATTCCATCCATTCGTGTACGTGAGTTTGTCTTGTTTGTCTTGTCTGGGGTTTTAAGTAAGTTTGTATAAGTATAAGTTGCTCTGTGTCTATCTTTCCCTGTAAATTACTTTTATTCCATTTCTTTTCTTTCTTCTTTGGTTGTATCGTAATAATAAATATTTATTCTTCCTTACTTTGGCTTCTTCTTCCTCGTCCGATCGTCCTTGTCTTTTCCATCATTGAACACCTGTGGCACGATTTGGCCAACGCTCACAAATCGGGTTAGTCTTTGCTAACGGCGCGGATTCCGGATTGCTAAACCGCTCGGCAAATACCATCTTATCCGGGGTTCGTGCGGAGCTATCCACCGGCTTCGTGGAGATTGGCGGAGGTGTACGGGACTCCCTTGACCAATCACCTCGGCCAATCTCACCCCACGAAGAAGCGGGATAGTTCCAGGACTCGGACGGCCAGCTTAAAAGACGAGGGGGTTAAACCCCCCCCCCCCCCCCCCCGGCAAGGGGAGTGCCGAAACCGAGGTCCGTAACAATTGTTACTGATCTCAACGTCGGCCCCTTTTCCCCTTACCAAGGGGGGATTAGTCCCCTTGTCTGTGACTGACCGACGTGAGTCCTGGGGGTCCCAACGCTCCTTCCGGTCGGGAGCAGCCAGGGTATTTGGTTAATGAAAAGTCCCAAGGACCTGGGTGCCACTCCTGACCGCGAAGCAGGGGAGGGACTCCCGCTTGAACCACGGTTTTAGATGTTCATTTAGAACGCGGTTTTAGAACCGCGTTCATTGCTCGGCTGTGCGAAGCCGGGCTTTGGGAATGTAACGACGCACCGAGGCTCAAGTTAATGAACGGTGATGATGATAGTGTTTTTGATCCGAAATTTAGTAAAGTGAATAGAATTGGCAGATAATTAGCAAATTTTTGATTGATTGCAATTGGATGAGCCAAATTGGTCGTGAGAGACGCCCGATGTGGTGGGATGGCAACTCTGCCATCCCTCACTCCACGGAGGCAAAGGAGCAGTAGGTTTATGGGGTTTATGGCAGTGAAAACTAGCCCAGGAGGGTTAGGATATCGTGTGTAGGGACCTAGAGATTGAGCATAGGTAACGGTAAGGTTAGGTAGTGACAATGATACCTGTAGTGGGGACCCAGGTAGATTAGTTTGGATTATAATGACGAGGGAGCGCAATAGTTTAGAAGGGGCGACTGGGAAGCGCCAGTTCCAGAGGGGAGTAATTAGATAAGATGATGCCGTGTGTTTGAGAATCGAAAGTGTATTGAGCGTGGAAGTGTATGGAGCAGTGAGTGAGGAGCGATTGAGATTGCACAGGTGTGCAACTGAACAGGTGTATGGAGCAGTGTATGAGTGAGTGATGGTGATGTGTGTTGTGTTGACCAAATGGTCCAGGGAGGAAGGAGGGTGCAGGTGGCACCAGGTGAGATTGCACAGGTGTGCAACTGCAGGTGTATGGAGAATGGTTGTGTGGAATACATGGAGTGTGGAATATATGGAGTATGGAATGGATGGTATGGAGTGAGTATGGTGGAAACAGTGGAGTGGAGTGGATGGTGTGAAGGTGTGTGTCTGGGGAGGATGGACCCCATCACGAATACCCGGGGAGGGTAGTTTTAAGAGTTAGGTAGAGGGAGTAGGTAAATTGTGGTTGGATATTGGCATCTGTGGTGCGTGGTGGAAGAATGGAGTTTGGATGGGTGCATTAGTGACGTGGAAATGGCTGGGCGTGTGGCCTATTAGTGTGTGTAGTTGGTTGAGCACTCCGCCACTGTTAGAATGTCGGCCAGGTGAGGCCGCAGGTGGGCTCTGGGAGCCGGTAGAGTTGTAGTGGACGGGGCCCGAGGATCCGGAGGACGGACCCGGGTAGCCCAGTGCCAGAGAGGGCACCGAGTGGGGAGAGCGCCAGAGGGCCTTTCCCAGTTAGATAGGTTAGGGTGAGGAGTAGGTAAGCTCGGAGGCAACTACAGTGGTGGAGGTGTGCAGGTGGGTAGACCTGCTGGGAGAGCCACACGACCCAGTCCTGAAATTGTGCAAGAGCACAGGGAGGTGAACCGGGGGAGTGAGACCCCAAATTGATGAAGCACCACAGTTTGGTCAATGGGAATTTGGTTCTTAAAACCGCAAAGAGTAAGTTGGCCAATGGATTGGCAGGGAAAGACCCCGGGTAGTGTAAAGTGTATTAAAGTCATTTAGGAAGTAGTTAGGATTAAGAATCTCCAATCCACTCACCACTCACCTGAGGTGACAAAGCTCCGCACCATGCCGTGGTTTGTTGGTTTTTATTATTTTGGTGCAAAAGTTTGGAACGTGAGACGCATCATGACGTGGGTGTGACATTGTGCTTTGTGTTCCATCTCTTCCTCCTTATGAGGATTGATGATGAATTGGGTGATGGCAAATTTTGGATTAGTGGGAGTGAAGACGAATTTGGTCTAGGGGAAATATGGGGAAGACGAGACATTAGTGACGAATTTGTAAATGTGTAGATTGTTGTAAATATGGGGTAAGGGCAAGGGTAGAGTAGGTGACAGGGGGGGTGACGTACGGTAGGGACGAGCTTTTCTCCGCTCCGTCTCCAAACGCACCTCACCTTGCATTGCCTTTATTGATGTGTACCCTTGTGACCTTACCCCTCGCTCACCTGTCTTCTTCCCCCCCCCCCCCCCCCTTTTGTCTCCCACCTGAGGACTGTGCGCCGAGGAGAGCGTGCGGGAGTCCGCCATTGTGCGCCCGAAACCAGCTGTCTGCATCGATGCACCACCTTATGGACCACATGTCTGTGGCTGAGCACCACTGATGGACCCCATGGGTTGGGGCACGGCCCCTCTGCTGGAACCGGCCATGAAGGCCCGAGATCTTGCTGGCGGACCTTGGTCACAGGGCACCGATGCCACACAGGTGAACCACAAAAGTCGGCCCTGTGGGCCATAAATAAATAAAAATGGACACGGTTGTGCACTTTTATTATTGCAAATAGGCCGCCAGCAAAGAAATTGACAACATCTGGAAGAATAACAATTGCCAGCAGAGGGAGCCGAAGAGGAAGACACCACCAGGGGTTTGTTGTTTTTATTTTTATTCATGAACTGTGATGACTGTGCACCAAAGGGTGCTTAGTGGTGCTTGATGGTGTTTTGGTGCTTTCTGGTGCGTCGATGCAGGGCAGACTGTCTCCTCCCCAAAAGAACAATCACAGGTCCTGGGTTGCGTTTTGTAAATACAAGTAGAGTAACTGTAAATAATGCTCCCCCATTGTTCATGTTGTAGTTTGAAGACAATTCCGCAATTCGGTTAGCTGTGGGCATGAAACTGTTAGGTAGGGTGCAATGCAGCAAGGGGACATACTTATTTGTGTTTTAAAATTGTCACACTCAGGGTCAGGTTAAATGTAGAGGGAACTACACCTACGTGCCACACTAAAAGTAAAAGTAATAGGCCCGGGACGTGCCTAAGAGGAGGAGGGTGCAGTGTTGTGGATATGAGAATTTTTTTTATTTATTGTGTAATGAATTGTAAAATATCACCCTCCTTCCTCCAGTTGTTGTGTATAAAGGTCAAAGGGCGTCCCTTAGTTATTTCATAAACATCCACGTTAGCCAATCATAGATTTCCTCCTTGTTGGTAGTTATTTCCTTATTCTGTGTAGTAGGTTAAGGCTTTGTCTTCCATTAATTAATACTCCATTGCACCAAATTCAAATAGAGTAGATTTCCTGCACATCTCCCCTTTCGTCAATTACCAAATGCCTTGGACAGTTTGCTGCATTCCGCAGCTGCTTGCGGTTTTCGCCGCAGCTGCTTGGCGGTTTTCGCCGCAGCTGCTTGGCGGTTTTCACCGCGACTCCATTAGCCACGAGGTGGGCTTGGAGAAGAAGGGGGAGGAGCCGCCGAATCCAGGGCGTTGGCCGCCCCTCGTCATCAAGGGCGGAGCCGAAAGAGGCCGTGCGAGCCAACCGGCACTGCAGTAGCGACCCGGTAGGCGTGCCGAGAGAGCTCGAGGAGAGAGGTCGAGGCACGCTATAAAACGCGGGCGCATGCATCAGAAGGGTGGTTGGTAGTTGGTGGCTGAAAGGAGAGAGTTGAGTGAGAGGGTTCAAGAGTGGCTGAAGAAGGAGAGTTGCGGAGTTGCGTAAGGGGAGGACGTTGAGTGTGGCGTGAAGTGGCACTGAAGTGGAGCTGAGGAGCCCGGAGTCCAGCACGAAGCGCCCATCCGCTCGCGGTGAACGATACGCGCCGCTGGACACCAAGGTTTTCCCGCCAAGAACGCGAGTCGACTCCTGGAGCCGGACCTCGACGCCTAAAGTGGCCTGGGCCTTCCCATTCCTCCTTCCAGCCAATCCACTCTGCAATTCCCCATGTGAGTCTGTCTTTGTTTGTGCTGTCCCTGGGTTAATTAAGACTGCAATAGATAAGCTAGCATTTTCACTGTCCGCCCGCTTCTTCTTCTTCTGTTTTTATTTTATTATCTTTTCCTACTCCTTGGTTGCTTTCAATTGTGTAAATAGTAAATAAATCATATTTGTATTTCTTACCCTTTGCCTTTCTTTCCTCTACATCCGTCATTGTTGTCTTTTCCCTCATTGAAAACCTGTGGCGCGATTTTGGCCAACGTTTGAGAATCGGGTCTAGTTTCTGTTAACAGTTCGTGCCGCGGCTGCCATCCGCTCGGCAAATTAACATCTTATCCGCGGTCGCGAACGAAGCTGCTCACCTGCCTCTGGAGGGAGCTTGTGCAGCTTCAGGACTCACGTCGGTCAGTCACAAACGAGGGGACTAATCCCCCCTCGAGAAGGGATCCGAGGCCGACGGAGAGATCAGTAACTATATATATATATATATATATATATATATATATATATATATATATACAGTCACGTGAAAAAGTAAGTACACCCCGTGTAAAGTTTTGACTTTTTCAACATATTTCAACATACAGCTATTTGATCTTCATTTCAACAATATTGACAGATAAAGGTGATATAATATAACAAATATCATGAAACATTTACATTTTGTAGTCCATTGTATAATATAAATAGACATAAATGCAAATTTCGCATGTGGAAAGAGTAAGTACCACCTTGGCTCTGATCGGTGGTATTGCCCCCATTGGCAGAAACAATCACAAGTAGGCGTTTCGTCTAACTGTCTGCCAGTCTCTGACATCGACTGGGAGAAATTTTGGCCACTCCTCCATGCAGAATTCTTTCAGCTGTGCGATGTTTGAGGGGTTTCTTGCATGCACAGCTCGTTTCAAATCCCCCCACAACATCTCGATGGGATTTAGATCCGGGCTTTGACTTGGCCATTCCAGAACCCCCCATTTCTTTCTTTTCAGCCATTCCTTGGTGGATTTACTGGTATGTTTTGGGTCATTGTCATGTTGCAAGGTCCACCTTCGGTTGAGCTTCAACTTTCCGACAGATGGCCTCACATTATCCTCAAGCACCCTCTGGTACAATGAAGAATTCATAGTGGATTCTATGATGGTGAGCTGCCCAGGCCCTGATGCAGCAAAGCTGCCCCAAATCATAATATTTCCACCACCATGCTTTACAGTTGGTATCAGGTTCTTGTGGTCAAATGCTGTCTTTGGTTTTCGCCAAACATGTCTTCTGGTACTGTGGCCAAATAGTTCTACCTTTGACTCATCTGTCCAGAGCACATTGTTCCAGAAGTGCTGGTCATTGCCGAGGTGTTCATTGGCAAACTTTAGTCTTGCACTGATGTTCTTTCTGGACAGCAAAGGTTTCTTCCTGGCACACCTCCCATGTACATCAAATTTGTGCAGCCTGTTTCTAATGGTAGACTCGTGCACTTTGACATCAACAGTGGCAAGAGCTACCTGTAGGTCCCGTGATGACATTCTGGGGTTCTTAGAGACTTCTTTCAGCATCTTGTCGTCTGCTCTCGGGCTGAACTTGCTGGGGCGGCCTGGCCTGAACAAGTTGGCAGTTGTTTGGAATCTTCTCCACTTGCGGATGATCTTCCGGACAGTCGAATGATTGATTTCAAATTGTTTGCAGATCTTTTTAAATCCCTTCCCAGACTTGTAGGCATCTATAACCTTCTTTCTGAAGGCCTCAGAGAGCTCTTTTGATCTAGGAATGGTGATGCCCACACATTTCAACCACAAAGAGCAAACCAAACTAAATGTCTGAGGTTGAAATAAGACAGGTTCCTCCAAGATCCTCTCTAACGATGTTCTAATCATTTGCACCTGAGCTGGTGCACCTGATTCTAATTTTAGGTATTTGAAGTAGTGATAAATGTCGGGGTGTACTTACTTTTTCCACATGTGAAATTTGCATTTATGTTTATTTAAATGATAAAATGGACTACAAAATGTAAATGTTTCATGATATTTGTTATATTATATCACCTTTATCTATCAATATTGTTGAAATGAAGATCAAATAGCTGTATGTTGAAATATGTTGAAAAAGTCAAAACTTTACATGGGGTGTACTTACTTTTTCACATGACTGTATATTGTTATGTCTGGCGGGTAGTGATATGCAGAGCAGAATAGAGCTGAATAGGTAACATGCTTCGAGATGTCGCGGTAAGGAAAACTACCCTGTAATAAGTTCATGTGTAGGCGTTTTGTTGGTTAAGATGTATAATTGTGAATCTACCAGGAGGTTCGAGTGAAAAGTAGTGCAGGGATTAAGGAGTAGCGCCCTTGTATGTCTCACCTGGTTAGCCAAACCTTTGTCCCTTTTGGCACTGCACACAACATAGTCATACCGACGGATCCTTAGTGCAACACTAAGTAACGCCCTCCCCTGACATGACTTTGGAAGAAACCAGGCCAGGACACCGCCATGTGGCCGCCGCCGTTTGTACCTCCGACAGGCCTATCCATCTTGAGTACCATGCCCAGGAGGGCTGTGCTCGTTTGGCGTGAATGGACATGGGAGGCGCAAAGCGGGTCGTCAGAGGGCGGGAAGTTACGAGGTTCCGATTGGTTGGCAGCGCGGCAAAGCTGACGTCATCGCCGGGGTAGATTAACGAGCGCCGAATGCCATTTTGGCAGTCGAGGAGAGTCGTTCAGAGATCCCGAGTGAATTACGCACGAGTTGAGCAGTTGCACACTCGTGAGATTCCTGGTTGCGTTGGCTCGCAGATTCAAGTGAGATTCCTGGTTGCGTTGGCTCGCAGATTCCAGTGAGATTACTGGCAGATTCCTGGAAGCTTCACGGCCTGAATTGGCCGTCCCGGTGAAATCCGAGTTGGCTTGTCGACCATGGACAAGGGTTGACCTCGTGGTGATCAGTGCTTGGTGCGTGGTGCTTTGGAACTTGGAGCGAGGCGTGCCCCGGGACGAAAGGAGCCGCGTGCTGGACGGCGGCCAAAGCCAACGATGAGACCAGATAATGCCGAGCTCCACGTTCACAATAACATAACGAACGTCTTTATTTTGGTATTCATATCCCCTCGTCTTGTATTCGATATCTGGTGTGCGGGATCCCGATTTAGAATATTTCATTACCGACGCGTGCTTTTCCTGTCCTTGCTTTTATTTGAATAAATCCTTCTATTATTTTCTGTACATACTTGAACACAGTTTTCCGGGTGATTAATTTAATAGATAAGGCTGCGGGGGTCTCGCCGCTCCCCTCCATTCCGCGCGCCTTGGGGTAGCTTTTGGTTTTGGAATCCGCCATTGAGTTTTCGCCTCAGGGGATAAAGCCTTCGGATCAGCATCCGTGACCGCCTGATATTAATTTCGGCGGTTGTGCGACATTTGGTAGTCAGTAGTGGGATTGAACCCTGAAACAAATTGGTGTCAAGAGTGTGGAGAATTGGGAAACAATTTTTTTTGTAGTCGGGGCGGAGAAATTTGAATAGTCGATTGGACGTACGGAGCGCGATATCACGGCTTCGACAAATTTAAATTTTGTTTTTGGAAGTAAAATAAATAAGCGCGCGGGAAACGCCCTTCCGAAAAGTGGATGTCGGAGGTCGACGAAATGGAGGTGCGTAGCGAGGCTTCTGTCAGCTTAGGGAGTGAGCCGGAAATGGGGGAATTGGAGGATTGCGTTGGAACTTCCCTCTCTATGGAGGAGGCCCCGATGGATATACAGGCCTTAATGAAATTTATGCAGGGAATGAATGACGATATGAAGGCTCAAACCAATGCAGAAATTCGGGGAATAAATGCTAAGATTGGAGAAATGAAAAGTGGGTTGGAAAACAAAATGGATGCCCAAAAGGATGATATGAATGCTCCTTATGAGCGGTTGGGAAATCTAATCGACGGAATGATTGACAAAATGGATGCCGGGACGAGTGAGTTGAGCGAAGGACGAACGAATGGTGCCACCGGGGCACAGGAGAAGCCAAAAGGTGGCAGAAATTGAATCGGAACGAGGGGAAGGCAAATTGGGAATTGCACCAGGAATGGCAAATGAAGAGGCTAATGGGGAATGCCTACAGGTAAACGGGGAGTGCTCACAGGTGAGCGTGGAGTGCCAAGAGGGAATGGGAGAGAGTACGGCCCATGCAGATGTGCATGTGGCTCAGGAACAGGGAATGGCAATTGTGGAATGCACACAGGTGAACGTGGAGTTCCCGCAGGTAAATGGGGAAGATTTGATTGTGGCACGTGAAGAGGTGAATGGGGAATGCGCACAGGTGAGCGTGGAATGTGCGAATTGTAGTAGGGAATGTTTCCAACCTGGCCTGGAGGTTTATCGGGACCCTGTGGATGCCACAACACCCGAACCGGGGGATCGAATTGAATCCTTGCTGTGCCAGGTGGTGGTTCAGAGCAAGAGGGGATAACAATATGGGGGGTCCGTGTCATGGAGCCGGACTGGGTATTTATTGGGGATATTGGGGAAAGCCTGTCGGAGCCAGAATTGATGGGGGATGATGATGAGGATGATGTGATTCAGCGGCTGGGGACCTGGGATAGTCACATGGAGGACAAGGTTGACCAGGCCCAAAGGAGCCTGGGTGATGAGGTGAGTCGGTCCGGGGAGGAGGTTGTGGTGACCAAGGGGACCCTCACCGTACACTACGATTTGGTAATAGAGGCTCCAAAATTACAGAACCAGTTGGGGGAATGTGTTGGCTCCAGGCTGGATTCGGACATTGGAGAATCGGGAGATCGAGCCTCAGATGATTTGGTCCCCGTAGGGAATTGGAACAGCTGCAGGGAGGGGCAGAACAACCTGTGATAGAGGTTGTTACCTGCAGCTGCGGTGATTGGACACCTGGGGCAAAAATTGGTTAAAGAAAATCTAAAATAAAATTAAAATGGGAATTTGATGTGGAGCAGCCTTGGTTGGAGTTGGTCCCCGGGCTGCGGGATTTGGACCGGGAGAGGTCAATGGTGATGGCCTCAGGCAAAAGTTGCCCCTTTCGAAATTTGGCGATGCCAGACAGCTGGGGGGCTGTGCTGGCGAGATTTGGACGTGGGGTCCAGCCATGGGTGGCATGGTACGACCTGGGCCCCACGGGGGGTCTGGTGGAGTGTGGCATCCCTTGTCCGACAGGGCGCCGTCCGAGCGTGTGGCTTGGGCCGACAGGGTCACTGGACCCTGGTGGGGATTAAGACCTCCAGGGGGGTCCGAGGTAGTTTCTCAAGCCTGGGATGGCATTTATTGAGGACCACAAGGGGGAGGTGTTGTGGTTCGCGCTTTGGTGGTGGCACCGCGGACGCCGGACGCCCAACTTGGGCCTGAAGTAGTGACCACCCGGGCATGCGGCCTGACACCCTCTCCCTGAGACTTTGGGACAGCCAGCATGTGATGACCTGACATGCTGTGTTGCTCTATGGATGCGGGTCAAACCGAATGGACAGGGATGGACATAGCCTGCTGGACAACCATTGGGGCATCTGTGGAACGTGATGGTGTGAAAGTGACCTTCCACAGATGTTCCGTTATGATTTATGGACTCTCGGTAGGGAAGAGAGCCATGGGGTTGGTGAATTTGGAATATGTAACGAGCCGAGCATATGGGCCATGCTCGGCTGGCATGTGTATCGCAAAGCATCTTTCTTTGGTTGAGATTAGTGAAATGTGAAAAATGTTTGGCATGGGTTACCTGTGGGTTAGATGTAAATTTAAGGGTGAATTTTGTGAAGAGAAATGGTGGACACTGTATAGTGACGCCATTATTGATCCAGGTGTGTTAGACCAAAGTGTTGGAGGCTGCAAAAAAAAATTGACAGGGTAGCAGGACACAGCTTTCAACTGGTTGCGGGGGCGACTGCGCCAATATTTTGGACGCGGAGTCATGGGGATGTAGTTGGGTGGTCTGAGGGTCAACATGGTGCTATGGGTGTCCGAGGCGTGTGGACCATGTCTTCTGGGTGGGTCTCCTGGTGGAGCATGGCTGTTGACTGGACCTTGGTGTGGTCAAGTGTGGGTGAGCACTGGGGGGGGGGGGGGGCTGCAGTTCTGTAGTCGGACTGGGGGATGATGTGGAGGTGCAGGGGACGTGGCTGTTGGGACGCCACGCACTGCGACCGTGCCCCCCAGCGCCGAGGTTGTGCGTGCGGTAGTGTGTTTTTGGCAGCAGGTGCTCACCACATTGGCCAGCTGGAGATGGTGCAGCTGTGTTCCTCGCAGGGGGGCCGAAGGATGGATGGTGGGTCGCACCCTTATGGACACTCATGGGCCATGTTGGCGTTTTGACTCCTCACCTTGTCCCGATGACCCTTCCACGATAGAGGTGCAGAGCTGTCGTGGCCACATATAGTTGTGTAGTGATGATCACCGTCATTGAGAGAGATTTGGAAGAATTTGGTAGGCCCAATGTGAAATTTTGGGATTGTAAGGGTGGATTGCACTTTGGACCTGACCAACCGGAAACTACCTGCACTTGAGGTGAGTGTTGGATGTGCACTGTCCCAGGCTTCAGGACTTGCTATGCAAATTGGGGACATGTAATTTGGAGTTGGGAAGCGGGTGAGAGTGATGACATGGCCGGTGAGGGTATGGAATGGGGGCCACACAGTGTCTTGTGAGTGGTGTTTGTGTTAGTGTTGTGGTTATGTGTTTTGATGTGGTCGGGAGATTGGAGATAATGGAGAGCGAGTGATGATTATGGAGTTTTGGAAATGTGCTTTTGGAAATGTGTAATGGCAAATGTGAATAGGGGATTTCACATGCAGCAGGCCATGGCAACCCTTGTAACATCTTTTACACCATCTTTGGAATTGTGCTGAGTTGTGTTGAGAATTGAATGGCAGCGGGGGAGGAAGTGTGTTTTGGGGTCTTGTGGGTGGGGAAGGTGTGTGTGTCCGCAGGTACGGATCAAGGTCTGAGGGGCGATGCCTGTGGCCCCGCTCGGCGGCAATTACCCCTGGCAGCCGGTGGTATCTGGAAATTGGAGCTCGTCAGTGGAGGGTCTGGTTGGGCGCCGTGGGGTGAGGGAGTCCCCCGGCGACCCGTGGAGCTGCGCGGCAGCGGGAGGCAACGGAACCTGGTGTGTGTGGTGGTGGTGAGGTAATGGCGGAAAGGGGCTGTTCGGCTGTCACGGGGCCAAGAGGTAAAGGGGGTGGGGGGGGGGGGGGTAATGAACTTGTAAGTCGGTTGACTTGTTTTTGGGACTGCGGGCACCACAGCCTGAAGCGCCCCCACCATCTTTTTGTGCGGTACCTCCCCACTGCCTAGTAGTAGAAATGGATTGCACACATGTATATGACATCAATGCCATGGTCCTGCAGGGGGGTGTATTGAAATAAGTGATTGTTGACGTTTGAAATGCCTTGATGACATGGAATGTGTATGAGTGGATAAGGGGTTTGTGTTGCATGAATGTGGGCAAAATCCACCGAGCCATGTCACTCACCTGTAACATCTGGACAGGTCCCGTGGAAATTTAGGGGCGCATTGGGGATGGCCCCGCAGGTAAGGTTGTGTCTTGTGGCATCCACCGGGGGACACGGTCTGCAGACCGGGGTTGTAAAAAAAAAAGTTTACGAGTTTTTGGAATCTTGTAAGTTGGTTAAGTTTGTGGTTAAGTTAGTTTTGGTGTGTTGTTTGTTTCCTCCCTCCGCAGGAACAATGAAGACCAATGAATGTACATACTTGCATGATTGTTACGGGGTTTAGCTTGTCAAGGAAGTGTAGGTAAGTAATCCGACTCACTTCCCACAGCCCTTCCTGATTTATTTCATAGGTTAATTAAGTGTGTGACAGTAAGAGTTAAGACTGGGATGGTAGCGCCTGCAGTGAACCTTGCAGGAGCTACGGTTCCAAGAGGGGGCTGTGTTATGTCTGGCATAGTGATATGTCTGGTCGGGTAGTGATATGTCGAGCAGAATAGAGCTGAATAGGTAACATGCTTCGAGATGTCACGGTAAGGAAAACTACCCTGTAATAAGTTCATGTGTAGGCGTTTTGTCAGTTAAGATGTATAATTGTGAATCTACCAGGAGGTTCGAGTGATAAGTAGTGCAGGGATTAAGGAGAAGCGCCCTTGTATGTCTCACCTGGTTAGCCAAACATTTGTCCCTTTTGGCACTGCACACCACATAGACATACCGACGGATCCTTAGTGCAACACTAAGTAACGCCCTCCCCTGACATGACTTCGGAAGAAACCAGACCAGGACACCATCATATGGCCGCCGCGTTTGGACCTCCGACAGGCCTATCCACCTTGAGTACCACGCCCAGGAGGGCTGTGCTCGTTAGGCGCGAAGCGGGTCGAAAGAGGGCGGGAAGTTACGAGGCTCTGATTGGTTGGCAGCGCGCCAAAGCTGACATCACCGGCCGGGGAGATTAACGAGCGCCGAACTCCATTTTGGCAGTCGAGGAGAGTCGTTCAGAGATCCCAAGTGAGTTACGCACGAGTTGAGCAGTTGCGCACTCGTGAGATTCCTGGCCCTGGCAGTTTTGTGAGATCCCGGGTTGCGTTGGCTCGCAGATTCCAGTGAGATTCCTGAGCTGGCCGTCCCGGAGAGATCCGAGTTGGCTTGTCGACCGTGTACGACGGTCGACCTCGTGGTGGTCGGTGCTTGGTGCATGGTGCTTTGGAACTTGGAGCGAGGCGTGCCCCGGGACGAAAGGAGCCGCGTGTTGGACGGCAGCCAAAGCCAACGACGAGACCAGATAAGGCCAAGCTCCGCGTTCACAAAAACAAAACGAACGACTTTATTTTGGTATTCATATCTCCTCGTCTTGTATTCGATATCTGGTGTGCGGGATCCCGATTTAGAATATTTCATTACCGGCGCATGCTTTTCCTGTCCTTGCTTTTATTTGAATAAATCCTTCTATTATTTTCTGTACATACTTGAATGCAGTTTTCCGGGTGATTAATTCAATAGATAAGGCTGCGGGGGTCTCGCCGCTCCCCTCCATTCCGCGCGCCTTGGGGTAGCTTTTGGTTTTGGAATCCGCCATTGAGTTTTCGCCTCAGGGGTTAAAGCCTTCGCGATCGGCATCCGTGACCGCCTGATATTAACTACGGCGATTGCGCGACAATACATATATATATATATATATATATATATATATATATATATATATATATATATATATATATATATATATATATATATATAAATAAATAAATATATATATATATATATGTGTGTGTGTGTGTGTGTGTGTGTGTGTGTGTGTGTGTGTTTGTTTGTGTGCATATATGTGTGTGTGTGTGTGTGTGCGTGTGTGTGTGTGTCCTGTGTTTGTTTTTTTTATATACAAGATCGAGGCTCATGAAAGAGCTAACATTAATCACACAGAAAGTCAAACCGACACAGAAAACACAAAATAAAGGGAGCGGTCGACAAGATGGGGAGAGATGGGGCGCCTCCAATTCCCCAGGCCTGCATTAGTGTTATGAATGAAGAATGAAGCTTTTCCCAACAAACTTGAATTAAAATCTTCATATTTTTGTCACTGAATTATTTGTAACCAAGTTATAGGAGCATATAATGAGGCTCATATCAAGAAAATAATGATATAACATCGTAGTACAACAACATTTATGCGGGACCTCGAAGGCCCCAGGCCTGCATTCGTGCCGGATTTTCGGGTTAAAAGTGAAGAATGAAGATTTTCCCACGAGCCTGAATGAAATTTTTATTTTATTTATGTCACTGAATTTTGTGTAACAACATGAAAGTCGGCAAAAATGAGGCTCATTCTAAAAAACAATTGTACAACGTATTTTTTGCAACAAAAAAACATGGTGGGCCTTCGAGGCCCAATCACTGCATCCAAGGGTTAAATTTCTCGGGAACGCGATGTTGCGCCTCGCATCTCAATCGACTATAAAATTTGGACACCTTGGTACGACGATTACCTCCCGCTTGACTAGAGAAAGACAATCATGAAAAAAAATTGATTCTGAAAGCCGAGCGCAATTTGCACCCAGCGGGTGTCAAACTCACAACCTTCGGACACCGAGTGTCCACTAGGTTTGAATCCCATTCTCCTGACACCAGTTGTTGCGTAACTACCCTTGGTGAACACCGCAGGGTAACATGGATGACCAAACGAGCTTAATGCGTTCAGTTCAATGGCGGAGATAATACATTCATTCAGAACAACAGAACCTTCAGAACATTTATAAGGCTTCTCTCCTGTGTGTATTACTTGATGTGTTTGCAAAGTTGATGAATGAGTGAAATCCTTGCTGCACACAGGACATTTATAAGGCTTCTCTCCGGTGTGTTTTACTTGATGTCTTTATAAAGTTGATGAACAAGTTAAATCCTTGATTCACACAGGACATTTATAAGGTTTCACTCCTGTGTGAGTTCTTTGATGTGTTTGTAATTGTGATGAACGAGCAAAATTCTTGCTACACACAGGACATTTATAAGGCTTCTCTCCTGTGTGTGTTCTTTGATGTGTTTGTAAATGTGATGAACGAGCAAAATCCTTGCTGCACACAGGACATTTATAAGGCTTCTCTCCTGTGTGAGTTCTTTGATGTATTTGTAAATTTGATGAACGAGCAAAATCCTTGCTGCACACAGGACATTTATAAGGCTTCTCTCCTGTGTGTGTTCTTTGATGTGTTTGTATATCTGATGAACGAGCAAAATCCTTGCCACACACAGGACATTCATAAGGCTTCTCTCCTGTGTGAGTTCTTTGATGTGTTTGTAAATCTGATGAACGAGCAAAATCCTTGCTACACACAGGACATTTATAAGGCTTCTCTCCTGTGTGTGTTCTTTGATGTGTTTGTAAATGTGATGAATGAGCAAAATCCTTGCTACACCCAGGACATTTATGAGGCTTCTCTCCTGTGTGAGTTCTTTGATGCATTTGTAAATATGATGAACAAGCAAAATCCTTGCTGCACACAGGACATTTATAAGGCTTCTCTCCTGTGTGTAACTTTCGATGTGTTTGTAAATTTGATGAACGAGTGAAATTCTTGCTACACACAGGACATTTATAAGGTTTCTCTCCTGTGTGTAACTTTCGATGTACTTGTAAATTTGATGAACGAGTGAAATTCTTGCTACACACAGGACATTTATGAGGTTTCTCTCCTGTGTGTTTTACTTGATGACATTTCAATGTTGATAACCAAGAAAATTCCTTGCTGCACACATTGCACTTGTATGGCGTCCCCCGTCTGTGTATTGCTTGACATCTCTTTGAAGACTTTAACGAGATAAATGTTTTCTTGCAAACAGAACACTTGTACAGCTTCTCGTTCCTTTCAATTTTCTTGAATGTCGAACTACAATTGTTCTTAGTTAATACACTGCTGTAGTTGTTGACTTCCTGATAAGAAGTCTGTGTCATGTTCTGATTGAATGAAACTTCACTGTCAAACAATTGCGAACTTGACTGAGAATAAAAAACCAATTTCAATTGATTCTCTGCAAAGACAATTCAAAAAACCATCAATAAATCACAATTGCGGTGAAACATCATCATTTTAAAAAGCAGAACGAATAGTACTCCATTACCATTTAAAACTGGTCCTGTGTCTCTGTTCATCTGCCATGAGGCGGAACCGAAAGTAAAGGGATCAATGTTTAAGGTCTCGTGACAAGAATGCTTTGAGATTTAGAGGTGGTTTCCATATAAATGAAGGGTGCTGAACAAAATGGGTGGCAGTTATCCTTTCAAGATTGCTAACTTTTCTGGCTCCGTGCCATAAACCAATATAGCTGCCGCCAGAATATAAATTGGCCCTAACGTACCATACGTGGTTCATGTGTTTTTTCATACATTTTATAATTAATGGATGTCAGGGAATACATTTTTACCAGAAAATAATATTTATATTTCAAGTAAATGTCCAAATTCCAAGAAGGCTGGCAAAATCCAAGATTAGCACTAAAATCTCTCCCACTCTCCTTTTCCCTCCTTCACCCTTCCTCTCGTTTCCTCCTCTGTGGTGGCCCTGAATTTGTGAAGGTGGGGGTACACCATCCTATATTTGGGGGATCTATGGGTCGCTCTTACGAGATCATCGGCTGCCTCCATGCCGCGGGCTTGTTCAACACAGAACTGAACTGTCTCGGGTATGCAAGAACAGCAACAACAACAACAACAACAACAACAACAACAACAACGTGCTGGCTGATGTACGGCTGTGTTGATACAGCGACAGCAACAAGTTAAAAAAAAAACCCACAACAAGCCATTGAATCAGAAGTTTACCGCCGTGGATGTACCCTCTTTTACACCACCTCATTTATTAACACGTCAAACTAGTTATTCATGCCCGTAGTTTGTGTCCTTTATGATGTCCTTAAAAACAGTATGTTTTGTGTTCCGAAGGCTTTTCAATTTTGTTTGATTGGCAGACTAACAGACAGGCTGAAGTAATTCCTATATAGCAAGTGTGAATGCACGCTCAAGACGAGACTCCGTCAAATTTAGAGCCAACACACTGCTAAGCTGCACGTTCATATTCCGAATAGTGTACGATATTCAAAAAAAAAATTTAAAGGAAAGCATGTCGTTCCTCAAACACAGACCGACAGTGACATTTGTCAGACAGATTGAGTGAACCAATTGTGTCACCCCAATTTCCGCTACGCACGCAAGATAAAAGGAAACGTTCCAATAAGTCGAGGATGTCTTCATTGAATGATCTTATGGCAGGGGTTTTTTTTTTTTTAAGGTCTGCCCCACCAAATAGTCCATGGGCCAAACCTGAAAATTTGACCGATCGGTACCATCTCTGGTGGCAAAGCCTCACTGTTTTTTTGATAGTTTAGGGCCTACAGATGATGAATTTAGGTGACAGCAGTGTGAAATTGGCAGCTTTCTGGTAGTTATCACCTCTCAAACATCACCCTACCGCTATAATTTGAAGCCCAAAATTTGGGGGTAGGTGAAACTAAAATGACTGTAGTTTCGCTCTGGATGAGTCAATCTTAACAATATACCACTCATAATGTCCATCTATGTACCCGCTATCTTAATCAAGAAGATGTATGCAAAATATTTAATTATGTAGGTCACCAGAGGTCAAAAGGTCGCCAATTTTAGGGGTTGCCCAAAATTGACCATCGGGCAAGTCATGTTGCTAGAATAAAGTAACAAATCACCCAATGGTGATTTAAACACTTGGAATGCATATTTTAGAGGTCTTCAGATGATTCTAAGGCGACATTATCGAGTTGCTTTTGCAAAATTTTATTTCAGAGCAATTGATTTTGAACCATTTCTTGTAAATGTAAATGTAAATGTAAATGGTTACAACATGGACCAACTTCTATCCACTCATCCCAACTCTCTCTTCCTCATATGTGGTGACTTCAACTGTCATCATGCCACCTGGTTGGGTGTGGGTTCCTCTCTCACTAGTCATGGCACCTCAGCAAAGGACTTCTGTGACTCACTGGGATTGACACAATCTGTCAATTTCCCGACCCGGATCTCAGCCAATGGAGTATCTTCTCTTCTAGACTTGGTTATGACAAACTTCCCTGCTAATGTCTGCTGCTCTTCTTCTGCTCCAATCGGTTCTTCTGATCATGTGCTTGTCAAAGTGGACATCTATCTGGCCATTCTCAGAGAGCCTCCTCAGCGTCGACGAGTCTGGCATTTCACTCAGGCCGACTGGGACGGTCTTCAAGCAGCCATCAATCGTCTGGATTGGTCTCCCATCTCCACTGCCTCTGCATCAATTCTTCCTGGGAATTCTTCCAAAGCAAACTGATCTCTCTCATGCACAGATTTATCCCATCTCGCCTTCAATTGTCTTACCCTTCCTCCCGTCCATGGTACACTGAATCTTGTGGTGAGGCAGTTGCCCTGAAACAACTTGCCTTTGCCTCTTGGAAGGCTAATCCAACTGAAGGAAATCTCAGTTCCTTCCACCAAGCTCGGAACAAGTGTGTGTCTACCCTCAGGAGTGCCAGGAAGCACTATCTCTCCTCACTCAAGAATGAACTCTCAAACCTGTCTCCTTCCTCCAAATCCTGGTGGCGTCTGGTCAAATCCGTTTCTGGTGTTTGTTCCCCCTCCATCCCCTCCCTTACCTCAAATGGCCACAGAGTTGACATCGCACGTGACAAAGCCGAATGCCTCAACTCTGTGTTCGTCTCGAAATCCTTAGTCCCAAACCCATCTCTCTCTGTTCCCACCTTTCCCAGTCGAACCCAACTGCTCCTGGACTCTGTGTCCTTCTCTCCTGACAAGGTGGAGGAGTTTTTGTCAAACCTCGACTCTGATTCTGCAACTGGACCAGACGGCATCAGCCCACGGGTCCTAAAATCCTGCTCTGCCGCTCTATCTCACCCTCTCTCTGTTCTTTTCACCCTATCTTTTGCTCAAGGTCATCTGCCAGCATCCTGGAAATCAGCTAACATTACCGCTTTACACAAAAAAGGTGCAAAAACAGATCCTTGCAACTACAGACCAATCAGCCTGCTCCCAATTATCAGCAAAGTCATGGAATCCATCATTGCTTCGGATATGAAATCTTTCCTCTTCTCCAATGGCTTGATCTCTGATCATCAATTTGGTTTCAGACCAGGTCACTCTACTCTGGACATGCTGCTTCTGCTGTCTCAACAATGGATGGAGGTCCTCAATGCCAAACAGGAAATCAGAGCTGTCTCCCTTGACATATCAAGGGCCTTTGATACGGTCTGGCACCCAGCTCTGCTCACCAAACTCTCCTCCTATGGTATCCATGGAAATCTCCATGCATGGCTTGCGGACTTCCTCTCTGGTCGTAGTCAACGTGTGGCCCTGAATGGATTTCTCTCATCTCCCCTTCCTGTTCAGGCTGGAGTTCCCCAAGGAAGTGTGCTGGGCCCTGTGCTTTTTCTAGTCTTTATCAATGATCTCTCTGACTCTCTGGAAAATCGTCTCTATCTCTTTGCTGATGACTCCACTCTCTGCCGCTCCATTCCTCTTCCCTCAGATCGGCAGTCTGCAGCCTCCTCACTCTCTGAAGACCTGGACAAAATCACAGACTGGTCAAACAAGTGGAACATGTCTTTCAATCCTGACAAATCTCACTCTCTTACTATGTCTCTCCGAAAAGATCGACTGGACAACCCTCCCATCTACTTTCTCAACAATCCTCTCCAAGAAGTTCTGTCACTCAAGCTTTTGGGTCTCACTATCTGCCATGATCTTTCTTGGGAAAACCACATTTCCAAGCTGGCCTCCAAAGCCAGTCGCCGACTGGGCATCCTCCGTCGTGCGAAGTCCTTCCTCGGCACACCTCAGCTCCTCACCACATACAAGGCCTTCATCCGCAGCTCAATGGAATACTGTTCTCCCCTATGGGCTGGTGCTCCTGCCTCACACCTGGCTCGGCTTCACGCTGTTGAATCCAAAGCTTTCAAAATCATTGGAATCTCCCGCGATGAAGCTATCTCTGAGGGCCTTTCACTCACTCACCGCAGGCAGCTAGGTGGCCTTTCTGTCTTCTACCGACTCCTCTCCGGCCTTGCTCCCCCAGCTCTCTCTGTGCTCTGTCCCCCAAATATTCCTACAGGTCGCACAAGATCTGCCAGCAACCCTCTGATGGTTAAACTGCCGAAATCTCGGCTCTCTGCTCACCTTCACTCTTTCATTCCTCTTTTCTCCCGCCTGTGGAACAAACTCCCACACTCCCTTCAATCCCTCTCCTCCCTCCAGGTCTTTAAAACAGCTGTTCACCACCATCTCTTATCTTCCCCCATCCATAACCTTGATCTTTTCTACCCCCACTAATTCACCCCAGATCCACCTTGTTTGAAATTCCAACTTCTTTCCTGGAAATCCTGGCAGTGTCCATATGTTTATACCTCTCCCACCCCCCCCCCCCCCTTCACATGCCTCCCCCCCTTCACATGCCTCCCCCCCAAAGCCCTCTCCCTCCCACAGATCTCTCGATGTCTCCATGTCTCTCGGTCCCTGCTCTCAAATGTTGTGTTTGTGTCCTTCCCCCTCTCTCCCCATCTTGTCTACCGCTCCCGATGTTATTTGTTTTATGTGTCTGTTTGTCTTTCTGTGTGATTAATGTTCGCTCTTTCACGAGCCTCGATCTTGTATACAAAAAAAAACAAAAAAAAACAAAAAAACATCTAAAATCCAGGGTTTCGGGGGTAGGGGAAACCATAATGACTGTAGTTTTTGAGTGGATTGACCAAAATTGAAAATCTGATACTCAAATTGTATTTCTGTGTATGCTCTATCATAATGACACTAGATTATGCAAATTATTTCAATGTGGGGGTCATCAGAGGTCAACCAAAGGTCACAATTCTAGAGATCACAAAAATAGACCAGAAAAAAATGTATTTGACTAAAACACAAGTAATGAATGAGGGAATGGTGTCTCAATCGTTATAGAATGCCTATTTCTGAGGCTGTGTGAGACGATTCTGATGTTTTTATTGACTCTTTTTGGTTTATAAATGTGATATTGACATAAAATCTGCTTATGATTTCCAGGGTTTCAAATTACCACATGCTCCTCTTAGTTTCGAGTTTACTCAATAGATAGCAATATTCAAGCTTTTGTTTTAAGTTTCATCTTGAGAAGTTGATCATCAATGTAATCCATCTTTTCACATCTTCTAGTTGACATACGATCAAACAATGCAGGTAAGATTGTAAGGACAACTTCCTAGATCGAAGACAGGCTGCATCTTGTAACCTTACATGTCATAATGTCATAATGTAACCTTACATTCAACCTTACATGTCATAATATAAACAGAAAGGTGTAATTAACAGCATTAATTCAATTAATTAATTCAACATGTGTTATTCTCTGTGCATTGCATCATTTCGGTCTAGGAAGAGGAGTAATCATTATTTGTTGTGCATTCAGTTTTAAATTGGACAACTTTTCCATGTTATCAATTCCTTCTTTAATGGTGTCTTTTAAATGGTTTAATGGTATGTTTCACCTTTAGTTTTCTTTATAACGTTCCAACAATTGTAGCCCAAGATTTAAGCTTACAATTCCTAGAAATATTGAAAATAAATTTATAACAACCCAACACTATTTGCATTGGGCAGTAAGTTTTTGCTTTGCTGGTCACAGATTCTTCATTGAGAATGACCCAGCAGTCACAACATCAAAGAAACAATGGACGCTGGCCCTACCTTCCCACCGAAGAGAGCTCGACGAGACCCCTCCACTGCTATTTGTCTTCTAAACTGTGATGAAAAAGACCCTGGCGCCAAACTCACATCGCCACAGGACCTAGTGTCATGGGAAACGCTTTTGAATGCTGCAACTATTAGACAATGTATCCCAGTCTTGGACTTAGCAAAGGACCTTCCTGCTGGGGAAATTCCCCCAATACGGTATCATCGCCGATGTCGGAGTCTTTTTACAATGAAAAGAGACCTGGACGTAATAGTGAAAAAAGAAACTACGAAGGAAGAATCTGCTGCGGACATTTTTTTGAGGCAGCCACGGAGAAAAAGCGTTAGTATGGGCAGAGCATATGATGCCATGTGTATATTCTGTCTGAAGCTTAAGTATCTTAACGGACAAAATACAAGAGAACGATTAGTGCAATGTCGAGAGCTGCGCGCTGACCAAACAGTACAGGATGCTGCTTTACGAAAAAAGGATACTAGGATTCTAGCCCTCCTTGATCGAGAACTAGTGGCAGCAGAAGCTCATTACCACCACACATGCTATCGTTTTTACACAAAGGAGGATCATGAATTGTCTCAAGGGGGTAGGCAAGACATTGATGATCCTGAGACTAAGTATGCTAATGCATTAGAGCAGGCAGAAATTGAATTGTTTTCTTACATTCAGAATGACTTCATCCTTAACCCAGATATCATTCCCATGACACATCTAACATCCAAATTATCTACTCGTCTTCTTGCTCATGGCATCAAAGAAGTGAAACCATCAACAAAGAAACACTTACGCAGAAAGCTAGAACAAGAGTTTGGCGAAACTCTCCGGTTTGTAAATGATACAAACGGTAAACTTCTGGTTTATCCAGCAAGCCTGAAAACTGGCCAGCTTGCAAAGGAACACTTTTCCATGAGAGAGGAATACAACATAGTCTCGTCCCAGGAGCAAGACAATGTCTTGACAAAAGCAGCCTCACAACTTCGGAAAATTGTCAGAGCGCAGGAGATAAGTAAGGAGTGGCCTCCGGATACTGAAATAAAGAACTGTTGTGTTCCCGAGCCTGTTAAAAGTTTCTTCTGCACACTACCAACAGGAGCTTTTGGCAATAACTCAAATTCAGAGAGGGTAGAGAGACTGGCAAATTCATTTGGGCAAGACCTGGTGTCTAATATTACGAACGGCAGGGAAAAACCACCTTAGCATGTTCTCTTACCTTTCGCGGTAAAATCATTGACAGGAAATGTCGAGTTAATTCAGACATTAAATCGTTTAGGGCACGGTGTATCATATTCAAAACTTGAGGAAATAGACATGGCTCTTCATCTGCAAAAGTTGTCATGTGGTGAAGACACCCCACTACCAACTGACATTCATCCAGGTGTCTTTACAACATTAGCTTCAGATAACATTGATCGTCTTGAGGAAACATTGAGTGGAGGGGGGACATCACACAGGGTAAATGGCATAGCTGTTCAAAGAAAACTAATTGGGCCACTCCCGGATAGACGCACTCCCATAGTTGAGAAATCGAAGAAGTGAAGCATTACATCAGAGACAGATACAATACCATTGTATATTGCTCGTAAGAGAGTTGGTCCACAGTTGATTTTTACTACTGAACATGATACAACAGCTGCTGGAAATAGCACCACACAAAAAATATAGCTTGGGTCTTGGCACGTCTCTCTGACACTAATTCTCAAGATGTGAGCAGTTGGACCGGATTTAACATAAAAATCCGAGACAACATTGTTGTAGTTCAGGACACCATATCATACATCCCAACAGTTAATGCACCAGCCACAGAGTTGTCGACGGTAAATGAGGTACTGAATCAATCACTCAAAATCATGGAATCCGTGGAACTATCTGAAATTGTTTGTGTGTTTGACCAGGCACTATATGCCAAAGCTTTGGAGATTGTTTGGAAGCATCAAGAAAGATTTGGTTGCATAGTTCTCAGAATGGGTGTTTTTCACACATTGTGCACAATGTTGGCTATTCGAGGGAAACGATTTGGA
Source organism: Myxine glutinosa (assembly GCF_964187855.1). NCBI lineage: Eukaryota > Metazoa > Chordata > Myxini > Myxiniformes > Myxinidae > Myxine > Myxine glutinosa. Next base: position 64,825,710 of record NC_136265.1, on the reverse strand, counting down.
GAGGCAGGTTTAAGGGACTTATGTGTAGAGTCCGGAGTTATTGCTGATGGTTCCATTGGCGGTGTATTTGATGGCAGAAAGTACAACCGCGCTGTTCGAATGCACAAACTCATGTACGAAGCGTTGATGAGAATTGTGTGGAATGGATTCTTACAGTGGTTAGGTCAAAGAGAAGATGATTGTCTGAGTGAAGCTTTAACTGTTCGAAAAGACTTTGCCAGTGATGTATCTCATGAGACACTAGATGATGCCACGTCTAATGCTTCATGTATTCGCATTATTCATCTTTTCCAACAGTACCGCGCCTTCCTCAAGAATGACAATGGCAGCCTATCAGCATTTTGGATATCTTATCTAGATATGGCCGAGGTTGTGCTTGGTTTGTTGCGGGCAACAAGAGAAGGGGATTGGCTTTTGCACCTGGCCTCAATCAGAGACATGATCCCATGGTGTTTCGCGTATGACCATTTAAACTATGCCAGATATTGGACATTCTACTATGCGCAAATGTCGTCGTTAGATATTCATCATCCTGAAATGTTTGAATACTTCATGAGCGGAGGATTTTCTGTTCAAATAGGAGCTGATAATCCATTTGGCAAAATACCAGTGGACCAAACATTTGAAGAAACAATAAATAAGGATACCCAGACGTCAGGTGGCACAAGAGGCTTTAGCTTACACCCAGGTGCAATTCGTGGTTATTACCTAAATGTCGAATACCACAGCATGTTTCTTCATCGCCGAAGAGCAATGCGAGGAACTCGTTCCTCCACTTCGTGCCATCCAGATTTGCAGAAAAAGAGAATTGAAAAAGACGAGTCAGCCGTCCAATCACTCACTGATCTTATTCAGAACTCTTTAATAAATCCCCACAGATCAGAAGAGGACTCTTTCGTGAACATTTCTACCGGCGCATTGGCCCCAGCAGATGTTGAGAAGGACCTTTTCACTGCTCAAAGCATTGGCGAAAAGGCATACCAGAAGTTCAAGATTGATCGTCTTGAAAAGGAAGCACCGGATGCAGTAGATTTCCATGCAACTATTAAGAAGCAAAAGCTAAAGACATTTGCAAATGTTTGTACAAAAAAGTGCAATGCAAAGGGAAAGAGGTCATCCGACGAGCAGATCACAATATTTTTGCCAGAATGATTGTTATCGCACAAGGTCATGAGCTGGACATGCAGGAGGTTCTGTCTCATCCACGAGGCCCATTACCATGGGTGTTGGCAAATCAAGATGGGTCGCTAAGGAAGACTGAAAAAGCAGCACTAATGACGAAAATTGGGGAAAAAGTACCTCCTGTAGAAACCCTCCGAACAGAACTCAGCATGCATTATCGATGGCATGAGCGTTGTGCAGAAGTTAAATGTGCAAAATAGCACATTTGCTGAGGTTTCAACCTCAGTCATTTGCTGAAGTTCTTTCGTTGGGCGAGGCAAAACAGGACCACTGGACAAAATGCGATCAAACAGTGAATTCCAATGTGCCTTCTCCAACCTTGGAAGTGCATGGGAGATATCAGATCAAATGTTTGATACCTTGCAACATTTCAACAACATGTCTCATGTATGCGTCGTCCACAAAAACTGTACAGGTAAATCAACTCCGATACGAGGTGTTCTTTGCCAAAAGAGGGGAAATAGAGTCAAACCTTCTTCCACCTTGTAAAGATAGTCTAAAAAAGCATGCCCTCCGTGCCAATTACTAGGCAGGAATTAGGAAGCGAAGCCTGGAGACAAAACCAGTAATTCCTGATCCAGAGGGAAATGGATGGGTAAAAGATGACAGCAGTTCAATTGCCATCGACTGGATGGCCGGAACTCCGGCACCTGAAGCTGTGTTGCAAATGATGGCCTGCCAGTGCAAAAGAGTTTGCAAAAAGGGAGAGTGTGGCTGCATAGACAATGGGTTGAAATGTACGCCGATGTGTAAATTACAAACTTGCAAAAACCAGCGAAATGAGGAGGATGAACTAGAGATGACAGTTGATATTGAATCAGATTGCGATGATGATGATGATGATGAAGATTGAGAACTGAAAATATTCAGGTTACTTTCCAAGCCCTCAACATTACCTAAAGACATCTAAAATATAATTTCTGGAAGTTGATATTACTTTTTGCTCATTTTTACTACTTTGTTTAAATAGAATAAGTTGTGCTAAAGACGATTTTGGCAGCCTCTAAAATTTGTGACCTTTTGACCTCTGGTGACCTACATATGGACATAATTTGCATAATCGTGTGATTATGATAGAGGGTACATGGACATACAATTTGAGGATTCGATTTTCAATTTTGGTCAATCCACTCAAAAACTACAGTCATTATGGTTTCCCCTACCCCCGAAACCCTGGATTTTAGGTATTTACAAGAAATGGTTCAAAATCAATTGCTCTGAAATAAAATTTTGCAAAAGCAACTCAATAATGTCCCCAGAGAATCATCTGAAGACCTCTAAAATATGCATTCCAAGTGTTTAAATCACCATTGGGTGATTTGTTACTTTATTCTATCAACATGACTTGCCCAATGGTCAATTTTGGGCACCTCCTAAAATTGGTGACCTTTTGACCTCTGGTAACCTACATAATGAAATATTTTGCATAAATCTTCTTGATTAAAAAGGAGGGTACATAGACGGACATTATTAGTGGTATATTGTTAAGATTGACCCATCCAGAGCGAAACTACAGTCATTTTAGTTTCCCCTACACCCAAATTTTGGTCTTCAAATTATATCGGTAGGGTTTTTTGTTTTTTTTGTATACATAGTCGAGGCTCGTGAAAGAGCTAACATTTATCAAACAAACAAATCCAACAAACAAGCAAACAATGTATATAAAAAGGGGAGCGGTCGACAAGATGGGGAGAAAAGGGGAGGAAGCACACAAACACAACATTTGAGAGCAGGGACATCGGGAGATGTGTGGGAGGGAGAGAGCCTGGGGGGAGGCAGGATAGGCATAAAACGCAAGGACACCAAGGACTTCCAGGAAAGAAGTCGGCACCTCAAAAAAGTGGATTTTAGGTGAAATTAGCAGGGGTAGTAAAGATCAAGGTTTTGGATTGGGGAAGATAAGAGATGGTGGTGAACAGCCATTTTAAAGACCTGGAGGGAGGAGTGGGATTGAAGAGAGTGAGGGAGTTTGTTCCAGAGGTGGGAGAAAAGTGGAATGAAGGAGTGAAGGTGAGCAGAGAGTCTTGATTTTGGCAGTTTAACCAAAAGAGGGTTGCAGGCAGATCTTTTGCGACCTGTAGGAATATTTGGGGGGACCGAGCCCAGAGAGAGCTGGGGGAGCAAGACCGGAGAGGAGTTGGAAGAAGACGGAAAGACCACCAACCTGCCTGCGGTGAGTAAGTGAAAGGCCCTCGGAGATAGCGTCATCGCGGGAGATTCCAATGATTCTGAACGCTTTGGTTTCAACAGCGTGAAGATGAGCTCGGTGTGAGGCAAGAGCACCAGCCCAGAGGGGAGAGCAGTACTCCATTGAGCTGTGGATGAAAGCCTTGTATGTGGTGAGGAGCTCAGGTGTGCCAAGAAAGGACTACGCACGACGGAGGATGCCCAGTCGGCGACTGGCTTTGGAGGCCAGCTTGGAAATGTGGTTTTCCCAGGAAAGATCATGGCAGATAGTGAGACCCAAAAGCTTGAGTGACAGAACTTCTTGGAGAGGATTATTCAGAAAGTGGATGGGAGGGTTGTCCAGTCGGTCTTTTCGGAGAGACATAGTAAGAGTGTGGGATTTGTTAGGATTGAAAGACATGTTCCACTTGTTTGACCAGTCTGTGATTTTGTCCAGGTCTGCAGAGAGTGAGGAGGCTGCAGACTGCCGATCTGAATAATGAGGAATGGAGTGGCAGATAGTGGAGTCATCAGCAAAGAGATAGAGTGGATTTTCCAGAGAGTCGGAGAGATCATTCATGAAGACCAGAAATAGCACAGGGCCCAGAACACTACCTTGGGGAACTCCAGCCAGAACAGGTAGGGGAATGAAATATATTGAATGATCGTTTTAAGGCCATTTTCCCCGCTGGAGCGGGGGTTAGCCTTGCGGGCCCCATGACAATCATGGTTCCCTGTTTGAGGCAATGTTTTTATGGCCGGATGCCCTTCCTGACGCCAACCCTTGGTCGCCTCTTACAATGCGCAGGGATACGGTGTACCTATTCTAAACAGGGGTACACACCGTGATCATTCATCCCAGCAAGCTGGTACTCAATTTGCCGACCTCGGAAAGATGACAGGCTGAGTCAACCCCCCTGGCGTTAATTCAGCGATTGATCGGGATTCGAACCCAGGATCCTAGGATCCCAAGCCGGCACCCTAACCGCTAAGCCAACACCAGGCTTGTTTCCAACTGCATGCCTCCATTTCCAACTGCATGCCTCCATTTCCAACTGCATGCCTCCATTTCCAACTGCATGCCTCCATTTCCAAATGCATGCCTCCATTTCCAACTGCATGCCTCCATTTCCAACTGCATGCCTCCATTTCCAACTGCATTGCTCCCTTTCCAACTGCATGCCTCCATTTCCAACTGCATTCGCCGCCATGCCATGTGCTCTAACTCGGGGAAGAAGGGCGTGGCCCCACCTCGTCATCAGGAGGAGGAGTGAGCCAGCCCCGATCAACCAACCAAGAAGGAGTGGGTTTGGCTTGAGAGGGCGGAGAAAGAAACATCAATGACGTTCAAGAAAATTATATGGTGGGGCCTATAAAACCCAGTGCGGGAAACCCCCACCTCAGTTCTGTGGAGAGAGGTGCTTGAGACGAGTGAGAGTCCACAGGGAGAGAAACCGTACAAGAGTCCCGCGGGTGTCGACTGAGTTTCACAGACGCAGGAGGCGGAGGACGCTGCCGGTGAAGCCGAATACGTGGAGCTGCCGGTTGCTTGCTGCCAACCCAGAGCGGAGCTGTTTGCCGGGTTTTTCGCCTCGACCCCAGAGCGTGGACCGCGAGCTGAAGCCGGACCTAGATGCTACCATCTGCCTGGAAGCTTCTCTCCCTTCCCATACCATCCCTGCCATTCCATCCATTTGTGTACGTGAGTTTGTCTTGTTTGTCTTGTCTGGGGTTTTAAGTAAGTTTGTACAAGTATAAGTTGCTCTGTGTCTATCTTTCCCTGTAAATTACTTTTATTCCATTTCTTTTCTTTCTTCTTTGGTTGTATCGTAATAATAAATATTTATTCTTCCTTACTTTGGCTTCTTCTTCCTCGTCCGATCGTCCTTGTCTTTTCCATCATTGAACACCTGTGGCACGATTTGGCCAACGCTCACGAATCGGGTTAGTCTTTGCTAAAGGCGCGGAATCCGGATTGCTAAACTGCTCGGCAAATACCATCTTATCCGGGGTTCGTGCGGAGCTATCCACCGGCTTCGTGGAGAGATTGGCGGAGGTGTACGGGACTCCCTTGACCAATCACCTCGGCCAATCTCACCCCACGAAGAAGCGGGATAGTTCCAGGACTCGGACGGCCAGCTTAAAAGATGAGGGCGTTAAACACCCCCCCCCCCCCCCCCCCCCGCGCCGGCAAGGGGAGTGCCGAAACCGAGGTCCGTAACAATTGTTACTGATCTCAACGTCGGCCCCTTTTCCCCTTACCAAGGGGGGATTAGTCCCCTTGTCTGTGACTGACCGACGTGAGTCCTGGGGGTCCCAACGCTCCTTCCGGTCGGGAGCACCCAGGATATTTGGTTAATGAAAAGTCCCAAGGACCTGGGTGCCACTCCTGACCGCGAAGCAGGAGAGGGACTCCTGCTCGAACCACGGTTTTAGATGTTCTAATTACCGAGCGGTTTTAGCAACCCGGAGTTCGAGCCGTTAACAAAAACTAACCCGATTATAAAGCGGTTGGCCAAATCGTGCCACAGGTACTCAATGGGGAAATCTCTAAAACGACCGAATGAGAATGAAAGAAGGCAAAGGTAAGGAAGAACAAATATTTATTATTACTATACAAAACTAAAGGAGAAGAAAGGAAATAAAGTAATTTACAGGCAGATAGACACAGTGCAACTTAACTATACAGGCTTACTTAGACCCCAGACAACACCAAAGACAGACGACAGGCAGACTTACACGAATGGGGAATGAAGGCAGGAATGACTGGAAGGAGAGGAAGGTTCAGGTCCGGGCATAACGGCAGGCTGGAGGCGAACGGCCGCCGACTCCCCCGCAATCTGGTTCACACAGCATGGCGTCTGCTCGCAGCAGCGCGTCAGGGCTTCGCGCGGCTGGTGTAACGGGGCTGGTTGAGCGGGGCTGGTGGAAGTGGGGCTCTCTGCAGTACTGTTTGCCACGGAACTCTCTTGTGCAGGGCTCAGCTGGGTCACGCATCTGTAGAACTTCCCGGGCGGATTGTTCCCCCATCTCCCTCAATTTGCCTCCCATCTTGTCTTCTAACCCCGTTAACCCATTCTTCACCCCTTCCATTTGGTTCTCCTGGGTGGCCATCCTATTTTCCACCCCCGTTAACCCGTCCTTCATTTCCCCAATTTGGCTTCCCAATTCCCCTATTTGACTTCCCATCCCATTTCTTAATCCACCAATTTGGCTTTCTAATCCCCCAATTTGGCTTTCTAATCCCCCAATTTGGTCGCCCATATCGTTCCTCAATTCATTTCTCAATTCCCCAAATTGGCTTCCCATTTCAGTTTTCAATCCCTCGAAGCTATCCCCTGTTTTTGCCACAAAGGCCATCATCTTGTGCACCTGAGAACAGGAAGGGGAGATGAGAGAAATCCATTCAGGGCCACACGTTGACTACGACCAGAGAGGAAGTCCGCAAGCCATGAGTGGAGATTTCAATGGATACCATAGGAGGAGAGTTTGGTGAGCAGAGCTGGGTGCTAGACCGTATAGAAGGCACGTGATATGTCAAGGGAGACAGCTCTGATTTCCTGTTTGGCATTGAGGACCTCCATCCATTGTTGAGCACCAGAAGCAGCATGTCCAGAGTAGAATGGACTGGTCTGAATCCAAATTGATGATCAGAGATCAAGCCATTGGAGAAGAGGAAGGATTTGATATCCGAAGCAATGATGGATTCCATGACTTTGCTGATAATTGGGAGCAGGCTGATTCGTCTGTAGTTGCAAGGATCTGTTTTTGCACATTTTTTGTGTAAAGTGTTAATGTTTGCTGATTTCCAAGATGCTGGCAGATGACCTTGAGCAAAAGAGAGGGTGAAAATAACACAGAGAGGATGAGATAGAGCGGCAGAGCATGATTTTAGGACCCATGGGCTGATGTCGTCTGGTCCAGTTGCAAAATCAGAGTCGAGGTTTGACAAAAATTTCTCCACCTTGTCAGGAGAGAAGGACACAGAGTCCAGGATCAGTTGGGTTCGACTGGGAAAGGTGGGAACAGAGAGAAATGGGTTTGGGACACAAGATTTTGAGGCAAACACAGAGTTGAGGCATTCGGCTTTGTCACGTGCGGTGTCAACTGTGTCGCCATTTGAGGTAAGGGAGGGAATAGAGTGGGAACAAACACCAGAAACAGATTTGACCAGACGCCACCAGGATTTGGAGGAAGGAGACAGATAAGAGAGTTCAATCTTGAGTGTGGAGAGATAGTGCTTCCTGGCACTCCTGAGGGTGGACACACACTTGTTCCGAGCTTGGTGGAAGGAACTGAGATTACTTTCAGTTGGATTTGCCTTCCAAGAGGCAAAGGCAAGTTTTTTCAGGGCAACTGCCTCACCACAATATTCAGTGTACCATGGACGGGAGGAAGGGTAAGACATTAAGACAACTGAAGATGAGATGGGATGAATCTGTGCATGAGAGAGAGAGAGCAGTTTGCTTTGGAAGAATTCCCAGGAAGAATTGATGTCAGAGGCAATAGAGATGGGAGACCAGTCCAGATGATTGCTGGCTGCTTGCAGACCGTGCCAGTCAACCTGAGTGAAATGCAAGACTCGTCGGCGCTGAGGAGGCTCTCTGAGAATGGCCAGAGAGATGTCCACTTTAACAAGCACATGATCAGAAGAACCAATTGGAGCAGAAGAAGAGCAGCAGACATTTGCAGGGAAGTTTGTCATAACCAAGTCTCGAAGAGAAGATACTCCATTGACTAAGATCCGGGTCGGGAAATTGACAGATTGTGTCAGTCCCAATGAGTCGCAGAAGTTCTTTGCTGAGGTGCCATGGCTGGTGAGCGAGGAACCCACACACAGCCAGCTGGCATGATGACAGATGAAGTCGCCAGATATGAGGAAGAGAGAGTTTGGATGAGTTGAGAGAAGTTGGTCCATGTTGTCAGACAGCGAAATGTAAATAGAGTCATCAGTGTTTGGAGGACGGTACAGAACACATATAAACAAAAGGTGGGAGCGGAGAGGAAGCCATAGCCATAGGTACTCCTGGGGGTGGGGTGGAGAGAGGGTATTGCAAGGAGAGTGAGGAAAAGAGTTTTTGATAAAGATAGCAACCCCACCACCAGGACGAGGCTCAGGTCTATCATACCGGAGGAGGGAGTAACCAGGAAGAGATATTAAGGAATCAGAGACATCTTGAAGAAAGAAAGTTTCTGTTAATCAGATCAAGTCTGGATTGTCAGAAGCAACCTGAATGGAGAGATCAATCAGGTTTGAGCGAAGGCCCCGGATGTTTGAGGTCTATACCGTTAATGAGGAGAGAGGGGGAGCATCGGGTGCAGGACAGGGGAGGGGAGGGGTAGGGTCAGATGAAGGATGAGAGGGGGATGTAGGGAGAGCAGTTGATAGTGTGTCAGAGATTACAGAAGAGTTACAAGAGAGGGAAGGATGAGGAGGATGAAAGGTTTGATGGTGATGGGATGAGGCACAGTGAGGGGTTGTTTGAGGTGGGGGGGGGGGCAGAGCAAAGTAGAAGGTTGGGGGAGGTGGAGGTATGAGATGGAAGGGAGACGAAGTGGGGAGGAGGCAGCTTTGAGGAGGAGGTGGTAGGGGGGAGAATTTGGGAGGGATGGTTGGGGGGGAGATTAGAAGGGGAGGGGTTGGGGGGAGTTTTGAATGGGAGGGGCATGGGGGGAGTTTAGGAGGGGAAGGGCAAGGGGGGAGTTTAGGAGGGGAGGGGCAAGGCGGGTGTTTAGGAGGGGAGGGGCAAAGGGGGAGTTTCGGAGGGAAGGGGCAAGGGGGAGATTTGGAGGGGAGGGGCAAGGGGGGGAGTTTAGAAAGTGGATGATTAATGAAAGACGAACATTTGTAACAATTTGGGTTTATTGTGATTTTCAAGTTAGCGATCCGTTCAAGAACGATGGAGGAGGGGTGGAATGAATGTGAATTTAGAACATGTTGTGATTTAGAGTTACAAGAGATTGAATATTTTTTTGAAATGGAATGAGTTGAAGAGGAAATTGAAAGGAGCCTTTTAAATAGGAAGAAAAACAGCGTGTTGTCATAAACCACTGTAGTGGGGCTGCTTAACTGATGAATTGTGCCTTTTCCCTTAAAAGCATGAAACTTGGCACATGGCTAGGATACCCCAAAAGAAAGATTTTTAGTCCAGGGGGCATCTCCAATTTCACCCCATATGGCGGCCATCTTGAAATTCAAGATGGCCGTCATACAAGACCTGTTTTGATGAATATCTCCATAATTAGAACAGATATCAAAATGGTTGAAGTGCCTATACCTACATTTTTAGGGTCTATGAATCCAATGGCAACATAAAATATTCAATAGTATATGGCAGCCATCTTGAAATCCAAGATGGCCGCCATAACAGACCTGTTTTGATGAATATCTCCATAATTAGAACAGCTATCTAAATGGTTGCAGTGCTTACACCTACATTTTTAGGGTCTAGGAATCCAATGGTAACATAAAATATTAAGCAGTATGTGGCGGCCATATGAAAATATTAATTTTGCATAGTATCATGCAAACTGGGAAAGCACATAAATACTCTTAACAGGTTGGCATTCTTCAGTGATTAAAAGTGTCTATGACATCGCAGACTGTAACTGTGCCATCTTGTGGTTTTCTAGTCTTTGCTGCATTCTCCATCACATGCGCAGAGAGAAGTACAGGGAAGTGCAGCTTTCTTACACCGGCAACGACCAGTACATCCTTTTTTGCACCCACACTTAACAAGTTAATTGCAGATCTTTGCAGCCTCTGGAAGTGTTGTCCATATTGGTTTGAACTGGCCAGCAGACGTTTTTTGCCAACCCCATTCAGTGGGGCTTGGTAGATCAGGCTTAGCATGCAATGCTTGTCCCCAGCATAGTGCGCCTTGGTATACTGCCTGCTTTACGTGCTGCACAAGGGCATCATGTGTTGGTGGAATTGATTCCACAGGTCTGCCCTTCTTTGCAAACAGTTTCTTTCATACAATGTTAATGTCAGTAGCAGTACTTGTGCGATCATACAACAGAATAACAAATCTCTCAATGACGTTCATGCAGGTTTCAGTTATCTCTGTGCTCTGGTGGCAAATTTCTGCTTGTACCTCTGTGAGCTCAGGGAATGATTCCCACACATTCCATGCAGTTACCTTTCCACGCCCATTAAACACTGAAGAAGTGTCACACCCTGTTAGTGCATGAAACATGGGGAGGGCTTTAGATTTATCAGGGCCAAGAGCTGTGGCTATATCATGTGCAGAGATAAATCGCATGTTATTGCCTGTCCCTGGTTAGAGTATTTATGTGCTTTCCCAGTTTGCATGATACTATGCAAAATTAATATTTTCATATGGCCGCCACATACTGCTTAATATTTTATGTTACCATTGGATTCCTAGACCCTAAAAATGTAGGTGTAGGCACTGCAACCATTTAGATAGCTGTTCTAATTATGGAGATATTCATCAAAACAGGTCTGTTATGGCGGCCATCTTGGATTTCAAGATGGCTGCCATATACTATTGAATATTTTATGTTGCCATTGGATTCCTAGACCCTATAAATGTAGGTATAGGCACTTCAACCATTTTGATATCTGTTCTAATTATGGAGATATTCATCCAAATAAGTCTTGTATGACGGCCATCTTGGATTTCAAGATGGCCGCCATATGGGGTGAAATTTGGGATGCCCCCTGGACTAAAAATCTTTCTTTTCGGGTATTCTAGCCATGTGCCAAGTTTCATGCTTTTAAGGGAAAAGGCACAATCGATCCGAATTTTTTAGCTAAGCCGCCCAGCTACTGAATAAAACACTGCAGCGGAAGGTTTAAACATATTTTAACAGAACCGTGAAGAACAATCTAATATTCACAAAAGTACCAATGGGGAGACGGAGCCGAGAGGGACAACTACAAGTCACGTGAACAGGGGAAAAGGTGAAAGGCAAGGAGATAATGGGGGCGGGGCGAGACAGCGCACGTGGGCAGAATCACACGATGGGCCAACTTCACACGTCGAGAATGGGAAATAAATGTTTGTTTTTTTGTTTTTGTTGGGGAGGGAGGGGGTTAAAACGTCAGAGATGTACGGGGAAGTTTGGGGGAGAAAGGGAAATCTAAAAACCTAGCAAAAACAGCGAAGGAAGAAACAAACTTCGACGGGGGACAGGGGAGGCCTGAGGCAAAGCCGCAACACGCGCGGCAAACAGAAACGATTAATTTATGAAAGATAAACACCAATAAACTTCCAAAGGACACTCTACAGGTTCACACATCGAAAGATAAATGCAGTTTCGACAAAATACAATTGTGAACAATGACATAACTTTGAAAACGTGGAGAACGTGTGCAGCTTCGAAAATCCCTGCCGTCGTCTCCAAGATCTCACGAGATCTCAATGGCTTTTATTGAAATTCTACAAATACTGTTTAGATTTTGATGAGAATTAAGAACCTGCCGCGAATGCGGAAGTGGACAGATGATGGCAAATGCACGGGTTTGATAATATCCAAATACAACCATCATTTAAAACACTATTTTGTTGAAGTATCAATTGATGATTGGAATCACCATTGACTGGGTATGGAACAAACGTACCCGTTTGTTTGCGAACGGGTACGTTTTTCATGGAGGGACCTCACAAACTTGTTGTCCATGTCTGACGTGCGACTCAAGGTTGCTACAGGAATGTGGAATTTATTGGTTTCACGCTTTAGCATTCACCGTTTCTGCATTGTCTGTTTGCTTCTGGCCTCCCACCCGTGCATAGCTATGGGGACGGAGGGGTGAATGCATGTGAGCCATTGCTGACACTGGATCTGATGGATTGAGACAGGGCTTTGTGGGCAGGCGTGGCTCCGATGAACCGCGGGGCATTCCAGGTGCCGGGGGTGGGGTATGGGGGAGGGTGGGAGTGGCGGGGCCGTGGCTGGGGTACCCACGGGAGAATGGAGATGGGGAATGACGCGTGGTCTGCGCGTCTCTGTGATGGGCGGGTCTGGCGGCACTATGGGGCAGACCGTAGTGATACATTCATCGAGGTGCCCAGAAATGTTGCGGTGCCGACGCTGACAGCAGATGTGGGTCCTGGCAATGGGGGTGGGAGTGAAACAAGCGGATTGCAATGCTGTGTAACTCATGCACGGTCCAGACTCTTGGGTGGGCTGCGCTGTGGGTCACAGGGGGAGGGGCCTTCAGGAGAATGGGAGGAGGTGATGAAAATGGGCACAGGGAAACGACGGAACATCTTACGTTGATAAAAAGAAGAAGAGTATCTCAAGCAAAGAGTCGCAGGCCTCCTATAGGGGAAACCCCATGCCTGTGCGGCCACTCTGAGCAGCAGGAAAGTGCGCTGTAAAAAATAATAACTGTACCTTCTCAAGCGAGGAAACAGATCACCTTGCGAAGAGACATGATTACGCACCACAGCAAGAAGCTTCAAAAGTGCTGACTGTCTCACCACCATCAAAGACAATACTCCAGAGGAGAAAACTACAAACGAAAACCAAGAGTGTTGAGGTGAAGGAGATAATCCTCCAATGCAGGATGTAATCCAATTTCCATACATTAAGCATGGGGGAGTAAAGGTAAGGGTGAACGGTTCAGGAACCAGCTGAAAAAAACTGGCACGAGGGCGGAGACAGTCCCCCTTGATAAATGTGAGAAGGTCTTTTCAACGATTAAAGATATCTAGATAAAGATAGAATAGAAGAGATAACATCTCAGGCAAGGCAACAAGTGGCAGAAGAGCTTAGAGTGAGGGGAGCTATGTGCATGCTTGAAGGTGAAGACAGAGATGGCAGGAGGGATTGTAAGAGGAAGGGGAAGGCCGAGCATGAAATGCCTACTTTGAAAGCAAATACCTATTTTGGGGGGCAATCGACCCCCCCCAAAAGGGCAGATTTTTTCAATGCCGTGAACATACTTTGGTACATCACGGGTCGTGAAGGTTGTGGTCAAGTTTCATAGAAATTGTGTGTTTAGTTTCAGAGAAAAAAACAAATACCTCTTTTGGTGGGGTCAAACCTGGACCCACTTTGACCCCCGTAGACCCTCTTAGACTTCTATTTTCTTCGTGCCTGGAACAAACTTTGGTACATCACAGGTGATGAAGGTTGTGGTCAAGTTTAATCGAAATAGTCGTAGAATGTTTTGGAAAAGAAAGGTTGAATCGGTCTCCACTCTCTTTGCTTGGATTTTTTTCCCGATGTTTAAAATCATTATTCTATTAAAATTGAAGCATCAACTTGATTGCTGCGGGGTGTATCGTTTTCTATGAACTCTCTCATTACTATAGCATGTCATCTACCCTTATCCCCGTATTCCCTTTTAATACAACAACAACACAACATGCATTTTAAAGGCCATTTTCCCTGCTAGAGCGGGGGTTAGCCTTGCGGTCCCCATGACAATCTTCTCCATTTTGCCCTATTTTCTGAATCTCTCCTTGTTAACCCCCTTGCCCGCATTTCTTCTTCCACCATCTTCAGCCAAGTCTTTCTCGGTCTTCCCCGTCTTCTACTTCCTTCGACATTCATTTCCATCACTCTTCTCAACCAGTCACTTTCATCCTTCCTCAACACATGACCAAACCATCTCAACCTGTTCCTCTTCACAGCATCAATCACAGGCTCTATTCCCATCATCTTTCGCAATTCATCATTTGTCTTCCTCTCTCTCAACGATACTCCGCACATCCGTCGAACCATTCGCATTTCCACCCTTTCCAACCTTCGTTGCTGCTCAACGTTCATTACCCATGTCTCGCTCCCATAAATCATAACACTTCTTACACATGCAGCATGCGCCTTTCCCTTCAGCTGCAACGACACTCCCCTCATCATCAGCACGCCACTCAGTTCCCGAAACTTCTTCCATACACATCTCACTCGAGCAACCGTTGCCGAGTCTAATCCACCTTCTCCATTCAGCATGTCTCCGAGGTAGCAAAATGTTTTCACACCTTCCGGCTTCACGCCGTCTCCAAGATCCAACTCAACATTTCCTCCATCTGCAGCTCCCTCTGTGCACACCTTACATTTGAATGTAGCTGCCACACTGGTTAATGACCCTCTCAGACCACTACATTTTTGATGAACCCACTCAGTGCACATTGTACATTGAATGGAGTTCACTCCGACACCCTTCCTACACACAGCACAGGGCCACTTCCCAGTTCTTTCCACCTCACCACATGCTTTACCACTTGCCATCACCTTCATCTTTCCGATATTCACCTTCAGACCTTTTGGCTCCATACATTCCTTCCACGTGTTCATCTTTTCCTTCAGTCCATCCATACTTTCCGCAATCAACACCAAATCATCTGCACACAACAACTCCCACGGTAAACCCTCCTTTACGTTCTGAGCCAGCACCTCCATCACAGCTACAAATAGTAGTGGACTTAGGACCGACCCCTGATGCACTCCCACCTTCACCTCAAACTCACCACTGTTCCCGTCCTTCGTCCTTACAGCTGTGCGCGCTCTTTTGTACATTGCCATTACTACTCTGATCAACCATTCCTCCACTCCTAACTTCCTCAATGCCCATGTCAATACTTTGCGTGGAACCCGATCGAATGCTTTCTCCAGATCAACAAACCCAAGAAACAACTTCTTCCACTTCTCCATGTACTTCTCCTGGAACTGCCTCACAATGAAAAGCGCGTCTGTCGTTCCTCTTCCTGGCATGAATCCAAACTGCATTTCGTCGATCTTCACTTTCTTCCTTATCCTCCTCTCCAACACCCTTTCCAATACCTTCATTCCATGCTCCAATAACTTTATCGCTCGGTACGAGCCACACTCCAGAGGGTCACCTTTCCCCTTGTATAGAGGGACGAGGGTACTCGGTTCCCAATCCACTGGAATGCGGCCTTCTTTCACCACCAGATAACAGATCTCTGTCATTCTCTTCACACCCCAACTTCCTGTTGCCTTCAACATATCTCCCACAACTCCCGTCGGCCCTCCCGCTTTTCTACCCTTCATTGCTTTTATCGCTTCCTCAACTTCCTTCTCAGTTATCTTCTCTGCCGGTCCTAAAACTGGGTTACTCTCGATGTTGCCATCCCTACCTCTACCTTTTAATAAACCCATTTTAATTATATGAGATGTTTTCCCACCTTTTACCTCTGGTGTTGGGCTAGCGGCTAGGGTGCCGGCTTAGGATCCAAGGATCCTGGGTTCGACTCCCGGTCGATCGCTGAATTAACGCCAGGGGGGTTGACTCAGCCTGTCATCCTTCCGAGGTCGGCTAATTGAGTACCAGTTCACTGGTAATTCCCTGTTTGTCGTTAAAGGCGGCAAAAAGGGTTGGCGTCAGGAAGGGCATCCGGCCGTAAAACATTGCTTCAAATAGGGGACAGAAAAACAACAACAACCACGGTTCCCGAAAAAGGCCAACCCCCGACAAAAAAGTCCAACTTGATTGCTGCGGGGTGTATCGTTTTCTATGGACTCTCTCATTACTACAGCATGTCATCTACCCTTATCCCCGTATTCCCTTTTCATAAACCCATTTTAATTATACGAGATGTTTTCCCACCTTTTACCTTCAGCGTGCTGCCTTGTTCGGCCTCAGATCGATTCTTGGGTTTTGAAAATTGTAAAGAATAGTTAATTGAACGCAGTATACATTTAGTAAGCTCAACGATCTTCTGGAGCAGCCAAAGTTCCTGATGCCTAAGCGACGTTTGTCAGAGCCATTGATGCGACACAAGCCTGACTGTGTGCACACTGTATAAACTGATCAATCCTTCGACATGATGTTGAATTCAAGCCTTTCATTCATAAATCAACCAAACCAAGTGGAGCTGTGCTGTGTGTTCTGTGCATGGTTCTGCTTACCTTCATGCATCTTAGGAGCATTCTTCAGCTCCCAGAGAGAAAAAGCACAAGGTTCCTGCTTTACACACTCATTGCTCAAAGCATCCTGGGAACTCTGAGAGAAGTCACTTTGAAAATCTTCCATCTTCACTGGATGAACCAGATCTAAAAACAATATGATCTCATGTTATTTAAGTAAAGAGATAAAATGAATACGAAAAAAACAAGGAGAAAAAGACATCAAATGTCGAAGTCCCTGCGGTTTTAGTTATTTTTCTGTGCAGAGTTGAAGGCCGCCAGTCGGCCATCTTTGCTCAGATTACAAAACAAAATCTTTTACATATGTATACTCTCATGTATTGTCCATGTGGCAAGTGTAAACAAAATTCATCCATGCATGTCCAATAAATGGTTGGAGACACATTTAAGTAATACACTGGCTGAAAGTCGGCCACCATTGTTCTGATTTCGAAAAAAAATGACATGCATATATGTAAGCCATCATTCATGATCTGTGTGCCAAGTTTGAACAAGATCGGGAAATGCATGTTTGAGAAATGGTTGAAGAAATTCCCTTTTGATAAACCCATTTTAATAATGAGACGTTTTCCTCAACTTTTACCTCACGCATGTTACACAGCCTCAGATCAGAGTGATTATTGGGGTTTTGAACATCAGGTTTTGTTTTTACAACTAAAATAGCCGCCAGCCAGACATCTTTGATCGCATTGTGGATCAAAATTATTTGCACATGCAGTATATATCTTCATGTGTTGCCTTTGTGCCAGTTTGAACAAAATAGGGTCCATACATGCCAGAAATATGGTTGAGGACGGATGTATTAACGCATGGATGGACGGGAAAGACCCAATGATACACAAATGTGCTTGTGATATACAAGGTGGATGTAGAAGAAGCAATTTGCATCAGATGTTGTCATTGTGACAATAATGTCAGGCAGAATGTGATCATCACTTGTATAAGGGACCGTGTGGTAGCTGTGATCTCATCCTATGATCAAAGGGTGTGTTTGCCCATTGCATTTATTTGATCTTGAGGAAGGCATCACTGGGCTGGTACGTCCTGAAGAAGTTTCTGGCTGTGAACAAATAGCAAGTGCAACCACTTCACAAGAGGAAAAAGAAAGAAAGATAGAAGCGCATTCCACTCCAAGCACTTTGGCGCACCCTGCTACGTTCATGGCGAACGCACAAATATTATTACCCTTGCTCGAGGGTATTGCATTTGAGTCAGTTTGTCTGTCTGTTTGTCCGCACACAATAAATATGATTTTCTCTGCAACCATTGGTCCGATTGACAGGACATTTTCACCATAGGTGTGTCTTCTCCTGTATAAGTTTTAAATGATAATTATGACGTCATATGTCATGTGGCACAGTCACCATCTTGGAAAAACCGAAAAAATGCACCTCTTTATCTCTGAAAGCGCTACATAGAAAAAAATTGAGACATGGCTCATTGTAAAGAAATCTCCATGCGGGATAACATACAGTCACGTGAAAAAGTAAGTACACCCCATGTAAAGTTTTGACTTTTTCAACATATTGTTGCGGATATGGCATTTGGCCTCCATATCCGCTTGTAAATATTCCCCTATTTCCCCAATACTCCCCAACTATCCCCAATCCCCCATTCCCTAGTCCCATTGCCTGTAAATAACACTCTGTAGAACCGACCTTCCCCTTTTTCCCCCATTAAATGTCGTGCCCAGGTCCACCGCATCTCACGTAGACAACTTTCGGACATCTTGCTAGTTATTCTTAGTCTATGTCAGTTAAGGACTCGTTTCCATTAATTCTGACTCTTCGTTGCACCAGAATGTGATTGTATGGCACCAGTAGTGAGTTTAGGACCTCCCCTTACCTCCTCCCATCTTCCCCATGAAACAACAACAACTACAACTACAACTACAACTACAACAACAGAGGAGATTGGGGGCGGCGCGGCGCGGGGAGTGTGCGTCCTCACTCCGGCGTGGTTAGCCGCCATTGCCCATGCGCTCCACGGGGTTACCACGAAGGGGCGGAGCCGGTAACCCCCCCGCACCCAATAAGAAGGGCGGACCGATTCCATCTGGGGCGGAGCTAACTAGCCGAGGGCGTGTCACTCCCCGCCGGATATACGCAGCGACTTACCGGACGTGACGTGAGATGCGCCCCCAGCTTGAAGAAGAGACCAGTCGCGACCTCCGAGTGCTGAGCGACCTCCCTGCATCATTGGACCGGACCGGGTCGATTCTGTCCTTGAGCCAAGTGTGCACCTTGAGCCATCGACTACCCGCTTTCCTTGCCATCAATCCCCGTGTGAGTCAGCCTTGTCCCGTTTATCTGTCGTCTGTCGGGGCTAAGATAAGACCGTGTTTAAGTGCCCACCTTACTATGCTGTACCTCTCATCGTTGTAATCTAACCTTCCGCAATATTATAACCTCCTCCGGAGGTCTTGAGAACCGTATCCCTGGTGTCGTGTCATTTTAAACCCAGCCGTTGTGTCCTGTCCTCAATTGATTTAGCGTAGCGCGACTCGGCCAAGGTTCGAGTATAATCGGGTAACTTGTGCGAACACGACGGCCATTCCGCTCGGCCCACCATAACATCAAAGTCGTGTCCGTAACAATTGGTGTCAGGAGTGTCGGATTCGGACCTGGGACTAAATTCATTTAGCCCAAATTTTGGAACACCAATTGTACCACTAGGGTAACAATTGGTGTTGGGAGGTAGAATTCGATCCGGAGCGCGTTTCCCGCGCTCGAAATTATAACAGCGAAATTTGATTTTGTTTTACGAAAATAAAAACCCGAATTTTGAAAGTCGCGCTATGGCGGATCAAGACAGCTGGGTTCCGGTAGAGGAGAGTGAGGCAGGGTCGGTCCAGGACCAAATTGAGGGACGTGAGGAGAGCGAAGCAGCGAGGGTAGCAGACGCAGAAAATGGCGCCTCGCTGGTCACGGCGACCGCGCCCGCGACCGTGGCAGCGCCCCTGGTGGATTCAAACCTTTTCCTCCTGCAAATGAGGGCCCTTATGGAACAAATGGGGAACCGGATGGATGCTCAGAGTGAGCGATTGGAGGGCCAAATGGGGGTAATGGGAAACCAAATGGGGGTAATGGGAAACCAAATGGGGGTAATGGGAAACCAAATGGGGGTAATGGGGAACCGGATGGTAGCTCAGGGTGAGCGATTGGAGGGCCAAATGGGGGCCCAGATCGGGGGGTTAGGGAGTAGAATAGAGGGATTAGACAATAGATTAGGGGAAATACAGGAGGGGTTAATGGGGGTAGAAAACAGAATGGCCGCTCAAGAGAATCAAATGGAAGGGATGCAAAAGGGGTTAGAGGGGTTAGAAAACAGTATGGAAGGCAAATTGACGGACATGAGGGACCAAGCGGAAAGGGAAGTTAAACAAATGGGGCAGCAGATAGAGGGGGTTAGAATGGGGGTAGAAACTAAACTGGATGCTCACAGGGAGGAAATGGAGCAGATGAGGGTGGCATCTGGGCAGGAGATGCAAGTGATGGGAGAGGAGATCAGAAGAGGTGTGAGTGAGGAGGTCGGAGGAGTGCACGAGGAGGTGAGGCACTGTAAGGAGCACATGGAGAAGGAGGTGAGAAAGGGGACTGTAAAGTTACAAGGGGGCATAGAGGACCTGACGCAGGAGGTGGAGCAGCTGACGGTGGGACAGACGGAGTTAGTGGAGCAGGTTCAAAGGAACACTGCGGTATTAGGAGGTTTAAAAGCGACACAGAAAGAACTAAAAGACGACTTGCTAGCGACAAAGAAGGAATGTCAGATGGTACGTGAGGGACTGACAACGAGGTTGGACGAGGTGACAGAGGTAATGGAGACAAAGGACCGGCAGTTGAGGACGCACATGGAAACGGTCAAGGTAGCCTTGGAGGACGAGCTTGAGGAGACGTACCGGGGAATAAAAGAGGTGAAGCAGAAATTAGAAGAAGTGGAAGAAGAGGTGAGCGAAATTAAGAAGCGACGGAGAGGGGATAAGAAAGAGATAAAAGAGGAGATAAAAGAATTTGTCCAAAGTCTGTGTTTGGATCGTGATGATGTGCTCATTAACCGGATGAGGGATTCGCAGGTGATGGAGGAGAAGCGAAGAGGAAGAGGACCCGGTGTAAGTGGTGACCAATATGGTCGTGCGTATGATGCGCCAGGGGATTTAAGAAGCTTGGGGGTCGAGATGGACCCGGGTGTTCGTGAGAGGCCGTGGGTGAAGTGTGCGACAGGTCTGGTGTGCGAAAAAGGAGGTGTGCGAGAAAGTCCGACTCTGGGGTGTGTGAGGAAAAAGTGCGTGCCAAGGAGTGAGGGTGCTGGCGAGAGTGAGTCGGTCGTAGCGCGTGTGCGAGGGAGCACATGGAAGCGCGGTGTGTTAAGTGTTACAGAGGGTGTGACGGGAGAGTGTGCGCAAGAGTGTGCGCGAGAGAGGTGTGTAACGGACGGGTGCATGAGGAAAGAGTGCGCTGTCAAGAGTAAGGGTGAGTGCGCTGTCAAGAATGGAGGTGAGAGTAGTGAGAGTGACAAGGAGCGTGAGTTGGTTGTGACAGGTGAGAAAGGATGCACACGTGGAATGGTAGAGCGTGAGTGGGAATGCACGCTGGAGTTGGTGGTGAGGCACGTGGTTGGGTGTGTGAATGAGAGCACACCTGTGATTGTCACAGAGGAGGTGACCGAGGAGGGGGCGCGAAGAGGTGTGTTGGTGAGGTGTGCGACCAACGAATGTGTGCCAAAGTGTTCGGTGGTCAGGTGTGTGACCAAGGCTGTGAGTGGAATGGGTGTACCTGGGTGTGTAAGGAAAGGTACGAGGAGCATGGAAACGGCTGGATGTGTGAGCAAGGAACGGGCTGCGGGGTGTAAGCGTCCAGGTGAAGCATCGACGGTAACCGGTTTAGAGGTTAGAGCGACTTTGAGCCGAATCGGGCCCTCGGTGCGTGCCGGGCCTCGCTTGGAACGGCCGCGTCCGTGCTCCACTAGGCGGAGCGGGCGGCTGGATAGGAAGGGTCGTCATGGCGACCACTTTTTGTTGAGGCATTCCGGCAGGTCGAGATCGGGACATTGGATGGCTCCACGCCGAGATGGTGCGTGGGATCTCGGCCCGGGTAAGCCCCCGTCCCTGCACCGAGTGCCGGACGCATCCAGCCGCTGGCACAGAACAACCCGCATTCATGGCTTGGCTTTACCAAGCCGGGCTTTGGACAGGAATTGGCGCACCGAGAGGCAGTAGTGAGTAGACTGGGTGATGAGGTTAGTGTTTTGGACCCAAAATTAGAGAAAAACAAAATTTGATGATTGGCAAGGGATTGGCAGTAGTGATTGGCAGATGATGAGTAGTGATTGGCAAATTTTTGATTTGTTGCAATTTGATGTGCAAAATTGGTAGTGAGCGATGGGCCCGGTGGGTAAGGGGGGCATCCCTGCCACCCTTCTCATGGTGGGGGCAAAGGAGCAATAGCTTATGGGGTTGATGGCAGTGAAAACTAGCCCGGGTGGGTTAGGTTATATTGTAGGGATCTAGCGAAGATGAAATTAGGTGACGTTAAGTTTAGTTAGTGACTGATACCTGTAGTGGGGACGCAGGTAGATTAGTATGGATGATAATGACGAGGGAGCGCAATAGTTTAAAGGGAGGACTGGGAAGCGCAAGTTTCAGAAGGGAGTAGTTAGCTGAGATGATGCCGTGTGTGTGAGAGCTGGACAGGTGTGATTGCACAGGTGTGCAACTGGACAGGTGTGTGGAGCAGTGTGTGAGTAATGAGTGTTGTGGATCAGCGCGAATGCGCTTGGGGAGAGAAGGGTGCAGGTGGCACCAGGTGTGAGAGCACAGGTGTGCAAGTACAGGTGTGTGGAGAGAGTTGGAGTAAGTGGTACGGAGTGGTGTGCATGGTGCGAAGGATTGAATGGGGGAAGAGTGGACCCCCATCACGGATACCCGGGGCGGGTAGTGTAAGTGTTAGGTAGAGGGTACAGGTAAATTGTGGTTGGATATTGGCATCTGTGGTGCGGGTGACAGAATGGTATTGTGGATGGGTGCATTAGTGTCGTGGAAATGGCTGGGCGTGTAGCCTGTTAGTGTGTGTAGTTGGTTGGGCACTCCACCACTGTGAGGATGTCGGCCAGGTGAGGCCGCAGGTGGGCTCTGGGAGCCGGTAGAGTTGTGGATGGGGCCCGAGGATCCGGAGGACGGACCTGGGTAGCCCAGTGCCAGAGAGGGCACCGAGTGGGGAGAGCGCCAGAGGGCCTTCCCCAGGTAGTTAGGTTAGGGTAAGGAGCAGGTAAGCTCGGAGGCAACTGCAGTGGTGGAGGTGTGCAGGTGGGTAGACCCGCTGGGAGAGGTACACGCCACAGCCCAGAAATTGTGCGAGGGCACCGGGAGATGAATCGGGGGAGTGAGACCCCAAATTGAAAAGCACCACAGTTTGGTCAATGGGCATTGGTTTTTAGAACCCATAGTGTAAGAGGGCCAATGGTTTGGCCGGAGAAAGACCCCGGGTAATGTAAAGTTGTTAAAGTCATTTAGGAAATAGTTAGGATTGATGAACCTGTCGCACCATACGCAGCCACTTACCTGAGGTGATGATGATGACTCCACACCTGTGTTTTCTTTGTTTTGTTGCAGGAAATGGGATTGCTGTGGATTTGTGAGACGCATCACGACGTGGATGAGACATTGGGGTGATTCCATCTCTCCCTCCCTAGGAGGGACTGATGATGAATTGGTGATAGCAAATTATGATGTTCAGTTGGAGATGGCAAATTTTGATGAGAGTTGAAAATGGCAAATTTGATTGGTTAGGAGGGAGAGAAGACGAATTTGGTTTATGGGAGGAACGGGGAAGACAGTAGGGACGTTTGTTGATTTGTAAAGTAGATGTTTATGGGTAGTGTTGTGTTTTGTGGATACAGTAAGGGGTAAGGGAGGGGCCATGTAGGTGTGGAAATGTAACTCATTGATTGTAACTCAGTATAACTCATTGGTTGGAAGCAGGTACTAGCAGGTGGTTGTAAGAATGTCAGGAATGTATCTCGCTCTGTCGAAGCTGGGAGTCCTTTTGTCCACCTTTATTACGACCCCGGGCTAACACACATTCCCAAGCCCGCACTATTTGTTTTTGGACATCGGGATGCAAAGAGGGTGAAGAACCTCCCCAGCAGGGAGGCGGTTGTGGATGACCAAGGAGCTTCAGCGCACGGAGGATTAACATTCAGCGCACGGAGGATTAACTCCAATTTGCCCATATAAGCAAGAGCAAACTTTGAGTCAGGAGGACTTGCCACGAGAACATCTGCCCGACGGACGAACGAGTATGCAATGGGAAAGCAGCGCCAGGAGAGCACCGGCCAATGAGGAAGAACCAACGACTTGAATTACTAAATTCGTTATGGTATTGTAGTTCCTTATTATATTGAAACAAGTGAACTAGTAGTTAATAAAGTCTTGATCTTTTGTAAACCTGTTTCCGGTCATTGGAGTCTCGAGTCCCAAACACACTTCCACGACAACTTGGTGGCTACCGTACGTGGATCGAGTGGACATCGCCAAGGTAAGCATGGCTTCTTGGGGATTGTCCATTATGAAATACGAACCTGTGTTTAGTTTTTGTACATACATGGTGGAGGAGGTGGTGTTGGACTTCCCTACGCACCGATACCACGATATAGGTAACGTAACGATAATCCGAGGAGTGTAACGTATTTTTGCGCTGTGTAAATAGATGCGCCAGTTCGACGCTGGTTATTAGAAGCCTTACCATGAACTAGGAGCAAGATCGTGCCATGAGTGCACCATGGGACGATCTGCTTCCAGGACGTGTAAGGCCGGTACACTCGTTTACCCACCAGCACACGGATAAAGTACTACTTTTTTTTTTGCACTTGTTCGAAGCACTTGACTTGATCGGCGCTTGGCGAGCGACAGGGAACCGGGAAACGGAATTATATTTATATATATATATATTTCCAATATGGTACACCGGCCACAACGATTTTAGCGATTATCCGAGTTTTTTTTTAACGATTTCTGTAAATACGTATTTTTCCTGCGCTGTGTAATTCTTCTGACACGCGCCACGAAGAAACGCACCACTGATGTGCATGAGGCGATTTGTTTGCCGGGTCGGTAAGGTCCGTACACGTGTACAATCGTGTACACCCGTTTTAAATAGAGAATTTTTTTTCAGTTTTCCCGCCATAACTAAAACCTGTTGTGTTTTTTTTTGACGAAATTTGCTAGATAAATAGCATGGGTGACACGGATTAAATGATTTTATGATTATGAATTAATGAGAAAATGATTTTATATTTAAATATAAAAATTGATCTGCTTGGTGTTAGTTTAAGGGCTGTTCCAAATTTATCTTGATTATGAGACAAAAACAGCAGAATGGGAATCAACAGACAATGGAACAGCTCGCGACGAGTGTTTGTGGGTGACAACCACCCTCTGGTCGAGGCTCATAGAAGGGGTGATGCTTACTGATTCGGCACGCTTAAAATAGGTGTTAATGGTGGGATGTCAGAGGTTTTGGCGTGGGCTTAATAGTCACACTGTTTGAAAAATAATGCTCGATGCAACATGATCCTAAAAAGAACCCATCCCTACATCTACCCCAGAGACAGACAAAAAGAGATAGACAGAGTGAGACAAAGTGAGAAAGAGAGACAGACAGAGAGAGATAGACAGAGAGAGAAAGAGAGAGAGACATAGAGACAAACAGAGATAAAGATGATAGTCAGACACATAGAGAGAGACAGACAAAAAGAGATAGACAGAGTGAGACAAAGTGAGAAAGAGAGACAGACAGAGAGAGATAGACAGAAAAAGAAAGAAAGAGAGACATAGAGACAAACAGAGATAAAGATGATAGTCAGACACATAGAGAGAGACAGACAAAAAGAGATAGACAGAGTGAGACAAAGTGAGAAAGAGAGACAGACAGAGAGAGATAGACAGAAAAAGAAAGAAAGAGAGACATAGAGACAAACAGAGATAAAGATGATAGTCAGACACATAGAGAGAGACAGACAAAAAGAGATAGACAGAGTGAGACAAAGTGAGAAAGAGAGACAGACAGAGAGAGATAGACAGAAAAAGAAAGAAAGAGAGACATAGAGACAAACAGAGATAAAGATGATAGTCAGACACATAGAGAGAGACAGACAAAAAGAGATAGACAGAGTGAGACAAAGTGAGAAAGAGAGACAGACAGAGAGAGATAGACAGAAAAAGAAAGAAAGAGAGACATAGAGACAAACAGAGATAAAGATGATAGTCAGACACATAGAGAGAGACAGACAAAAAGAGATAGACAGAGTGAGACAAAGTGAGAAAGAGAGACAGACAGAGAGAGATAGACAGAAAAAGAAAGAAAGAGAGACATAGAGACAAACAGAGATAAAGATGATAGTCAGACACATAGAGAGAGACAGACAAAAAGAGATAGACAGAGTGAGACAAAGTGAGAAAGAGAGACAGACAGAGAGAGATAGACAGA
Source organism: Myxine glutinosa (assembly GCF_964187855.1). NCBI lineage: Eukaryota > Metazoa > Chordata > Myxini > Myxiniformes > Myxinidae > Myxine > Myxine glutinosa. The sequence continues at coordinate 64,800,016 of NC_136265.1, read as the reverse complement.
AAAAGAAAGAAAGAGAGACATAGAGACAAACAGAGATAAAGATGATAGTCAGACACATAGAGAGAGACAGACAAAAAGAGATAGACAGAGTGATGACCAAGTGAGATTGGATTGTGGTTTCAAAGTTTTGTTGTTGTTGTTTGCACGCATGTTTTTTGCAAGCACGTACGGGCGAGCACGTACGTGCGGGCACGCCCTAGTATATATAAACCAGAGGTAATATTAAGTTACTAGCGGGGTCACCCGTGGGAATCCCACGGGCATGGATGTGTGTGACATTTCGACATATTGAGTTATATGCTGCACATTCATTTTTACAAAATGGTTACTGGCAAGTCATCAGATCCAGAAATGGTGTGAATTTAGTTATTTCACATAATATGTGACCCCTCACTCCTCTCCACCTGACACTCTCCTGTCTCCACCTGACACTCTCCTGTCTCCACCTGACACTCTCCTCTCTCCACCTAGCACTCCTCTCCTCTCCAAACCCTCACATCCCTCTCCTTTCCAATCCCTCACCTCTCCAATCCCTCACACTCCTCTCCTCTCCAATCCTTCACACGCCTCTCCAATCGCGCCTCACACTCCTCTCCAATCGCGCCTCACACTCCTCTCCAATCGCGCCTCACACTCCTCTCCAATCGTGCCTCACACTCCTCTCCAATCGTGCCTCACACTCCCCTCCAATCACTCCTCTCCAATCGTGCCTCACACTCCTCTCCAATCACGCCTCACACTCCTCTCCAATCGTGCCTCACACTCCTCTCCAATCGCGCCTCACACTCCTCTCCAATCGCGCCTCACTCGCCTCTCCAATCGGCTTTCCCCGTCTCGTTTCTCTCCTTTTTCTCCCGTCTCGTTCTTTTTCTTGCTCCAAATCGGCCCGTCGGAATCGGAAATCGGCCCGTCTCGCCCGTCGGCCCGTCGGAATCGGAAATCGGCCCGTCTTGCTTTTGTGCTTGTGCGTAAATAAATTGTGTTCATGACACCATTTCTGGTGTTGGGCTAGCGGCTAGGGTGCCGGCTTAGGATCCTGGGTTCGAATCTCGGTCGATCGCCGAATTAATGCCAGGGGGGTTGACTCAGCCTGTCATCCTTCCGAGGTCGGCTAATTGAGTACCAGTTCACTGGTAATTCCCTGTTTGTCGTTGAAGGCGGCAAAAAGGGTTGGCGTCAGGAAGGGCATCCGGCCGTAAAACATTGCTTCAAAAAGGGGACAAAAAAACAACAACTACCACGGTCCCCGAAAAGGCCAACCCCCGCTTTGCGGGGAAAAATGGCCTCTAAACGGTGGTTTTTACACCATTTCTGGATCTGATGACTTGCCAGTAACCATTTTGTAAAAATGAATGTGCAGCATCTAACTCAATATGTCGAAATGTCACACACATCCATGCCCGTGGGATTCCCACGGGTGACCCCGCAAGTTTGCATTGACGTTCGTCGATGGACTCGTTCGCCCGTCTCATTCGTTTTCTTGCTGCATCCTGTTCAAGTCTGCGTTCTTCATCGATCGTCTCATTCATTTTGGAAATAGAAGTTTCCACGCAGCGCATGAATTGTCACGATCCTCAAGAGGAATTTGTCTCGTAATCATCAAATGATAAATGGCAAGTAAATTATATTGTGGAAAATTAAAGATTTCAAATAAACCTATTTAAAGTGTATTCGCACATAACTAATTTTAAAAAACGAAGAAATATCTCTCGGTAATTTCCTGAAACATATTTTACTTCCGGCTAATAATGTTGAATTAAATAAAAACGAAGAAATATATGTCGGCATCATTGTTGACGTTTTTGTGACGACTGTCATCAAACGAAAAAGTAATATATCTTAACGGAAAAGCAAAAGCGAATTTTTAATATATATCGACACGTTGCCGTCGGTGTCATGTTGGGCGGTGTATGATACACCATGACGCGATTTTAAAAAATATATCTGCCTTTTCCCGCGTGTGTGGAATGTTCTCAATTATTGCTGACACCGACTCTAAAACCATCGATAAAAATGAAATCATATGGTGAGTTAGATTGGAGATAAAGGCGTGAGAGAGACTCAATGGCCTTGAAGTTACAGGCATTTGAGAATTCATTTCGTTCTATAAACGGCAACTTTCATCGGATTTTCTTCTCGTTTTTTTTCAACCGAGTCTAAAACTATGTTAGCGACTGTGAAAAATGAAATGATATATCGAATTTAAAATAGATATCGACACATTGCCGTCGGTGTCATGTTGGGCGGTGTATGATACACCATGACGCGATTTTAAAAAATATATCTCTGCATTTTCCCGCGTGTGTGGAATGTTTGTGGAAAATTAAAGATTTCAAATAAACCTATTTAAAGTGTATGCGCACATAACTAATAAAAAAAACGAAGAAATATCTCTCGGTAATTTCCTGAAACATATTTTACTTCCGGCTAATATGTTGAATGAAATAAAAACGAAGAAATATATGTCGGCATCATTGTTGACGTTTTTGTGACGACTATCATCAAACGAAATAGTAATATATCATAACGGAAAAGCAAAAGCGAATTTTTAATATATATCGACACATTGCCGGCGGTGTCATGTTGGGCGGTGTATGATACACCATGACGCGATTTTAAAAAATATATCTCTGCATTTTCCCGCGTGTGTGGATTGTTCTCAATTATTGCTGACACCGAGTCTAAAAGTAAAACCATCGATAAAAATGAAATCATATGGTGAGTTAGATTGGAGATAAAGGCGTGAGAGAGACTCAATGGCCTTGAAGTTACAGGCCTTTGAGAATTCATTTCGTTCTATAAACGGCAACTTTCATCGGATTTTCTTCCCGTTTTTTTTCAACCGAGTCTAAAACTATGTTAGCGACTGTGAAAAATGAAATGATTTATCGAATTTGATTTGAAATAAAACTGGGGGAGAGCAAGACACCACGGGCCTACAAAACAGGACTCAAAGCTATGCGAGTTAATAAAATGGTGGATATTTGTTTATAGCCACTCCCAGAATGGGTGGAGCTATGGGTGGAGCTACTCTGCAAACCGAGTAAGCCACACCCCGGACAGACACCCAACAGATAGACAGACAGACAGACAGACAGAATCATCTACGGCTATTATAATATAGATGGAATTAATTGCTTTCAACAATGCAAAGGGTGACAAAATATGGGATTTTAATGGGATTTTTTAATGGGATATTGGTTTAGGAATGTTTAGAGGTCATTGCAATGTGATAATAACTTGTTGGAACTTGCTGTTGGCACTTGTTGGAACTTGCTGTTGGAACTTGTTGGAACTTGTTGTTGGAACTTGTTGGAACTTGTTGTTGGAACTTGCTGTTGGAACTTGTTGTGGGAACTTGTTGGAACTTGCTGTTGGAACTTGTTGTTGGAACTTGTTGTTGGAACTTGTTGTTGGAACTTGTTGTTGGAACTTGTTGTTGGAACTTGCTGTTGGAACTTGTTGGAACTTGTTGTTGGAACTTGTTGTTGGAACTTGTTGTTGGAACTTGTTGGAACTTGTTGTTGGAACTTGTTGTTGGAACTTGTTGTTGGAACTTGTTGTTGGAACTTGCTGTTGGAACTTGTTGTTGGAACTTGTTGTTGAAATGTTGGGTTTTGCTAACGTTTCCACAACGTCGCCACAACGTTTCACTTTCGTTGTTGCAACGTTTTGCTCCAACGTTTTGGGGACATTCGAATGTCAAGTGAATCGAATGAGAATTCAGGAATTATTTCATTATTAACGATTAATGAAGTACTTATTTAATTAATTACATTTCTTATTACATTACAGTAATTACATTACAGTAATTACCTGAGGTAATTACAGTAATTACAGTTCCGGTAATTACAGTAATTACAGTAATCATTACAGTAATTGCAGTAATCTTATTACAGTAATTACATTACATTAACTCAGGCACCTTTTGAGTAAGGAAGCTGATATTTGGACATGACACTGACCAAGTGATGTGGCTGTCAAGGAAAATATTGATTTATTGATTAATCATTTAATAAATTAACTCGTTGATTTATAAATGACTTATTTAATTAAAATTCCTGAGAGATACATCTTCGGATGAAATACTTGCAGATTGGTTATGCTATGAGCCAATTGATTAAGGAAAATATTTTGTGATGGCCATATTGGCAATTTCGTGGCCATATTCGTGGCAACTCAGTTAGTAACACCACACCTTTAAAATGCATCCCTGCGTTCATTTTTCGATCGATTGAGTTGAAATTTTGAACAATCGGATCTGGACTGTCGTTGTTAACGACTCTAGCACGCACTCGTCCAATCAGGATGGAGCGGTATGGTCCCCGGATCATCACTGCCCGCAGTTTTAATTAATTTTACTTTTTCTCTTGGTCATATAATTTTGAAGACATGCGTGTCATGATAGAGGAAATGTTTGTTCTGTTGAACGGAATAAATGTTGTTTATTTGTGTGGGAGTGTATTTTTGTGTATTTCTTGTGTATTTTGGATATATTTTCACGACTAATTCCAGTTAACATCCTGCAAAATTTGCTCGTTTGCTGGCCGAGTCGAAATTGCGTTGAGTTTCTATGGCATGCGCCATTAAAAGCGCTGTGTAATGGTTGAGCTCCTTTTATTTCGGTTTGGTCATGCGGATGAGCAAACAAAGTGACAAATGCTGCGGCTGGAGCAGTAGAAGCGATGTTTTTTTTAATGGAAACGATGTAATGAGTAATTAAAAGTGGGAGGGGGCAACACCACGCATACCTCTTTTAAGGTGTGTATAAACCCTGGAATATTTCAGCAATCAATACAATGCTGAAACTATGTAAGTTAAGTTAATGAGTAATTTAATGAGTAATTTAACGAATAAGTTAATGAGTAATTTAATGAGTAATTTAATGAGTAATTTAACGAATAATTTAATGAGTAATTTAATGAGTAATTTAATAAGTAATTTAATAAGTAATTTAATAAGTAATTTAATGAGTAATTTAATGAGTAATTTAACGAATAATTTAATGAGTAATTTAATGAGTAATTTAATAAGTAATTTAATAAGTAATTTAATAAGTAATTTAATGAGGAATTAAAAGTGGGAGGGGGCAACACCACGCATACCTCTTTTAAGGTGTGTATAAACCCTGGAATAAACGTGGGAGGGGGCAACACCACGCATACCTCTTTTAAGGTATGTATAAACCCTGGAATATTTCAGCAATCAATACGATGCTGAAATGATGTAATTTACTGTGTAAGAGGGTCGACCTTGGGTTTGTTTGGGTTTGTTGTTTATTTTGTGGATGTGTATTTTTTGTGTATTTTGGATATATTTTCACAACTAATTCCAGTTAACATCCTGCAAAATTTGCTCGTTTTCTGGCTGAGTCGAAATTGCGTTGAGTTTCTATGGCATGCGCCATTAAAAGCGCTGTGTAATGGTTGAGCTCCCTTTATTTCGTTTTGGTCATGCGGATGAGCAAACAAAATGACGAATGCTGCGGCTGGAGCAGTGGAAGCGATTTTTGAATTGTTCAATGATTATTCGATATTGTTATGATTTATTGTCAATAGGTATACTGAGTGGCCATGAGGTAGCCTGTTGCTATGTACAGTTTTATTCTATTGTTGATTATACCACATAATTGTGGTGATAAAGGAAATGTTCGTTTTAAATAGATGATTATGATATGACCATGACTATAAAATCATGATGATTATTATGAATGATATCATAGGGTTCAAATGCAGAATGATTGCATGAACTTGGGAAAGAACTTTCAAGCCCTATGGGATAAATTGGGTGTTACAAGCAATGGAGCTTCAAAATTTAGCATGATTGAAGGAATTTTACAGTCTTATTTCAGTAGTTTTACGAAATTTAAATTGCCAAGAGATTTTGGGTACTATTAAAGAAAAAAAAAAATGATGAGATATTTTTTCCAATGAACTTTAATATCTGCCATCCATTTTGGCTGTCTCACGAATGAAGGATGAGTTGCCTTTAGTGGTTGCAAAGAAAATTTGTGGAGACCAGGCAAAATGGGGAAATATGTCAGATATGACCCTAGGACAGGACGGTGATTCATCAATTGACATGAGGTACGAACCAGAGGTGACGACCGATGAGTCGATCTCAGTCAATGGATGGACCTGTCCTGACATCATTGGGGAAAGGGCTTATGCAAGGAGTCATTCAAAATGATTAATTTGATTTATTGATGAATATTGATGAATTAATTGAAATTGAATAATTGATTGAATTGTTAATTGATTGAATCTAATTGATTGAATTTAATTGCATAAATTGAACTGAATAAATTGAATTGAATATATTGATTGTTTGATTGATGAAAATGCGGTCTCAAGAAAGAAGCTTTGATATATTTGCGAGATATTATCAATGTGGAGACAACCTGGGAAAATTGAGCAAGGTGGTGAGTTTATATACAGATATATATGTGCGGTTACCATTGTGTGATTTCCCCGTCAAACAGAGCGGACACCTGAGGATTCACCCATTTCATACTGACCCTCCGGCTCATCTGCAAATGCTGATCTGTGAGATTGGATTGTGCAAAAGCCACAGCTGAGGGAGATTCTCTGGAAATCACCGTGTGAACAGGTGGAGAGATCCTTCCTGGAGGTACGAGTGAAGCTTTAGAGGAACCTGGAACAAGCTACAACACATCCAACGCTACTTTGATAAAAGGCAGAATGGGAAATGGAGCCTGCAAGAATACACAAGGACAACCAGAAATTCCACAAAAAGGTACTTGTACACATCATATGTACGACCGTTATGGTGCCGAAGCTATAAGACAGGTCGAGAATTGGTATTTGTGGACAAAGGGACATGATGAGGAGTTTCCAAGAGATGGTACATTCGAGCGAAGTCGATTGGAAAGATTGGAACAAAGATTGAAAGCCAGGAAGAGACAGAATCTAACGGTAGACTGGCTTGCATTCCATCTTTGGGATGGTGAATCCAGACAACGGGAACAGCAAGAACGGATAACGGATCTAGAACTTAAAATAAAAAGGATACAGGATACAGTGGAGGAGACAAATGCACAATTGCCCTCGAAATTAGGAACGAAAGTGACAGTTGTCCCATCAGATTTCCAGTTGTCTCCCCAAAAAGGACGGTACAGAGAATTTTTTCGTGTTTCAGGAGATAACGAGAGATTGCAGTGGCAACTCAGGGATGTAGAGATGCAGCCCAGCAATACAAGTGCACAGGTGCACAGATCAGACAACGACAGAAACCGGTGTTTCAAATGTGGACGGATGGGACATTGGAAAAGAGGATGTCCGTATACCAAAAGGAAGACAAGTTAATAGGGTAAACCAAGATCAAGGGTACCAGTGCTGACCGATACCTCAGACAATGATTAGGCCTTCATTGCTGCAAATCCCAAATGATGATTGGCCTCAACAGATTCGATTACTGGACAAACATGAATAACTGTCGATGATTCTTGTGTCTGAAAAGTTTTCAGAGCAAGAATGATTCATTTTTTCTTTTTGCTTGTTAACAAATTAATAATTAATTGATCAAATGCCAAAATTGGATCTTCTATTTTGGGCACAGCAATTTTAAATTTACAAAGTTTGGAACAATTGCGTTGCAATTTTTGGCAAACCAAGTAACAAGAGTCACATGATGATCAGGTGGGAATTTCGGACTATTGTTCCGCACGATTGATAGGTCAATGGTCGACTGACATGCAAATGGGTGTGTAGTCAAAATTTGGATAGATTATTGTGAAGGCAGAAAGGGTAATTTCAATGTGACATCATAAGGGTTTTCTAAGAATGGACTTTTGGTTTATTTGTCTATAAGCATTTTGAATTTGATTGACAAATTTTATGAAATTGAAATAAAATTGACACCCATCTGATCTGTAAATAATGGTTCCAACGCAAACAAATATGCATAATGCATGTGTGTGTGTGTTTTTGTGTATCAATCTTACAAGATTGTTGACACCGACAGTGTGCCTGTCTGGAAATGGATAGTTATATGTGGATGGGATTGGGATATGTGGATGGGATTGAATATCCAGAGAATCCGTAAAATAAAATAGAAATATAATTTGATTATGAGCATTATCTCTTTTGTCAAGGGAAATGGAATATAAAAATTTGATGTGCTGGGTTATGAGCAGCCATTAATTAATAGTAAAATTGTGAGTAATTTTGGGATTCCATTTTTGATAGAATGTATATGAGAATAACATCTATTTATGGATATGAGCTTCATAAAAGGAAATGAGGAAGTACAAAATCATCCAAATTTGGGAGAGGTCTTACACTGACTTCCCAGAATACTCTGCTCATGGATTTTATATATATAAACTTGAATTTTATCAGCATATAAATTGTGCTGTATGTATGGATGTGTTTTAGGCATAGATGATATGGGAAAAGAGTAAAGAAAATTTTGCTGGTTTGAACTATTGTGGGTTTTCAGTTCTGGAGTTTAAACAAAGTCACTGGTTAACAGATGAGAAAGGATAGTAAATAAATTATTCTCTGCTGGGCAAATTAAGTACGATATTACTAAGACTTATGAGAGCTATTGTTCCGCCTTACAGCAGTGGAAAATTATTGGAAAAAATTAGATCCAACATAATGAATCTATAAAAGAATGTGATAAGGATAATATCCTCAATTTGTACTAATTATTTGATTGTGGGTAAAGGAATTAAGTCATCGTAGTGGATTGTTAACAGCAGCCTGAAAATGTCCTGAGAGTGTGCATCCATGTAATCAGAAATCCCAGATTTGTTTTTACAAACAACATTTTGGTAGAGGTCTTGTGTGGAACACTTCCTTGGTAGATAAAAAACGGTACTGCATGCTGGCAGCCACTTTTGCGGCCAGTTAGGCCAAACAAATTGAGAGGAAATTGTAGTTAAATACGTAAGTTACACATGGCTATTTGTAAAAAGGAAATTTGTTGAGATGGGAAACATTTTTTCGAAGGTTTATTAAGGTGTTATAATATGACATGTGGCAAGGCAAACTATTGGATGGGAAAATTAGATCTGGCTATAGAATAAATTTATTGACCCCTTGAAGTTAATCCTTCGAATCATTGTTTCACTGGCATTTTTGTTCAAATTGGAAATAGTTTGGTAGAGCTTTGGTTAAAACCTTTGGTTGCGGTATCTTGGAACGAATTGATAAACCATAGGAGATTGATAAGAATAGAAACAAATATGGACCCAAAATAGAAAGTTGGATTCATGCCTCTCATTGCAAGCAAGCACATGGGGCTAAGGTGGACGATCCCACAGAAAATGAGGCTGCACCTAGCAGCCCAGCAGAACATTCAGTGGTAGAAAAATGATAGTCATGATTTACAGTCATTTGAATTACATTTTAACACCCCTTGCATTGATAAACATTACATTTTCAACATGTGATATTCCTACTTGGAATAGTGACATTTATTTGCCTACATGACATACAATTACCTGCTGATATTAATACAGCATGAGTGAAAAAAATGTATCACAACTACACCCATGATCAGGGGATTGAGTTCAACCCCGGGAGATAGGGGGATCAGGGTAAGACAAATAATCTGATTATGTTACATATTAAGGGATTTTCTTTATTTACCTTTTAGGAAGCTTGTTAGTTTGGTATATAATGTTAAATGTCATCGACATATAACTATGTCATAGATATGAATATATACAAGGAGTAGCAGACTTGTTTGTTGGTTTAGTAGTTATATTGGCAATTGTTTTAGTGGTGGCTTGCTTGAAAGCCTTAGTGACGGTGTGTTTGAATAAGGTAACCAACAACACGATGATAACACATGAAGTGACAAATGAGGAAAGAAATGTGGAACCAAAAAAGGAAGACTTTTATGGCGACATAAACAGTAGAATTAAGATAATGGCATAACGACAATGTTATGAGTTGTGTCAATTACAATATCAATGAACTCATATCACCACGAGTGACACACTGTTAGAAAAAAAAAAAAAAAAAAAAAAAAAAAGAGGGAAAAGAAAAAGTGGAGAGGAATTATGGTAATTATACATTATGCTTAATTTGTTGGTTTGGGAAAATTGTTGTTGGGAATTAGGTATTCCCGTTTGTGATTGTAATCATATACAATGCTATTCTTAGTTTAGTAATAAAATACATACCTGATTGAATATTATTTGTGTGACGCATATAAATGAATATAACTTTTTGTGTTAAGGAAAAACAACAAATTGTTGAATGTGAAACTGTCGGAAGATATACATGATTATGCTGATTTCATGGTAAGATGTACCCTATCTGATTCAGTGTGTGCGGAAAGCAGATTCAGATATGACTGAGCATAAGGATAAGACGAGATCACATTTTGGAGGGATTGCTAACGGAATTGGGAAGAAGAAAGAAAGAAAATTTGTGGCTAAAATATGAAGTTAATCGTGGCATACACCCTCTTTCTCAAAGAATGATGAAGACATTCTCCCGTGTAACTTGGAGATGGATGCTTACCTTCACCAAGGAAATTTATGTGACCATCTGCCTGGATCACACTGCAACATATGAAAGAAAGGCGATCACTTACTCTTGTTCGAAGGCTTGGAACATTCATCACATCAGAAGTTGCAGGACAACGACATTTTACCTGCAACCTCTGTGAAATGCGGGAACATATGTTATTACTTCACCAACTTGCGGGGAGCCAGCATGGAGCTGCAAACAAATGGCTGTGCCTTTTCACAACAGCTGTGCACAATTCCGCTGGTTGCTCATGGTATGGACCATGGATGACCTGAACACCATGGTCCCAACATCATTGTGGATGCATCCGGCATCCCTGTTCCACATCTTGCTGGCCAATCAACGTCACACCAATACTTGCTGCCCACTCATAATGAGGGAAGAGGCAAGTCGACTACAACTGGGCGAAGGCCTTGTTCAGGAATTATTATGGTTTACAGCAAAAGTGGCAAGAATGCTACATGGAGAGCAGGGTCAGTCTATGACTCCGCACTGTTACCACAACAGCGAAATCCTACACGAAGTAGTGCAGGTGTTATGAAGACAGAAAATGTTTCATACCTGGATTCAAACACAAGTGATCAGCCCTTCCTTTCAAACAAAGAGTCAACATTTGTGTGGAGGCAAACGTTTTTGCCAGATGTTGCAGATGCTTTACAAAACTTGAAAATGAAGTGAAATTGTTGTATCTTGGTGATGGTGAAGTGTTGTTTTGAAAAGATATTTGTGATGCAAATGCAATAGATTGAACAATATGGAAGGAGTCAATGACCAACGAAATGTTTTGTGATTCTTGCAGGATGACGGTGTATGCCCAAGGGAATGTAATTACCAAAGTAGTGGTTTGAGTACTTGTATTGATATTTACTTATACTTGTATTGATATTTACTTGTAGTGATTGATTATTTACTTATACTTGTATTGATATTTACTTATACTTGTATTGATATTTACTTGTAGTGATTGATTATTTACTTATACTTGTATTGATATTTACTTGTAGTGATTGATTATTTACTTATACTTGTATTGATGTTTACTTGTAGTGATTGATTGTTTACTTTTATTGATGTTTAGATTAATGGTTAATATAAACAAAAACACAAAGATGAGGGAATTGTGGAAATGTAACTCATTGATTGTAACTCAGTATAACTCATTGGTTGGAAGCAGGTACTAGCAGGTGGTTGTAAGAATGTCAGGAATGTATCTCGCTCTGTCGAAGCTGGGAGTCCTTTTGTCCACCTTTATTACGACCCCGGGCTAACACACATTCCCAAGCCCGCACTATTTGTTTTTGGACATCGGGATGCAAAGAGGGTGAAGAACCTCCCCAGCAGGGAGGCGGTTGTGGATGACCAAGGAGCTTCAGCGCACGGAGGATTAACATTCAGCGCACGGAGGATTAACTCCAATTTGCCCATATAAGCAAGAGCAAACTTTGAGTCAGGAGGACTTGCCACGAGAACATCTGCCCGACGGACGAACGAGTATGCAATGGGAAAGCAGCGCCAGGAGAGCACCGGCCAATGAGGAAGAACCAACGACTTGAATTACTAAATTCGTTATGGTATTGTAGTTCCTTATTATATTCAAACAAGTGAACTAGTAGTTAATAAAGTCTTGATCTTTTGTAAACCTGTTTCCGGTCATTGGAGTCTCGAGTCCCAAACACACTTCCACGACATAGGTTACCTGGTGGGGGGGGGGGGGGGGGGAGCGTACGGTAGGAACGTACAGTCGTACATGTCTCACCTGGTTCCCATGTGCCCCTAGTGTGCATTACCTTGTGTTGCGTGCACTTTTTCGCCCTTACCACCTTACTCACTTGTCTGCTTCTTTTGTCTCCCACCTCCGAGGATCTGGCTTTGGGGCAGAGAGAGAGGAGAGAGAGGTGCTGGCTCCGCAGTTGTGGGCCTGCACTTTCGCTGCTTGCTGCCTGGATCGATACACCATATGGACCGCAATTTTGGTGGCCACCCACAATGGACCGCAGTTCTTTTGCGGCCAAGCACCACCCGTGGATGGACCTATGGGTCAACGTGGCACCTATGCCATACAAGGTGAACCACTTATAGTTGGCCCCCTGACGGCCACAATACAGAAATGGACGCGGTTGGCGCCTTTCTTTATTTTTAAAGAAGTAAGAAGGCCAAGTGCACCACACGAAGGCAAGACCAGCGGCAGAACATCGGCCGGCTGCGACACCACACCATGATCATTAAACATTTTATTGGTGCACCGGATGGTGCTGACTGTGTGATGGGGTGGTGCTTTTGGTGCTTGGAAGGGGTGCTCTGCACATTATTAAAGGCCGTAAGGCCACAGAGCACTCGTGGGTTGGTGTATCGATGCTGGCATGCGTGCTCTCTCTATGCATAACATCTGCATGTGTTCCTCCAAAAACAGGTCCTGGATCGTAGTGTAAATATCAGCGTAGTCTTGTGTAAATAATGCTCCCTACCGGCTGTATGTTTAGTTTGCGAATTCTTTCCGCGATTCGGTTATCCTGTGGGCGTGTTTCTGTGAGGAGAAGGGTGCAGCGTCGCAGGGGGACATATTTACTCGTTTGTGAATATCTGTAAAACTGTCGCACTCAGGGTAGAGTTAATAGTAGAGGGAACTACATCTGAGTGCCACACTAAAATAGGTAAAAATTTATCGGGTCGGGACGCCCCGAGGGTAGAGAAGGGTGCAATGTTGCGGATATGGCATTTGGCCTCCATATCCGCTTGTAAATATTCCCCTATTTCCCCAATACTCCCCAACTATCCCCAATCCCCCATTCCCTAGTCCCATTGCCTGTAAATAACACTCTGTAGAACCGACCTTCCCCTTTTTCCCCCATTAAATGTCGTGCCCAGGTCCACCGCATCTCACGTAGACAACTTTCGGACATCTTGCTAGTTATTCTTAGTCTATGTCAGTTAAGGACTCGTTTCCATTAATTCTGACTCTTCGTTGCACCAGAATGTGATTGTATGGCACCAGTAGTGAGTTTAGGACCTCCCCTTACCTCCTCCCATCTTCCCCATGAAACAACAACAACAACAACAACAACTACAACTACAACAACAGAGGAGATTGGGGGCGGCGCGGCGCGGGGAGTGTGCGTCCTCACTCCGGCGTGGTTAGCCGCCATTGCCCATGCGCTCCACGGGGTTACCACGAAGGGGCTGGCTGTCAGCTCCTCGTCAGGGGCGGAGCCGGTAACCCCCCCGCACCCAATAAGAAGGGCGGACCGATTCCATCTGGGGCGGAGCTAACTAGCCGAGGGCGTGTCACTCCCCGCCGGATATACGCAGCGACTTACCGGACGTGACGTGAGATGCGCCCCCAGCTTGAAGAAGAGACCAGTCGCGACCTCCGAGTGCTGAGCGACCTCCCCGCATCATTGGACCGGACCGGGTCGATTCTGTCCTTGAGCCAAGAGTGCACCTTGAGCCATCGACTACCCGCTTTCCTTGCCATCAATCCCCGTGTGAGTCAGCCTTGTCCCGTTTATCTGTCGTCTGTCGGGGCTAAGATAAGACCGTGTTTAAGTGCCCACCTTACTATGCTGTACCTCTCATCGTTGTAATCTAACCTTCTGCAATATTATAACCTCCTCCGGAGGTCTTGAGAACCGTATCCCTGGTGTCGTGTCATTTTAAACCCAGCCGTTGTGTCCTGTCCTCAATTGATTTAGCGTAGCGCGACTCGGCCAAGGTTCGAGTATAATCGGGTAACTTGTGCGAACACGGCGGCCATTCCGCTCGCCCCACCATAACATCAAAGTCGTGTCCGTAACAATATTTCAACATCCAGCTCTTTGATCTTCATTTCAGCAATATTGAGAGATAAATGCTTGCTCTTGTTGTTCCGCCCCCCTTTTTTCTCGAGCCGACCGCATGGTCAATGGCGGCCAAGGCGAACGCTAACAAAGGCGCGTAACAGAATTGGGAGGGACAAGGCACCGTCTGTAGGGGCGCATAATGGCGCTGTTTGGAGAAAGCGATTGGGAAATGAGAGAATGGGGCCTACCTTATTTGATTAATGCAACGCAGATTCAACTATTGGGAACACGGCCTTATCTAGACACATAATAAGGAAATAACTGAGATTTCTAAGGTGACCTACGTGTTGCATATGGACTAATTAAGGGTGCGACCTTTAACCTTTTAATAATGGAATATTTACAAGAAGTATTTACAAACTGAGGGTTCTAAAACCGCAACACTGGTCAATGGTGTTTGGAGCGAGCGCTAAGGCGACGAAGGCTCAATGCAGCGAACGCTGCTAATCAAACCACGTGACAATTTGGGGAGACTGTTGGGGAGACCATGTGACTGTTGTGGATTTGGGGGTCGGCGCTCCCCTTATCAAGGTGGGGGTGGGGAAAAGGAAAGTGAGAGACAGAAAGACAGAGAGACAGAGAGAGAGAGAACAAATGATGAATTGCGATAGATGATAGGAATAGAGCCTGTGATTGATGCTGTGAAGAGGAATAGGTTGAGATGGTTTGGTCATGTGTTGGGGAAGGATGAAAGTAACTGGTTGAAAAGAGTGATGGAAATTAATGCAGAAGGAAGGAGAGGATGGGGAAGACCGAGAAAGACTTGGCTAAAGCTGGTCGAAGAAGAAATGCGGGCAAGGGGGTTAAACAAGGGGAGATGCAGAAAATAGGGCAAAATGGAGAACATTGTCATGGGGACCACAAGGCTAACCCCCACTCTTGCAGGGAAAATGGCCTTAAAATGTCTGTTGTTGTTGTATTTAAATTTTGTCATCCATTGTATAATTAAATAAACATAAATGCAAATTTCGTATGTGGAAAAAGTAAGTTCACCCTTGGCTGTAATAGGTGGTATTGCCCCCCTTTGGCAGAAGCAACCTCAAGTAGGCGTTTTGTACAACTGTCTGCCAGTCTCTGACATCGACTGGGAGAAATTTTTGCCCACTCCTCCATGCAGATTTCTTTCAGCTGCACGATGTTTGAGGGCTTTCTTGCATGTGCAGCTCGTTTCAAATCCCCCCACAACATCTCGATGGGATTTAGATCCGGGCTTTGACTTGGCCATTCCAGAACCCTCAATTTCTTTCTTTTCAGCCATTCCTTGGTGAATTTACTGGTATGTTTAGGGTCATTGTCATGTTGCGAGGTCCACCTTCGGTTGAGCTTCAACTTTCCGAGAGATGGCCTCACATTATCCTCAAGCACCCTCTGGTACAATGAAGAATTCATAGTGGATTCTATGATGGTGAGCTGCCCAGGCCCTGATGCAGCAAAGCTGCCCCAAACCATAATATTTCCACCACCATGCTTTACAGTTGGTATCAGGTTCTTGTGGTCAAATGCTGTCTTTGGTTTTCGCCAAACATGTCTTCTGGTACTGTGGCCAAATAGCTCTACCTTTGACTCATCTGTCCAGAGAACATTGTTCCAGAAGAGCTGGTCTTTGCTGAGGTGGTCATTGGCAAACTTTAGTCTTGCCCTGATGTTCTTTCTGGACAGCAAAGGTTTCCTCCTGGCACACCTCCCATGCAGATCAAATTTGTGCAGCCTCTTTCTAATGGTAGACTCGTGCACTTTGACATCGACAGTGGCAAGAGCTACCTGTTGGTCCAGTGATGATTTTCTGGGGTTCTTAGAGACTTCTTTCAGCATCTTGCGGTCTGCTCTCGGGCTGAATTTGCTGGGGCGGCCTGGCCTGAACAAGTTGGCAGTTGTTTGGAATCTTCTCCACTTGGAGATGATCTTCCAGACAGTCGAATGATTGATTTCAAATTGTTTGGAGATATTTTTAAATTCCTTCCCAGACTCGGAGGCATCTTCCACCTTCTTTCTGAAGGCCTCAGCGAGCTCTTTTGATCGAGGCATGGTGACGCCGCACACTTGTTGTTGTTGTTGTTTGTTTGTTTGTTTGTTTTTTTGTTTTTTTTTGGTATACAAGATCGAGGCTCGTGAAAGAGCGAACATTAATCACACAGAAAGACAAACCGACACATAAAACATATAACATCGGGAGCGGTAGACAAGATGGGGAGAGAGGAGGAAGGACACAAACACAACATATGAGAGCAGGGACCGAGAGACATGGAGACATCGAGAGATCTGAGAGAGGGCGAGGGCTTTGGGGGGGGGGGGGCATGGGAAGGGGGCGGTGGGAGAGGTATAAAACATAGCTCGTGCCATGGAACATGGACACTGCCAGGACTTCCAGGAAAGAAGTTGGAATTTCAAACAAGGTGGATCTGGGGTGAATTAGCGGGGGTAGAAAAGATCAAGGTTTTGGATGGGGGAAGATAAGAGATGGTGGTGAACAGCTGTTTTAAAGACCTGGAGGGAGGAGTGGGACTGAAGGGAGTGAGGGAGTTTGTTCCAGAGGCGGGAGAAAAGAGGAATGAAAGAGTGAAGGTGAGCAGCGAGCCGAGATTTCGGCAGTTTAACCATCAGAGGGTTGCTGGCAGATCTTGTGTGACCTGTAGGAATATTTGGGGGACAGAGCACAGAGAGAGCTGGGGGTGCAAGGCCGGAGAGGAGTCGGTAGACGACAGAAAGACCACCTACCTGCCTGCGGTGAGTGAGTGAAAGGCCCTCAGAGATAGCTTCACCACGGGAGATTCCAATAATTCTGAAAGCTTTGGTTTCAACAGCGTGAAGCCGAGCTAGGTGTGAGGCAGGAGCACCGGCCCATAGGGGAGAACAGTATTCCATTGAGCTGCGGATGAAAGCCTTGTATGTGGTGAGGAGCTCAGGTGTGCCGAGGACTTCAACAACAAAGAGCAAACCAAACTAAATGTCTGAGGTTTAAATAAGACAGGTTTCTCCAAGATCCTCTCCAGCGATGTTCTAATCATTTGCACCTGAGCTGGTGCACCCGATTCTAATTTTAGGTATTTGAAGTAGTGATAAATGACGGGGTGTATTTACTTTTTCCACATGCAAAATTTGCATTGATGTTTATTTAAATTATACAATGGATGACAAAATGTAAATGTTTCATGATATTTGTTATACTAGGGCATGCCCGTACTATATATATATATCTAAAAGTATATCCCCCCCCCCCCCTCTATTTACATGAAATGGTTTGGTCCATTTGCAAAGCCAAAGCGAACGGCTTGCGAGTACGGTGACAATCCCCCCCCCCCCCCTCTATTTACATGAAATGGTTTGGTCCAAAGTGAACGGCTTGCGAGTACGGTGACAATCCCCCCCCTCTATTTACATGAAATGGTTTGGTCCAAAGCGAACGGCTTGCGAGTACGGTGACAATCCCCCCCCCCCCCCCTCTATTTACATGAAATGGTTTGGTCGAAAGCTAACGGCTTGCGGAGTTTGGTAAAGAAATCGCCATATCGTGCACAAACGCGCAGGAAAGCGAAAGAATCGCAAATTAGTTTTAATTAGTTTTAAAACATAGTTTAACGCCCGAGCGAGTTTAACGCAATCGCAAATCGCATCGCAAAGCGAAAGAATCGCAAATTAGTTTTAATTAGTTTTAAAACATAGTTTAACGCCAACATAGCGCCAACATAGTTTGCCGACGGGAAATAAATGAATACGCTCTCAAATGTGCCGTCCGAGGCAGAGTCTGTTCGCCACGTTCGGCACACGTGATAGCTCGCTGCTCTCTGATTGGTTGAATCGTTTTTTGGACATAGCTCGGTAACTACTTCTCCGATTAATTTAAAACCTTGAAAAGGCACATCCTCGGGTCCCCAGCAATATACCTGGCAAGTTTCAAGTATATCGGACCGGTAGTTGTCGAGAAACAGCGGTCACAGACAAACATACATACATACATACATACATACATACATACATACATACAAACATACAAACATACACACAGAGATTGCTGGAATTATAGATAGATTATATCACCTTTATCTATCAATATTGTTGAAATGAAGATCAAATAGCTGTATGTTGAAATATGTTTTAAAAGTCAAAACTTTACATGGGGTGTACTTACTTTTTCACGTGACTATGTTCAGGATGATGTCATAGGTGCCTCCATTATGACGTTATAATTTAACAAGTCCAAAACCTCATCCGATCAAGATGAAATGCCTTGAGCGTCATCTCGGGATACATTGGTGGAGAAAAATAAATAAAATAATGATGACGTCATTGGTCACGTGGTTGGGCGGCCATATTTGTTTTCACACAAAAGCCTTAAAATCAATAAAAACATGTGTTGGCGAGGGTCTGCAATCTCTTCTTGCTGTTTCTTGTTGAGAGTTGCAATGCTTACCTCTCGGAGGACAATGGATGAGTTCAGGATC
Organism: Myxine glutinosa; assembly: GCF_964187855.1. Taxonomy (NCBI): domain Eukaryota; kingdom Metazoa; phylum Chordata; class Myxini; order Myxiniformes; family Myxinidae; genus Myxine; species Myxine glutinosa. Next base: position 64,781,233 of record NC_136265.1, on the reverse strand, counting down.
AACCATCAGCTTCCTATCAACATTTGTAATAACAAAGTCATGCCGTTGTGTTTTGATGTTATCTCCATCAATGGGATTGCAAGTTTGTAACCGCATGATTTCGTTACAGCCGTCAATAAGTGCATATTCCCCAGAAATATCTCGACAAATATTGTGATGTTTCATCGTGTTGAACGAATTTGGTTTAATATTGAGCTGGGTATTCAAGTTGTTAGACACCCTTTATGCAACCTTCACATACACAGATTATTCTTACAAGTCCTTACGGATCGCACAAATTCGTAAAAGTACACGGATCCTTACGATTTGGCCACTTTTAAGCGCGATTTAAGAGTTGTTACGAGTTATTACGAGCTATTTCCGGTTTATTACGGATTATTACGAGTTATTACGATGTATTTACGGAAAAATCCCACGATTTGTTACGAGTTGTCACGGATAACTACAAGCAACTTACGGGCATTTTACGAGCTTGTTACGAGTATATTACGGAATGTTATGATTCATCGAAGCTTTTGTAGCGGCTACCGCTGGGTTTTCACAATCGCCTTGCACCTATCAAGGACGCGGAGCGATCACCATGCCAGGCTCGTCCAGGACGCCCGGGCAGGCCCGCGTTCAACTTGCCAGGCCTCGGTCGGGACGCCCGGGCATGCCCGGGCAGGCTCGCCCTCAACTTGCCAGGCCGCAGCCAGGATGCTGGGCCACGCCCCCTCTCGCCTTTCCTGGACAAACGCTCCAGGATAATATGTCTATATATTGCTGCCCGATAAACGGGCTTTTCAGAGTGCCTGAGTGTTTGGTTTGATTAAAGCAACTCGGATGAATTCCAGCTTTTTGTCGCGTCCATTCTTCCGATCGACGTGGGAGCCCCAGCTCCTTCAATATTATACATATTATACATTATACATATTATATTATTTATTACTATATTCCTTATTTATTACTATTATTTTGACTTACTGCTGCAGTGGTCGTGGCAGTAGCTGTAGCTGCACCATCGTCCGAAGCATCACTTTTGGAGATCGAGGAGCCACGGTCACGTTCAGTGTCTTCTACATCATCAACAGGGTCTAGCTGCGGTGGTGGTTCAGGGGAACGCGAGCGTGTCCTCTTCTTCTTCCACGGAGATTTTCGAAGAGCAGGAGACTTCTTGTTGACTGCCTTCTTCTTTGGAGCCATGCTTGCAGATATTGTAGAGTAGATATGCAGAGATGTGACTTCTATGACTTCTTGATTACTGAAAATGAAGTGTTCGATTTTGCAGCTTTTATACCTTTCCCCAAATCGTAGACAATACGGAAGAATACGTAACACGATCCGAATGAAATCTTAAACAACACGTAAGTACTCACTCATAATAATCCGTAAATAATCCGTAAACTAACCGTAAAAAATATTCTTACGAGTCATTTACGGATTCTTGCGAGCAGTTACGGATGGTTACGTGTTGTTGCGAGCGGTTTACGATACTTACGGATTGTTACGAGTTATTTATGGAAAAATCAATCCGTGGACAATCGGAAGATGATTTTTGACATGTCAAAAGTTGTTGCGAGTTGTGATGAGTTATCTACGGATACCAGCGAGTTATTTACGGATGCTTGCGATTGACTATGAGTTGGCGATCCGTAAGGACTCGCAAGAATAATCCGTGTATGTGAAGGCACCCTAAGGCAAGTAGATAGAGGGTGGGGGGAGGTGGGGGTGGGGGAAAGGAAAGAGTGAGACAGAAAGACAGACAGAGAGACAGAGAGAGAGAGAACAAGCTCCCATTCAATGTGCACTCATCAATGTCTGCCAATGGGACAAGCAGAATGTTGTTGTGGTTCAGACCTGTGTCTTGAAAAGTTGATTCATCTCCAGACTCAGACTTCACCTTCACTTTCACAATAAAACCTGAAACAAAAAAATCTCTTTAAAACCAAACAACGGTTCGACTGAAACAAAATATATTTTTATAAAAATGTTGAAAATAAATGAGAAATTATTTCAAACTCGAGAGATTCTCATTGTAGCACACGCAGTGCTGGATTTTACTATATCAAGTCATTTTCAGGATTTTGATGAAAGCATCAACATAATTAGAGACTGGTCGACACACGAAAGGCTTACAGTATATCTCTGGATAGCCAATCATTATGTCACGACGCTCTTACAGATCAATTTTAAAGGTCTGGTAAAACCATGTCATCACAACCGAGTATATTGTGGTAAATCATCTCCATATTAATAGGCTAATGCCGTCTATCTGTCCCACCCTGAAACATGGAAACGTTCTTCGGAGAGAGAGAATACAATGATAAAGCAAAGGTCCAAAACCTTTTGTTTCAAATTAATCCAAATTTTTGGAAAATTCAATTTTTTTTCAAAGAGACAAAACATTGAAGCCAGGTGGTGAGGAGGCAACAGGGTGGGTGCTGCAAGGCCGGTGGGAACCCCGGTGGTATCCTCACCTAACCGGAAGGTATTGCAGAAAGCGTTGAATAAAGATTATAGGGGAACATGAACTTTATAAAAAAAACCAAAAAAAAACCACCTTTAGAGGCCATTTTTCCCCACAAGCGGGGGTTGGCCTTTTTCGGGAACCGTGGTTGTTGTTGTTTTTCGGTCCCCTTTTTGAAGCAATGTTTTATGGCCGGATGCCCTTCCTGACGCCAACCCTTTTTGCCGCCTTTAACGACAAGCAGGGAATTACCAGTGAACTGGTACTCAATTTGCCGACCTCGGAAGGATGACAGGCTGAGTCAACCCCCCTGGCGTTAATTCAGCGATTGACCGGGATTCGAACCCAGGATCCTAGGATCCTAAGCCGGCACCCTAGCCGCTAGCCCAACACCAGGGATTAACTTTATAACTTTATAACACCAGGGATTAACTCTAATGAACTTTATAACATAAACATAAATACAAATCTTTATAAGAATAAAGATTGTCAACCAAAATAAAAGGCTCAGAAAACAATATTTTAATAAAATGTTGGAAACTTTATTTTGAAATTCGTTTTCAGCTCTCCTGGACTTTCGTCCACATTAGTTTGTGAGAAACTGCAGTGATCTGAAAAGTATTGGGAGCGACCGGAAGCGAAAGAGAACTTGTCGATCTCATGCTGTCGAAGTGGCCATGATGAAGTGGATCAAAGACGTCACAGAGAAGGACGCTCCACTGTCTGGACCTCTTATCTGACAGAAGGCAAAGGAGTTCGCAGAGAAGCTGAACAACAAGTTCAAGCCAATGAACAGGGGGTTCTGTCGGCTTGTTAGAGGAAGACAGCGATGAAGAAGGGGTGCATATTCCAACTGGGATGGAGATGATTGCGGCAGCGCACATTCTGAGGAATGGGATGATGTTCTGAGGCTGCAGTGACACAGCATTTCTACATCGTATCGAGTCCCAGGTGCAGAGAGTTGCTGCTGATTCACTGAAATAATCTTCGATCGACTCATTTTTCAAAGTGTACATGTAATACCTTTTTTTTTTTTCTGTCAATGACCAAACTATGCTCGTTTTGTTCCTTGACCAATAAAATGCTTCATTGTTTGGTTTCCTGATGTGAAAATGACTATTTTTTTCCAGGAATGGGTGATCCCGTGTATAAGAATCACCCGCTTATTCGTGGGTGCCACTTCAGTACCATAGTGAACCCTCTTGAAGACGATCAATCAGTCACGGAAACTCTTGGGTCTCACTCTCAGCCATGTTCTCTCTTAGAAAAGCCACATTTCAAAGTTGGCCCCCAAAACCCAACCATGGACTGGCCATCTTCCATCGTGCAAAGTCCTTCCTTGGCACACCTCAGCTCCTATCCACCTACAAGTCTTTCATCCGCAGCTTGATGGAGAACTGCCCTCTCCCCTCTGGGCTGGCTCCCCTGCCTCACATCTTGCTCAGCTTGACGCCATGGAAACCAAGGCTTTCAAGATCATTGGAATCTCAGGCGATGAAGTCTATGGGCCTCTCACTTCGTTATTGCCAACAGGTCGAAGTCTTCCTCTGCCTCATTTCTGGTCTTGCACCCTCTGTCCTCTCCATGCTGTCCACCCCATACAGAACCACTGAAATACAGAACCAATGCTCAACTCCACTCTTTTATTTCACACCTGTGGGACCACCTTCCACACTCTTTTCAATCTCATTTTTCCCGCCAGGTCTTCAAGACAGCAGTTCTCCACAATCTCAACTCATCCCCCATCCAAAATCATGATCTTTTCCACCCGCGTTAACCACCTCCGCCACCTTCCTCCATCCAAATTTCCAGTTTCCCTCCTTAGATTTCCCTTCTGTATCCATCTTGTCCACCTCATGCATCCACTCCTGCTCCCCCCACCCCCTCTTTCACCATTCCTCCCCACACCTAATGCTTGTCCAAGTCTCCCTGTATCTTGGTCTTCTATTCTGCTGTTTGTGTTTCACCCCTCTTTCTACAGTTCCTTTTGCATCCTGTTATGTCCAAATATCATCAAAACACAAATATCATCCAAGACAAATGATGACTTGCGAAAGATGATGGGAATATTGCCTGTGATTGATGCTGTGAAGAGGAACAGGTTGAGATGGTTTGGTCATGTATTGAGGAAGGATGAAAGTGACTGGTTGAGAAGAGTGATGGAAGTTAATGTAGAAGGAAGTAGAGGACGGGGAAGACCGAGAAAGACTTGGCTAAAGATGGTGGAAGAAGAAATGCGGGCAAGGGGGTTAACAAGGAGAGATGGAGAAAATAGGGCAAAATGGAGAAGATTGTCATGGGGACCGCAAGGCTAACCCCCGCTCTAGCAGGGAACATGGCCTTAAAATGCATGTTGTTGTTGTTGTTGTTGTTGTATGTCCACTCCTGATCCATTCAGTGTATTAGCTTCCACGAACCCCGACCATGTACAGTCACGTGAAAAAGTAAGGACACCCCATGTAAAGTTTTGACTTTTTCAACATATTTCAACATACAGCTATTTGATCTTCATTTCAACAATATTGAAAGATAAAGGTGATATAATATAACAAATATCATGAAACATTTACATTTTGTAGTCCATTGTATAACTTAAATAAACATAAATGCAAATTTCGCATGTGGAAAAAGTAAGTACACCCTTGGCTCTAATAGGTGGTATTGCCCCCTTTGACAGAAGCAACCTCAAGTAGGCATTTCTTATAACTGTCTACCAGTCTCTGACATCAACTGGGAGAAATTTTTGCCCACTCCTCCATGCAGAATTCTTTCAGCTGCGCGATGTTTGAGGGGTTTCTTGCATGTGCAGCTCGTTTCAAATCCCCCCACAACTTCTCGATGGGATTTAGATCTGGGCTTTGACTTGGCCATTCCAGAACCCTCCATTTCTTTCTTTTCAGCCATTCCTTGGTGGATTTACTGGTATGCTTAGGGTCATTGGCATGGTGCAAGGTCCACTTTCGGTTGAGCTTCAACTTTCCGACAGATGGCCTCACATTATCCTCAAGCACCCTCTGGCACAATGACGAATTCATAGTGGATTCTATGATGGTGAGCTGCCCAGGCCCTGATGCAGCAAAGCTGCCCAAAACCATAATATTTCCACCACCATGCTTTGCAGTTGGTATCAGGTTCTTGTGGTCAAATGCTGTCTTTGGTTTTCGCCAAACATGTCTTCTGGTACTGTGGCCAAATAGCTCTACTTTTGACTCATCTGTCAGGAGCACATTGTTCCAGAAGTGCTGGTCTTTGCCGAGGTGTTCATTGGCAAACTTTAGTCTTGCCCTGATGTTCTTTCTGGACAGCAAAGGTATCCTCCTGGCACACCTCCCATGTCGATAAAATTTGTGCAGCCTCTTTCTAATGGTAGACTCGTGCACTTTGACATCAACAGTGGCAAGAGCTACCTGTTGGTCCCGTGATGATTTTCTGGGGTTCTTAGAGACTTCTTTCAGCATCTTGCGGTCTCCTCTCGGGCTGAACTTGCTGGGGCGGCCTGGCCTGAACAAGTTGGCAGTTGTTTGGAATCTTCTCCACTTGTAGATGATCTTCCGGACAGTCGAATGATTGATTTCAAATTGTTTGCAGATCTTTTTGAATCCCTTCCCAGACTTGTAGGCATCTATAACCTTCTTTCTGAAGGCCTCAGAGAGCTCTTTTGATCTTGGCATGGTGATGCCACACACTTCAACAACAAACAACAAACCAAACGAAATGTCTGAGGTTTAAATAAGACAGGTTCCTCCAAGATACTCTCTCACGATGTTCTCATCATTTACACCTGAGCTGGTGCATCTCATTCTAATTTTAGGTATTTGAAGTCGTGATAAATGTAGGAGTGTATTTACTTTTTCCACATGTGAAATTTGCACTTATGTTTATTTAAATTAGACAATGGACTACAAAATGTAAATGTTTCATGATATTTGTTGTATTATATCACCTTTATCCATCAATATTGTTGAAATGAAGATCAGAGAGCTGTATGTTGAAATATGTTGAAATATGTTGAAAAAGTTGAAACTTTACATGGGGTGTACTTACTTTTTCAAGTGACTGTATCCAAAAAAAAAAAAGGATGATGCCATTTAGCAACAACTTCAACGTGTTGCAGGTCTGCAAGAGCTTCACGTGGTTGTTGTTATTGCTCGTTGTTCTTCTGGACGGGGGTCGATTTTTGAAACGTGTACCCATTGGTCAGCCAGCTGCCGGACCCATGCACCTTTGTCACTTGACTCCACCCATCATGGCACTGTGGAAGTGTAACTCAGCGTAACTTATTAATTGGCACTGGTAACTTATTAATTAACCTGGTAACAAAGCAGATATATTTTACATGCAAACTCTGTGAAAGACGAGTTTGTAAATGAGTCAGGAATGCGCCCGAACATGATAATCTTTTGTCCACCTGGTCACAGCCCCTGGCTGAAGCACCCCCCTATCGTTTGGTAAACGGAACTCACAACAGGAGGGGAGCGAGCTGATACCAGGACTTGGTACATGCATGACCTCGGGGCACCAGCGGAGAGGGGATTAAAATCCAGTTTGTCCATATAACGGGAGCAAACGTGGAAGTCGGGAGGACTTGCTGCGAGGAGCTCTGACGAACGGGAGTGTCGGAGGAACATCAGCCGAACGAGAAGGACCATGCGAAAAGAGTTAATCTCAGCCATTGAATAATGCGGTATTATTTGGTAAATGCTCAGGTTTGTTGCGTTAAATTTCCATTGTCTTTGTTGGGGTTGAGTGTCAGTCACGATAAGGAGCCCCCAAAAATCTAATCAATGTCGAATATAAAATATTCATAAGATTTATGCAAGTCCATCAGCACGCAAGGTATGCGGCTCCCTAAAAAAATTGCGTTGTGTAATTTTTGAACAGCGCCATGTTTGGGTTAAGCGGTCCGTGACCATGCGACAAATCAGCTCGTTCTGATATAAACCTGGGGAGGCTGACATGGATGAGATGTGTCAAGATAATCTTTTATTGCGCTTTAAATGTGTGTTTCCCAATTGCGTTGTTCATCTTTTCAGAGTGCACTATTTTATCCAGTACTGTACAATAAAAAACAATAAAATTTTAATCAACAATTTTTGACTTGCTAAAGGGGCCAGATTGGGAACGTTTTTTTGGCCGTTCAACGATTACCATATTAATCCCTCATATACATTTTGTAAAGTGTATCCAAAAGTGATTTTAAAAGAAACGTTCAGGAAAAGCTGTTTGTCACATCTGAGCCACGCTTCAATCTACGTTATTGCACTGCATTGACAGTCCTCCATGAGCCTTGACAAAAATAAGTGACTCCACCAAAACCAAAACACAACCAAATACAACCATTAAAATACAACCAAAAAAAGATTCAGGACATTTTTAAAACAATTAAACTTGAGAAGTGGAAGTGGGCAGGACACATCAGCAGAAGAGCAGATAACAGATGGACAACAGCTGTGACTGCAGTTACACAAATCAAGGGTAGTAGTCGTCAAGGAAGAGAATTGCCCAAACAGTGCAGACATCAGCCAAACAGTGCAGACAAACACTGTGGGACAGTAAATTGGAATGAGAAGACTGGGGACCGGAACATTTGGCGTGCCGAGGTTTTCGTCCACCATTGGGCTGACAACGGCTGCTCTGATAAGCCTTGACGTCGAAATATTAAATCTCCTTAAATTTTTCCTTTCCATCCTCAATTATTGCCACAAGTGAATTCAAAATTCACAATCGATTGATATCTGTAGCATGTCACCTCTGCAAGATTTATTTTACTTCCACCTCATTTAGAAAAAAAACAAGTCATTCTAAAATTTTAACACCAAAGCAAACCGAGCATTCATGATTTTTTTTTTCTGAACATTTAGCTGAAAGTTTCTGAACATTTTAGAAGGAAAGGGTTGCAGCCAGAAGGGGATAAACCATAGAAAAAAGATTCGCTTTCTTTCCATCAAATGCTTTTTCCGAAAATGTTAATATATAGTAAATCTCATCGTAACACGAATCCCTTGGTAGTGACTGTAAAGTTACTGGAGGTTAAAATATATCATCTTCAATATATTAAAGTCGCGGCAGTTTTGTGTCCGTCCATCACACTACGTCATTATGTCTATGATGTCATTACAGCGTACGACATTTTCATTTACTCGTTCACCCGCTCACTACCAGAGCAACAATAGATCATTCCTCCTTGGTGTATATATATTACAGTCGATCTCTGGTCAGGTCTCAATAACATTGTGTGTGTGTTCATTTACCAAGTTTCTTGTGGAGAGATTGCAAAGTGGTTTAAGCATTCGAGCAAGCACTCCATTCAAAACCATGAAGAAACGGCTGGCTTGGCAAGTGCTAGCTCGCAGCTTGGTAAATGAGCATTGCGCACACCCCCATCTTCCTCCCTTTCAGTTTTGTGTTAAACAGCAGGAAAAGTGGGTTTTATTGGTCGTTTTCAAAACAAAACCTGAATTGGTGGGTTTCAAAAGGCCACTACGAAAAACGCCACTTTAGCGGCAAGGTCATGTTTTATACCCCATTGTGGGGTATATAGATTACAGTAGATCTTCGCTCATCATGTTCCCCCTTTCTCCCTCTGACCTGCTGTTCATGTTCCCCCATTCTATCTCTTCCCTGCCATTCGTATTTCCCCCATACTATCTCTTCCCTGCTGTTCGTCTTCCCTTTTTCTCCCTCTTCTCTGCTGTTTGTGTTCCCCCTTTCTCCATCTTCCCTCATGTTCATGTTCCCCCTTTCTCCATCTTCCCTCCTGTTCATGTTCCCCCTTTCTCCATCTTCCCTCCTGTTCATGTTCCCCTTTTCTCCATCTTCCCTCCTGTTGTTGTTCCCCCTTTCTCCATCTTCCCTCCTGTTCATGTTCCCCCTTTCCCCCCTCTTCTCTGCTGTTCATGTTCCCCCTCTGACCTGCTGTTCGTGTTCCCCCTTTCTCCCTCTGACCTGCCGTTCGTGTTCCCCCTTTCTCCCTCTGACCTGCTGTTCATGTTCCCCCTTTCTCCCTCTTCCCTGCTGTTCGTGTTCCCCCTTTCTCCCTCTTCCCTGCTGTTCGTGTTCCCCCTTTCTCCCTCTGACCTGCCGTTCGTGTTCCCCCTTTCTCCCTCTTCTCTGCTGTTCGTGTTCCCCCTCTGACCTGCTGTTCGTGTTCCCCCTTTCTCCCTCTGACCTGCTGTTCGTGTTCCCCCTTTCTCCCTCTGACCTGCTCTTCGTGTTCCCTCTTTCTCCCTCTGACCTGCTGTTCGTGTTCCTCCTTTCTCCCTCTGACCTGCTGTTCGTGTTCCCCCTTTCTCCCTCTGACCTGCTGTTCGTGTTCCCCCTTTCTCCCTCTGACCTGCTCTTCGTGTTCCCCCTTTCTCCCTCTGACCTGCTGTTCGTGTTCCCCCTTTCTCCCTCTGACCTGCTGTTCGTGTTCCTCCTTTCTCCCTCTGACCTGCTGTTCGTGTTCCCCCTTTCTCCCTCTGACCTGCTCTTCGTGTTCCCCCTTTCTCCCTCTGACCTGCTGTTCGTGTTCCCCCTTTCTCCCTCTGACCTGCTGTTCGTGTTCCCCCTTTCTCCCTCTGACCTGCTGTTCGTGTTCCCCCTTTCTCCCTCTGACCTGCTGTTCGTGTTCCCCCTTTCTCCCTCTGACCTGCTGTTCGTGTTCCCCCTTTCTCACTCTGACCTGCTGTTCGTGTTCCCCCCTTTCTCCCTCTGACCTGCTGTTCGTGTTCCCCCTTTCTCCCTCTGACCTGTTGTTCGTGTTCCCCCTTTCTCCCTCTGACCTGCTATTCGTGTTCCCCCTTTCTCCCTCTGACCTGCTGTTCGTGTTCCCCCTTTCTCCCTCTTCCCTGCTGTTCGTGTTCCCCCTTTCTCCCTCTGACCTGCTGTTCGTGTTCCCCCTTTCTCCCTCTGACCTGCTGTTCGTGTTCCCCCTTTCTCCCTCTGACCTGCTGTTCGTGTTCCCCCTTTCTCCCTCTGACCTGCTGTTCGTGTTCCCCCTTTCTCCCTCTGACCTGCTGTTCGTGTTCCCCCTTTCTCCCTCTGACCTGCTCTTCGTGTTCCCCCTTTCTCCCTCTGACCTGCTGTTCGTGTTCCCCCTTTCTTCCTCTGACCTGCTGTTCGTGTTCCCCCTTTCTCCCTCTGACCTGCTGTTCGTGTTCCCCTTTTCTCCCTCTTCCCTGCTGTTCGTGTTCCCCCTTTCTCCCTCTGACCTGCTGTTCGTGTTTCCCTTTTCTCCCTCTTCCCTGCTGTTCGTGTTCCCCCTTTCTCCCTCTGACCTGCTGTTCGTGTTTCCCTTTTCTCCCTCTTCCCTGCTGTTCGTGTTCCCCCTTTCTCCCTCTTCCCTGCTGTTCGTGTTCCCCCTTTCTCCCTCTTCCCTGCTTTTCGTGTTCCCCCTTTCTCCTGATGTTCCCTTTGTTATGTTGTGTTCTGATCTGTTCTGTGCCCGAGGTCTTCCATGAAATGAAATACTCTGTGCAAAAAAAATGAAAAACAATGAAAAGTACAAGTACAAGTACAAGTACAACTACAAGTACAACTACAACTACAGCAATGTTCGTTTGTGGTTCAAACCTTCATGTTGAGGGAACGAATCATCGACGAATTCGGACTTCACCTTCACCTTCACAATAACACCTGTAACAAAAACAATCCATTAAAACTAAACTTTCAGGAACCAGGAGAAGGTGCCGGTGCGGAGAGAACGACACGTACCTGGTCCCGGGTCTTCATCCTCGGGTGGTCCGACCCTGGACCCGCGATATGAGGAAGAATCTTCCGAAACGGAGAGATCTCGGTTCATGGCGCATCGAAGGGGACTAGAGAGTGTAAACACTGTAAAATGTAGTAAAGTACAGGGATTTAAGGTGGTGTGTAGTCGTGTGTTGCACTCTGACACACGAGTACAAACCACGTGTTCCGACTTCCGGTAAAAACGAACCACGACCACGTGACGCGTTCCCACGACAAACGAGACGATCTCATTCGCGATTTCCACACCACAGATTCTCCACGTTAATCACGTGATCGATACCGGGTACCCACGATGTCTTGTTTCCCCTTGTAAACATTTTTACATTACCTTTTATCATATTAACTAACTCCATATGTTTTATCCGTTTGTGTTCAATCATTGTCATTCCACAGAATAATTTTTCTCCATGTTCTGTGGTCCGTGTGTTCCGGAGCATTTGTGGGTGATACGATTAAAATGAAGTCTCACTCTTTGTCTCAGTCTCACGTCGGAAACGTCATTTCCTGCATTCTTGGAAGTTTTTCAGTTCCTTGTGTTCTTTCCTGGTTCAACAATTCAGCAGATTCGCGATGACGAATGGGTCAAAATGGCGACCTGGTGAGACACGTCCACATGGAATCCTTAGTTAAAACAAGCATTCTGAGTATTGCGCTGCAATACATGTCCCCTACCGGCAGTTTGTCGTCCGGAAAACTGTTGGGGAAATTAAAAAGGGTTATTTACCCACAGGTTCTGAATCGTTCCCAATTGCTAATTACCTCAGGATGGGCTCACCTGTGATTCGCACTCAGGACTTCGATCTATACACCTTGCAGCCAGGTAAGCAGAAGCACAAGAAAAAAAGTTGTTTTTTGGGGGGGTTTTTTGTATACTGAATCGAGGCTCGTGAAAGAGCTAAAAAGTTGATAAAGAACCTTTCAAGTCGATAAGTAACAGTAATTTATTATATTTTCCGGTTCACGATCAATGATCGATGTGTGTATATATGTTGCTCGGCTTGGCTCCGCCCTTCCCGAAAGCGCGCGCTGTGTCACGCTGTTGACGTTCACGAGACGAGGCTGAGGGCACGCGGTGCGGCTTGAGGAGAACTATAGAATAAACAAGTGATATCCTTTAAAAAATATATATTTTCGTTTAATTAACGATATCTGCCAAACCACGTGACCTATCGCAAATTCCAAAAGGACATTTTAGTAGACTGACATGCCGAACAGATCTGTGAAGTTTCCCCTCGATTGGATCAAAAATGAGGGAGGAGCTTGGTTTTAAAGGTTCTTGCTAAAAAACATCATAACTCTGAAACCATGTGACGCATGACGTCTTTTTTGTTCGTCATGGGTATGCGATTCTGCCTGCAAAGTTTGGCCTCGATCTGTTCAGCCGTTGCAGAGAAAAAGGGGTTTTCGTGTTTTCACGAAAACAATACGGCGGCCGAACCACGTGACCTGTGACGTCATAATTACCATTAAAATATTCTCCAGACCGAGTCCCCCCTAAGGGTGCAAATTTGATCTCAATCGGTCCTATTATTACAGAGAAAATCTTTTTTAAAGGAAATTAAAACTTTAAATGGCACTGAGTTAAGGATCATCAGAATTCCCAAAGTTCAAAGTGCCATAACTTTGTCAAAATTGATCGAAACGTCGTGAAGTTCGAACTCGATCTGTAACTTATCATGAGGAAACCATGTGCCAAGTTTGAAATCATTAGCATTCAGCGTTTAGAAAAAAAAGTCCGGAAAACTGTTCTTTGCGTGACGTACTGACGGACTGACGGACTGACAGACGGAGGGACGGCGTGCAAACCTATAGTCCCCTCCGGTGTACACCGGTAGGGGACTAATAAGAATGACTGCACTGTGGTCACAACCTGCGACAAAATCTGGTAACAGGCCGATTGGGAAATAAACATTTTTATTTTTGTATTTTTTTTGTATACATAATCGAGGCTCGTGAAAGAGCTAACATTTATCACACAAACAAATCAAACAGATAAAAAAGCAAAGTATATAAAAAGGGGAGCGGTAGACAAGAGGGGAGAGAAGGGGAAGCACATTTAAAATACTCTTAAAATATGAACAGCGTAAATGGGAAACACACCTTTAATGCGCCGTTGATAGATTTATTCGTCACCAGTCACTGCGTCAGCCTCCACCACGGTTATTCCAGGACGAGCCGATTCGTCACACAGTTATATCAGGACGAGCCGATTCGTCACACAGTTAAGCATTGTTTAACCCAATATGGGCCTTCAAAAATTATGTAACGCTCTATATTTTTCAGTAATGCAAGCTCAATAGTTAATTATTTGAATTCCCGGATCTTCTTGAAGGGACGTCCGGTGGTTATTTTAGGCGCGAAGATGGGACGGAATTGTGTCCTCAAGGTGTTTGAACTATTGGTGTGTGCTCCGCTCGCTTGTAGTATTTGGTTCGCTGTGCGGTTCTGATTTAATATGCTGTGTTGTGATTGGTACGACATACTGCGTAGTGATGTCTGGGGGCGTGGCTTCGGTGGTTGCTGGCGGCTCGCCATGATAGCCGTGTGTTCTGAGAGCTTGGCGTCTTTAATAAACAACTTGATTGAAGGAGAGTCCTGAACTTACTGCAGTTTGTGCTCCACCGAGTTTCATTCTAGTTTTTACTTCATTTGTGCACAACTAACTATTCTTCCACAATTCTTCCACAATTACACCATGTGATACAATAAACCTACTAGGTATTACCATAACTTGAAATCTATCCTGGAATCCACACATTACACAACGGATTATCCAGTTGATTGTTGCGAGCACCCCCACAGGATGATTTTCAAAAGCATCTGCTCGACCAGGAGGTCGGGTACGACATGGACCTGGTTTGAAGTGAGGGTCGCAAGTACAAAGCAATAGTAATCGGAAAGCAGGCCATCCAGAAGATGGAAGGACCTTAATCGTCTGTGAATGCCATGACACATCGACAAAAGTGCAAAAAGTGTGGACTATCACATCCACCACGGAACTGCCCAGCATACAATGATTATTGTAAGTAATGTGGTGAACTGGGATACTGGGCCCGTTGTTGTGAAAATCCCAAACGCTGATGGACACGAGTGGAGCCAGTAAATATGTCTCCAACTCGTCAATATTTTGCACAATGCTACTTCCTCTATTTCAAAACATGTTTACTTTTATACTCCAAATCAATTTGTTTCACCTTTCAATAAAAAAAAAATGCACCAATCCAACTAGTATTTACTCCTCCAATCGTTTGTTAGTTTTCTGAGCCCAAACCCCCATTGTGATGCTAGATAGCACCAGGCGAACAAAAACTTTATACTTTTACATTGGCCAGGGTGAGTATAGGATTTTCAGAACTACATCCAAGAGTGAAGTACATTGCTGGGTCTTTTCCCTCAGTAAACCCTTAAATGCGTGCATGAGTCTTTTTTAATCCGTCCACAAATTACGTATGCAATTTCAGTTTCAACCTTTAATTTTTGGAGGAAATAGTTAATTTATTTAGTTTCCAATCAGTTTAACTGTATAATTTCAACTTATCCAGTATGTCTTTGCTATAACTAGACCTTGCGTTTACAACGAATACAACCTGCAGACAACGTAGAACCGACGTTATTTTGTTCCGGTGGGTCAATGTTGGAAGGTAGCGTTGGCCCAACGTTGGAAAGATATATTTTCCCTGGTGTTGGTTTAACGGGTGGCTGGTTTAAGATTACAAGGTGCCACGTTAGAGCCCCTGTCATGCCGTTGTATTAACACCTGGTGGGTTGACTCAGCCTGTCATCCTTTCAAGGTTGGCAACATGAGTACCAGCTTACTGTGACACACAACTCCTCAAAAAAACAAACTCTACCAAGATACAACCTTGTAAACCCATGAAAGTAAAACAAGGGTTTTGCCGGCGCGGTCGTGTGTTTTTCCAAGCTCTCCACGCTCCCAAAGTTAAGAATTTTTGCCATTTGTATTTTTGTCAAAACTGTATTTTTTATTTTATGGTGTGTGTGCCTACTGTGTGTTTCTAGTTAGATATCGGTGTAAATCGTGCATACCATATATATATCGTCGGATGGTTCCTGCCGCGTTTTTCAGGCCTGGTTTTCCCAGGCCTCGAGGCTTTGCGTCTCCTCTCGAAGGTCGTTTGTGGTCCATTTACTTTCATTCTCTCACTGTTTTTTCCAGTATTGTTTTCACCCCACACTTCCCGAACATCTACCCTTTGTTTAAAGTCTTAATATAAAAATATAAACTAAAAAAAATCTAATTTCCTTCTCTGCCCGTGTTCGTTCGTTCTTCGACCACGTGTTTTGTCCCACCCGTTTTATTTCCCTCCTTCCTTCATAACTCAATTCTCTCCAGTCGACACCTTTTCAATTCCAGTTCTCACCATACTTCTTCAATTTTATCCTTCTTCCTCTGATCTACTTTCATCGAACCTTCAAAAAAACATATTAACGAAGAATTTAAAAAGTAGGCCTCTCCTCCTGTACAAACACATTTGCTTATACACCTCCCTGTTCCTTCGCTCACTGCTCTCCTGGCTGTCAATCTCCTATTCTTCTGTTCCTGCTTCTGAACCTGTGCTGGAATCCTTAAATCCCCCTTCGGAATCCTTCATGCCCTCATTTAAGGAATTTCCCCTTATAGTTTTCACGGTTTAGTTTAAAAATGTTTAAACTTTCCCCTGAACTGTTGTATTCTGTCATATATTATAACACATTTTTCTTCTTATTATTATTCTTCTTCAAAAGGTTGCTTTCGACTTGCTCACCAAACTTCATTTCAAATAAAAATTCCATATCTTACAATTCTTCCTTCCTTCATTCCCGAAACTCACCTGCATTCCACCCCTCCTCCAACGTTTTCAAATGGATCTCTGACTTGAAAATCACAAGAAACTCATTTTGCAATAAATGTTCGTTTTCCATTAATCGTCCAACACTTTCTTCTTCTTTCGTGTATCATCAGATGGCCAGCTCAGTGTCGTGCAGCCATGCCCTCGTCTCTGGTCCTACGTTGAAGAGGCCCGCTTCTGAAGGTGGTCTGTATAGGGGGCAGGTGGTAATTATGTGTTTGGCAGTCTGCCAGGCCCCACATCTTCAGCAATGATTTGAAACGGCCGACCCCCGTATGGAGACGGTTCAGCAAGGTCCATTGCAGGCATGGTAGATCTTCTCCTAGGACGCCACCTCCTGGGTCCCAGATGTAGCGGTGGATGCGGGTGGGCCCGGCCGTTTCCCACACCTGCTTCCAAGATGCTGCCAGCCATGCACTTCTAAACAGGTCCTCAGGGATAGAACTGAGCATCTCTTGTGCCGCCTTATTGTAGGGATGGTGACACTTTCTAAAATCCAAACTCTTCCTTCCCCTTCTCAACTCCTCCCTCACCCATCCCTTTCAAATCTCCCCCCTTGTCCCTTCCCTCCTAAACTCCCCCCTCCACTCCCAAACTCCCCCCTCATCCCTCCCATCCTAAACAACCCCCTCAACACTCCCCTCCTACATTCCCCCCTCACCCCTCCATTTCAAAACTCCCCCTTCCCTCCTCCCCTTCAAATCGTCCCACCCTCCTTTTTTCTCCAATTCTCCCCTCTCACCGCTCCCCCTCAAAACGTCCTCCCCACATCCTCTCCCTTCCAAACTCTAACCTCCATCTCCTCCAACCTTCTTCCTCGCTCTGCGCCCCCCCCCCCCCCCCTTCAAACACCTCACTGTGCCTCATCCAATCACCATCAAACCTTTTGTCCTCCATATCCTTCCCTTTCTCCAAGCTCTTCTGAAATCTCTGAAACACTATCAACAGCTCTCCCTACATCCTCCTCTTCCTCATCCTCATCTTACCCTAGACCTCCCCTGTCCTGTATCCGATGCTCACCCTTCCTCTTCCTTAACGGTATGGACCTCAAACATCCGGGGCCTTCGCTCAAACCTGATTGACCTCTCCATACAGGTTGCTTCTGACAAACCAGACTTGATCTGCTTAACAGAAACTTTCCTCCTTCAAGATGTCTGTGATTCCTTAATATCTCTCCCTGGTTACTCCCTCCTTCGGTATGATAGACCTGAGCCTCGTCCTGGAGGTGGCGTTGCTATCTTTATCAAAAACTTTCTTCCTCACTCTCCCTGCACTGCCCTCTCTCCACCTCACCCCCAGGGGTACCTCTGGCTACGGCTTCCCCTTCGCTCCCACCTTTTGTTCATGTGTGTGTTGTACCGTCCACCAAACAGTGAACACTCCATATACATCTCGCTGTCTGATAACATGGTACAACTTCTATCTACTCCCTCCCAACTCTCTCTCTTCCTCATATGTGGTGATTTCAACTGTCATCATGCCATTTTGTTAAAATGCTGTTAGTGTTCCCCCTTTCTTATACTTCGTGTTCACCCTGCTGGGTGTGGGTTCCTCGCTCACCAGCCATGGCACGGCAGCAAAGGACTTCTGCGACTCACTGGGACTGACACAATCTGTCAATTTCCCGACCCGTATATCAGTCAATGGAGCAACTTCTCTTCCAGACTTGGTTATGACAAACTTCCCTGCAAATGTCTGCTGCTCTTCTTCTGCTCCAATCGGTTCATCTGATCATGTGCTTGTTAAAGTGGACATCTCTCTGGCCATTCTCAGAGGGCATCCTCAGCGTCGCCCATTCTGGTATTTCAGTCAGGCCAACTGGCACGGTCTTCAAGCAGCCATCAATCATCTGGACTGGTCTCCCATCTCGACTGCCTCTGACATCAACTCATCCTGGGAATTCTTCCAAAGTAAACTGCTCTCTCTCATGCACAGATTTATCCCATCTCGTCTTCAGTTGTCATACCCTTCCTCCCATCCATTGTACACGGAATCTTGTGGTGAGGCTGTTGCGCAGAAACGACTTGCCTTCACCTCTTGGAAAGCAAATCCAACGGAAGGCAATCTCAGTTCCTCTCACATAGCTCGGAACAAGTATGTGTCTACCCTCAGGAGAGCCAGGAAACAATATCTCTCCACTCTCAAGAGTGAACTCTCAAACCTGTCTCCCTCTTCGAAATGCTGGTGGCATCTGGTCAAATCTGTTTCTGGTGTTTATTCCCCCTCTATCCCCTCCCTCACCTCAAACGGCTACACAGCTGACTCCGCACATGAAAAAGCTGAATGCCTCAACTCTGTGTTTGCCTCAAAATCTTGTGTTACAAACTCGGCTCTCTCTGTACCCACCATTCCCAGTCGTAACCAGCTGCTCCTGGACTCTGGGTCCTTCTCTCCTGACAAGGTGGAGAAGTTTCTGTCAATCCTCGACTCTGCAACTGGACCAGGCGGCATCAGCCCACGGTTCCTAAAATCCTGCTCTGCTGCTCTTTCACACCCTCTCTCTGTTCTCTTTGTGATGGAATTCAATCACAAACTCTTCAACGTATTGAGCTTTATTGTAATCAATTCTCCACATCATCCACAAAAAGAATAATCACATATTTAGAATGCGTTCATATAATATGCTCCATGTAAAGCAAGCCATAAAAGATGCATAATTTTAACTTACCAGCTCAAATTCAGTCACAAGTAAAAAGCAATCCCCTCACTCTCAAGCCAACCTTCTTATAGGCACGTCTTACGCTAGAGAGGGAATTACAACGGATCTTCGCCTTTATTTCACCACATTCTCCCTCCAATTAAATTTCCAGCAAGCTCGCATTGGTATAATACAAAACTACAGAGTATAAAAAAGCACAAATAATCAAACGTTCACAAGCTGAGGATAAAGCAACCTACCATCCCAAACGAACCGGCTTTCGACTCTAAAATTGTTGTTTGCCTGACCTTGGCAAACATCTCCTGCAATTTCATTTCCTCTTGTTTTTATCTTGTTGTTGCATTCTCATCTTTCCCTGTCTAAAAATGTGTGGGTGAGACATAGTTTTCTTCTGAGCTGAAAGGCAGATGCCTTGTCTAGTTCCGTTCAAATAATCCTTGAGCATACTAAATGAACTATGGCAGGTCGTGTGTAGATCAAGGAAGAGCTGTCATGGACGGAGGGTTGCTGGCCGAGACCCACGCAACTTTCCTTCCATGTGCATGTTATTGTCCTCTCTTTTATAATAAATTCTCCTGTCCGAGTCTGGTCAAATGATCATTCCTGAGGGGTTAAATCTCCGACATACGCATATAGGTACAGTAAAAAGAAATAATCGATAATGGCACCAAAAATAAATACCAGGGTTCACACAACAATGGGGAAAGAGCGCACGCTTGAGCAAGGCACCAGCTGGTTTTGGGTCCGAAATGGCTCGTGCGCGCTGGTGTTTCACAAGGCACGGAATTGGTGTTGCACGGGGCTGGTGCTGCATGGGGATGGTGCGGCACAGGGCTGTAGAGCATGTATGGGATGAAATGGAATGCTTTCATCAATATCCACAGCACCTGCCCCAGAACAGCCATGATTTGGCCACATACAGACGTTGTTGATGAATAACTTTAAAAGGATGGCGTTTCTTTAAAAGACCACGATCACCAGTCTCATCAAACCTTCCCAATGGGTCCCATGCCCAAAGTCTTCTTGCCATACACGAAAAAGCACGAGGCGGTACCATGCCGATGATTATGTAACTGATCTTAACTAGTTGCCCTAGCAGATCCACTTGTTACGGAACTACTTCAAGCGCTTACCAACCAAGATTGAACCTCATTTATCCGATGCCGCAATCAGAACTGCCCGAATAAATCAGCAGACAGTTTCTTAAGAAAAGGGCTTTTAGTACACACAAATTAGGCAAATTTTACAATGGGAGAAATAATGGCAGGTATATTCACAAATATGTACGGGACATATAAATCCCAATTTCCCCAATATGACAGACCCACCCTCAGAACCTTAACAGTGACTTCGCAACTCTCCATTGGCTGGTGCCGCATACATCCAGGAAAAGAGAAAGAGGTCGAAGAGGTCAAGGGAGTGGAAGAGAAAGGGGAAGCTGGTGTGTCCTGGTCCCTCACACCTTGTGCCAGCTCAGATGAGCGTGTGCCACCAATAATTATGATGATTGTCTGGTGTCCGGAGCCACCACGCTCCACTCATGCTCCCTCCTCACTGTCGCCCACATGCTGCCTTCTCCATGCGCTTAGGTGGTTCATTTGCAGGAAGAAATGGATGCGTTTTTCAGCAGGAAAGTGCAGGAGGCAATCCATTTTGTCGGGGACACTTACCCAACCATCAGTATCAAAAGGCGCAGCGGGAGTTGGTCCATTCAGGTGGCGCAGCTTAACGAGCCGGGTTCGACACAAAGATCCAAGAGGTGCTGGAAGTGTAAGAGGAATAAAGCGTGAGAATGAGAGAAAATGAACAAAGAAATGAACGGAGATGGAAAGCAGACTGTGAACAAGAAAGGAAGGCAGAGTTGTAGAGAGAAAGCAGCAATAAAAGCCGGTTGTACGAGATTATGCACAAGGGGAATTCACAAAAGGTTTGAGATGGGCTGGTGCCTCGTAACGTTCACTCCACTCAATGTCCCGTCATCTGTTCGATAGCTTGGCCTTCACTTGCTTTTTCATAGAATATGTCCCCACCTGCCCGAATCCACCCCCTTCAGTCTGAAGGAGGAGTTCGCCCACCAATAGATCCTCCCCCTCATACCTGATTGGTGTTTCAGTCCCCAAACCTCTGGTGATTGGCCTTTACAGTTCTGGCACACTATCTCCCTTGAGATGATCGATTTGTCTCAGGTGTTCACCAAACCAGGTTGGTGCAGCTGTATGAAGGCACTGTACTTTCTGAAGTCTCTGCAGTCTGCATGTTATCCAATTTTGTTGGTCTCCCTCTGCTGAATTTAGCAGCATTTTACACGTTGTCTGAATACCATTTTACCAGTTTTAATGGTTCTGCCAATTTTCCGTCATTTGGTGTGAAGAGCTTTAAATCATCGATATACAGTAGATGGGTCACTTTTCCTGACCCATTGGACATTATACTGTTCGATGTTAGGTGTATCCCTGTCCTTGATCATCAATGAGTTTGCTCAGTAGGTCCAGAACTGGGCAAAACAAGAGGGGCAGAGACAGTCACCCTGGAAGAACATATGTTGTATCTTCACTTCTGGGATTTCGATCTTTC
The DNA here is from genome assembly GCF_964187855.1 of Myxine glutinosa. Lineage (NCBI taxonomy): Eukaryota > Metazoa > Chordata > Myxini > Myxiniformes > Myxinidae > Myxine > Myxine glutinosa. The sequence goes on along the minus strand of NC_136265.1, from coordinate 64,759,971 downwards.
TGTCTGAATGCTGTAACATCAATGTGGCATTCCAGAGCTCCGTTGCTTTATCAATGAATTGAGTTTGATTAATTCGGGGATTTATCTTGGCAGGGACACTAACATTGGCAGGGCATTTTACCATCCAAAAATGAGGACACCAGCAAAAGCTACTTTGCTTTATCTATCCTTCGATGCATTTTATATCATGATAAATGGGTAAATCCTTATTACAAGCAGAACACAAGAACGGCTTCTCTTGTTTGTTGGAATGTCCATGTGCAGCTTTCAGAAGGTGGAACGGAGTCCTCTCAGGACTCAAAGTAGCCACCTCCAGTTCGATAAAATATCATGTTTCACAATCCAAGTTGTGAAAAGGTCTTCTCAATGTTTTCTTCTGAGGATTATTTCCAGGATTGTCATTGGACCACAGACAGCCTCCAATTGTTGTTAGTTTGTCCGACTATTCCTGGGGACTGTTTTGAAGATCAAAGAGAGGTTCTTTATCAATCCCATTTTGTCAGAACCCTTCAGCTTCCAGGTTCTCTTGGCCTCATTTTTCAGATGCCGATTACTTGGTCATTTTCCTGATTTCCACATTATTTCGACCAAAGTCGCTGGGTACTGCTACTGACCCCTCGATGAGCAATACCATCTTTTCCTTTTTGTGCAAAAGTGCAATGTCCTTGTGCAATGCTTTGTTTTCTCTGTTCACGATTGATGGGATGATTTGATCATCAGTGAGGACTGCATCCTCATGTTCAACAATCGCTTTTGGTTCATGCTTCCTTGATTTTTCTGAGACTGAGATCTTGAATTTTTTACAGATGTCCCAATGGTGTACATTGCACACAAATACAGTTATTCAGACAGTTGTTTTTCATACCCGAAAGAAGGTGACCGCTAGCAGAACCTAGGTGACCGCTAGTTCTACCTTGCAGAACCAACGCTTTTTTGAATAAACGTCAAGATTTGTGGAAAAACTGGATTACTGAATGGATCAGGAAGCAGAAGAACAAGAGGAGCTTTGGGAAGAGAGAGGTGGGAAGAGAGAGGTGGGAGGGAAACATCATCAGCAGTGGTGAAGGACAAACTAAAGGAAGAGTTGAGCAAGTAAGACGAGTATGAAGGAGAGGTAGTGGTGGATGCATTGGGTAGACAAGATGGATACAGAAACAAACTCTCAGGAAATTTGGAAGGAGGTGGGTTTGTAGTGGGTTGTTAACAGGGGTACAAAATCACAGATTGGATGAGGGGAGAAGCAGAGTGGAGTGACTTGAGATGGTGGTGAATTGGTTCATTCGTGCTATCTCCTAAAGACTTGTAGCGTTTAACCTGCAAGTCTTCTCTCCTTTATCTCTTGTGCGTGGATCCATTGATGCCGCTTCACCTTTGATTGATGAAAAAATGCCTTGGTGCAAACAGAACACTTGTGGGGCTTCCCTCCTGTATGTATTTTTGATGATGAGATAAAGTTGATGAAAGAGCAAAACTCTTGTCCAGATGCCATGTTTTCTCCCGCCTCTGGAACAAACTCCCACACTCTATTCAGTCCCTTTCCTCCATTTATGCGTCCGTTTGTTTTTTTGTCATTAATGTAAGCTCTTACACGAGCCTCGATCTTGTATACAAAAAACAAAACAAAAAAAACTCTTGTTGCATTCAGAACATGTGCACGGCTTCTCTCGTTGGTTGATGTCCCCATATGCGAGTTTCAGGAGGAGGGAGGAAGTTCTCCCAGAACTCAAAATCTCCACCTCCTTTTTCGGTAAAAGATCATTATTTGTGAACCAGATTGGGAAACGTTATTCTCATAGTTTTGTTCCAAGGGCTCTTTTTAGAATGCTCACTGAACCTCTGACAGCCTGTACCTGCAGCTTGTTTGTAGAGATATTCCCTGCTTTTTAAGTGATCAGTAAGGGTTTTCTTGATCATCCCTGTTGCTCCGAGTATTACGGGTACAATTTCAGCTTTCTTCAATTTCCAAGTCCTCTTGACCTCATTTTTCAGCTCCTGGAATGAGCATTTTTCTGATTTCTGTAGCATTTAGTCCAAGGTCATTGGGAACTGAAAACTCAATCAACAATGCTGAATTTTCCTTTTTGTGTTTGAGCAATATGTCCAGATGCCATGCTTTGTTTGCAATGTCGACAATTGACGGGATCATCTTGTCACGTGTGAGCACGATATGCTCATTTTCAAGGATAGGATTTGCTTTCTGTTTCCGTGATTGTTCTTGAAAGAACCGGAATGTTGAAATATTTACAGATGTGCCAGTGGATTACTGTGCAGACGCTGTCATGTCATTCTGTGTTCAACTGTTCTGACACGAGTTTTTTACATCGCGAAAGGAGGTGACTGGTACTTTCTGTTTCTCCCACACAAAACCTGCCTTTGGAAGACGTAAGAAGCTTTTTGTAGTTTTCCTTTTTCTTCTTTGCTATCGTTGGGGCTGTATTTCTTTGTTTCGTTTTCCAGTGTAATATCGTGCACTTGAACTTGTTTTTGGAAGTTTGTTGCTGAATGATTAAGGATACCTTTTCCGATTGGTTGTTTTCTTGCTCATGTACAAATCTCATGCAATAGTCTGTTGAGATTTTTTATATACTCTTTGATGCATTTGTAAAGTTGATGAACAAGCAAAATCCTTGCTGCACACAGGACATTTATAAATCTTCTCTCATGTGTGTTTTTACTTTGTGATGATTCAAGGATTCTAACCAAGAAAATTCATTGTTGCACACAGTGCACTTGAAAGGTTTCTCTCCCGTGTGAATCCGTTGATGTATTTTCAAATGTGAAGCAAAAGGAAACGCTTTGTTGCACACAGATCACAAGAAGCACTTCTCTCCTTTATGTATTTTTTCATGTGTTTTTAAATGTGATGAATGAGCAAAATCTTCGCTACACACAGGACATTTATAAGGCTTCTCTCCTGTATGTATTTTTTCATGTCTTTGTAAGTTTGATGAATGAGCGAAATCCTTGCTGCACACAGGACATTTATAAGGCTTCTCTCCTGTGTGTTTTACTTGATGATGTAGCGGTTACCGCTGGATGCACACAATCGCCTTGCACCGGCCAGAACACGGCCAGACGCGCCTCTCCCGGGCATGCCCAGACTCACTGTTCCCGGGCACGCCCGAACCTCCCGGGCACGCCCGGTCTCGTCTTTCCCGGGCATGCCCGCTCTCGCCTTTCCAGGGCTCGCCCAGAGCGTCCGGGCATGCTTGCTATCGCCTTTCCAGTGCTCGCCCAGAGCGCCCGGGCACGCCCAGCCTCGACTTGCCAGGCCGCAGCCAAACACGCCCGGGCAGGTCCAGACTCGCCTTTCCAAGGCTCGCCCTTGACACCCGGGCATGCCCGGTATAGCTTTTGCCGGGCAAACTTCCCGACATAAATGTGTATATATATTGCTGCCCGATAAACGGGCTTTTGTCAGAATACCTGAGCTGTTTTGTTTCAATAAAGCAACTCGGACGAATTCCGTCTTTGGTCGCGTCAATTCTTTCGACTCGCATTGGAGCGCAGCTCCTTCACTGGTGACCTACCGACATGGACACGGCAGTGACTCTTAAACTGCCTACCTTCTGGGAGGCTCACGCGGCTGTTTGGTTCGCCCAGGCGGACTCCCAGTTCGCCCTGCGAGGCATCACCGCGGACGACACCCGCTTCCACCACGTCATGGCATCACTCGGTTCCGCCACCGCGGCCCGCGCCCTGAGCCTCCTCGAGCACCCGCCGGTTGCCGACAAGTATGACGCGCTGAAGATGCTCCTCCTCGACGCTTTCGCCCTCTCACCGGCGGCACGCGCACGGCGCCTGCTCGACCTGCCCGAGCTCGGCGACACGCGCCCGTCCGAGCACATGGACTATATGCTCTCGTTGCTCGGTGAGCACTCTCCGGATTTTCTGTTCCGCGAGTTGTTCCTTCGCCAGCTGCCTCACCCGGTACGCCTCGCCCTGGCTGGCACGTCGATCACCGATCCCCGCTCCCTCACCAGGGAAGCCGATAAGATCTCCTCGGCGGGCCAACACATCGGCGTGGCTACCTGGAGCCTGCCGCCGTCCGAGTCGACGCCCACGATGCCCGAGCACCCTGCGCGGTTGGAGGCCGAACTGCCGGTGAAACTGGCGGCCGCCACGCCACACCGACCGCTTCCGACACGACGGCCTGGGCCTCCACCTGACCATGCGTGGTGTTATTGCCACGCCAGGTTCGGACACAAGGCTCGGACGTGCCGACCCCCGTGCACTTTCGGCAAGTCGGGAAACGGCCGGGCCGGCGTTCATTCCCAGCCATGAGCACCGGCCACTCGGGCAACTTGCTTTTTATTCGGGACAAAGCCTCCGGGCGGCGTTTCCTTTGTGACACCGGCGCCCAACTGAGCGTCATACCCGCCTCCGAGCAGGACAGGCGGGACGCCGTTTGCGGCCCCTCTTTGGTCGCTGCTAGTGGCTCGGCCATACGCACTTTCGGCCCGCACAACGTCACCCTCTGCTTCGGCAGCCAGCGCTTTCAGTGGACCTTTGTGACCGCCTGCGTCCCCATGGCTTTGCTGGGCGCCGACTGCCTCTGCGCGCACGGGCTGCTGGTCGACGTCAAACGTCGTCGCCTTGTCAACGCCGAGACCTTCAGCTCCCTGGCGTGCACGATGAGCAGCTCCGCGCCGACCGAACTGGCATGCGCCCTCCCGACGGCGAACGAGTTCGCTCGCCTGCTCGCGGAATTCCCGGCCCTCACACGGCCGACGTTTTCGGCCGTCGCAGTGCGGCATGGGATCGAGCACCACATACCCACTAAGGGCCCGCCGGTCTACGCCAGGGCCCGCCGCCTCGACCCGGCCAAGCTCGCCGTGGCAAAGGCCGAGTTCGACGCGTTGGAGCACCTCGGCATCGTGCGGTGCTCCAATAGCGCGTGGGCCTCACCACTGCACATCGTGCCAAAGCCGGGGGGCGGATGGCGCCCGTGTGGTGACTACCGCCGCCTCAACGACACTAGCACCCCCGACAGGTACCCGAACCCGCACATCCAGGACTTTTCCGCCCGTTTGGCGGGACGGGTCATATTTTCCAAAATTGACCTGATACGGGGATACCACCAGGTACCTGTCCGGGCGGCCGACGTCCCGAAGACGGCCGTCATCATGCCGTTCGGCCTGTTCGAATTTTTGAGGATGCCGTTTGGCCTCAAGAACGCGGCCCAGGCATTCCAGCGCTTAATGGACGGCGTGCTGCGCGACCTGCCATTTATTTTTGTCTATCTGGACGACATCCTCGTCGCAAGCACGTCCCGCGCCGAGCACCTCCTCCACCTCCGAACACTGTTCGGTCGCCTCAGCGAGCACGGCTTAATTGTCAACCCGGCCAAATGCCACTTCGGCACGACGACCGTTGACCTTTTGGGCCACCGCATCACCAAGACCGGGGCCGTGCCGCTGCCGACCAAGGTCGAGGCCATCACCACGTTCCCACGTCCCCGTTCCATCAAGGCCCTTCAAGAGTTCCTCGGCATGGTGAATTTTTATCACCGATTCGTGCCACGCGCTGCTCAGCTCATGCGGCCCCTTTACCAGGCCCTCCGGGGCAAGCCGGCCAAGCATGACATCGTTTGGTCCGCGGCCATGGACGCGGCCTTCGCGAGCGCAAAACGGGCCCTCGCCGACGCAACGCTGCTGGCTCACCCGGTGCTCAACGCACCCATCGCCCTCACTACGGACGCCTCCAACTATGCGGTGGGCGCCGTCCATGAACAATGGGTGGACGGGGTTTGGCAGCCACTCGCTTTTTTCAGCCGGCAGCTCCGGCCGAACGAGTTAAAATACAGCATGTTCGACCGCGAGCTGCTCGGTCTATTCCTGGCCGTTCGCCATTTCCGACACCTCCTGGAGGGCCGCCCGTTCACGGCTTTCGTTGACCACAAGCCGTTGGTCTACGCAATGGCCAAAGTCACGGAGCCGTGGTCGGCCCGCCAGCACTGCCACCTCTCCGCCATGTCGGAATTCACCACGGACATCCGGCACGTCGCCGGCAAAGACAACGCTGTGGCCGACTGTCTTTCTCGGGCCAGCGCGAAGGCGGTCCACCTCGGCGTGGACTTCGTGCTCATGGCGGCCGACCAGACCACCGACACCTCGGTGCAGGCCCTCCGGGCGGCGGACACGGGCCTCCGCCTGGCCGACATCCCCTTCGCGGGCACCGTCCTGCTCTGCGATGTCTCCCAGGGCCAGCCTCGCCCCATCATGCCCGTTTCCTGGCAGCGCCGCATCTTCGCCTCCATCCACGGCCTTTCTCACCCGGGCCGGAAAGCTTCTCAGAAGCTGGTGTCGGCGCGTTTCGTCTGGCACGGCCTTCGACGGAACGTCGGCGACTGGGCCAACGCCTGCATGGCCTGCCAGCGGGCCAAGGTCCACCGCCACACCCAGGCCCCGCTGGCACCTTTCACCGTGCCTGCACGGCGTTTCGACCACGTCCACGTGGACCTGGTGGGTCCCCTGCCCCCATTGCGGGGGTTCACCCACCTGCTCACCATGGTGGACAGGACCACCAGGTGGCCAGAGGCCGTGCCCCTCACCTCCACCACCACCGCCGACGTGGCGCAGGCGTTCATCGCCACCTGGGTCGCGCGCTTCGGCGCACCGGCGGACATCTCTTCCGACCGCGGCCCACAGTTCACGTCCGAACTTTGGGGCGCGGTCGCCCGCTCGTTGGGGGTCACGCTGCACCGCACCACGGCCTACCACCCCCAAGCCAACGGGTTGTGCGAGCGGTTTCACCGCTCCATGAAGGCCGCACTCATGGCCGGCCTTCAGGACGACGGTTGGACCGACCGGCTGCCGTGGGTCCTTTTGGGCCTCCGCACGGCCCCCAAGGAGGACCTCCGGGCGTCCGCCGCCGAGCTCGTCTACGGCCAGCCGCTCCGCGTCCCGGGCGAGTTCGTGCCCGACGCTACCAGTCCCTGGTCCGCCGCACACCAGCGCTCCAGGAGGCCGCCCGCCGATTTGCCCCCGTGCCAACGTCCCGCCACGGTGGCCCCCAATCCTACGTCCCCCCGGCGCTTCGCACAGCGGAGTACGTCTTTGTGCGTCATGACGCGCACCGGGGGCCACTCCGGCCCGCCGTACGACAGGTCCTTCCGGGTCCTGCGACGGGGCGACAAGTCCTTTCTCGTCGACGTTGGCGGCCGGTCGGACCGGATCTCTGTGGACCGCCTCAAACCGGCGCACATGGACGTCGACCGACCACCACGGTTGGCCCTTCCTCCGCGGCGAGGCCGCCCCCCATCCACAGTTCCCCCCGCTCGACCACCCACCACCACGTCGGACCCCTCCCCACGACCCTCCAGGGGTCGCTTCGGCCGGGTCATCCGGACCCCCCTTAAATTGACCCTGCCGGTGCAGGTCGATTCTGGAGGGGTGTGTGTAGCGGTTACCGCTGGATGCACACAATCGCCTTGCACCAGCCAGAACACGGCCAGACGCGCCTCTCCCGGGCATGCCCGGACTCACTGTTCCCGGGCACGCCCGAACCTCCCGGGCACGCCCGGTCTCGTCTTTCCCGGGCATGCCCGCTCTCGCTTTTCCAGGGCTCGCCCAGGGCGTCCGGGCATGCCCGCTATCACCTTTCCAGGGCTCGCCCAGAGCGTCCGGGCATGCCCGCTATCACCTTTCCAGGGCTCGCCCAGAGCGTCCGGGCATGCCCGCTATCGCCTTTCCAGGGCTCGCCCAGAGCGTCCGGGCATGCCCGCTCTCGCCTTTCCAGTGCTCGTCCAGAGCGCCCGGGCACGCCCAGCCTCGACTTGCCAGGCTGCAGCCAAACACGCCCGGGCAGGTCCAGACTCGCCTTTCCAAGGCTCACCCTTGACACCCGGGCATGCCCGGTATAGCTTTTGCCGGGCAAACTTCCCGACATAAATGTGTATATATATTGCTGCCCGATAAATGGGCTTTTGTCAGAATACCTGAGCTGTTTTGTTTCAATAAAGCAACTCGGACGAATTCCGTCTTTGGTCGCGTCAATTCTTTCGACTCGCGTTGGAGCGCAGCTCCTTCAATGATATTTTAAAGGTTCCAACCAAGAAAATTCCCTGCTGCAGAGCGCGCACTTGCATGGCATCCAACGTCTGGGTATTGCTTCACATCTGTTTGAAGATTTTAATGAGCTAATTGTTTTCTTGCAAGTGGAAGACTCATGTGGCTTCTCATTCCTTTCAATTTTCTTGAATGGCATAATACAATTGTTCTTGGTCAATACAATGCCATATTTGTTAACTTCCTGACAAGTCTGTGTCATGTTCTGATTGAAGGAAACTTCACTCTAAAAAAACTGGGAACTTGACTTAGAATAAGAAACCTCTGCAAAGACAATTCATAAAAGCATCAATAAACACCATTGCTGTGAAACATGCATCATATTAAACTAGAACGGCACTCTTCAGCATCACGACGTTGATCGATATGCCTCCGCCCACATTATTACGTCATGATACAAACTTGAACCAAGTTTGGTTTAAATCCATTCAGCTGTTCTCAAGTATCACATTTGGACCTGACATGACCTCTGAAAAATCTTTGACAGCAAAATCGAATACGTTTATCTTTACATCATTTTACAAACCTGAACCAAGTTTGACTTCGTTCCCTTCAGTTATTCTTAAGTTATCATGGTTATGAAAACCTATTGTAGACTCTGACCTTTGACCTGTTGATGCCAAAATGTAATCAGTTCATCTTGACGTCATAATATATACTTATACCAAGTTTGGTCAAAATCCCATCACGGGTTTATTTTATTTTTTTGAATACTGAATCGAGGCTTGTGAAAGAGTTCACAAGTTAGCACGGTAACATAATTTTTACCTCATGTCTTTTGACCTCTTGACCCAAAAATGTAATCAGTTCATCCTGACATCATTATACATATATGACAGTTCATCCTGACATCATGATATCTCCACCAGGTTTGGCTTGGATAACTTCAGCCATTATTTAGTTATTGCAATAACAAAATATTTTTACTTAACATGACCTCTGACCATGAAACTCTTCACCCCAAAAGCCAATCAGTTCATCTTTACATCATTCAACGTACTTGCACCAAGTTTGCCTTTGATCCCTTCAGCAATTCTTAAGTTATCGCGGCAACGAAAATCTATCACGGACGGACGGACAACCCAAACACATAATGCCTCAGCGACTTCATTGGCAGAGGCATAATAAGCACAATGTACAGTACTCCATTTTCATCGAAAACCTCTCTCACCAGCCATGGCACCTCAGCAAAGGACTTCTGCGACTCATTGGGACTAACACAATCTGTCAATTTCCCGACCCGGATTTCAGTAAACTGCACATTGTCTCTTCAGGACTTGGTTATGCCCTACTTACCTGCAGCCATCAAACTTCTGGACCGGTTTCCCATCTCGACTGCCTCTGACATCAACTCATTCTGGGAATTCTTCCAAAGTAAATTGCTCTCTCTCATGCCCAGATTTATCCCATCTCATCTTCAGTTGTCATACCCTTCTTCCCGTCCACAGTACATTAAATCTTGTGGTGAGGCAGTTGCCCTGAAACAACTTACCTTTGCCATATGGAAGGCTAATTCAACTGAAGGCAATCTCCGTTCCTTTCAAAATGCTTGGAACAGGTGTGTGTCTACCCTCAGGGGAGCCAGGAAACAATATCTCTCTACTCTTCAGCCTGAACTATCAAACCTGTCTCCCTCCTCCAAGTCCCGGTGGCATCTGGTCAAATCTTTTTCTGGTGTTTGATCCTCTTCCATTCCCCCCCTGCCCCCCCTTATGGCAAGCACCTACACAGTTGACACGACACTTGAAAAGCTGAATGCCTCAACTCTATGTTTACCTCCAAATCTTGTGTCCCATGATCTTTCCTGGGAAAACCACATTCCCAAGCTGGCCTCCAAAGCCAGTGGCCGACTGGGCATCCTCGGTCATACGAAGTCCTTCCTTGGCACAACTGAGCTCCCCACCACAAACAAAGCTTTCATCCGCAGCTCAAAATGGAATACGACTCTCCTCTCTGGGCTGGTGCTCCTGCCTCACACCGAGCTCAGCTTCACGGGGTTGAAACCAAAACATTCAGAATCATTGGTATCTCCTGCGATGAAGCTAATTCTGAGGGCCTTTCACCCTCTCATCGCAGGCAGGTTAGGTTGATGGTCTTGTTATGAATTTTGGGGTAGGGGCATATATAGATTTAGGTAGATCTACAGAAGTAGGTGTCCGGCTGTCATGACCAGGAACCTCACCTGTAATAAGTTCTGTCTAGCCCGAATGTCGGAGTAAGCTGCGTATCTGTGTCCCCGCCATGAGGGGGCGGGGCTTGGCAACTAGAATTAGGGAATAAGATTAAGATTCCATTGTGTGTCATTCCCGCTCTAGCAGGGAAAATGGCCTTTAAAATGCATGTTGTTGTTGTTGTTGTGGTGCGTCATTCCCTCTGTGATCATACCTTTGACCCGTATAGCAACGCACAGTAGACATTAGATAGGCCCAATAGTAACACCACACAAACACTACTTAAATCCCCCCTCCGCCACAATAACCATAAAACCCACAGGAAGCCAGTTTGTGGCACAGCCGATGCGGCTACAGCCAGCCACATCACCAGCTTGCATCGTAACACTCATTGCTCAGGCAGGCTGAGGCCATGCTCACCTTGCGAAGGATTGGCAGAAGGAAGACACCACAGGACGAGGGCCGCCGATTGGCGGAGTGGGAGAGGACTGGTGATTGGTCAGGGCAAAAGCAAGAAGCAGCTCACTCAGCTTGGTCAAGCAAGAGCAAAGAGAGCGGCATACTGATTGGCCACCGATGAATGGGATGAGAGAGATGTGACGCGGCCATTGGTGGAGAATTGAGCCTGTGATGTTGGCCGGCAGGGATTGGCAGAGAGAGGGAGGTGACGTATCGAGGGATTGACAAAAAGAAGAAGAGGCTGACATTTTCTCTCTCTCGTCCCTGCTCGTTGAGGTGGACGTTGGTGTCTGGACATCGCTCGTTCTTGCCCTCACGCCTTCCTTCACCTCGACTCTATCCTTTGCGACCCGAACGTTGGGTGTACCGCTGCTTCGTGCCGAATTCGGGAGGACATTCCACCGCTGGTGAAGCGGGTTGCACGCCCGTTCGCTCACTTGGCATGAGGTTTTATCGAGGCCTTGTGAACAGGGGCGCAGCAAGGCCTTTCTTCCCGCCGACCGGAGCTATCCATCCAACCCAGAACCACCATCTCAGAAGATCCCTGACACACGAGCTAGTTGCGCGATAAGTACAATAACCATACGCATTTTATTTTGGAGTTTCTTTCATCCTTTTGTCTGTGTTGTTGAAGTCTGGTGTGGGGACGTCCCAATTTTGGATTATATTTATTTACCGGCGCGTTTCTTTATATCGGGTTCCGTAAAATAAACGTGTTTCTTTTTGTACATTTAATTCGATGTTCGCTTGATTTAATCTCCACAGGGGTGAAGATTGCGTCAGAACCGTGAGGTAAGGCACTTCAGCATCCTCTCCACCCTCCTTATCCTCCCCCTCCCCACATGTATGAACTCTGCCATATTTGAACTGAACGCCTTCGGAGTTAAAGCTTGCTCGGTTAATCCGTTTCCTTTGTCGGTTTTTAAATCGCAAGGAACACGACAGTCTTTATGTCTTCCACTGATTCCTCTCCGGCCGAGCTCACTCTGCTCTGCCTGTGCTCTGTCCCCCAAATATTCCTTCGGGATGCACAAGATCTGCCAGCAACCATCTTCTCGTGAAACTGCCAAAATCTAGACTCCCTGCTCACCTTCACTCTTTCATTCCTCTTTTCTCCCGCCTTTGGAACAAACACCCTCACTCTCTTAAATCCCACTCCTCCCTCCAGGTCTTTTAAACAGCTGTTCACCTTGATTTTTTCTCTACCCCTGTTCATACAACCAAAATTTCAAATTCCCACTTCTTTCCTAAAAGTCCTTGTTGTGTCCATTTGTTTTATATATCTTAACCCCTCCCCCCCCCCCCCTCGTCCTCTCCTTTCCACAGATCTACCGATGTCCCTGTTCTCTACTGTTGTTGTGGTTGTGTGCAGCCCTCTCTTTCTCCATCTTGTCTCCCGCTCCCTATTTTTAAATATGTTTCATGCGTTTCTGTATTTGTGTTTTATGTGTTACCTCCAACACGAACCTTGGCTTTGTATACAAAAAAAACCCAAAAAAAAACACGAGCCCAATGTCTGTGCTCATCTGTCACGAGGCGGCACCGAAAGTAGAGGATCAATGTGTAGGTCCCATGATAAGAATGCGGGGACAAAGCTTTGAAGGTGGTTTCTATATAATTGAAGGGCGTTTCTATATAATTGAAGGGCGCTGAACAAAATGGGTGGGAGTTATCCTCTCAAGAATGCTGGCATTTTTGGGTCCGTGCCAAATCCAACATGGCTGCTGCCAGAATATAAATTGGCCCTGCCATACCATACGTGGCCCTTATGATTTTTCCTCTATTTTATCGTTAATGGATGTCACGGAATACATTTTTATCACAAAATTTAAATTTTTATTTCAATTCACATTTAAAGTACTCGTGAGGTACCCGTGCCTCACACGGGTGGGAGGCCAGAAGCAAACAGACAATGCAGAAACGGCGAATGCGAAAGCATGAAACCAATCAATTCCACATTCCTGCAGCACCTTCAGTCGCACGTCAGACATGGACAGCAAGTTCGTGAAGGGCTTCCATGAAAAACGTACCCGTTCGCAAACAAACCGGTACGTTTGTTCCATACCCAGTCAATGACGAATCTGCATATGGCGCTCTGTGAATTCACGTTTCGAAAGTAGAAACCGTCATGGCATTTCATCATTCACTTGAACTCGATATCTCTTTTTTCATTCCAAACAGCATAATAGTCAGGTTCACTATGTCAATAAATTATATTTCGTTCAAAATCATGGTAGATTAGCAAACCTATACATTTTTGGAAAGGTTATAGCATAAGGAAACTAAAAATCAATGTTTACATTTTGAGAGATACCTGTATGGCGGCCATTTTGGATTTTCAAAATGGCCACTGTAAAATACATATTTTGTTTTATTTCTGCCTCTAATTACCCTAAAAACTTTTAAAAATATACTAAACCTATATTTTCAGGGACAAGGAATCCAATGAAAGTATCAAATTAGTGCTATTAGTCCGTGGGCTGAGTAGGGTTTACATGCACCCCCCCCCCCCCCCACAACTTAACTTCCCGGGTATGTCCATGTACCCCCCACCCTAGGGGTTAGGAAAAACCATGTTAACAGAAAAAAAAACTCATTCCCTCATAGTTTGACCTCTGGTGACCTCATTTGCATATAACACATATCATTGTAAAGTGTCCCAGGACCAACATTTTGAGGGGTCATATGCAACCATAGGATGACTAGGTAAAAAGTTATGGCCATTTGAATTTCGCCTACCCCTAATTTTCGGAAATCACTGACACAGGGGGGGGTAACATCAAAATATGCGTGGGAGGTACCTTGGGAATGAGTTTTTTTTCTGTTAACATGGTTTTTCCTAACCCCTAGGGTGGGGGGTACATGGACATACCCGGGAAGTTAAGTTGTGGGGGGGGGGGGGGAGGGTGCATGTAAACCCTACTCAGCCCATGGACTATATGGGGAATGGTAAGACACGAATCAAAGGTTTTGAATTGCAAAATACTGTCTTTATATTCGGGAAGATACGCTTTTTTTTGAGTTTGAATGTCTACAATATTGATCAACTCAATCAAGCATGGCATCTGCATTGGTAGGTCTGCCGTCGTGGGCCTGGCTTGGTTTCTGACATCATCCCTGAGGACACGAAACACATGATTCGTCCAGCACAGCTTGTGGTATCTCACATCGATTGCATGGGCATCACTTGGTGAGATTGCATTGTTAAACCTTGTCATCGGCACCGGGTCTTGGGTAATTTGTATCGCTTGCCTAAGTGCATTCCCAGAGTTTCCGGTTCGGACAGTGAAGAGACGCTGGCCGTCATCCACTTGACAGAAGAAACATTGATCTTTCGACAAAGGTTCTGTTGCAGATCGTGTGAATGTCGTTGATGTGGTTGGTGTGTTTGCTTCCATTTCTGAGCTTGTTCTCTTATGGCCACGTTTTTGGACAGCATACCTTTGTAGAAGAATTTGTAGCGTGGGACTCAAGACTCCAATGACCGGACACAGGTTTACAAAAGGTCTCGTTTATTAACTGGTTATTCACTTCATTCCATTTACCAAATAATACCGCTTAATTCAATGGACCAAGTTAACTCTTTTCGCATGTGGTTCTTCTCGTTCGGCCGATGTTCCTCCGCCACTCCCGTTGGTCAGAGCTCCTCGTAACAAGTCCTCTCGACTCCACGTTTGCTCTCGTTTATATCGACAAACTGGACTTAATCCCCTGTCCGCTGACCGTTAATCCTTTCTCCGCTAATGCCCCGAGGTCATGCATGTACCAAGTCCTGGCATCAGCTCGCTCCCCTCCTGTTGTGAGTTCCGTTTACCAAACGATAGGGGGGTGCTTCAGCCAGGGGCTGTGACCAGGTGGACAAGAGATTATCATGTTCGGGCACATTCCTGACACTCATTTACAAACTCGTCTTTCACAGAGTTTGCATGTAAAATGTATCTGCTTCGTTACCAGTTTAATTAATAAGTTACCAGTGCCAATTAATAAGTTACACTGAGTTACACTTCCACAATTCCCTCATCTTTTTGTTTTTGTTTATATTAACCATTAATCTAAAACATCAATATAAGTAAACAATCAATCACTACAAATAAACATCATTACAAGTATAAGTAAATAATCAATCACTTTGGTAATCAAATTCCCTTGGGCATACACCGTCATCCTGCAAGAATCACAAAACATTTCGTTGGTCATTGACTCCTTCCATATCGTTCAATCTATTGCATTTGCATCACAAATATATTTTCAAAACAACACTTCACCATCACCAAGATACAACAATTTCACTTCATTTTCAAGTTTTGTAAAGCATCTGCACCATCTGGCAAAAAACGTTTGCCTCCACACAAATGTTGACTTTGTTTGAAAGGAAGGGCTGATCACTTGTGTTTGAATCCTGGTATGAAACATTTTCTCCTAATGTCTTCATAGCTCCTGCACTACTTCGTGTAGGATTTCGCTGTTGTGGTAACATTGCGGAGTCATAGACTGACCCTGCTCTCCTTGTAGCATTCTTGCCACTTTTTGCTGTAAACCATAGTAATTCCTGAACAAGGCCTTCACCCAGTTGTAGTCGACTTGCCTCCTCCCTCATTGTGAGTGGGCAGCAAGTATTGGTGTGACGTTGATTGGCCAGCAAGATGTGGAACAGGGATGCCGGATGCATCCACAATGATGTTGGGACCATGGTGTTCAGGTCATTCATGGTCCTTACCAGGAGCAACCAGCAGAATCGTGCACAGCTGTTGTGACAAGGGCACAGCCGTTTTTTGCAGCTCCATGCTGGTTCCCCGGACGTTGGTGAAGTAATAACATATGTCCCCGCATTTCACAGAGGTTGCAGTTAAAATGTCGTTGTCCTGCAACTTCTGATGTGGTGAATGTTCGAAGCCTTCGAACAAGAGTAAGTGATCGCCTTTCTTTCATATGTTGCAGTGTGATCCAGGCAAATGGTCACATAAATTTCCTTGGTGAAGGTAAGCATTCATCTCCAAGTTACACGGGAGAATGTCTTCATCATTCTTTGAGAAAGAGGGTGTATGCCACGATTAACTTCATTTTTTAGCCACAAATTTTCTTTCTCGAACTTCTTCCCAATTCCGTTAGCAATCCCTCCAAAATGTGATCTCGTCTTATCCTTATGCTCAGTCACATCTGAATCTGCTTTCCGCACACACTGAATCAGATAGGGTACATCTTACCATGAAATCAGCATAATCATGTATATCTTCCGACAGTTTCACATTCAACAATTTGTTGTTTTTCCTTAACACAAAAGTTATATTCATTTATATGCGTCACACAAATAATATTCAATCAGGTATGTATTTTATTACTAAACTAAGAATAGCATTGTATATGATTACAATCACAAACGGGAATACCTAATTCCCAACAACAATTTTTCAAAACCAACAAATTAAACATAATGTATTATTACCATAATTCCTCTCCACTTTTTCTTTTCCCTCTTTTTCCTAACAGTGTGTCACTCGTGGTGATATGAGTTCACTGATATTGTAATTGACACAACTCATAACATTGTCGTTATGCCATTATCTTAATTCTACTGTTTCATTTGCAACATCACTTGATTTAATCTTTTAATCTCAGTATTTATTCATATCATCATAACAATCTTTCTATTTTAGGTCCATATTTCTTTCTATTCTTATCAACCTCCTACGGTTTATCAATTTGTTCCAAAACACTGCAACCAAAGGTTTTAACCAAAGCTCTACCAAACTATTTCCAATTTGAACTCAAAATGCTAATTAAACAACAATTCAAAGAATTAACTTCAATGGGTCAACAAACTCATTTTATAAACAGATCTAATTTTCCCATCCAATAATTTTCCTTGCCAAATGTCATATTGCAACACTTTAATAAACCTTCGAAAAATGTCTCCCAAATCAATAAATTCCCTTTTTACTTCCCAAATACTCATCTGTAAATTACATATTCAATTACAGTTTTTCCCTATTTGTTCGGCCTAAATGGCCACTGAAGTGGCTGCCAACATGCAGTACCGTTTTTATCTACCAAGCAAGTATTCGTCCACATAAGATCTCTACCAAAATGTTGTTTGTAAAACAAATCTGGGATTTCTGATTACATGGATGCACACTCTCAGGACATTTCAGGCTGCTTGTTAACAATCCACTACGATAAATTAATTCCTTTACCCACAATCAAATAATTAGTACAAATTGAGGATATTATCCCTATCACATTCATTTATAGATTCATTATGTTGGATCTAAATTTTCTCCCACTGCTGCAAGGAAGAACAATAGCTCTAATAAGTCTTTGTAATATCTCACTTAATTTACCCAGCATCGAAGAATTTATTTACTATCCATTCCCATCTGTTAACCAGTGACTTTGTTTGAACTCCAAAACTTAATTTGATGAATCCCATGTGTACAGCTACCACTTATTGAAACCCCTACTTTTGTAGAAAATATCCAAGTCAGTGTTTTTTACACCCCCTTAACTGTTGCTCATCCATTTCTATGCACCCAGTGAGTACTACTGACACCAGTATGCCAATATAGGTGTGCAAGATTAACAAATATGTTGCAGGTACACGTAACAGCGCGTTCTGAGTATAAATAACGTAACAGCGCGTTCTTGTCTGCCCCTTGGTTTTAGATTCACAATGCATTCCGTTTTAAAACTCACAATAGTTCAAATCAGCAAGATTTTCTTTACTATTTTCCCATATCATCTATGCCTAATACACATCCATACGTACAGCACAATTTATATGCTGATAAAATTCAAGTATATATATATATATATATATATATATATATATATATATATATATATACATATATATATATATATATAAATCCGTGAGCAGAGTATTCTGGGAAGTCAGTGTAAGACCTCTCCCAAATTTGGCTAATTTTGTACTCCCTCATTTCTTTTTATGAAGCTCATATCCATAAATAGCTGTTATTCTCATATAAATTCTATCAAAATGGAATCCCCAAATTACTCTCATATTTCTCTCATAAATCTCTCATTTCTCTCAAATCTCTCTCAAAATCTCATTTCTCTCATAAATCTCTCAAATTACTCTCATAAATCCCCAAATCTCATATCAAATTACAAATTCTCATATAAATTCTATCAAAATGGAATCCCCAAATTACTCACAATTTTACTATTAATTAATGGCTGCTCATAACCCAGCACATCAAATCTTTATATTCCATCTCCCTTGACAAAAGAGATAATGTTAATAATCAAATTATATTTCTATTTTATTTTACGGATTCTCTGCATATTCAATCCCATCCACATAAAACTATCCATTTCCAGACAGGCACACTGTCGGTGTCAACAATCTTGTAAGATTGATACACAAAACAATAAAAAACACTAACATTGACACACAAAAATACACACACACATGCATTATGCGTATTTGTTTGCGTTGGAACTATTATTTACAGATCAAGATGGGTGTCAATTTTATTTCAATTTCATAAAATTTGTCCTTCAATTTTTTAGAAATGCTAATACACAAATGGACCAAAAAGTTTATTCTTAGAAAACCCCTATGATGTCACATTGAAATTACCCTTTCAGTTCCCACAATAATTTATCCAAATTTGACTACACACCCATTTACATGTCAGTCGACCACTGACTTATCAATCATGCGGAACACTAGTCCGAAATTCTCACCTGATCATCATGTGACCCTTGTCACTTGGTTTCAAAAATTTGCAAAGCAATTGTTCCAACTTTGTAAATTTAAAATTGTGTGCCCAACATAAAAGATCCAATTTCGGCATGTGATCAATTAATTACTAATTTGCTTACAAGCAAAAGAAAAAATGAATAATTCTTGCTCAGAAAACTTTTCAGACCCAAGAATCATCGACAGTTATTCATGTTTGTCCAGTAATCTAATTTGTTGAGGCCAATCGTCATTTGGGATTTGTCGCAATGAAGGCCTAATCATTGTCTGAGGTATCGGTCAGCACTGGTACCCTTGATCTTAGTTTACCCTATGAACTTGTCTTCCTTTTGGTATACGGACATCCTCTTTTCCAATGTCCCATCCGTCCACACTTGAAACACCGGTTTCTGTCGTTGCCTGGTCTGTGCACCTGTGCACTTGTATTGCTGGGCTGCATCTCTACATCCCTGAGTTGCCACTGCAATCTCTCGTTATCTCCCGAAACACGAAAAAATTCTCTGTACCGTCCTTTTTGGGGAGACAACTGGAAATCAGATGGGACAACTGTCCCTTTCATTCCTAATTTTGAGGGCAGTTGTGCATTTGTCTCCTCCACTGTATCCTGTATCCTTTTTATTTTAAGTTCTAGATCCGTTATCCGTTCTTGCTGTTCCCGTTGTCTGGATTCACCATCCCAAAGATGGAATGCAAGCCAGTCTACCGTTAGATTCTGTCTCTTCCTGGCTTTCAATCTTTGTTCCAATCTTTCCAATCGACTTCGCTCAAATGTACCATCTCTTGGAAACTCCTCATCATGTCCCTTTGTCCACAAATACCAATTCTCGACTTGCCTTATAGCTTCGGCACCATAACGGTCGTACATATGATGTGTACAAGTGCCTTTTTGTGGAATTTCTGGTTGTCCTTGTGTATTCTTGCAGGCTCCATTTCCCATTCTGCCTTTTATCAAAGTAGCGTTGGATGTGTTGTAGCTTGTTCCAGGTTCCTCTAAAGCTTCACTCGTACCTCCAGGAAGGATCTCTCCACCTGTTCACACGGTGATTTCCAGAGAATCTCCCTCAGCTGTGGCTTTTGCACAATCCAATCTCACAGATCAGTATTGCAGATGAGCCGGAGGGTCAGTATGAAATGGGTGAATCCTCAGGTGTCCGCTCTGTTGACGGGGAAATCACACAATGGTAACCGCACATATATATCTGTATATAAACTCACCACCTTGCTCAATTTTCCCAGGTTGTCTCCACATTGATTAATATCTCGCAAAGATATCAAAGCTTCTTTCTTGAGACCGCATTTTCATCAATCAAACAATCAATATATTCAATTCAATTTATTCAGTTCAATTTATTCAGTTAAATTTATTCAATTAAATTCAATCAATTAGATTCAATCAATCAACAATTCAATCAATTATTCAATTTCAATTAATTCATCAATATTCATCAATAAATCAAATTAATCATTTTGGATGTCTCCTTGCATAAGCCCTTTCCCCAATGATGTCAGGACAGGTCCATCCATTGACTGAGATCGAATTTCATCGGTCGTCACCTCGGGTTCGTACCTCATGTCAATTGATGAATCACCGTCCTGTCCTAGGGTCATATCTGACATATTTCCCCATTTTGCCTGGTCTCCACAAATTTTCTTTGCAACCACTAAAGGCAACTCATCCTTCATTCGTGAGACAGCCAAAATGGATGGCAGATATTAAAGTTCATTGGGAAAAATATCTCATCATTTTTTCTTTTAATAGTACCCAAAATCTCTTGGCAATATAAATTTCGTAAAACTCCTGAAATAAGACTAAAATTCCTTCAATCATGCTAAATTTTGAAACTCCATCGCTTGTAACACCCAATTTATCCCATAGGGCTTGAAAGTTCTTTCCCAAGTTCATGCAATCATTCTGCATTTGAACCCTATGATATCATTCATAATAATCATCATGATTTTATAGTCATGGTCCTATCATAATCATCTATTTAAAACGAACATTTCCTTTATCACCACAGCTATGTGGTATAATCAACAATAGAATAAAACTGTACATAGCAACAGGCTACCTCATGGCCCCTTAGTATACCTATTGACAATAAGTCATAACAATATCGAATAATCATTGAACAATTCAAAAATCGCTTCCACTGCTCCAGCCACAGCATTCGTCATTTTGTCTGCTCGTCCGCATGACCAAAACGAAATAAAGGGAGCTCAACCATTACACAGCGCTTTTAATGGCGCATGCCATAGGACCTCAACGCAATTTCGACTCGGCCAGAAAACGAGCAAATTTGCAGGATGTTAACTGGAATTAGTCGTGAAAATATATCAAAAATACACAAAAATACACACCCACAAAAATAAACAACAAAACCCAAACAAACCCAAGGTCGACCATCTTACACAGTAAATTACATCATTTCAGCATCGTATTGATTGCTGACATATTCCAGGGTTTATACACACCTTAAAAGAGGTATGCGTGGTGTTGCCCCCTCCCACTTTTAATTCCTCATTAAATTCCTCATTAAATTCCTTATTAAATTACTCATTAAATTACTCATTAAATTACTTATTAAATTACTCATTAAATTACTCATTAAATTACTCATTAAATTACTCATTAAATTACTTATTAAATTACTGATTAAATTACTCATTAAATTACTCATTAAATTACTTATTAAATTACTCATTGAATTACTCATTAAATTACTCATTAAATTACTTATTAAATTACTCATTAAATTACTTATTAAATTGCTCATTAAATTACTTATTAAATTACTCATTAAGTTACTCATTAAATTACTCATTAACTTAACTTACATAGTTTCAGCATTGTATTGATTGCTGAAATATTCCAGGGTTTATACACACCTTAAAAGAGGTATGCGTGGTGTTGCCCCCTCCCACGTTTATTCCAGGGTTTATACACACCTTAAAAGAGGTATGCGTGGTGTTGCCCCCTCCCACTTTTAATTACTCATTACATCGTTTCCATTTAAAAAAACATCGCTTCTACTGCTCCAGCCGCAGCATTTGTCACTTTGTTTGCTCATCCGCATGACCAAAACGAAATAAAGGGAGCTCAACCATTACACAGCGCTTTTAATGGCGCATGCCATAGAAACTCAACGCAATTTCGACTCGGCCAGCAAACGAGCAAATTTTGCAGGATGTTAACTGGAATTAGTCGTGAAAAATATATCCAAAATACACAAAAATACACACCCACACAAATAAACAACATTTATTCCGTTCAACAGAACAAACATTTCCTCTATCATGACATGCATGTCTTCAAAATTATATGACCAAGAGAAAAAAGTAAAACTAATTAACACTGCGGGCAGTGATGATCCGGGGACCATACCGCTCCATCCTGATTGGACGAGTGCGTGCTAGAGTCGTTAACAACGACAGTCCAGATCCGATTGTTCAAAATTTCAACTCAATCGATCGAAAAATGAACGCAGGGATACATTTGAAAGGTGCAGTGGCACTAACTAAGTTGCCACGAATATGGCCACGAAATTGCCAATATGGCCATCACAAAATATTTTCCTTAATCAATTGGCGCATAGCATAACCAATCTGTAAGTATTTCATCCGAAGATGTATCTCTGAGGACTTTTAATTAAATAAGTCATTTATAAATCAATGAGTTAATTTATTAAATGATTAATCAATAAATCAATATTTTCCTTGACAGTCACATCACTTGGTCAGTGTCATGTCCAAATATCAGCTTCCTTACTCAAAAGGTGCCTGAGTTAATGTAATGTAATTACTGTAATAAGATTACTGCAATTACTGTAATGATTACTGTAATTACTGTAATTACCGGAACTGTAATTACTATAATTACCTCAGGTAATTACTGTAATGTAATTACTGTAATTTAATAAGAAATGTAATTAATTAAATAAGTACTTCATTAATCGCTCATAATTAAATAACTCGTGAATTCTTATCCGATTTACTTAACATTTGAGTGTCCCCAAAACGTTGGAGCAAAACGTTGCAACAACGAAAGTGAAACGTTGTAGCGACGTTGTGGAAACGTTAGCAAAACCCAACATTTAAATGTTCACAAAACGTTGGAGCAAAACGTTGCAACAACGAAAGTGAAACGTTGTGGCGACGTTGTGGAAACGTCAGCAAAACCCAACATTTAAATGTTCACAAAACGTTGGAGCAAAACGTTGCAACAACGAAAGTGAAACATTGTGGCGACATTGTGGAAACGTCAGCAAAACCCAACATTTAAATGTTCACAAAACGTTGGAGCAAAACGTTGCAACAACGAAAGTGAAACGTTGTGGAAACGTCAGCAAAACCCAACATTTAAATGTTCACAAAACGTTGGAGCAAAACGTTGCAACAACGAAAGTGAAACGTTGTGGCGACGTTGTGGAAACGTCAGCAAAACCCAACATTTAAATGTTCACAAAACGTTGGAGCAAAACGTTGCAACAACGAAAGTGAAACGTTGTGGCGACGTTGTGGAAACGTCAGCAAAACCAACATTTAAATGTTCACAAAATGTTGGAGCAAAACGTTGCAACAACGAAAGTGAAACGTTGTGACGACGTTGTGGAAACGTCAGCAAAACCCAACATTTAAATGTTCACAAAACGTTGGATCAAAACGTTGCAACAACGAAAGTGAAACGTTGTGGCGACGTTGTGGAAACGTCAGCAAAACCCAACATTTAAATGTTCACAAAACGTTGGAGCAAAACGTTGCAACAACGAAAGTGAAACGTTGTGGCGACATTGTGGAAACGTCAGCAATATACTAGGTTGTGGAAACGTCAGCATTTATATATACTAGGGCGTGCCCGCACGTACGTGCTTGCCCGTACGTGCTTGCAAAAAAACATGCGTGCGAACAACAACAACAAAAAAACTTTGAAACCACGTGGCAGTAACGACCACAGAACCCCCCCTCTATTTACATGAAATGGTTTGGTCCATTCGCAAAGCCAAAGCGAACGACCACAGAACCCCCCCTCTATTTACATGAAATGGTTTGGTCCATTCGCAGAGCCAAAGCGAACGGCTTGCGAGTACGGTGACCATACCTTGGGACCCACTTGTCCGATTAATTTTAAACCTTGAAAAGGCACATCCTCGGGTCCCCAGCAATATACCTTACCAGGACTAACCTTACCTTACCTTACCAGACTAAAATTACCAGGACCATTATCAAACATTTATCAAAATATTAGGACCATCATCACACCAATGAATGACTCAATCCTTTAATGACTACATCCAAACCCACACATTTTGAGTTCCGTAACTTTAATACTTCAAATTTTCCATTCCTTCCCTTCCTGATCTTTCGATGTAGGGATGGGTTCTTTTTAGGATCATGTTGCATCGAGCATTATTTTCCAAAACAGTGTGAACATTAAACCACACCAAAACCTCTGACATCCCACCATTAACACCTATTGTAAGCGTGCCGAATCAGTAAGCATCACCCCTCCTATGAGCCTCGACCAGAGGGTGGTTGTTACTCACAAACACTCGTCGCTAGCTGTTCCATTGTCTGCCGATTCCCACTCTGCTGTTTTTGTCTCATAATCACCAAACAAGAACAGTACACATTTCCTGTAATTATCTCTCACTAGGGCATGCCCGTACTATATATATATCTAAAATTATATCCCCCCCCTCTATTTACATGAAATGGTTTGGGTCATGAAATGTTTTGGTCCATTCGCAACGCCAAAGCGAACGGCGAACGCTTTACATGAAATGGTTTGGTCCATGAAATGTTTTGGTCCATTCG
This sequence comes from Myxine glutinosa, assembly GCF_964187855.1. Taxonomy (NCBI): domain Eukaryota; kingdom Metazoa; phylum Chordata; class Myxini; order Myxiniformes; family Myxinidae; genus Myxine; species Myxine glutinosa. Next base: position 64,735,738 of record NC_136265.1, on the reverse strand, counting down.
CAACGCCAAAGCGAACGGCGAACGGCTTGCGAGTACAGAACTGCTACCATCATCAAGTTGAAAGAGAAGAGAAAAAAAATGAAAAGGAAAAACATTCCAAACCGCGAGGGAAAACAACACGGCACGTCGACACAACAACGTGTCCTGTGATTGGCCGTACGTGGCTGCCAGTAGCTGCCCCCCAAAAAAAGCTTTCACCGTCCGGCGACTGAATTTAAGGGGAAAAATAAAACGCTCTTCGCTTAAAACAACGCCCTTCGCTCTGACTGAATTGGGACAATGTTTTTATGTTTTTAATTGAATTACTATCCGTAATGGCGCACGCTCTCACGGGAGCTCCGGAAGGTCGTATATCGCAGTTACGATGAATCGCAAATTAGTTTTTATTAGTTTTATTAGTTTTAAAACATAGTTTAACGCCAACATAGCGCCAACATAGTTTGCAAACGTGAAATAAATGAATACGCTCTCAAATGTGCCGTCCGAGGCAGAGTGTGTTCGCCACGTTCGGCACACGCGATAGCTCGCTGCTCTCTGATTGGTTGAATCGTTTTTTGGACATAGCTCGGTAAGTAATTGTCCGATTAATATGAAACCTTGAAAAGGCACATCCTCGGGTCCCCAGCAATATACCTGGCAAGTTTAAAGTATATCGGACCCGTGGTTGTCGAGAAACAGCGGTCACAGACAAACAAACACACAGAGATTACTGGAATTATAGATAGATAATCAGGATAAATTTGGAACAGCCCTTAAACTAACACCAAGCAGATCAATTTTTATATTTAGGTTGAGGTTTCACACAAACTGGTTAACCAAATAATACAGAATTATTATTATTATTATTATTATTTTTCAAAAGCACTTGTTCACCAATTTCCCCAAATTTCAGCTTCCTATCTCAAAGGATGGCTAAGATATCGCCCAGACGAACAAACACACAACTAGAACGACGCTCAGTAGAGAGCATATCTCCGCCTTGGTGAACAGTTTATGTTTTGTATCCCACTGATAGGCCGGATCTGGATTCGGACCTGAACCAAAAATGGAATCGGCGTGTTTTTGTCACTTTTTTTTTTTTAATATATGAATAATATTAAAATAATAACATTAATAAGTATATTATGTTAAATATCATGTATATCGCTTTTCACCCGATCTCTTTATGGTGAAGAATCACTTTAAACAATTCTCGTAGCCGGATTCGCACCTGGGTCTTCACCAAAATCCAATCATTTTGTCCGTGTCACCCATGCTATTTATCTGGCAAATTTCGTCAAAAAAAAACAACAGCACTGGTTTTGTTTCCTGGAAGCAGGGTGCCGGAATGGACATGAGGGACAATGAGGGACAGTGAGGGAGTGTTGGTATGCAATTTTTATCCAATCGCCATCTTTCACAGTAATTCTGGACCGGCATGAGGTGGGATTGTCTGTCATGAATTTATTTGTTGATCGAACGAGTTTTAATTTGTCTAAATCCGACCAGTCGTTCCAAAGATATAAGCCGTTTTGTCGCAATACCATAAATTGGAATGAGGTAAAAATATATATATATATAAATATAATTCCCTTTCCCGGTTCCCTGTCGCTCGCCGAGCAAGTCGAGTGCTTTGAACAAGTGCAAAAAAAAAAAAAAAAAAATACTTTACCGGCCTTACACGTCTTGGAAGCAAATGGTCGCAAGGTGCACGCATGCTCCGTTTGCTTCCAGGTCATAGTAAGGCCTTTAATGACCAGCGCCGACCTTGTGCATTTTATTTAGACAGTGCAAAAATACGTATTTACAGAAATCATTTAGGAAAACACGAATAAATAGAATCATTTAACACGTTTCATCCTTGTATTACCTATGGACAATCGCAAGTCCCACACAAATCCTCCATGTATATACAACATAACTATTCCCAAGTTCGTAAATCATACTGGACCAAAAACAAGACACACTCACCTTTTAAAGACTTGTTTGTGTCCAGTTGATGTCAGCGGTGCCTCCAAATTGTAGAAGAATTTGTAGCGTGGGACTCAAGACTCCAATGACCGGACACAGGTTTACAAAAGGTCTCGTTTATTAACTGGTTATTCACTTCATTCCATTTACCAAATAATACCGCTTAATTCAATGGACCAAGTTAACTCTTTTCGCATGTGGTTCTTCTCGTTCGGCCGATGTTCCTCCGCCACTCCCGTTGGTCAGAGCTCCTCGTAACAAGTCCTCTCGACTCCACGTTTGCTCTTGTTTATATCGACAAACTGGACTTAATCCCCTGTCCGCTGACCATTAATCCTTTCTCCGCTAATGCCCCGAGGTCATGCATGTACCAAGTCCTGGCATCAGCTCGCTCCCCTCCTGTTGTGAGTTCCGTTTACCAAACGATAGGGGGGTGCTTCAGCCAGGGGCTGTGACCAGGTGGACAAGAGATTATCATGTTCGGGCGCATTCCTGACACTCATTTACAAACTCGTCTTTCACAGAGTTTGCATGTAAAATGTATCTGCTTCGTTACCAGTTTAATTAATAAGTTACCAGTGCCAATTAATAAGTTACACTGAGTTACACTTCCACACCTTCCTGTGGACATGGAATGTTCAAAGCGTTCCCTGGCGTGCTGCAAGGATATCTGATTAGTGGCGTCAGAATAGCAGCTTCGATGCCACGTTGTTTTCGCTTCGAGCATCGTTTGTTTTGTGCAGTCCTGGAGACGTCTTTGGATAGCAACATATTCTCCATCCTGTTGGCTGGCTCTGTCGGCCACTATGTCCAGGAACTTCTGGTAGGATTCTGTCCTGGGATTTAGAACAACTGTCCCTTTGTTCGTGTTTTTCTCCTGGCAAATGATGCACAGTTTCCAGTCTACAGACTCCTTGGACGTGCCCAAAGACAACTTGCTTCCATCAGGATCCTCACTCATGATGAGTTATGCACTGAAAATACACAAGAAGAACAACCACCATAAACACCTCCACCAAGATAGTTAATATGTAAAATAAATATATTAACGGAATTTTCTTTGTATCAATGGCTGCTCCCTGGATGCATATTTCCTGAAAAAAGAAAGAACTGTTACAGTCAGAAGTCTGATTATGTCACCAATGGATTCCTTGTACCTGAAAACATAGGCTTAGTATATTTTAAAAAGTTTTTACGGTAATTAGAGGAAAAAATAGAGCAAAATAAGTATTTTTATGGCGGCCATTTTGAAAATCCAAAATGGCGGCCATACAGGTATCACCGCAAATGTAAACATTGATTTTCAGATTTTCCATGTAATAATGTTTCCAAAAATGTATAGGTTTGCTAATCTACCATGATTTTGAACGAAAAAACATAGTGAACCTGACTATAACTCCAATCACTATTGAAATAACATTAATATAAAAAATAAACTTTTAACAACATTCGTGACATAAACAAATATTTAAATCCTGATGTGAAGTTCCATACGGTTGGGTGAATACAATAACGAATTCAAAATCGTAATTGTATTCACTCAATTCCAATCATCAATTGATACTTTAACAAAACGATTAACACGATTAACGTTTAACGATTTAACGTTATGATTGAATGACGGGTCTTTGGATATTATCAAACCCGTGCATTGCCCTCATCTGTCCACTTCCGCATTTGCGGCAGGTTCATAATTGTCATCAAAATCTAAACAGTATTTGTAGAATTTCAATAAAAGCCACAGCACTGTTCATATCGCTAAATATTATTCCATCGTGTTTGGAAAATTTGGAAAAATAATATGGCCTATTTTACTCCCAGGGGTCCCAGGAATACACACCCAAAATATCGTCGATTGGTTGAGCAGTTTTTGCGGTACCTTCGAATGAACAGACGGACATTTGGTGAATTATAGTAAGATGTGTCCAAATCCAAAGAAGGCTGCCAAAGTTCAAGATGGCCACTAAAATCTGAGGTGGCTGCCATAAAAACTCTGAATAGATTCCAATACAGATGTTCTTGGCCGTGTTGTCGGTCTCGAGACCACATTTTGTCTGTCTTGGTCTTGATCTCGGACATGGTAGCTTCGACTTCAACAGTGGTTCTTGGTGTCAAAATATAGGTTTCTGGGTCAGATAATTCAGTTTGGTATGAAAAATATTCCTTCGGGGAAGGGAAAATACAAAATGGTTACCAAAATAATCTAACATGGCCGCTATTAATCTCGAAGTTAACATTTATTAAGTCATTATGCCTCAACAGACTGGTCGGTTTCTGTTCTAGGTAATCAGGGGTTTGTTTGGATGAGGAATTATTTTTACATGTTTGTCAGTTGAATCTCATCAACAAGATGACAACAAAGAAACGGCTGCAAAATAAATCCAAGAAGCAAGTATCCGACTCTATTTGTGTCACATCACGAAAGCATAAAATGGAGAGGACACCAAATAAAAACTTTCAGTTTGTATTTTATACTCAACATGAAATAATGAAACTTACATTTGGCATACAAGTTGTCTTATTGGGGAAGAGTTGTTGAATCGAGTCTGTTTAGTTATCCCCTTCGTCCTCAGTTTCAGTTTCTTCATCTGAGTCTGTATTTGGAAATCTGCATCTGTGTGTGGTTCCTGTACTTTTTGTTTGTGCAGCAAAATCTGTGAGATTCTTTGGAAGAGCCGGCTCAGTGAAACGAAATGGCACACATGCCCCATCCTTGGTGGTCCATTCATGGTTAAGTGATGGTGGAGCATGAGGGTTGTTGTAATTCGGAAGGACAAAGACTTGGGAGTTAACCCGATATACTTTCGGATTGTACGAGTCTTCATCCGGGGTGATCCTTCGGGTCGACCACCGTTTCATCTTGCCCCATTAGGCCATGAGCAGGTCTGAGCTTTCGTTCAGCTTCATTTCATCAAAAGGGTGCAACTTATCTTCGCTTGAATACATTTCAGAAACACATTTTCTCATCAATATAAAAAGTTCACATCATGAATTTTGTCCAACACGAAGTATTTGCCATTAATAATTAGCACTGTATTCTGATAGCGTATCTGCTCGCGGGGCAGTGAGTTGGTCACGTGGCGTAGTACAATTGACACCCAGCCAATCATCAGTCAGTATTCTCACAACAAGCACTATATTTATCCAGCAATGGCGTCTTCCAGAGAAGGGGTGAACTGCGACGATGTCGACACAAAAGGTGTCAAAAATCGCCACAACTGTGTGTCATGCACATATCATCTGTTAAGAAACAAGATATTCATAGCTTGACACAGATTCGGTTGGATAAGTACCGTGAATATCTAAGATAATTGGTTGGATGACACGTGTGTGTGTATATATATATATATATATATATATATATATATATATATATATATATATATATATATATATATATATATATATATATATATATATATTATAGATACAGTCACGTGAAAAAGTAAGTACACCCCATGAAAAGTTTTGACTTTTTCAACATACAGCGATTTGATCTTCATTTCAACAATATTGATAGATAAAGGTGATATAATATAACAAATATCATGAAACATTTACATTTTGTAGTCCATTGTAAAATTTAAATTAACATAAATGCAAATTTCGCATGTGGAAAAAGTAAGTACACCCTTAGCTCTGATCGGTGGTATTAGCTCTGACCTGATGCCCCCCTTGGCAGAAACAACCTCAAGTAGGCGTTTCTTATAACTGTCTACCAGTCTCTGACATTGACTGGGAGAAATTTTTGCCCACTCCTCCATGCAGAATTCTTTCAGCTGTGCCATGTTTTAGGGGTTTCTTGCATGCACAGCTCGTTTCAAATCCACCCACAACATCTCGATGGGATTTAGATCCGGGCTTTGACTTGGCCATTCCAGAACCCTCCATTTCTTTCTTTTCAGCCATTCCTTGGTGGATTTACTGGTATGTTTAGGGTCATTGTCATGTTGCAAGGTCCACCTTCGGTTGAGGTTCAACTTTCCAATAGATGGCCTCACATTATCCTCAAGCACCCTCTGGTACAACGAAGAATTCATAGTGGATTCTATGATGGTGAGCTGCCCAGGCCCTGATGCAGCAAAGCTGCCCCAAATCATAATATTTCCACCACCATGCTTTACAGTTGGTATCAGGTTCTTGTGGTCAAATGCTGTCTTTGGTTTTCGCCAAACATGTCTTCTGGTACTGTGGACAACTAGCTCTACCTTTGACTCATCTGTCCAGAGCACATTGTTCCAGAAGTGCTGGTCATTGCCGAGGTGTTCATTGGCAAACTTTAGTCTTGCCCTAATGTTCTTTCTGGACAGCAAAGGTTTCCTCCTGGCACACCTCCCAAGTAGATCAAATTTGTGCAGCCTCTTTCTAATGGTAGACTCGTGCACTTTGACATCAACAGTGACAAGAGCTACCTTTAGGTCCCGTGATGACATTCTGGGGTTTTTCGAGACTTCTTTCAGCATCTTGCAGTCTGCTCTCGGGCTGAACTTGCTGGGGCGGCCTGGCCTGAACTAGTTGGCAGTTGTTTGGAATCTTCTCCACATGTGGATGATCTTCCAGACAGTCGAATGATTGATTTCAAATTGTTTGGAGATCTTTTTAAATCCATTCCCAGACTCATAGGCATCTATAACCTTCTTTCTGAAGGATCAAACATGGCCACTATTAATCGCCGCTATTAATCGCTCTTTTGATCTCGGCATGGTGACGCCACAAACTTCAACAACAAAGAGCAAACCAAACTAAATGTCTGAGGTTTAAATAAGACAGGTTCCTCCAAGATCCTCTCTAACGATGTTCTAATCATTTGCACCTGAGCTGGTGCACCTTATTCTAATTTTAGGTATTTGAAGTAGTGATAAATGTCGGGGTGTACTTACTTTTTCCACATGCAAAATTTGCATTTATATTTATTTAAATTATGCAATGGACTACAAAATGTGAATGTTTCATGATATTTGTTACATTATACCACCTTTATCTATCAATATTGTTGAAATGAAGATCAAATAGCTGTATGTTGAAATATGTTGAAAAAGTCAAAACTTTACATGGAGTGTACTTACTTTTTCACGTGACTGTATATTGTTATGTCTGGCGGGTAGTGATATGTAGAGCAGAATAGAGCTGAATAGGTAACATGCTTCGAGATGTCGCGGTAAGGAAAACTACCCTGTAATAAGTTCATGTGTAAGCATTTTGTCGGTTAAGATGTATAATTGTGAATCTACCAGGAGGTTCGAGTGATAAGTAGTGTAGGGATTAAGGAGTAGCGCCCTTGTATGTCTCACCTGGTTAGCCAAAATAAAATAATCTAAAATAAAATTAAAATGGGAATTTGATGTGGAGCAGCCTTGGTTGGAGTTGGTCCCCGGGCTGCGGGATTTGGACCGGGAGAGGTCAATGGTGATGGCCTCGGGCAAAAGTTGCCCCTTTCGAAATTTGGTGATGCCAGCCAGCTGGGGGGCTGTGCTGGCGAGATTTGGACGTGGGGTCCAGCCATGGGTGGCATGGTACGACCTGGGCCCCACGGGGGGTCTGGTGGAGTGTGGCGTCCCTTGTCCGACAGGGCGCCGTCCGGGCATGTGGCTCGGGCCGACAGGGTCACTGGACCCTGGTGGGGATTAAGACCTCCAGGGGGGTCCGAGGTGGTTTCTCAAGCCTGGGATGGCATTTGTTGAGGACCACGAGGGGGAGGTGTTGTGGGTCGCGCTTTGGTGGTGGCACCGCGGATGGCCAACATGGGCCTGATGTAGTGACCACCCGGGCATGCGGCCTGACACCCTCTCCCTGAGACTTTGGGACAGCCAGCATGTGATGACGTGACATGCTGTGTTGCTCTATGGATGCCGGTCAAACCAAATGGACAGGGATGGACATAGCCTGCTGGACAACCATTGGGGCATCTGTGGAACGTGATGGTGTGAGAGTGACCTTCCACAGATGTTCCGTTATGATTTATGGACTCTCGGGTAGGGAAGAGAGCCATGGGGTTGGTGAATTTGGAATGTGTAACGAGCCAAGCATATGGGCCATGCTCGGCTGGCATGTGTATGGCAAAGCATCTTTCTTTGGTTGAGATGAGTGAAATGTGAAAAATGTTTGGCATGGGTAATCTGTGGGTTAGATGTAAATTTAAGGGTGAATTTTATGAAGATAAATGGTGGACACTGTACAGTGACGCCATTATTGATCCAGGTGTGCTAGACCAAAGTGTTGGAGGCTGTAGAAAAAATTGACAGGGTAGCAGGACAGCTTTCAACTGGTTGCGGGGGCGACTGCGCCAATATTTGGGACGCGGAGTCATGGGGATGTAGTTGGGTGGTCTGAGGGTCAACGTGGTGCTATGGGTGTCCGAGGCATGTGGACCATGTCTTCTGGGTGGGTCTCCTGGTGGAGCATGGCTGTTGACTGCACCTTGGTGTGGTCAAGTGTGGGTGAGCACTGGGGGGCTGCAGTTCTGCAGTCGGACCGGGGGATGATGTGGAGGTGCAGGGGACGTGGCTGTCGGGACGCCACGCACTGTGACCGTGCCCCCCAGGGCCGAGGTTGTGCGTGCGGTAGTGTGTTTTTGGCAGCAGGTGCTCACCACATTGGCCAGCTGGGGCTGGTGCAGCTGTGTTCCTCGCAGGGGGGCCGAAGGATGGATGGTGGTTCGCACCCTTATGGACACTCATGGGCCATGTTGGCGTTTTGACTCCTCACCTTGTCCCGATTACCCTTGCACGGTAGAGGTGCAGAGCTGTCGTGGCCACAGGTAGTTGTGTGGTGATGATCACCGTCGTTGGATGTGCATCCACATACCTGCCAGTGTAGTGGGGACAAAAGAGAAACTTGGAAGAATTTGGTAGGCCCAATGCGAAATTTTGGGATTGTAAGGGTGGATTGCACTTTGGACCTGACCAACCGGAAACTACCTGCACTTGAGGGGAGTGTTGGATGTGCACTGTCCTAGGCTTCAGGACTTGCCATGCAAATTGGGGACATGTAATTTGGAGTTGGGAAGCGGGTGAGAGTGATGACATGGCCGGTGAGGGGATGGAATGGGGGCCACACAGTATCTTGTGAGTGGCGTTTGTGTTTGTGTTGTGGTTATGTGTTTTGATGTGGTCGGGAGATTGGAGATAATGGAGAGTGAGTGATGATTATGGAGTTTTGGAAATGTGTAATGGCAAATGTGAATAGGGGATTTCACATGCAGCAGGCCATGGCAACCCTTGTAACATCTTTTACACCATCTTTGGAATTGTGCTGAATTGTGTTGAGAATTGAATGGCAGCGGGGGAGGAAGTGTGTTTGGGGTCTTGTGGGTGGGGAAGGTGTGTGTGTCCGCAGGTACGGATCAAGCTCTGAGGGGCGATGCCTGTGGCCCCCCTCGGCGGCAATTTCCCCTGGTGGCCAGTGGTATCTGGAAATTGGACCTCATCGGTGGAGGGTCTGGTTGGGCGCCGTGGGGTGAGGGAGTCCCCCGGCGACCCGTGGAGCTGCGCGGTAGCGGGAGGCAATGGAGCCCGGTGTGTGTGGAGACCCTCAACGGTGGAAAGGGGCTGTTGGGCTGTCACGGGGCCAAGAGGTAAAGGGGGGGGTGGGGGGGGCAATGAACTTGTAGTCGGTTGACTTGTTTTTGGGACTGCGGCCACCACAGCCTGAAGCGCCCCCACCATCTTTTAGTGCGGTACCTCCGCGCTGCCTCGTAGTAGAAATGGAATGCACACATGTACAGTATATGACATCAATGCCATGGTCCTGCAGGGGGGTGTATTGAAATAAGTGCTTGTTGACGTTTGAAATGCCTTGATGACTTATGGAATGTGTATGAGTGGATAAGGGGTTTGTGCTGCATGAATGTGGGCAAAATCCACCGAGCCATGTCACTCACCTGTAACATCTGGACAGGTCCCGTGGAAATTTAGGGGTGCATTGGGGATGGCCCCGCAGGTAAAGTTGTGTCTTGTGGCATCCACCGGGGGCCGCAGTCTGTCGATCGGGGTTGTAAAAAAAAAATGTTTACGAGTTTTTGGAATCTTGTAAGTTGGTTAAGTTTGTGGTTGAGTTAGTTTTGGTGTGTTGTTTGTTTCCTCCCTCCGCAGGAACAATGAAGACCAATGAATGTACATACTTGCATGATTGTTAAGGGGTTTAGCTTGTTAAGGAAGTGTAGGTAAGTAGTCCGACTCACTTCCCACAGCCCTTCCTGATTTATTTCATAGGTTAATTAAGTGTGTGACAGGAAGAGTTAAGACTGGGATGGTAGCGCCTGCAGTGAACCTTGCAGGAGCTACGGTTCCAAGGGGTGGGGGGGGGGGGGCTGTTATGTCTGGCAGGTAGCGATATGTCGAGCAGAATAGAGCTGAATAGGTAACATGCTTCGAGATGTCGCGGTAAGGAAAACTACCCTGTTATAAGTTCATGTGTTGGCGTTTTGTCGGTTAAGATGTATAATTGTGAATCTACCAGGAGGTTCGAGTGATAAGTAGTGCAGGGATTAAGGAGTAGCGCCCTTGTATGTCTCACCTGGTTAGCCAAACCTTTGTCCCTTTTGGCACTGCACACCACAGAGACATACCGACGGATCCTTAGTGCAACACCAAGTAACGCCCTCCCCTGACATGACTTAGGAAGAAACCAGGCCAGGACACCACCATATGGCCGCCGCCGCTTGCACCTCCGACAGGCCTATCCACCTTGAGTACCACACCCAGGAGGGCTGTGCTCGTTTGGCGCAAATGGATGCGGGAGGTGCGAAGCGGGTCGACAGAGGGCGGGAAGATACGAGGCTCTGATTGGTTGGCAGCGCGCCAAAGCTGACGTCACCAGCCGGGGAGATTAACAAGCGCCGAACGCCATTTTGGCAGTCGAGGAGAGTCATTCAGAGATCCCGAGTGAGTTACGCACGAGTTGAGCAGATGCGCACTAGTGAGATTCCTGGCCCTGGCAGTTTCGTGAGATCCCAGGTTGCGTTGGCTCACAGATTCCAGAGTTGGCCGTCCCGGTGAGATCCGAGTTGGCTTGTCGACCGTGTACGACGGTCGACCTCGTGGTGATCGGTGCTTGGTGCTCGGTGCTTTGGAACTTGGAACGAGGCGTGCCCCGGGACGAAAGGAGCTGCGTGTTGGACGGCAGCCAAAGCCAACGATGAGACCAGATAAGGCTGAGCTCCGTGTTCACCATAACATAACGAACGTCTTTATTTTGGTATTCATATCTCCTCGTCTTGTATTCGATATCTGGTGTGCGGGATCCCGATTTAGAATATTTCATTACCGGCGCGTGCTTTTCCTGTCCTTGGTTTTATTTGAATAAATCCTTCTATTATTTGCTGTACATACTTGAACGGAGTTTTCCGGGTGATTAATTCAATAGATAAGGCTGCGGGGGTCTCGCCGCTCCCCTCCATTCCGCGCGCCTTGGGGTAGCTTTTGGTTTTGGAATCCGCCACCGAGTTTTCGCCTCAGGGGTTAAAGCCTTCGCGATCGGCATCAGTGACCGCCTGATATTAATTTTGGCGGTTGCGCGACAATACATATATATTGTTACGGACCGCGGATAAGATGTTGGTTTGCCGAGCGGATGGCCCCGCAGCCCTAACAGTTACCCCGACTAACCCGATTCCCGAACGTTGGCCGGATCGCGCCACAGGTATTCAATAGGGAAAAGACAAAGGCGACACGGATGTGAAGAAGAAGAAGAAGAAGACAAAAAGGTTGGAAATACTACTAAATTTATTCCTACTATTTACACGCCCAAAGTAACCAAGGAGAAGGAAAGATAATAAAATAATATACAGAAGAATCAGAGACACAGTGCAATTATTAACTTATACAAGCTTACTTATACCCAGGGACAAGACAAAAGACAGACTACGAACACACTTACACGGGGGATGATGATAGGAATGGCAGGAGGTGGATGGCTGGAGGGGGAGGAAGGTCCAGCTGGAACCGCAGCACGGTCGGGTCGGGGATGAGCAGCCGCCGCCCTCTCTCGATCGGCGCATTTAGCAGCCGCCGTTCCTTTGCGGCTCCGCTCAAAACTGCCGTCAAGGCCCCCCAGCTGCTGTGGCTGAAGCTGCCGTGGCTGCTGCTGCTGTGGCTGAAGCTGCTGTGGCTGAACTTGCGGTGGCTGGAGCTGCTCTTTCAGGGATCCCTTACTCAACTCTTCTCAACTCCACTCCACTCAACTCTTCTCGTACTCAACTCCTGCTCAGTCCAACCACACCTTCTCTCTTGCTTGGTCCAACCACTCTTTCTCTCTTGCTTGGTCCAACCACTCTTTCTCTCTTGCTTGGTCCAACCACTCTTTCTCTCTTGCTTGGTCCAACCACTCTTTCTCTCTTGCTTGGTCCAACCACTCTTTCTCTCTTGCTTGGTCCAACCACTCTTTCTCTCTTGCTTGGTCCAACCACTCACTCGGTTCTTGCGCGCGCGCTTTTATAGCGCCTCAGACGATCAAGCCGCCGGCCTTCAGGACACGCCCCTCGGTGAGCTCGCTTCGGCCCTGATTGGTGGGCACAGGCCCTCTGACTCCACCCTTGATGACGATGGGCGGGCACGCCCTTCTTCCCCGAGCTGAGCACATGCTTAATGGCGGCTATTGTAGTTGGCAATAGAAGTTTTGGGAGTGGGAATGGGGCATGAAAGGGAATCTATCTTATTTCACTTGGTGCGATGGAGTGTCATCTTAATGGAAGACAAGGCCTTACCCTAATACACATAATAAGGAAATAAGCTACTGAACAGGGATATTATGGTGTCCTTCATGTATGCTTTATGGAACTATCTACGGGAACGCCCTTTGACCTTTATACAACACTGGAGCAAGGAGGGCGATATTTTAACAATTTACTATACAATTAAAAAAACCACAATAAAAAAACACAATCCTCATATCCACAACACTGCACCCTCCTCCTCTTAGGCACGTCCCGGGGATATGAACTTTAACTTTTAGTGTGACACGTAGGTGTAGTTCCCTCTACTTTTAACATGACCCTGAGTGTGACAGTTTTAAAACACCAATAAATATGTCCCGCTGCTCCATTGCACCCTACCTAACAGACTCACGCCCACAGCTAACCGAATTGCGGAATTGTCTTCAAACTATACATTTACGGTGGGGGCGCATTATTTACAATGGCTCTACTTTTATTTACAACACGTAACCCAGGACCTGTGATTGTTCTTTCTGAGGGGGGGGGGGGGGGGGGGGAGACAGTCTGCTCTGCATCAATGCACCATGAAAGCACCCATAAACACACCAAAACACCCTCAAGCACCAATCGGTGCACAGTCATCTCAGTTCATAAAAATAAAACCAACAAACCCTTGGTGGTGTCTTGCTCTTCGGCTCCCTCTGCCTGCTATTGCTATCTTCCTGGTGTTGTCATCTTCCTTTGCTGGCGGCCTATTTGTATTACAATAAAATGCACCCAATGTGTCCATTTTTATTTTATTTATGGCCCACAGGGGGCCGACTCGTGTGGTTCACCTGTGGGGCATCGGTGCGCTGTGGCCAAGGTCCGCCAGCAAGATTTCAGGCCTTCATGGCCGGTTCCAGCAGAGGGGCCATGCCCCAACCCATTGGGTCCATCAGTGGTGCTCAGCCACAGACATGTGGTCCATAATGTGGTGCATCGATGCAGACAGCTGGTTCTGGGAGTTCCGGTCGCACAATGGCGGACTCACGCACGCTCCCCTCGGCGCCCAGTGGCGCACAGGTCCTCATGTGGGAGACAAAGGGGGGAACGACAGATGAGTGAGGGGTAAGGTCACAAGGGTACACATCAATCAAGGCAATGCAAGGCGAAGTGCGTACGGAGAGCGAAGTGAGAAAAGCTCATCCCTACCGTACATCACCCCCCCCCCCCCCCCCCCCCGTCACCTACTCTACCCTTGCCGTTACCCCATATTTACAAAAAACTACACATTTACAAATTCGTCACTACTGTCACGTCTTCCCCATATTTCTCCTTTACCAAATTCGTTCCACAATCCCTCTAACCAAAATTTGCCATCACCCAATTCATCATCAATCCTCATAAGGAGGGAGAGATGGAACATCAAGCACAATGTCACACCCATGTCATGATGCGTCTCACAATCCAAAACATTTGCATCATAAAAATAACAAAAACCACCTGGCATGGTGTGGAGGTACGTCATCTCAGGTGAGTGGATGCAGATGGTGCGAGGAGATTTTCATCCTAACTACCTTCTAAATGACTAATACTCTTTACACTACCCGGGGTCTTTCCCTGCCAAACCATTGGCAATCTTACTCGATGTGGTTTTAAAAAGCAAATTCCCATTGACCAAACTGTGGTGCTTCTCAATTTGGGGTCTCACTCCCCCGATTCATCTCCCGGTACCCTTGCACAATTTCCGGGCTGGGTCGTGTAGCTCTCCCAGCAGGTCAACCCACCTGCACACCTCCACCACTGCAGTTGCCACCCGAGCTTACCTAGCTCCTCACCCTAACCTATCTAATTGGGGAAGGCCCCTCCTGGCTGTGTCACCCCTTGGTGCCCTCTGGCACTGGGCTACCCGGGTCCGTCCTCCGGATCCTCGGGCCCCATCCACAACAACTCTACCGGCTCCCAGAGCCCACCTGCGGCCTCACCTGGCCGACATCCTAACAGTGGCGGATTGTCAACCAACTACACACACTAACAGGCTACACGCCCAGCCATTTCCACAACACTAATGCACCCATCCAAATACCATTCTTCCACCACGCACCACAGATGCCAATATCCAACCACAATTTACCTGTACCCTCTACCTAACACTTACACTACCCTCCCCGGGTATTCGTGATGGGGTCCATCCTCCTTTCCCCCATCCATACCTTCGCACCATCCACTCCACTCCACAGTTTCCATCATACTCACTCCACGACCATCCATTCCAATACTCCATATATTCCACACTCCATGTATTCCACACAACTATTCTCCATACACCTGTTGTTGCACACCTGTGCAATCACACCTGGTGACACCTGCACCTTCCTCCTCTTCCTGGACCATTTGGTCAGCACAATACTCATCACTATCACTCACTCAAACACTGCTCCATCCACCTGTCCAGTTGCACACCTGTGCAATCACACTACAACTCACAATCATTTACTCATACCCTGCTCAATACACTTGAATACACCTCCAACACTCACACGGCATCATCTGAACTACCTGTTGCCCTGCTAACTTAGTGCTCCCCGTCTTCCCTTTAAACTAAGCACATACCACGTCATTATCATCCACACTAATCTACCCGCGTCCCCACTACCGGTATCATTGTCACTACCTAATCTTAACGTTACCTATTGTCATCTTCTCTAGATCCCTATCATTATATCCTAACCCTCCCGGGCTAGTTTTCACTGCCATAAACCCCATAACTAGTGCTCCTATGCCCCCTCATGTGAGAGATGGCAGAGTTGCCATCCCCCCACATCGGGTATCTTCCACTACCACCTCTCCAGTCCTCTGACGCTACGAGCCCCCGTCGCAAGAGGTACTGGGTCCTGCCTTGGCATCTAGAGCCGAGGCGATCCATGAGGGCGCCTGCTCGCCGGCATAAGGTCTTATCCGGTCGGCATGGACGATCCGAGGGGGGGGGGGGTGCGTGGCCCCATTTTGATCTTAATGACCACGTCACAGATTTGCGACAGGACGACTCCAGGGCCTTGCCAGGGGGAGGTTAGTTTTGGGCACCTTCCCTTCCGCCTCCAGGGATTAAAGAACCAAATCTTCATCCCCGGAGCGTACTGACTCCCCTGGCTCCGGTCGTCGTACCTGCGCTTCATCTTGGCCCCCGCCAGATGGATTTGGCGGCGGGCGAAGGCATGGACCCGCTCCATGCCTTCCTCCAGGTGACGTGCGTAACCCTCCCTCGGCGGTGTATCCGTGGTGTCTGGCACGGGACCGCATAGCAAGTCGGCGGGAACCCGTAACTCCCGCCCATACATAAGCAACGCTGGACTGCATGCGGTGGCCCCGTGCTGGCTAGTTCGGTAGGCCATTAACAGGTACGGGAGATGTTCATCCCAGTCATCCTGACGGATGGTGGTGAACAATGCCAGTTGTTGTACCAATGTTCTGTTGAACCGTTCCACCATCCCGTCAGATTGTGGCCGCAAGGGCGTGGTCCTGGTTTTCCGAATTGACAGGAGTCTGCACACATCTTTTAGTAATTGGCTTTCAAAATTTCGACCCTGATCGGTGTGCAGCTCCTGTGGAATCCCGTGCCGACATACAAATCCTTCCACGAAGGCCTGCGCTACAACCCTGGCTTCTTGGTTGGGGAGGGCGTAGGCCTCCGGCCACTTGGTGAAATAGTCCATTACAACGAGGATATACTTATTACCTTGGCGGGTGCGGGGCAGCAGTCCTAGAATATCCATAGCCACCCGCTCAAGGGGGGCCCCCACCTGGTGTAATTGAAGGGGGGCCCTCATCCTCCGTGCTGGTCCCTTTTTGGCAGAACAGGCGTCGCATCTCCGACACCAGTCCTGTATGTCACGCCCCATATTCACCCAATAGAACCTCTGGCGGACCCGAGATATTGTCTTTGTCCTGCCCAAATGGCCGCCGGAGCGGGTACCATGCACCTGTTGCAATATGACGTTCTTAAATTTGTCAGGGACTATCACCAGCCAGGAAGTTCTATCAGAGGGAACCTCCACCCACTTGCGATATAAGATGTTGCCTTTCAACTCCAGGGTCTGCCACTGAGCCCAATACGCCTTTGTTTGTGCCCAGAGGGGGGTGACCTCTTCCCCCTTTGGTCTTTGCCCCAATTTGACCCATTTGAACACCGGTCCCAGGACAGGATCCTCCTGCTGGGCCGTGCTCCAAGCCAAATCTCCAAATTCCTCATCCGCGGTTCGTGGCAAAATTGGCCCTCGCACCCGGTTTGCCCGGACGACGAGAATCGGGGCAAAATCGCCCAATTGCTCCCTCTCCTCGTGTCTCGCACAAAATTTGCAGTTTTCCCCCAGACAAGGACGCCGAGAGAGTGCGTCCGCATTACCATGGGCCTTCCCGGCCCTATGGGTCACATTGAAATCGTACTGCTGCAACTTTTCCAACCACCTTGCAATTTGGCCCTCCGGTTCCTTGAACCGAAGGAGCCATTGCAGGGAGGAATGGTCAGTTCGAACCGAAAATTTCCGCCCGTACAGGTACGGGTGGAAATGGTTCATGGCAGCCAGCATAGCCAATAACTCTTTGCGAGTGACACAATAATTTCGCTCGGGCCTACGTAAGGCCCGACTATAGTAACCAATCACTCTCTCCACGCCCTCCTGTGTCTGAGACAAAACTGCGCCCAATCCTTCCTGGCTCGCATCCGTGTCCAGGGTAAATGTCCCGTTACTAGTGGGGTAAGCTAGAAGGGGTGCGGATGTTAAACACCCCTTCAATTTTAGGAAGGCCTCGTGGCACTCCCTTGTCCAATTAAATTGCGTCCCCTTCTCCGTAAGCCGGTGGAGGGGATGGGCCAACTCCACAAATTTCGCCACAAAGCGCCGGTAGTAGGAGCAGAGTCCCAAAAATCCCCGCACCTCCTTGATGGTACGTGGTGCGGGCCACTCCTCTACCGCTTTAATTTTGTCTGGGTCCGTTTTTACCCCCTCGCGGCCGATCACGTGACCTAGATAGGCCACCTCTCTTGCAAACAAAGTGCACTTACTCGGGTTAAGCTTTAACCCTGCCTGTCTGAGGCACCCGAACACCTGGTCCAAATTAGCTAACGCCTGGGGGAAGGTCTTGGCATGTACTAGGACGTCATCCAGGTATACCAGGCATGATTGCCATGGCATGCTGCCTAGTACATGTTCCATCAATCTCTCAAAGGTGGCGGGGGCGTTACACAAACCAAACGACATCACAGTGAACTGATACAGCCCCTTACCTGTGGAAAATGCCGTTTTCTCCTTCCCTGCCCGATCCATCTCCACCTGCCAATACCCACTCTTGAGGTCTAAAGTTGAAAACCAATTTGAGCCCGCAACGGCATCGAGGGTGTCATCAATTCTTGGCAGGGGATATGAGTCCTTGAGTGTCACGTTGTTTAGCTGGCGATAGTCCATGCAGAACCGCGTGGTCCCATCCTTCTTTTTGACCAGCACCACAGGTGACATCCAAGGACTTCCCGAGGGCTCGATCACGCCTGCGTCGAGCATTTTTTCAACCTGCTCGTCAGCTTCCGCCCTCTTGCTCCAAGGGAGCCGTCGGGCGGCCTGACGAATAGGCCGAGCCTCACCGGTGTGGATCTGATGTTTCACCAGGCCCGTACGTCCAATATCCTCGGTGGACAAGGAGAAGAGGTCCAAATGGGACCCAACCAGTTTGTGTAAGGCCTCCCTCTGGGTACCTTCCAACTCTACACTACTACGATTTACCATCTCGCAAATGGGATCGGGCCAATTCCTAGTATTTATTGAAGGCTCCCCCTGGGGCCGGCTCGGCTGGACGTTCTCGCCCCTCACTGACGCGACTTCTCTAACTGGGGTGCAGCCAGCTATCTTCGTGCCCCTTACTATAGTGCGTGGTTCTGTACTCATGTTAATTACTCGGACGGCCACCACCGGCCCGTCCGTTTTTACGAGGGTGCGGCCCACGATTAAACCAGGTATGGATCGCGCTGCCACCGGTTCAACCAGGCCGCAGGATTCCTGCCATGTCGGGCGAGCTGACCATCGGGCCGGCACTATGGCCTCGGCCCCCGGAGGGATGGTCACGGCCTCAGGAGCCTCCAGCTCCACCCTCTCGGCCGTGCTCACCCCCTCCAATGGGAGCTCTTCCACCCCCCATTGCAGGATCCCCCGGCTCAAGTCGATTTTACAACCGCTGGCAGTCAACAAATCCAACCCTATTAAGCATGGGTCGCCCACCTCCGCCACCCAAACCTCTGTCTCTCTTTTTACCGACCCCAACTTAAGGGTTACAAAACCACGCCCTATGATCGGGGCCGTTACCCCAGTAGCCAACTGCAAACTATGATTTTCCAGACGCTGGATTTTACCCCAGCCGTCTGCACTCGAATTAAGGATCACGGGGCTGATGATCGTGGCGCTGGCTCCCGTGTCCACAACGGCGTCTACCCCCACGCCGGCAATTTTGCACCGAATTGTTAAGCTATCTGTTCCAATTTGGCCACAATGAATGACCTGTCGCGTCAACGAGGGCTTCTCTCCATCCCCTACTGCCGAACACCGCCCTGCATGCCTGGCACATTCTAGTTTCCCGGGCCCTGGCGGGGGGGGGGGGGGTGTCTGTGGTCAGCTAGGCCGATCGATACTGGGCGGAGTTGAGGGCATCGGCCGACGGGGAATGTCCCGGCGTGGAGCTCGACACTCCCACACACGGTGACCCATCCGAGCACAATTATAGCACCTCACCTGGTAAGGTGCTTGCCTCCGGTATTCCAAATCCCCCCCCCCCCCTGTATGTCCAAATTGGGGTAGGCCTACTCTGTCGGGGACTACCGGGTGCCACCACTGGAGCCGCCTGCCATGGTCCAGCTCCCGCTAGACGCCGATCCACCAGCCTCCGAACCATGCTCTCCAGGTCAGGGCTCCCGTCGGGGGCCGGCCCCCAGGGGGGGGCGACCCCCATCACGGGCCCTACCTGACGCACCGCCACTGCGTGCTCCCCGGGCCAGGGGCCTCGCTGCTTCCCAACGGGCTGCAGCGTCGGCCGCCTGACTCATGGTCTGCGGGCACCACATGGTGAGCTGTTGTCGGAGCTCCAGATCCGGGAGGGCCTGGATAAAGTGATCCAGCGCCAGGCTTTCCTGGGAACTCGCTGCCATGTCCGCGTGTGCAATCCCTACCGCGCGGCGAATATCGTGAGCAAGTTCCCCGATGGTCTCCTGGGGCTTGCGTTTACGCTGCGCAAGTTGAGCTTTAACAAGCTCGCTTTGCTGCTCGATACCGAATCGATTAATTAAAGCCGAACGGAGAGCTGACAGGGTGAGAGCACCCGGTGGTAAAGCTGTCAGCACCTCCGCCGCCGCACCGCGCAGCGCCCCTACCAGGTGTACTCCACCTTCGTCGGGACTCCAACCATTGCCTCGGCACACGTACTCAAACTGCGCCAGGTACGCCCTCAGATCACTCTTGCCGTCATACGGCGCGAGTGGTACCTTGTGGGCGCCCGAAGGCCGGACCCCGCGCGTCACTCCTGGCGGGATCAACGCGGGACCAAACCGTTCGGGCTCCCACAGTGCGCTATTCCCGGGGGGCTCCCGCGCGTCCCCCGTCCCTCCAAACACTAACCCTCTTGGTGTCGATGCCTGGGTCGCCCTTCCGCACCCCGCTACCCACTCCATACCCGCACATCCTTGCTCACCAGCACCCCCCTCACTCCCCATAGCCAGACCTCCTTGCACACCTCCTCTTTCCACACACTCCGGACCAGTCATACACCTCACTATTGGTCCCTCATGAACACCCGGGTCTACACCACCCCCCAAGCCGACTAAATCTCCCCTCACACCATATACATTTCCACGTATATCGTCACTCACCTCGGTACTTCGTCGTCGCACCTCCTCTGCCACCTGCAAACTCTTTATTTGGTTAGTGAGCACATAATCATGATTTGAACACAGACCTTGCACATACTCCATCACTTCCTCCCTTATCTCCTTTTTAGTTTCCCTCCGTCTCTTCTTAATTTCACTCACCCCTTCTTCCACCTCCTCTAATTTTTCCTTTACCTCCTTCATCTCCCGGTGCGCCCCCTCTATCTCTTCCTCTAACGCCACTTTAACCGTTTCTATGTGCGTCCTCACCTCTCGGTCCTTCGTCTGCATTACTTCTGTCACCTCTTCCAACTTCTTCGTCAACCCTTCATGTACCATCTGACATTCCTTCTGTGTCGCTATTAATTCATTTTTAATGTCTTTTTGTGTCGCTTTTAACCCCCCGATTATTGCAGTGTTCTTTTCCACTTGGTCCACGAGTTCCTTTTGTCCCACTGTCAGCTGTTCTACTCCCCTCGTCAGACCCTCTATTCCGCCCTGTAACCTAGCCGTATTATTCCTCACCTCTTTCTCCATACGCTTTACCTCCTCGCGTACCCCCGAGACCTCCTCGCTTACACCTCGTCGTATTTCGTCCTTCATCTCCTCCATCTCTTTTGTAGATGCCACCCTCATCTGTCCCAATTCATCCCTCTGAGCATCCAATTTACCTTCTAACCCGATTTTCACCTCCTCTATCTGGTTTCCCATCCGTTTGATTTCCCGGGCGGATTGCTCCCCTACTTCCCGCAATTTGTCGTCCATTGTGTTTTCTAACCCCCTTAACCCATTTTTCACCCCCTCTATCTGATTCTCCTGGGCAGCCATTCTATTTTCCACCCCCGTTAACCCATGTTTCACCCCTTCTATCCCATTGTCTAACCCCTCAAATTTCTTGTCTAACCCCTCAAATTTCTTGTCTAACCCCTCAAATTTCTTGTCTAACCCCTTTAAATTGTTGTCTAACCCCTCAAATTTCTTGTCTAACCCCTCAAATTTATTGTCCATGTCCCTGCTGGATTTTTCAGCCATTTTTTTCATATACCCCATCATCTGCGCTGCGAAGAGGTCCAATTTCCCCAGCGCTGCGGTCTCGGCTGCCGCAGCGCCGCCATTTTGTGCCTCCTCAACCTCGTGCGCGAGGGCGCCATTTTGGCGCCTGAAACCTCCTCAACCACCTCATTGCTCTCCTCTATTTCTTCCCTCTGATCCTGAGTTACCCCTAACCCCTCTTCTAGTTCCCCCACCGGCATCCGATCGCCTTGACTAGCCATGGCGCGATTTCAAAATTCGGGTTTTTTAAAACAAAACAAATTTCAGCAGCTCGTAATTTTGAGCGCGTTAAGCGCGCTTCGGGTCCGATCCTGCTCCCCACACCAATTGTTACGGACCACGGATAAGATGTTGGTTTGCCGAGCGGATGGCCCCGCGGCCCTAACAGTTACCCCAACTAACCCGATTCCCGAACGTTGGCCGGATCGCGCCACAGGTATTCAATAGGGAAAAGACAAAGGCGACACGGATGTGAAGAAGAAGAAGACAAAAAGGTTGGAAATACTACTAAATTTATTCCTACTATTTACACGCTCAAAGTAACCAAGGAGAAGGAAAGATAATAAAATAATATACAGAAGAATCAGAGACACAGTGCAATTATTAACTTATACAAGCTTACTTATACCCAGGGACAAGACAAAAGACAGATTACGAACACACTTACACGGGGGATGATGATAGGAATGGCAGGAGGTGGATGGCTGGAGGGGGAGGAAGGTCCAGCTGGAACCGCAGCATGGTCGGGTCGGGGATGAGCAGCCGCCGCCCTCTCTCGATCGGCGCGTTTAGCAGCCGCCGTTCCTTCGCGGCTCTGCTCAAAACTGCCGTCAAGGCCCCCAAGCTGCTGTGGCTGAAGCTGCTGTGGCTGCTGCTGCTGTGGCTGAACTTGCGGTGGCTGGAGCTGCTCTTTCAGGGATCCCTTACTCAACTCTTCTCAACTCCACTTAACTCTTCTCGTACTCAACTCCTGCTCAGTCCAACCACACCTTCTCTCTTGCTTGGTCCAACCACTCTTTCTCTCTTGCTTGGTCCAACCACTCTTTCTCTCTTGCTTGGTCCAACCACTCACTCGGTTCTTGCGCGCGCGCTTTTATAGCGCCTCAGGCGATCAAGCCGCCGGCCTTCAGGACATGCCCCTCGGTGAGCTCGCTTCGGCCCTGATTGGTGGGCACAGGCCCTCTGACTCCACCCTTGATGATGATGGGCGGGCACGCCCTTCTTCCCCGAGCTGAGCACATGCTTAATGGTGGCTATTGTAGTTGGCAATATAAATTTTGGGAGTGGGAATGGGGCATGGAAGGGAATCTATCTTATTTCACTTGGTGCAATGGAGTGTCATCTTAATGGAAGACAAGGCCTTACCCTGATACACATAATAAGGAAATAAGCTACTGAACAGGGATATTATGGTGTCCTTCATGTATGTTTTATGGAACTAACTACGAGAACGCCCTTTGACCTTTATACAACACTGGAGCAAGGAGGGCGATATTTTAACAATTTACTATACAATAAAAAAAACACAATCCTCATATCCACAACAATATATATATATATATATATATATATATATATATATATATATATATATATGTGTGTGTGTGTGTGTGTGTGCGTGTGTTTGTGTGCATATGTGTGTGTGTGTGTGTGTGTGCGTGTGTTTGTGTGCATATGTGTGTGTGTGTGTGTGTGTGTGTGTGTTTTGTTTTTTGTATACAAGATCGAGGCTCATGAAAGAGCTAACATTAATCACACAAAAAGTCAAACCGACACAGAAAACACAAAATAAAGGGAGCGGTCGACAAGATTGGGAGAGATGGGGCGCCTCCAATGCCCCAGGCCTGCATTAGTGTTGTGAATGAAGAATGAAGCTTTTCCCAACAAACCTGAATTAAAATTTTCATATTTTTGTCATTGAATTATTTGTAACCAAGTTATAGGAGTGTGGAAGTGTAACTCAGCGTAACTTATTAATTGGCACTGGTAACTCATTAATTAACCTGGTAACAAAGCAGATATATTTTACATGCAAACTCTGTGAAAGACGAGTTTGTAAATGAGTCAGGAATGCGCCCGAACATGATAATCTTTTGTCCACCTGGTCACAGCCCCTGGCTGAAGCACCCCCCTATCGTTTGGTAAACGGAACTCACAACAGGAGGGGAGCGAGCTGATACCAGGACTTGGTACATGCATGACCTCGGGGCACCAGCGGAGAGGGGATTAAAATCCAGTTTGTCCATATAAACGGGAGCAAACGTGGATTCGGGAGAAGCTGCTGCGAGGAGCTCTGACCAACGGGAGTGTCGGAGGAACATCAGCTGAACGAGAAGGACATTGGAAAAGAGTTAACCTGATCCATTATATTATGCGGTATTATTTGGTAAATGGAATGAAGTGAATAACCAGTTAATAAACCAGACCTTTTGTAAACCTGTGTCCGGTCATTGGAGTCCTGTGAGTCTCTCAGCTACAAATTCTTCAACAATCTGGAGGCACCGCTGGAATTTCGAGTGGACGTCGTCAAGGGTCAAGGTGAGCATGACCTCTTGGGGATCTGTCCATTATGAAATATGAATTCTGAAGATGGAGGATTTGGTGTGTGGGACTGGCAATTGTCCATAGGAAATACAAGGATGAAACGTGTTAAACGACTGTAGCAATTTATTCGTTTTTTTTCTCTAAATGATTTCTGTAAATACGTATTTTTGCGCTGGTCATTAAGGGTCTTACTGTGACCTGCGAGCAAACGGAGCAAGCGTGCACCTTGCGACCGTTTGCTTCCAGGACGTGTAAGGCCGGTACACTCGTTTACCCACCCGTACACGTATAAAGTACTTCTTTTTTTTTGCACTTGTTCAAAGCACTCGACTTGCTCGGCGCTCGGCGAGCGACAAGGAACCGGGAAAGCGAATTATATTTATATATATATATATTTCCAATATGGTATTGCGACAAAAAGGCTTATATCTTTGGAAACGACTGGTCGGATTTAGACAAATTAAAACTCGTTCGATCAACAAATAAATTCATGACAGACAATCCCACCTAATGCCGGTCCAGAATTACTATGAATAAAATGTAGTGATTTAATAAAATAGTTGACGGATATATAAATCCCATTCGAATGTAAAGTGAATCGAATGAAAATGAAGGATTTTTCAAATTGTTGTGGACTTTGGCCTATGTTGAATAAAATGTAGTGATTTAATAAAATAGTTGACGGATATATAAATCCCATTCGAATGTAAAGTGAATCGAATGAAAATTAAGGATTTTTCAAATTGTTGTGGACTTTGGCCTATGTTGAATAAAATGTAGTGATTGAATAAAATAGTTGACGGATATATAAATCCCATTCGAATGTAAAGTGAATCGAATGAAAATGAAGGATTTTTCAAATTGTTGTGGACTTTGGCCTATGTTGAATAAAATGTAGTGATTTAATAAAATAGTTGACGGATATATAAATCCCATTCGAATGTAAAGTGAATCGAATGAAAATTAAGGATTTTTCAAATTGTTGTGGACTTTGGCCTATGTTGAATAAAATGTAGTGATTTAATAAAATAGTTGACGGATATATAAATCCCATTCGAATGTAAAGTGAATCGAATGAAAATTAAGGATTTTTCAAATTGTTGTGGACTTTGGCCTATGTTGAATAAAATGTAGTGATTTAATAAAATAGTTGACGGATATATAAATCCCATTCGAATGTAAAGTGAATCGAATGAAAATTAAGGATTTTTCAAATTGTTGTGGACTTTGGCCTATGTTGAATAAAATGTAGTGATTGAATAAAATAGTTGACGGATATATAAATCCCATTCGAATGTAAAGTGAATCGAATGAAAATGAAGGATTTTTCAAATTGTTGTGGACTTTGGCCTATGTTGAATAAAATGTAGTGATTGATTGAACTAGTTGACGGATATATAAATCCCATTCGAATGTCAAGTGAATCGAATGAAAATTAAGGAATTATTTCATTATGAGCGATTAATGAAGTACTCATTTAATTAATTACATTTCTTATTAAATTACAGTAATTACATTACAGTAATTACCTGAGGTAATTACAGTAATTACAGTTCCGGTAATTACAGTAATTACAGTAATCATTACAGTAATTGCAGTAATCTTATTACAGTAATTACATTACATTAACTCAGGCACCTTTTGAGTAAGGAAGCTGATATTTGGACATGACACGGACCAAGTGATGTGACTGTCAAGGAAAATATTGATTTATTGATTAATCATTTAATAAATTAACTCGTTGATTTATAAATGACTTATTTAATTAAAAGTCCTCAGAGATACATCTTCGGATGAAATACTTACAGATTGGTTATGCTATGAGCCAATTGATTAAGGAAAATATTTTGTCATATTGGCCATATTGGCAATTTCGTGGCCATATTCGTGGCAACTCAGTTAGTGCCACTGCACCTTTAAAATGCATCCCTGCGTTCATTTTTCGATCGATTGAGTTGAAATTTTGAACACTCGGATCTGGACTGTCGTTGTTAACGACTCTAGCACGCACTCGTCCAATCAGGATGGAGCGGTATGGTCCCCGGATTATCACTGCCCGCAGTTTTAATTAGTTTTACTTTTTCTCTTGGTCATATAATTTTGAAGACATGCATGTCATGATAGAGGAAATGTTTGTTCTGTTAAACGGAATAAATGTTGTTTATTTGTGTGGGTGTGTATTTTTGTGTATTTTGGATATATTTTCACGACTAATTCCAGTTATCATCCTGCAAAATGTCTGCTCGTTCTTTTTCCTTTGAGTCGTAAATTCCTGTTGAACTCTCATTAAAATGCGGAATTAAGTACGCTGTGTGATGATGGAGATCCTTGATGACGAATCAGGAATAGTGAATGAGCAAACAAATATCATGGATGGTACACCGAATAGGGAAAATGTAGATGAAACCCCTTTTGCTCAGGTGCTGTGTAGCGCTGCACAAAGATCCATATGAGCGGGGCCTGGGTGCTGTGTAATTAGTACACAAAGAGCCAATTACTAGGGTGCTGAATAAACACAAAGATCCATTTTTTGGAGCTGGTTCTCCCGGTGCTGTGATTTATTCAAAGAACCAAAATCTTGTAAGAATTAAGATATGATTTGTCGACATCATAAATACTTTAATATATGTAACGATTTTTGTAACGATCATCCTGCAAAAGGTCTGCTCGTTCTTTTTCCTTTGAGTCGTAAATTCCTGTTGAATTCTCATTAGAATGCGGAATTAAGTACGCTGTGTGATGATGGAGATCCTTGATGACGAATCAGGAATAGTGAATGAGCAAACAAATATCACGGATGCTGCGGCTGGAGCAGGGGAAGCGATTTTTGAATTGTTCAATGATTATTCGATATTGTTATGACTTATTGTCAATAGGTATACTAAGTGGCCATGAGGTAGCCTGTTGCTATGTACAGTTTTATTCTATTGTTGATTATACCACATAGCTGTGGTGATAAAGGAAATGTTCGTTTAAATAGATGATTATGATAGGACCATGACTATAAAATCATGATGATTATTATGAATGATATCATAGGGTTCAAATGCAGAATGCTGCATGAACTTGGGAAAGAACTTTCAAGCCCTATGGGATAAATTGGGTATTACAAGCGATGGAGTTTCAAAATTTAGCATGATTGAAGGAATTTGACAGTCCCATTTCAGGAGTTTTACGAAATTTATATTGCCAAGAGATTTTGGGTACTATTAAAAGGAAAATGATGAGATATTTTTCCCAAAGAACTTTAATATCTGCCATCCATTTTGGCTGTCTCACGAATGAAGGATGAGTTGCCTTTAGTGGTTGCAAAGAAAATTTGTGGAGACCAGGCAAAATGGGGAAATATGTCAGATATGACCCTAGGACAGGACGGTGATTCATCAATTAACATGAGGTACGAACCAGAGGTGACGGTCAATGGATGGACCTGTCCTGACATCATTGGGGAAAGGGCTTATGCAAGGAGTCATCCAAAATGATTAATTTGATTTATTGATGAATAGTGATGAATTAATTGAAATTGAATAATTGATTGAATTATTAATTGATTGAATCTAATTGATTGAATTTAATTGAATAAATTTAACTGAATAAATTGAACTGAATAAATTGAATTGAATATATTGATTGTTTGATTGATGAAAATGCGGTCTCAAGAAAGAAGCTTTGATATCTTTGCGAGATATTAACAATGTGGAGACAACCTGGGAAAATTGAGCAAGGTGGTGAGTTTATATACAGATATATATGTGCGGTTACCATTGTGTGATTTCCCCGTCAACAGAGCGGACACCTGAGGATTCACCCATTTCATACTGACCCTCCGGCTCATCTGCAAATACTGATCTGTGAGATTGGATTGTGCAAAAGCCACGGCTGAGGGAGATTCTCTGAAAATCACCGGGTGAACAGGTGGAGAGACCCTTCCTGGAGGTACGAGTGAAGCTTTAGAGGAACAAACTACAACACATCCAACGCTACTTTGATAAAAGGCAGAATGGGAAATGGAGCCTGCAAGAATACACAAGGACAACCAGAGATTCCACAAAAAGGTACTTGTACACATCATATGTACGACCGTTATGGTGCAGAAGCTATAAGGCAGGTAGAGAATTGGTATTTGTGGACAAAGGGACATGATCAGGAGTTTCCAAGAGATGGTACATTTGAGCGAAGTCGATTGGAAAGATTGGAACAAAGATTGAAAGCCAGGAAGAGACAGAATCTAACGGTAGACTGGCTTGCATTCCATCTTTGGGATGGTGAATCCAGACAACGGGAACAGCAAGAACGGATAACGGATCTAGAACTTAAAATAAAAAGGATACAGGATACAGTGGAGGAGACAAATGCACAACTGCCCTCGAAATTAGGAATGAAAGTGACGGTTGTCCCATCTGATTTCCAGTTGTCTCCCCAAAAAGGACGGTACAGAGAATTTTTTCGTGTTTCAGGAGACAACGAGAGATTGCAGTGGCAACTCAGGGATGTAGAGATGCAGCCCAGCAATACAAATGCACAGGTGGACAGAGCAGGTAACGACAGAAGCCGGTGCTTCAACTGTGGAGAGATGGGACACTGGATAAGGAGATGCCCATATCTGAGCAGAAGACAATTTCAACAGGGAAACCAAGGACAAAGAAACCAAGGACAAAGAAACCAAGGACAAAGAAACCAAGGACAAAGAAACCAAGATCAAGGGTACCAGTGCTGACCGATACCTCAGACAATGATTAGGCCTTCATTGCGACAAATCCCAAATGACGATTGGCCTCAACAAATTAGATTACTGGACAAACATGAATAACTGTCGATGATTCTTGGGTCTGAAAAGTTTTCGGAGCAAGAATTATTCATTTTTTCTTTTGCTTGTAAGCAAAATGATAATTAATTGATCAAATGCCGAAATTGGATCTTTTATGTTGGGCACACAATTTTAAATTTACAAAGTTGGAACAATTGCTTTGCAAATTTTAAACCAAGGGACAAGGGTCACATGATGATCAGGTGGGAATTTCGGACTATTGTTCCACACGATTGATAAGTCAGTGGTCGACTGACATGCAAATGGGTGTGTAGTCAAATTTGGATAAATTATTGTGGGAACTGAAAGGGTAATTTCAATGTGACATCATAGGGGTTTTCTAAGAATAAACTTTTTGGTCCATTTGTGTATTAGCATTTATAAAAAATTGAAGGACAAATTTTATGAAATTGAAATAAAATTGACACCCATCTTGATCTGTAAATAATAGTTCCAACGCAAACAAATACGCATAATGCATGTGTGTGTGTATTTTTTGTGTGTCAATGTTAGTGTTTTTTATTGTTTTGTGTATCAATCTTACAAGATTGTTGACACCGACAGTGTGCCTGTCTGGAAATGGATAGTTTTATGTGGATGGGATTGAATATGCAGAGAATCCGTAAAATAAAATAGAAATAAAATTTGATTATGAACATTATCTCTTTTGTCAAGGGAGATGGAATATAAAGATTTGATGTGCTGGGTTATGAGCAGCCATTAATTAAATAGTAAAATTGTGAGTAATTTGGGGATTCCATTTTGATAGAATTTATATGAGAATAACAGCTATTTATGGATATGAGCTTCATAAAAGGAAATAAGGGAGTACAAAATTATCCAAATTTGGGAGAGGTCTTACACTGACTTCCCAGAATACTCTGCTCATGGATTTATATATATATATATATATAAACTTGAATTTTATCAGCATATAAATTGTGCTGCATGGATGGATGTGTATTAGGCAGAGATGATATGGGAAAATAGTAAAGAAAATCTTGCTGATTGGAACTATTGTGAGTTTTAAAACGGAATGCATTGTGCATCTTAAACCAAGGGGCAGACATGAACGCGCTGTTACGTTATTTATACTCAGAACGCGCTGTTACATGTACCTGCAACATATTTGTTAATCTCGCACACCTATATTGGCATACTGGTGTCAGTAGTACTCACTGGGTGCATAGAAATGGATGAGCAACAGTTAAGGGGGTGTAAAAAACACTTACTTGGATATTTTCTACAAAAGTAGGGGTTTCAATTAGTGGTACCATACACATGGGATTCATCAAATTAAGTTTTGGAGTTCAAACAAATTCACTGGTTCACAGATGGGAATGGATAGTAAATAAATTCTTCGATGCTGGGTAAATGAAGTGAGATATTACAAAGACTTATTAGAGCTATTGTTCTTCCTTGCAGCAGTGGGAGAAAATTTAGATCCAACATAATGAATCTATAAATGAATGTGATAGGGATAATATCCTCAATTTGTACTAATTATTTGATTGTGGGTAAAGGAATTAATTAATCGTAGTGGATTGTTAACAAGCAGCCTGAAATGTCCTGAGAGTGTGCATCCATGTAATCAGAAATCCCAGATTTGTTTTTACAAACAACATTTTGGTAGAGATCTTATGTGGACGAATACTTGCTTGGTAGATAAAAACGGTACTGCATGTTGGCAGCCACTTCAGTGGCCATTTAGGCCGAACAAATAAAAAAAAACTGTAATTGAATATGTAATTTACAGATGAGTATTTGGGAAGTAAAAAGGGAATTTATTGATTTGGGAGACATTTTTCGAAGGTTTATTAAAGTGTTGCAATATGACATTTGGCAAGGAAAATATTGGATGGGAAAATTAGATCAGTTTATAAAATGAGTTTTGTTGACCCATTGAAGTTAATTCTTTGAATTGTTGTTTAATTAGCATGTTGAGTTCAAATTGGAAATAGTTTGGTAGAGCTTTGGTTAAAACCTTTGGTTGCAGTGTTTTGGAACAAATTGATAAACCGTAGGAGGTTGATAAGAATAGAAACAAATATGGACCTAAAATAGAAAGATTGTTATGATGATATGAATAAATACTGAGATTAAAAGATTAAATCAAGTGATGTTGCAAATGAAACAGTAGAATTAAGATAATGGCATAACGACAATGTTATGAGTTGTGTCAATTACAATATCAGTGAACTCATATCACCACGAGTGACACACTGTTAGGAAAAAGAGGGAAAAGAAAAAGTGGAGAGGAATTATGGTAATAATACATTATGTTTAATTTGTTGGTTTGAAAAAATTGTTGTTGGGAATTAGGTATTCCCGTTTGTGATTGTAATCATATACAATGCTATTCTTAGTTTAGTAATAAAATACATACCTGATTGAATATTATTTGTGTGACGCATATAAATGAATATAACTTTTGTGTTAAGGAAAAACAACAAATTGTTGAATGTGAAACTGTCGGAAGATATACATGATTATGC
Organism: Myxine glutinosa; assembly: GCF_964187855.1. Taxonomy (NCBI): domain Eukaryota; kingdom Metazoa; phylum Chordata; class Myxini; order Myxiniformes; family Myxinidae; genus Myxine; species Myxine glutinosa. The sequence continues at coordinate 64,704,356 of NC_136265.1, read as the reverse complement.
TGATTTCATGGTAAGATGTACCCTATCTGATTCAGTGTGTGCGGAAAGCAGATTCAGATGTGACTGAGCATAAGGATAAGACGAGATCACATTTTGGAGGGATTGCTAACGGAATTGGGAAGAAGTTCGAGAAAGAAAATTTGTGGCTAAAAAATGAAGTTAATCGTGGCATACACCCTCTTTCTCAAAGAATGATGAAGACATTCTCCCGTGTATGGAAGGAGTCAATGACCAACGAAATGTTTTGTGATTCTTGCAGGATGACGGTGTATGCCCAAGGGAATTTGATTACCAAAGTGATTGATTATTTACTTATACTTGTAATGATGTTTACTTGTAGTGATTGATTATTTACTTATACTTGTAATGATGTTTACTTGTAGTGATTGATTATTTACTTATACTTGTAATGATGTTTACTTGTAGTGATTGATTATTTACTTATACTTGTAATGATGTTTACTTGTAGTGATTGATTATTTACTTATACTTGTAATGATGTTTACTTGTAGTGATTGATTGTTTACTTATATTGATGTTTAGATTAATGGTTAATATAAACAAAAAACAAAAAGATGAGGGAATTGTGGAAGTGTAACTCAGCGTAACTTATTAATTGGCACTGGTAACTTATTAATTAACCTGGTAACAAAGCAGATATATTTTACATGCAAACTCTGTGAAAGACGAGTTTGTAAATGAGTCAGGAATGCGCCCGAACATGATAATCTTTTGTCCACCTGGTCACAGCCCCTGGCTGAAGCACCCCCCTATCGTTTGGTAAACGGAACTCACAACAGGAGGGGAGCGAGCTGATACCAGGACTTGGTACATGCATGACCTCGGGGCACCAGCGGAGAGGGGATTAAAATCCAGTTTGTCCATATAAACGGGAGCAAACGTGGAATCGGGAGAAGCTGCTGCGAGGAGCTCTGACCAACGGGAGTGTCGGAGGAACATCAGCCGAACGAGAAGGACATTGGAAAAGAGTTAACCTGATCCATTATATTATGCGGTATTATTTGGTAAATGGAATGAAATGAATAACCAGTTAATAAACCAGACCTTTTGTAAACCTGTGTCCGGTCATTGGAGTCCTGTGAGTCTCTCAGCTACAAATTCTTCAACAATCATATAATGAGGCTCATATCAAGAAAATAATGATATAACATAGTCGTACAACAACATTTATGCGGGACCTCAAAGCCCCCAGGCCTGCATTCGTGTCGGATTTTCGGGTTAAAAGTGAAGAATGAAGATTTTCCCATGAGCCTGAATGATTTTTTTTTTTTAATGTCACTGAATTTTGTGTAACAACATCAAAGTCGGCAAAAATGAGGCTCATTCCAAAAAACAATTGTACAACATATTTTTTGCAACCAAAAAAACTGTGGGCCTCCGAGGCCCAATCACTGCATCGAAGGGTTCAATTTCTCGGGAATGCGATGTTGCGCCTCGCATCTCAATCGACTATAAAATTTGGACACCCTGGTACTACGATTACCTCCCGCTTGACTAGAGAAAGACAATCATGAAAAAAAAATATTGATTCTGAAAGCCGAGCGCAATTTGCACCCAGCGGGTGTCAAACTCACAACCTTCGGACACCGTGTCTCCACGAGGTTTGAATCCCACTCTCCTGACACCAGTTTTTGCGTAACTACCCTTGGTGAACACCGCAGGGTAACAGGGATGACCAAACGAGCTTAATGCGTACAGTTCAATGGCGGAGATAATACATTCATTCAGAACAGAACCTTCAGAACATTTATAAGGCTTCTCTCCTGTGTGTATTAAAACCCTGGTGTTGGGCTCGCGGCTAGGGTGCCGGCTTAGGATCCGAGGATCCTGGGTTCGAATCCAGGTCGATCGCTGAATTAACGCCAGGGGGTTGACTCAGCCTGTCATCCTTCCGAGGTCAGCTAATTGAGTACCAGTTCGCTGGAAATTCCCTGTTTGTCGTTAAAGGCGGCAAAAAGGGTTGGCGTCAGGAAGGGCATCCGGCCGTAAAACATTGCTTCAAAAAGGGGACCAAAAAACAACAACCACGGTTCTCGAAAAAGGCCAACCGCCGCTTTGTGGGGGAAAATGGCCTCTAAAGGTGATTTTTTTTCTCCTGTGTGTATTACTTGATGTGTTTGCAAAGTTGATGAACGAGCAAAATTCTTGCTGCACACAGGACATTTATAAGGCTTCTCTCCGGTGTGTTTTACTTGATGTGTTTGTAAAGTTGATGAACGAGTGAAATCCTTGCTGCACACAGGACATTAATAAGGCTCCTCTCCGGTGTGTTTTACTTGATGTCTTTATAAAGTTGATGAACAAGTCAAATCCTTGATTCACACAGGACATTTATAAGGCTTCTCACCTGTGTGAGTTCTTTGATGTGAGTTCTTTGATGTGTGAGTTCTTTGATGTGTTTGTAAATGTGATGAACGAGTGAAATCCTTGCTGCACACAGGACATTTATAAGGCTTCTCTCCTGTGTGTGTTCTTTGATGTGTTTGTAAATGTGATGAATGAGCAAAATCCTTGCCACACACAGGACATTTATAAGGCTTCTCTCCTGTGTGAGTTCTTTGATGTGTTTGTAAATGTGATGAACGAGCAAAATCCTTGATACACACAGGACATTTATAAGGCTTCTCTCCTGTGTGAGTTCTTTGATGTATTTGTAAATCTGATGAACGAGCAAAATCCTTGCTACACACAGGACATTTATAAGGCTTCTCTCCTGTGTGTGTTCTTTGATGTGTTTGTAAATGTGATGAACGAGCAAAATCCTTGCTGCACACAGGACATTTATAAGGCTTCTCTCCTGTGTGTGTTCTTTGATGTGTTTGTAAATGTGATGAACGAGCAAAATCCTTGATACACACAGGACATTTATAAGGCTTCTCTCCTGTGTGTGTTCTTTGATGTATTTGTAAATCTGATGAACGAGCAAAATCCTTGCTGCACACAGGACATTTATAAGGCTTCTCTCCTGTGTGAGTTCTTTCATGTCTTTGTAAATGTGATGAACAAGCAAAATCCTTGCTACACACAGGACATTTATGAGGCTTCTCTCCTGTGTGTGTTCTTTGATGTATTTGTAAATCTGATGAACAAGCAAAATCCTTGCTGCACACAGGACATTTATAAGGCTTCTCTCCTGTGTGAGTTCTTTGATGAGTTTGTAAATGTGATAATTGAGGAAAATCCTTCCCACACACAGGACATTTATAAGGCCTCTCTCCTGTGTGAGTTCTTTGATGTGTTTGTAAATGTGATAATTGAGGAAAATCCTTCCCACACACAGGACATTTATAAGGCCTCTCTCCTGTGTGAGTTCTTTGATGTGTTTGTAAATGTGATGAACGAGCAAAATCCTTGCTGCACACAGGACATTTATAAGGCTTCTCTCCTGTGTGAGTTCTTTCATGTCTTTGTAAATGCGATGAACAAGCAAAATCCTTGCTACACACAGGACATTTATGAGGCTTCTCTCCTGTGTGAGTTCTTTGATGTATTTGTAAATCTGATGAACAAGCAAAATCCTTGCTGCACACAGGACATTTATAAGGCTTCTCTCCTGTGTGAGTTCTTTGATGTCTTTGGAAATGTGATGGACGAGCAAAATCCTTGCTACACACAGGACATTTATAAGGCTTCTCTCCTGTGTGTGTTCTTTGATGTGTTTGTAAATGTGATGAATGAGCAAAATCCTTGCTGCACACAGGACATTTATAAGGCTTCTCCCCTGTGTGTGTTCTTTGATGTGTTTGTAAATGTGATGAATGAGCAAAATCCTTGCTGCACACAGGACATTTATGAGGCTTCTCTCCTGTGTGTGTTCTTTGATGTTCTTGTAAATGTGATGAACGAGCAAAATCCTTGCTGCACACAGGACATTTATAAGGCTTCTCTCCTGTGTGTGTTCTTTGATGTATTTGTAAATCTGATGAACGAGCAAAATCCTTGCTGCACACAGGACATTTATAAGGCTTCTCTCCTGTGTGTGTTCTTTGATGTATTTGTAAATCTGATGAACGAGTGAAATCCTTGCTGCACGCAGGACATTTATAAGGCTTCTCTCCTGTGTGTGTTCTTTGATGTATTTGTAAATCTGATGAACGAGGAAAATCCTTGCTGCACACAGGACATTTATAAGGCTTCTCTCCTGTGTGTGTTCTTTGATGTGTTTGTAAATGTGATGAACGAGCAAAATCCTTGCTGCACACAGGACATTTATAAGGCTTCTCTCCTGTGTGAGTTCTTTGATGTGTTTGTAAATGTGATGAACGAGCAAAATCCTTGCTGCACACAGGACATTTATGAGGCTTCTCTCCTGTGTGAGTTCTTTGATGCATTTGTAAATATGATGAACAAGCAAAATCCTTGCTGCACACAGGACATTTATAAGGCTTCTCTCCTGTGTGAGTTCTTTGATGCGTTTGTAAATCTGATGAACGAGCAAAATCCTTGCTGCACACAGGACATTTATAAGGCTTCTTTCCTGTGTGAGTTCTTTGATGTGTTTGTAAATATGATGAACAAGCAAAATCCTTGCTGCACACAGGACATTTATGAGGCTTCTCTCCTGTGTGTAACTTTCGATGTGTTTGTAAATGTGATGAACGAGTGAAATTCTTGCTGCACACAGGACATTTATAAGGCCTCTCTCCTGTGTGAGTTCTTTGATGTGTTTGTAAATATGATGAACAAGCAAAATCCTTGCTGCACACACGACATTTATAAGGCTTCTCTCCTGTGTGTAACTTTCGATGTGTTTGTAATGTTGATGAACGAGTGAAATCCTTGCTGCACACAGGACATTTATAAGGCTTCTCTCCTGTGTGTAACTTTCGATGTGTTTGTAATGTTGATGAACGAGTGAAATTCTTGCTACACACAGGACATTTATAAGGTTTCTCTCCTGTGTGTTTTACTTGATGACATTTCAATGTTGATAACCAAGAAAATTCCTTGCTGCACACATTGCACTTGTATGGCGTCCCCCGTCTGTGTATTGCTTGACATCTCTTTGAAGACTTTAATGAGATAAATGTTTTCTTGCAAACAGAACACTTGTACAGCTTCTCGTTCCTTTCAATTTTCTTGAATGTCAAACTACAATTGTTCTTATTTAATACACTGCTGTCGTTGTTGACTTCCTGATAAGAAGTCTGTGTCATGTTCTGATTGAATAAAACTTCACTGTCAAACAATTGCGAACTTGACTGAGAATAAAAAACCAATTTCAATTGATTCTCTGCAAAGACAATTAAAAAAACCATCAATAAATCACAATTGCTGTGAAACATCATCATTTTAAAAAGCAGAATGAATAGTACTCCATTACCATTGAAAACTGGTCCTTTGTCTCTGTTCATCTGCCATGAGGCAGAACAGAAAGTAAAGGATCAATGTTTAAGGTCTCGTGACAAGAATGCTTTGAGATTTAGAGGTGGTTTATATGTAAATGAAGGGTGCTGAACAAAATGGGTGGCGGTTATCCTTTCAAGATTGCTAACTTTTCTGGCTCCGTGCCATAAACCAATAAAGCTGCCGCCAGAATATAAATTGGCCCTAACGTCCCAGACGTGGTTCATGTGTTTTTTCATACATTTTATAATTAATGGATGTCAGGGAATACATTTTTACCGGAAAATAATATTTATATTTAAAGTAAATGTCCAAATCCCAAGAAGGCAGGCAAAATCCAAGATTAGCACTAAAATCTCTCCCACTCTCCTTTTCCCTCCTTCACCCTTCCTCTCCTTTCCTCCTCTGTGGTGGCCCTGAATTTGTGAAGGTGGGGGTGCACCATCGTATATTTGGGGGGTCTATGGGTCGCTCTTACGAGATCATCGGCTGTCTCCATGCCGCGGGCTTGTTCAACACAGAACTGAACTGTCTCGGGTATGCAACAACAACAACAACAACAACAACAATGTGCTGGCTGATGTACGGCTTTGTTGATACAGCGACAGTAACAAGTTTTAAAAAACCCCCACAACAAGCCATTGAATCAGAAGTTTACCGCCGTGGATGTACCCTCTATTACACCAGCTCATTTAACACGTCAAACTAGTTATTCATGCCCGTAGTTTGTGTCCTTTATGATGTCCTTAAAAACAGTACGTTTCGTGTTCAGAAGGATTTTCAATTTTGTTTGATTGGCAGACTAACAGACAGGCTGAAGTAATTCCGATATAGCAAGTGTGAATGCACGCTCAAGACGAGACTCCGTCAAATTTAGAGCCAACACACTCGTGTAGCAGCATAGCAAACCTGTTGTGCATTTTGTGATACAAGCACCAAATTTGGCACAAATGTACATTAATATGTTGCGAACATTTTCAGATATTGGGCCACTTGAAATTCCGTAATTTTTTTTTTCAAATTTTTTCAAATTTCGTAATTTCAAATTTTTCGGGTGACACCGTCACAATTTCGGTCTTCGAGGCCGGCCGATATAGTGCGGCGGCTTAGCCCAAATATTCAAAAGAATTGTGCATTTTGTGATACAAGCACCAAATTTGGCACAAATGTACATTAATATGTTGCGAACATTGTGTGGTCAGCAATGAAGACGATAGTCTGAATTACATGTATGCAAAAGACCTTGTGAACCAGTGAAGAAAATACACGGGTAAGCATGAATTAAATCTAGGGCATGATATAATTTCCATGATGTTTACCTCTACACTCAATGGTGGAAGGAGGTAATGTTTTGATCCCAGCTTGTCTGTATGTCTGTTTGTCTGTTAGTCCACAAAATTCCAGACAAAGCTTGTAGTAGTGGTAGTTGTAGTGGTAGTGGTGATAACAGAAATTGTTATATAGAACTGAACTTATATTATTATTATATGCAGAAAATAACTTCATTTCTATATGCCCTGCAGTGGACAGGTTAATTGGTTTATGCACTGAAGGGGTCACCCTGGTGTGCACTGCTGTGTTCTGCCTCACTGAGTTGTTCAGGTATGATGTACTCAGCACAAGCTTCCGGTCGGCCCGGAGGTGGGGGTGCGGGACCTGTCACGGAACGTCAAAACAAACGGCCTGCCGGGGCCGCCCAAAAGTCGGGCGTGAGGGGCGCGTCCACTAATGGAACGCCTCTCGCTTCCCAGATCTAGGGCCACGTGGTCAGGAGAACCTCGTCCCTTCCGGTCACACTTTGCCTATCGGCCGGCCTCGAAGACCGAAATTGTGACGGTGTCACCCGAAAAATTTGAAATTACGAAATTTGAAAAAATTTGAAAAAAAAAATTACGGAATTTCAAGTGGCCCAATATTTGAAAATGTTCGCAACATATTGTCACGCAACTGTGATTAACACCACAGTTACGGATGGCCGATTTGCGAGACTTTAACTCCCGAGGCGAAAACTCAATGGCGGATTCAAGCTCAACACAAAGTTAAGCGCGCGGAATGGCGCACGGCGAAGCTCCCCCCCCCCCCCCCCCCCCGCCGCCTTATCTATTACAATCAAACACCCAGGAAACTGCGTTCAGATATATATAGAAAATAATACAAGGATTTATTATGGAAAAGTAAAGCCAGTGAAAAAGCCCGCCGGTAAATCTAATAAATCGAATAAGCCTAAATTGGGATCCCAGACACAACAGATATCAAACACGATACGAGGGAGGTGAATACGAAAATAACACGTCTCGTCGTTCAAAATGTACGCGGATGCGGCTTATCTTGTCTGTCTTTCGTCGTCTTTGTGGCGGCCGTCCAACACCGCTCCTTTCGGCCTGATCGCACACCACGAGGTCCCTCGCTCCAAGTTCCACAAGGCCTCCTCCAAGCACCACGCGTCCGACGCAGGCCAGCGGCTCCACACGAGGCCGATCTCCACAAGGTCCGTGCACCAAAGGTTCGACGTAAGCTGCACAAAGCAAGCGAACTCCACTTGGCTCGACTCTCTTTTGGGAGTGCTGGCAGCCAAGTGCCAACTGCCAACGAACTGCGACCAACGAACCTCGAACGGCTCACGAACTGTTGCGAACTCCGTGTGCTCTGTGTGCTACCGAACTCTCTCTCTGCGAACTGCCCCAACTCTCAACTCAACGAACTCTCTCCAACTCCGAACTGCCCGAAATGGCGTCCGACCGTCGCTAATATTGGTGGCCGATCACGTCACATTGGCGCACTCCTCAGCCAATCAAAAGCCTCCCAACTCGCCGGCTCGCCCAGGTCACGCCCTCTGCACAACCACTCCTGACATCTCTTGTTACGCGACCCTGCGGTCCTTGTGTAACACGTGCCAGGCGAGGTTTGTAGGCCTTGGAGGTGTAAACGGTGGCGGTGTTTTTGGCCTGGTGGTGTCCATTTATTACGAAGTCATTGTCAGGGAAAGGAATTATTTAATGTTGCGCTAAGGACCTAACTAATGTTTATGTGGTTTGCAGTGCCATAATGGACAAAGGTTTGACTACTAGGTGAGACTCACAGGGGCGTTACCTTTAACCCCTCACTATTTAACACTCGAATCTCCAGGTAGATCCACAATCATACATCTTACCCCGACAAACGCCTAAACATCAAGAACTTATTACATGTAGAGTCCCTGTCACGACAGCCGAATACCTACCTATTCAGATCTACCTAGCTCTAGATGTTGCTCTACCAAATTCATAACAATATTAATGTACATTTGTGCCAAATTTGGTGCTTGTATCACAAAATGCACAATTCTTTTGAATATTTGGGCTAAGCCGCCCCACTACACTGCTAAGCTGCACGTTCATATTCCGATTAGTGAACGATATTCAAAATATGAAATTAAAAGGAAAGTATGTCGTTCCTCAAACACAGACTGACAGTGACATTTGTCAGACAGATTGAGTGAACCAATTGTGTCACCCCACTTTCCGCTACGCACGCAAGACAAAAGGAAACGTCCCAATAAGCCGAGGATATCTTCGTTGAATGATCTTATGACAGGGTTTTTTTTTTTTTGAGGTCTGCAGGGCCACCAAATAGTCCATGGGCCAAACCTGAAAATTTGACCCATCGGTACCATCTCTGGTGGCAAGGCCTCACTGTTTTTTTGATAGCTTAGGGCCTACAGATGATGAATTTAGGTGACAGCAGTGTGAAATTGGCAGCTTTCTGGTAGTTATCACCTCTCAAACATCACCCTACCGCTATAATTTGAAGCCCAAAATTTGGGGGTAGGGGAAACTAAAATGACTGTAGTTTCGCTCTGGATGGGTCAATCTTAACAATATACCACTCATAATGTCCGTCTATGTACCCGCTATCTTAATCAAGAAGATTTATGCAAAATATTTCATTATGTAGGTCGCCAATTTTAGGGGTTGCCCAAAATTGACCATCGGGCAAGTCATGTTGCTAGAATAAAGTAACAAATCACCCAATGGTGATTTAAACACTTGGAATGCATATTTTAGAGGTCTTCAGATGATTCTAAGGGGACAGTATTGAGTTGCTTTTGCAAAATTTTATTTCAAAACAATTGATTTTGAACCATTTCTTGTAAATACCTAAAATCCAGGGTTTCGGGGGTAGGGGAAACCATAATGACTGTAGTTTTTGAGTGGATTGACCAAAATTGAAAATCTGATACTCAAATTGTATGTCTGTGTACGCTCTATCATAATGACACTAGATTATGCAAATTATTTCAATGTGTAGGTCATCAGAGGTCAACCAAATGTCACAATTCTAGAGATCACAAAAATAGACCAGAAGAAAATGTATTTGACTAAAACACAAGTAATGAATGAGGGAATGGTGTCTCAATCGTTATAGAATGCCCATTTCTGAGGCTGTGTGAGACGATTCTGATGTTTTTATTGACTCATTTTGGTTTATAAATGTGATATTGACATAAAATCTGCTTATGATTTCCAGGGTTTCAAATTACCGCATGCTCCTCTTAGTTTCGAGTTTACTCAATAGATAGCAATATTAAAGCTTTTGTTTTAAGTTTCATCTTGAGAATTTGATCATCAATGTAATCCATCTTTTCACATCTTCTAGTTGACATACGATCAAACAATGCAGGTAAGATTGTAAGGACAACTTCCGAGATCTAAGTCAGGCTGCATTTTGTAACCTTACATGTCATAATATAAACAGAAAGGTGTAATTAACAGCATTAATTCAATTAATTAATTCAACATGTGTTATTCTCTGTGCATTGCATCATTTAGGTCGAGGTAGAGGGAGTAATCATTATTTGTTGTGCATTCAGTTTTAAATTGGACTTTTTTTTTCTTTTTTTTTCAGTTTTAAATTGGACAACTTTTCCATGTTATCAATTCCTTCTTTCATGGTGTCTTTTAAATGGTTTAATGGTATGTTTCACCTTTAGTTTTCTTTATAACGTTCCAACAATTGTCGCCCAAGATTTAAGCTTACAATTCCTAGAAATATTGAAAATAAATTTATAACAACCCAACACTATTTGCATTGGGTAGTAAATTTTTGCTTCGCTTGTCACAGATTCTTCATTGAGAATGACCCAGCAGTCACAACATCAAAGAAACAATGGACGCTGGCCCTACCTTCCCACCGAAGAGAGCTCGACGAGACCCTTCCACTGCCGTTTGTCTTCTAAACTGTGATGAAAAAGACCCTGGCGCCAAACTCACATCGCCACAGGACCTCGTGTCATGGGAAACGCTTTTGAATGCTGCAACTATCAGAAAATGTATCCCAGTCTTGGACTTAGCAAAGGACCTTCCTGCTGGGGGAATTCCCCCAATACGGTATCATTGCCGATGTCGGAGTCTTTTTACAATGAAAAGAGACCTGGACGCAATAGTAAAAAAAGAAACTACGAAGGAAGAATCTGCTGCGGACATTTTTTCGAGGCAGCCGCGGAGAAAAAGCGTTAGTACGGGCAGAGTATATGATGCCATGTGTATATTCTGTCTGAAGGTTAAGTATCTTAAAGGACAAAATACAAGAGAACGATTCGTGCAATGTCGAGAGCTGCATGCTGACCAAACAGTACGGGATGCTGCTTTTCGAAAAAAGGACACTAGGATTCAAGCCCTCCTTGATCGAGAACTAGTGGCAGCAGAAGCTCATTACCACCACACATGCTATCGTTTTTACACAAAGGTGGATCATGAATTTTCTCAAGGGGGTAGGCAAGACATTGATGACCCTGAGACTAAGTATGCGTCACATCACACAGAGGTCACACACAGTCACATCATCACATCGTCATCATCACACAGAGTAAGACATCACACAGAGGCTGCATGAGAGCAGGCAGAAATTGAATTGTTTTCTTACATTCAAAATGACTTCATCCTTAACCCAGATATCATTCCTATGACACATCTAACATCCAATTCTTGCTCATGGCATCAAAGAAGTGAAACCATTAACAAAGAAACACTTACGCAGAAAGTTTGGCGAAAGTTTGGCGAATTACAAGAGTTTGGCGAAACTCTCCGGTTTGTAAATGATACAAACGGTAAACTTCTGGTTTATCCAGCAAGCCTGAAAACTGGCCAGCTTGCAAAGGAACACTTTTCCATGAGAGAGGAATACAACATAGTCTCGTCCCAGGAGGAAGACAATGTCTTGACAAAAGCAGCCTCACAACTTCGGAAAATTGTCAGAGCGCAGGAGATAAGTAAGGAGTGGCCTCCGGATACTGAAATAAAGAACTGTTGTGTTCCCGAGCCTGTTAAAAGTTTCTTCTGCACACTACCAACAGGAGCTTTTGGCAATAACTCAAATTCAGAGAGGGTAGAGAGACTGGCAATTTCATTTGGGCAAGACCTAGTGTCTAATATTACGAACGGCAGGGAAAAACCACCTCAGCATGTTCTCTTACCTTTCGCGGTAAAATCATTGACAGGAAATGTCGAGTTAATTCAGACATTAAATCGTTTAGGGCACGGTGTATCATATTCAAAACTTGAGGAAATAGACATGGCTCTTCGTCTGCAAAAGTTGTCATGTGGTGAAGACACCCCACTACCAACTGACATTCATCCAGGTGTCTTTATAACATTAGCTTTGGATAACATTGATCGTCTTGGGGAAACATTGAGTGGAGGGGGGACATCACACAGGGTAAATGGCACAGCTGTTCAAAGAAAACTAATTGGGCCACTCCCGGATAGACACACTCCCATAGTTGAGAAATCGAAGAAGCGAAGCATTACATCAGAGACAGATACAATACCATTGTATATTGCTCGTAAGAGAGTTGGTCCACAGTTGATTTTTACTACTGAACATGATACAACAGCTGCTGTAAATAGCACCACACTAAAAAATATAGCTTGGGTCTTGGCACGTCTCTCTGACACTAATTCTCAGGATGTGAGCAGTTGGACCGGATTTAACATAAAAATCCGAGACAACATTGTTGTAGTTCAGGATACCATATCATACATCCGCGCTGTTCCGCGCTGTTCGAATGCACAAACTCATGTACGAAGCGTTGATGAGAATTGTGTGGAATGGATTCTTACAGTGGTTAGGTCAAAGAGAAGATGATTGTCTGAGTGAAGCTTTAACTGTTCGAAAAGACTTTGCCAGTGATGTATCTCATGAGACACTAGATGATGCCACGTCTAATGCTTCATGCATTCGCATTATTCACCTTTTCCCACAGTACCGCACCTTCCTCAAGAATGACAATGGCAGCCTATCAACATTTTGGATATCTTATATAGATATGGCCGAGGTTGTGCTTGGTTTGTTGCGGGCAACAAGAGAAGGGGATTGGCTTTTGCACCTGGCCTCAATCAGAGACATGAATGATCCCATGGTGTTTCGCGTATGACCGTTTAAACTATGCCAGATATTTGACATTCTACTATGTGCAAATGTCGTCGTTAGATATTCATCATCCTGAAATGTATGAATACTTCATGAGCGGAGGATTTTCTGTTCAAATAGGAGCTGATAATCCGTTTGGCAAAATACCAGTGGACCAAACAATTGAAGAAACAATAAATAAGGATACCCAGACGTCAGGTGGCACAAGAGGCTTTAGCTTAAACCCAGGTGCAATTTGTGGTTATTACCTAAATGCCGAATACCACAGCATGTTTCTTCATCACCGAAGAGCAATGCGAGGAACTCGATCCTCCACTTCGTGCCATCCGGATTTGCAGAAAAAGAGAATTGAAAAAGACGAGTCAGCCGTCCAATCACTCACTGATCTTATTCAGAACTCTTTAATAAATCCCGACAGATCAGAAGAGGACTCTCTCGTGAACATTTCTACCGGCGCATTGGCCCCAGCAGATGTTGAGAAGGACCTTTTCACTGCTCAAAGCATTGGCGAAAAGGCATACCAGAAGTTCAAGATTGATCGTCTTGAAAAGGAAGCACCGGATGCCGTAGATTTCCATGCAACTATTAAGAAGCAAAAGCTAAAGACATTTGCAAATGTTTGTACAAAAAAGTGCAATGCAAAGGGAAAGAGGTCATCCGACGAGCAGATCGCAATATTTTTGCCAGAATGATTGTTATCGCACAAGGTCATGAGCTGGACATGCAGGAGGTTCTGTCTCATCCACGAGGCCCATTACCATGGGTGTTGGCAAATCAAGATGGGTCGCTAAGGAAGACTGAAAAAGCAGCACTAATGACGAAAATTGGGGAAAAAGTACCTCCTGTAGAAACCCTCCCACAGAACTCAGCATGCATTATCGATGGCATGAGCGTTGTGCAGAAGTTAAATGTGCAAAATAGCACATTTGCTGAAGTTCTTTCGTTGGGTGAGGCAAAACAGGACCACTGGACAAAATGCGATCAAACAGTGAATTCCAATGTGCCTTCTCCAACCTTGGAAGTGCATGGGAGATATCAGATCAAATGTTTGATGCCTTGCAACATTTCAACGTCTCATGTATGCGTCGTCCACAAAAACTGTACAGGTAAATCAACTCCGATACGAGGTGTTCTTTGCCAAAAGAGGGTAAATAGAGTCAAACCTTCTTCCACCTTGTAAAGATAGTCTAACAAAGCATGCTCTCCGTGCCAATTACTAAGCAGGAATTAGGAAGCGAAGCCTGGAGACAAAACCAGTAATTCCTGATCCAGAGGGAAATGGATGGGTAAAAGATGACAGCAGTTCAATTGCCATCGACTGGATGGCCGGAACTCCGGCACCTGAAGCTGTGTTGGAAATGATGGCCTGCCAGTGCAAAAGAGTTTGCAAAAAGGGAGAGTGTGGCTGCATAGACAATGGGTTGAAATGTACGCCGATGTGTAAATTACAAACTTGCGAAAACCAGCGAAATGAGGAGGATGAACTAGAGATGACAGTTGATATTGAATCAGATTGCGATGATGATGATGATGATGAAGAATGAGAACTCAAAATACTCAGGTTACTTTCCAAGCCCTCAACATTACCTAAAGACATCTAAAATATAATTTCTGGAAGTTGATATTACTTTTTGTTCATTTTTACTACTTTGTTTTCGTAGAATAAGTTGTGCTAAAGACGATTTTGGCAGCCTCTAAAATTTGTGACCTTTTGACCTCTGGTGACCTACATATGGACATAATTTGCATAATCTAGTGTGATTATGATAGAGGGTACACAGACATACAATTTGAGTATTAGATTTTCAATTTTGGTCAATCCACTCAAAAACTACAGTCATAATGGTTTCCCCTACCCCCGAAACCCTGGATTTTAGGTATTTACAAGAAATGGTTCAAAATCAATTGCTCTGAAATAAAATTTTGCAAAAGCAACTCAATAATGTCCCCAGAGAATCATCTGAAGACCTCTAAAATATGCATTCCAAGTGTTTAAATCACCATTGGGTGATTTGTTACTTTATTCTATCAACATGACTTGCCCAATGGTCAATTTTGGGCACCCCCTAAAATTGGTGACCTTTTGACCTCTGGTAACCTACATAATGAAATATTTTGCATAAATCTTCTTGATTAAGATGGAGGGTACACAGACGGACATTATTAGTGGTATATTGTAAAGATTGACCCATCCAGAGCGAAACTACAGTCATTTTAGTTTCCCCTACCCCCAAATTTTGGTCTTCAAATTATAGCGGTAGGGTTTTTTTTGTTTACATAGTCGAGGCTCGTGAAAGAGCTAACATTTATCAAACAAACAAATGCAACAAACAAGCAAACAAAGTATATAAAAAGGGGAGCGGTCGACAAGATGGGGAGAAAAGGGGAGGAAGCACACAAACACAACATTTGAGAGCATGGACATCGGGAGATGTGTGGGAGGGAGAGGGCCTGGGGGGAGGCAGGATAGGCATAAAACGCAAGGACACCAAGGACTTCCAGGAAAGAAGTTGGCACCTCAAAAAAGTGGCTTTTGGGTGAAATTAGCGGGGGTAGTAAAGATCAAGGTTTTGGATTGGGGACGATAAGAGATGGTGGTGAACAGCCATTTTAAAGACCTGGAGGGAGGAGTGGGATTGAAGAGAGTGAGGGAGTTTGTTCCAGAGGTGGGAGAAAAGTGGAATGAAGGAGTGAAGGTGAGCAGAGAGTCTTGATTTTGGCAGTTTAACCAAAAGAGGGTTGCAGGCAGATCTTGTGCGACCTGGAGGAATATTTGGGGGACCGAGCCCAGAGTGAGCTGGGGGAGCAAGACCGGAGAGGAGTCGGTATAAGACGGAAAGACCACCAACCTGCCTGCGGTGAGTAAGTGAAAGGCCCTCGGACGTAGCGTCATCGCGGGAGATTCCAAACGCTTTGGTTTCAACAGCGTGAAGACGAGCTAGGTGTGAGGCAGGAGCACCAGCCCAGAGGGGAGAGCAGTACTCCATTGAGCTGCAGATGAAAGCCTTGTATGTGGTGAGGAGCTCAGGTGTGCCAAGGAAGGACTTCACACGACGGAGGATGCCCAGTCGGCAACTGGCTTTGGAGGCCAGCTTGGAAATGTGGTTTTCCCAGGAAAGATCATGGCAGATAGTGAGACCCAAAAGCTTGAGTGACAGAACTTCTTGGAGAGAATTATTCAGAAAGTGGATGGGAGGGTTGTCCAGTCGGTCTTTTCGGAGAGACATAGTAAGAGTGTGGGAATTGTCAGGATTGAAAGACATGTTCCACTTGTTTGACCAGTCTGTGATTTTGTCCAGGTCTCGCGAGATCTCGGAGACGGTGGGAGGGATTTTCGAAGCTCCACACGGTCTCCACGTTTTTCGAAATTAAGTCTGTTCACAATTGTATTTTGTCGAAACTGTATTTATCCTTCGGTGTGTGAAGTTATTGTGTGCAACTTTGGTTGTTTCTCGGTGTTTATCTTTCATAAATTGATCGTCTGTTTGCCGTGTCGCGAACAAGGCCTTTGCCGCGTCGCGAACGATTTGAAATCGAAGTTAAGTGATTGTTCCCATTTGTATTTTCGTTAAAACTGTATTTATTTATGGTGTTGTACGTATATTGTGTCCCGACGAAGATTTTTCGGTGCAAATCTTTCATACCTGTATTGAAAATCGTGTTAATTCGTGTCGTGTCTTGAGGCCTTGTACAGTGTGCACTGTACAACCTTGAGGCTTTGTTTTTCTCTCAGTGGTCCGTCGTTTGTGATCCAATAACTTTCGTTCTCTGTATTCCCAGTCTTTTCACCCATAGCCTACTTCCTTGTGTAAATCTCAACTAAAAAAAAAACAACAAAAAAAAACAAAAAAAAACATTTCCTTCTCCGTTCTCATTCGTTTATTCATTCTTATTCGTTCGTTCGTTCTTCAACCACGTGTTTCTCCCCCATTTCCCCAGATAGTTTTCACTCATTAACCTTCAATGTTTACACTTTCCCCTCAAGTTATGTATTCCGTCATATTTTATAACACCTTTTTCTTCTTCTTCTTTAAAAGGCTGCTTTCGACTTGCTCACCAAATCAATTCATCCCAAAAAAAATATCCATCTCCTATAGTGCCTTTTTTCTACATTCCCTAAACTCTCCTGCACTCCATCCTCCATCCAGCGTCCTTAAACGTATTTTTAACTCGAAGGTCACAAGAAACTCATTTTGCAATAAATGTTCGTTTCCCATAAATCGTACACTTTCAAAAATCCAATCTCACCCCTCCCCTCCAAATCTTCCCCATAACCCCTCCCCTCCAAATCTTCCCCATCACCCCTCCCCTCCAAATCTTCCCCATCACCCATCCCTTTCAAATCTCCCCCCTTGCCCCCTCCCTCCTAAACTACCCCCTCACCCCTCCCCGCCAAGACGCCCCTCGCCCCTCCCCTCCTAGACTCCTGCCTCACCCCTCCCCTCCAAATCTCCCCCATATCCCATCCCTTTCAAATCCCTCCCGTTGTCCCTTCCCTCCCAAACTCCCCCCTCACCCCTCCCCTTCAAATCTCCCCACCCTCATTGCTTCTCAATTTCCCCCCTCTCACTCCCCCTCCTCAAAGCGTCCTCCCCGCTTCTTCCCCCTTCAAACTCTCACCTCCATCTCCCCCAACCTTCTGCCTCGCTCTTCCCCCTCCTCAAATAACACCTCATTGTGGCTCACCCAATCACCATCAAACCTTTTGTCCGCCCCATCCTTCCCTTTCTCCGAGCTATTCTGAAATCTCTGACACACCTTCAACAGCTCTCCCTACCTCTTCCACCTCTTCCACATCTTACCCTACCCCTCCTCCCCCCTGTTCTGGATCTGATGCTCCCCCTTCCTCTTCATTAACGGTATGGACCTCAAACATCCGGGGCCTTCGTTCAAACTTAACTGATCTCTCCATACAGGTTGCTTCTGTCAAACCAGATGTGATCTGCTTAACAGAAACTTTCCTCCTTTATGATGTCTCTGATTCCATAGTATCTCTCCCGGGCTACTCCCTCCTCCGGTATGATAGACCTGAGCCTCGTCCTGGAGGCGGGGTTGCTATCTTTATCAAAAACTCTCTTCCTCACTCGCCCTGCACTGCACTCTCTCCACCTCACCCCCAGGAATACCTCTGGCTACGGCTTCCCCTTCGCTCCCACCTCTTGTTCATATGTGTGTTGTACCGTCCACCAAACAGTGATGACTCCATCTACATCTCGCTGTCTGATGATATGGACCAACTTCTATCTACTCATCCCAACTCTCTCTTCTTCATATGTGGTGATTTCAACTGTCATCATGCCAGTTGGCTGGGTGTGGGTACCTCTCTCACCAGCCATGGCTCCTCAGCAAAGGACTTCTGCGACTCACTGGGACTGACACAATCTGTCAATTTCCCGACCCGGATCTCAGTCAACGGAACATCTTCTCTTCTGGACTTGGTTATGACTAACTTCCCTGAAAATGTCTGCTGCTCTTCTTCTGCTCCAATCGGATCATCTGATCATGTCCTTGTTAAAGTGGACATCTCTCTGACCATCCTCAGGGAGCCTGCTCAGCGTCGACGAGTCTGGCATTTCACTCAGGCCAACTGGCACGGTCTTCAAGCAGCCATCAATCATCTGGACTGGTCTCCCATCTCTACCACCTCTGACATCAACTCATCCTGGGAATTCTTCCAAAGTAAATTGCTCTCTCTCATGCACAGATTTATCCCATCTCGTCTTCAGTTGTCATACCCTTCCTCCCGTCCATGGTACACGGAATCTTGTGGTGAGGCTGTTGCCCAGAAACAACTTGCCTTCGTCTCCTGGAAAGCAAATCCAACAGAAGGAAATCTCATTTCCTTTCACAAAGCCCGAAACAAGTGTGTGTCCACCCTCAGGAGAGCCAGGAAACAATATCTCTCCATTCTCAAGACCGAACTCTCTTATCTGTCTCCCTCTTCCAAATCCTGGTGGCGTCTGGTCAAATCCGTTTCTGGTGTTTGTTCCCCCTCCATTCCCTCCCTTACCTCAAACGGCTACACAGCTGACTCCGCACGTGAAAAAGCTGAATGCCTCAACTCTGTGTTTGCCTCTAAATCTTGTGTCCCAAACCCATCCCTCTCTGTACCCACCATACCCAGTCGTACCCTGCTGCTCCTGGACTCCGTGTCCTTTCCTCCTGACAAGGTGGAAAAGTTTCTGTCAACCCTCGACTCTGATTCTGCAACTGGACCCGACGGCATCAGCCCACGGGTCCTAAAATCCTGCTCTGCTGCTCTATCTCACCCTCTCTCTGTTCTCTTCACCCTCTCTTTTGCTCAAGGTCAACTGCCATCTGCTTGGAAATCAGCCAACATCACCGCTTTGCACAAAAAAGGTGCAAAAACAGATCCTAGCAACTACAGACCAATCAGCCTTCTCCCAATTATCAGCAAAGTCATGGAATCCATCATTGCTTCGGATATGAAATCTTTCCTCTTCTCCAATGGCTTGATCTCTGATCATCAATTTGGTTTCAGACCAGGTCATTCTACTCTGGACATGCTGCTTCTGCTGTCTCAACAATGGATGGAGGTCCTCAATGCCAAACAGGAAATTAGAGCTGTCTCCCTCGACATATCACGTGCCTTCGACACGGTCTGGCACCCCGCTCTGCTCACCAAACTCTCCTCCTTTGGTATCCATGGAAATCTCCACGCATGGCTGGTGGACTTCCTCTCTAGTCGTCGTCAACGTGTGGCCCTGAATGGGTTTCTCTCATCTCCTCTTCCTGTTCAGGCTGGAGTTCCCCAAGGCAGTGTTCTGGGCCCCATGCTTTTTCTGGTCTTCATCAATGATCTCTCTGACTCTCTCGAAAATCCTCTCTATCTCTTTGCTGATGACTCCACTCTCTGCCGCTCCATTCCTCTTCCCTCAGATCGGCAGTCTGCAGCCTCCTCACTCTCTGAAGACCTGGACAAAATCACAGACTGGTCAAACAAGTGGAACATGTCTTTCAATCCTGACAAATCTCACACTCTTACTATGTCTCTCCGAAAAGATCGACTAGACAACCCTCCCATCTACTTTCTCAACAATCCTCTCCAAGAAGTTCTGTCGCTCAAGCTTTTGGGTCTCACTATCTGCCATGATCTTTCTTGGGAAAACCACATTTCCAAGCTGGCCTCCAAAGCCAGTCGCCGACTGGGCATCCTCC
The DNA here is from genome assembly GCF_964187855.1 of Myxine glutinosa. NCBI lineage: Eukaryota > Metazoa > Chordata > Myxini > Myxiniformes > Myxinidae > Myxine > Myxine glutinosa. The sequence goes on along the minus strand of NC_136265.1, from coordinate 64,684,403 downwards.
GTCGTGCAAAGTCCTTCCTCGGCACACCTGAGCTCCTCACCACATACAAGGCTTTCATCCGCAGCTCAATGGAATACTGTTCTCCCCTATGGGCCGGTGCTCCTGCCTCACACCTAGCTCGGCTTCACGCTGTTGAAACCAAAGCTTTCAGAATTATTGGAATCTCCCGCGATGAAGCTATCTCTGAGGGCCTTTCACTCACTCACCGCAGGCAGGTAGGTGGTCTTTCTGTCTTCTACCGACTCCTCTCCGGCCTTGCACCCCCAGCTCTCTCTGTGCTCTGTCCCCCAAATATTCCTACAGGTCGCACAAGATCTGCCAGCAACCCTCTGATGGTTAAACTGCCGAAATCTCGGCTCTCTGCTCACCTTCACTCTTTCATTCCTCTTTTCTCCCGCCTCTGGAACAAACTCCCTCACTCCCTTCAATCCCACTCCTCCCTCCAGGTCTTTAAAACAGCTGTTCACCACCATCTCTTATCTTCCCCCATCCAAAACCTTGATCTTTTCTACCCCCGCTAATTCACCCCAGATCCACCTTGTTTGAAATTCCAACTTCTTTCCTGGAAGTCCTGGCAGTGTCCATATGTTTTATACCTCTCCCACCGCCCCCTTCCCATGCCCCCCCCCCCCCAAAGCCCTCGCCCTCTCTCAGATCTCTCGATGTCTCCATGTCTCTCGGTCCCTGCTCTCAAATGTTGTGTTTGTGTCCTTCCCCCTCTCTCCCCATCTTGTCTACCGCTCCCGATGTTATATGTTTTATGTGTCGGTTTGTCTTTGTGTGCGATTAATGTTCGCTCTTTCACGAGCCTCGATCTTGTATACAAAAAAAAAAAAAAAAAAAAAAAAAAGGTCTGCAGAGAGTGAGGAGGCTGCAGACTGCCGATCTGAAGAGTGAGGAATGGAGCGGCAGATAGTGGAGTCATCAGCAAAGAGATAGAGAGGATTTTCCAGAGAGTCGGAGAGATCATTCATGAAGACCAGAAATAGCACAGGGCCCAGAACACTACCTTGGGGAACTCCAGCCAGAACAGGCAGGGGAATGAAATAAACTGAATGAGCGTTTTAAGGCCATTTTCCCCGCTGGAGCGGGGGTTAGCCTTGCGGGCCCCATGACAATCATGGTTCCCTGTTTGAGGCAATGTTTTTATGGCCGGATGCCCTTCCTGACGCCAACCCTTGATCGCCTCTTTCGATGTGCAGGGATACGGTGTACCTATTCTAAACCGGGGTACACACCGTGATCATTCATCCCAGCAAGCTGGTACTGAATTTGCCGACCTCGGAAGGATGACAGGCTGAGTCAACCCCCCTGGCGTTAATTCAGCGATCGATCAGGATTCAAAACCAGGATCCAAGGATCCCAAGCCGGCACCCTAACCGTTAAGCCAACACCAGGCTTGTTTCCAACTGCATGCCTCCATTTCCAACTGCATTGCTCCATTTCCAACTGCATGCCTCCATTTCCAACTGCATTGCTCCCTTTCCAACTGCATGCCTCCATTTCCAACTGCATTGCCCCATTACCAACTGCATTCGCCGCCATGCCATGTGCTCTAACTCGGGGAAGAAGGGCGTGGCCCCACCTCGTCATCAGGAGGAGGAGTGAGCCAGCCCTGATCAACCAACCGAGAAGGAGTGGGTTTGGCTTGAGAGGGCGGAGAAAGAAACATCGAGGAGGTTCAAGAAGATTCTAAGGTGGGGCCTATAAAACCCAGTGTGGGAAACCCCCACCTCAGTTCTGTGGAGGGAGGTGCTTGAGACGAGTGAGAGTCCGCAGGGACAGAAACCGTACAAGAGTCCCATGGGTGTCGACGGAGTTTCACAGACGCAGGACGTGGAGGACGCTGCCGGTGAAGCCGAATACGTGGAGCTGCCGGCTGCTTGCTGCCAGCCCGGAGCGGAGCTGTTTGCCGGGTTTTTCGCCTCGACCCCAGAGCGTGGACCACGAGCTTAAGCCGGACCTAGACGCTACCATCTGCCTGGACTCTTCTCTCCCTTCCCATACCATCCCTGCCATTCATTTCATCCATTCGTGCATGTGAGTTTGTCTTGTTTGTCTTGTCTGGGATTTTAAGTAAGTTTGTATAAGTATAAGTTGCTCTGTGTATATCTTTCCCTGTAAATTACTTTTATTCCATTTCTTTTCTTTCTTCTTTGGTTGTATAGTAATAATAAATATTTGTTCTTCCTTACTTTGGCTTCTTCTTCCTCGTCCGATCGTCCTTGTCTTTTCCATCATTGAACACCTGTGGCACGATTTGGCCAAAGCTCACGAATCGGGTTAGTCTTTGCTAACGGCGCGGATTCCGGATTGCTAAACCGCTCGGCAAATACCATCTTATCCGGGGTTCGTGCTGAGCTATCCACCGGCTTCGTGGAGAGATTGGCGGAGGTGTACGGAACTCCCTTGACCAATCACCTTGGCCATTTTCACCCCACGAAGAAGCGGGATAGTTCCAGGACTCGGACGGCCAGCTTAAAAGACGAGGGGATTAAACCACCCCTCGGTAAGGGGAGTGCCGAAACCGAGGTCCGTAACAATTGTTACTGATCTCAACGTCGGCCCCTTTTCCCCTTACCAAGGGGGGATTAGTCCCCTTGTCTGTGACTGACCGACGTGAGTCCTGGGGGTCCCAACGCTCCTTCCAGTCGGGAGCAGCCAGGGTATTTGGTGGATGAAAAGTCCCAAGGACCTGGGTGCCATTCCTGACCGCGAAGCAGGGGAGGGACTCCCGCTCGAACTACGGTTTTAGATGTTCTAATTGCCGAGCGGTTTTAGCAACCCGGAGTTTGAGCCATTAACAAAGACTAACCCGATTATAAAGCGGTTGGCCAAATCGTGCCACAGGTACTCAATGGGGAAATCTCTAAAACGACTGAATGAGAATGAAAGAAGGCAAAGGTAAGGAAGAACAAATATTTATTATTACTATACAAAACTAAAGGAGAAGAAAGGAAATAAAGTAATTTACAGGCAGATAGACACAGTGCAAATTAACTATACAGGCTTACTTATACCACAGACAACACCAAAGACAGACGACAGGCAGACTTACACGAATGGGGAATGAAGGCAGGAATGACTGCAAGGAGAGTAAGGTTCAGGTCCGGGCAGAATGGCAGGCTGGAGGCTAACGGCCGCCGACTCCCCCGCAATCTGGTTCACACAGCACGGCGTCTGCTCGCAGCAGCGCGTCAGGGCTTCACGCGGCTGGTGTAACGGGGCTGGTTGAGCGGGGCTGGTGGAAGCGGGGCTCTCTGCAGTACTGTTTGCCATGGAACTCTCTTGTGCAGGGCTCAGCGGGGTCACGCATCTGTAGAACTTCCCGGGTGGATTGCTCCCCCATCTCCCTCAATTTGCCTCCCATCTTGTCTTCTAACCCCGTTAACCCATTCTTCACCCCTTCCATTTGGTTCTCCTGGGTGGCCATCCAATTTTCCACCCCCGTTAACCCGTCCTTCATTTCCCCAATTTGGCTTCCCAATTCCCCTATTTGACTTCCCATCCCATTTCTTTATCCACCAATTTGGCTTTCTAATCCCCCAATTTGGCTTTCTAATCCCCCAATTTGGTCGCCCATATCGTTCCTCAATTCATTTCTCAATTCCCCAATTTGGCTTCCCATTTCAGTTTTCAATCCCTCGAAGCTATCCCCTGTTTTTTGCCACAAAGGCCATCATCTTGTGCACCTGAGAACAGGAAGGGAAGATGAGAGAAATCCATTCAGGGCCACACGTTGACTATGACCAGAGAGGACGTCCGCAAGCCATGAGTGGAGATTTCAATGGATACCATAGGAGGAGAGTTTGATGAGCAGAGCTGGGTGCCAGACAGTATCAAAGGCACGTGGATATGTCAAGGGAGTCAGCTCTGATTTCCTGTTTGGCATTGAAGACCCCCATCCATTGTTGAACAGCAGAAGCAGCATGTCCAGAGTAGAATGGCCTGGTCTGAATCCAAATTTATGATCAGAGATCAAGCCATTGGAGACTAGGACGGATTTGATATCCGAAGCAATGATGGATTCCATGACTTTGCTGATAATTGGGAGCAGGCTGATTCGTCTGTCGTTGCAAGGATCTGTTTTTGCACATTTTTTGTGTAAAATGGGAATGTTTGCTGATTTCCAAGATGCTGGCAGATGACCTTGAGCAAAAGAGAGGGTGAAAAGAACACACAGAGGATGAGATAGAGCGGCAGAGCAGGATTTTAGTACCCATGGGCTAATGTCGTCTGGTCCAGTTGCAGAATCAGAGTCGAGGTTTGACAAAAACTTCTCCACCTTGTCAGGAGAGAAGGACACTGAGTCCAGGATCAGTTGGGTTCGACTGGGAAAGGTGGGAACAGAGAGAAATGGGTTTGGGACACAAGATTTTGAGGCAAACACTGAGTTGAGGCATTCGGCTTTGTCACGTGCGGTGTCAACTGTGTCGCCATTTGAGGTAAGGGAGGGGATGGAGGGGGAACAAACACCAGAAACAGATTTGACCAGATGCCACCAGGATTTGCAGGAAGGAGACAGATAAGAGAGTTCAATCTTGAGTGTGGAGAGATAGTGCTTCCTGGCACTCCTGAAGGTGGACACACACTTGTTCCGAGCTTGGTGGAAGGAACTGAGATTGCCTTCAGTTAGATTTGCCTTCCAAGAGGCAAAGGCAAGTTGTTTCAGGGCAACTGCCTCACCACAAGATTCAGTGTACCATGGACGGGAGGAAGTGTAAGACATTAAGACAACTGAGGACGAGATGGGATGTATCTGTGCATGAGAGAGAGAGCAGTTTGCTTTGGAAGAATTCCCAGGAAGAATTGATGTCAGAGGCAATAGAGATGGGAGACCAGTCCAGATGATTGCTGGCTGCTTGCAGACCGTGCCAGTCAGCCTGAGTGAAATGCCAGACTCGTCAGCGCTGAGGAGGCTCTCTGAGAATGGCCAGAGAGATGTCCACTTTAACAAGCACATGATCAGAAGAACCAATTGGAGCAGAAGAAGAGCAGCAGACATTTGCAGGGAAGTTTGTCATAACCAAGTCCAGAAGAGAAAATACTCCATTGACTGAGATCCGGGTCGGGAAATTGACAGATTGTGTCAGTCCCAATGAGTCGCAGAAGTTCTTTACTGAGGTGCCATGGCTGGTGAGAGAGGAACCCACACACAGCCAGCTGGCATGACAGATGAAGTCGCCAGATATGAGGAAGAGAGAGTTTGGATGAGTTGATAGAAGTTGGTCCATGTTGTCAGACAGCGAAATGTAAATTGAGTCATCAGTGTTTGGAGGACGGTACAGAACACATATGAACAAAAGGTGGGAGCGGAGAGGAAGCCATAGCCATAGGTACTCTTGGGGGTGGGGTGGAGAGAGGGTATTGCAAGGAGAGTGAGGAAAGAGTTTTTGATAAATATAGCAACCCCACCACCAGGACGAGGCTCAGGTCTATCATACCGGAGGACGGAGTAACCAGGAAGAGATATTAAGGAATCAGAGACATCTTGAAGGAGGAAAGTTTCTGTTAATCAGATCAAGTCTGGATTGTCAGAAGCAACCTGAATGGAGAGATCAATCAGGTTTGAGCGAAGGCCCCGGATGTTTGAGGTCCATACCGTTAATGAGGAGAGAGGGAGAGCATCGGGTGCAGGACAGGGGAGGGGAGGGGTAGGGTCAGATGAAGGATGAGAGGGGGATGTAGGGAGAGCAGTCGATAGTGTGTCAGAGATTACAGAAGAGTTACAAGAGAGGGAAGGATGAGGAGGATGAAAGGTTTGATGGTGATGGGATGAGGCACAGTGAGGGGTTGTTTGAGGGGGTGGGGGGGCAGAGGAAAGTAGAAGGTTGGGGGAGGTGGAGGTATGAGATGGAAGGGAGACGAAGTGGGGAGGAGGCAGCTTTGAGGAGGTGGGAGGGGGGAGAATTTGGGAGAGATGGTTGGGGGTGAGATTAGAAGGGGAGGGGTTGGGGGGGAGTTTTGAATGGGAGGGGCATGGGGGGAGTTTAGGAGGGGAGGGGCAAGGGGGGAGTTTAGGAGGGGAGGGGCAAGGCGGGAGTTTAGGAGGGGAGGGGCAAGGCAGGAGTTTAGGAGGGGAGGGGCAAGGGGGTTGTTTCAGAGGGAAGGGGCAAGGGGGGAGATTTGGAGGAAAGGGGCAGGGGGGGGGAGTTTACAAAGTGGATGATAAATGAAAGACGAACATTTATAACAATTTGGGTTTATTGTGATTTTCAAGTTAGCGATCCGTTCAAGAACGATAGAGGAGGGGTGGAATGAATGTGAATTTAGAACACTAGGGCGTGCCCATACGTGGGTGCAAAAAAACATGCGTGCAAACAACAACAACAAAAAAAAACTTTGAAACCACGTGGCAGTAACGACCACAGAACCCCCCCCCCCCCTCTATTTACATGAAATGGTTTGGTCCATTCGCAAAGCCAAAGCGAACGGCTTGCGAGTACGGTAGAACCCCCCCCCCCCCCTCTATTTACATGAAATGGTTTGGTCCATTCGCAAAGCCAAAGCGAACGGCTTGCGAGTACGGTGACCATACCTTGGGAACCACTTGTCCGATTAAACGTGTACTACAATCGATCGTACCTTACAACAATCAACACAGATTGCAACTTGAAATAAATGAATACGCTCTCAAATGTGCCGTCCGAGGCAGCGTCTGCTCGCCACGTTCAGCATTCAGTACGTCGTCACTATGACTATCCGTAAGTCCGGAAGTGACGTCCTCATTTGACTGTCCGGAGGGTCGCATATCGCAGTTACGATGAATCGCAAATTAGTTTTAATTAGTTTTAAAACATAGTTTAACGCCAACATAGCACCAAAATAGTTTGCCAACGTGAAATAAATGAATACGCTCTCAAATGTGCCGTCCGAGGCAGAGTCTGTTCGCCACGTTCGGCACACGTGATAGCTCGCTGCTCTCTGATTGGTTGAATCGTTTTTTGGACATAGCTCGGTAACTACTTCTCCGATTAATATGAAACCTTGAAAAGGCACATCCTCAGGTCCCCAGCAATATACCTGGCAAGTTTCAAGTATATCGGACCCGTGGTTGTCGAGAAACAGCGGTCACAGACAAACACACAGACACACACACACATACAAACACACATACACACACACACACACACACAGAGATTACTGGAATTATAGATAGATGTTGTGATTTAGAGTTACAAGAGATTGAATATTTTTTTGAAATGGAATGAGTTGAAGAGGAAATTGAAAGGAGCCTTTTGAACAGGAAGAAAAACAGCGTGTTGTCATAAACCACTGAATAAAACTGCAGCGGAAAGTTTAAACATATTTTAACAGAACCGTGAAGAACAATCTAATATTCACAAAAATACCAATGGGGAGACGGAGCCGAGAGGGGCAACCACAAGTCACGTGAACAGGGGAAAAGGTGAAAGGCAAGGAGATAATGGGGGCGGGGCGAGACAGCGCATGTGGGCAGAATCACACGATGAGCCAACTTCACATGTGGAGAATGGGAAATAAATGTTTGTTTTTTTGTTTTTGTTGGGGAGGGAGGGGTTAAAACGTCAGACAAAGAGTAGATGTACAGGGAAGTTTGGGGGAGAAAGGAAAATCTAAAAACCTAGCAAAAACAGCGAAGGAAGAAACAAACTTCGACGGGGGACAGGGGAGGCCTGAGGCAAGGCCGCAACACGCTCGGCAAACAGAAACGATTAATTTATGAAAGATAAACACCAAGAAACTTCCAAAGGACACTCAACAGGTTCACACACCGAAAGATAAATGCAGTTTCGACAAAATACAATTGTGAACAATGACAACTTTGAAAACGTGGAGAACGTGTGCAGCTTCGAAAATCCCTGCCGTCGTCTCCAAGATCTCGCGAGATCTCAATGGCTTTTATTGAAATTCTACAAATACTGTTTAGATTTTGATGAGAATTATGAACCTGCCGCGAATGCGGAAGTGGACAGATGATGGCAAATGCACGGGTTTGATAATATCCAAATACAACCATCATTTAAAACATCCCTGGTGTTGGGCTAGCGGCTAGGGTGCCAGCTTAGGATCCTCGGATCCTGGGTTCGAATCCCAGTCGATCGCTGAATTAACGCCAGGGGGGTTGACTCAGCCTGTCATCCTTCTGAGGTCGGCTAATTGAGTACCAGTTCACTGGTAATTCCCTGTTTGTCGTAAAAGGCGACAAAAAGGGTTGGCGGCAGGAAGGGCATCCGGCCGTAAAACATTGCTTCAAAAAGGGGACCAAAAAACAACAACAACCACGGTGCCCGAAAAGGCCAACCCCCGCCTTGCGGGGAAACATCTACAACAGCTTGACCACCGCCGCACCCGCTCCCCCTCAAACCACCTGCCCCCCCTTATCCTGCCATTCCCCTGTCTCAATTCTCCCCAGTCTCCCCTACTGACCTCTCTGAACTCCTCATCGGAATGAAAACTGCCACCTGCACTCTTGACCCCATCCCCTCCAGCTTTGTCAAGGCCTTCCTTCCTGCTCTCTCTCCACTTATCATTGCAACAATAAACTCCTCCCTGTCTACAGGCATCGTCCCACCATCCCTCAAAATTGCTGCTGTTACCCCCATTCTGAAAAAACCTGGACTAAACCCTGACACCCTAAATAACTTCAGACCCATCTCCAACCTACCCTTTCTGTCAAAGGTTTTGGAACGCGCTGTAGCCACTCAACTCAAACAGCACCTCTCTGCCAATAACCTGTATGAAACATTCCAATCCGGATTCCGCTCCAACCACAGTACTGAAACTGCTCTCCTCAAAATCGCCAATGACCTTCTCCTCTCCTCTGACGCTGGCAACCTCAACATTCTCATCCTCCTCGACCTCAGCGCCGCCTTTGACACCATCGATCACACCATCCTCCTCACCCGACTTGAAACCACCTTTAACATTACCGGCACTGCCCTCTCTTGGATTAAATCATACCTCTCTGACAGACGTCAGTTCATCTCCATCAATAACTGCAAATCCCCCACTGCTCCCCTCCCCAAAGGTGTCCCCCAAGGTTCAGTTCTTGGCCCCCTCCTCTTCATCCTTTACCTGTCCCCCCTCGGTCACTTAATCCGCCGTCATGGTCTCCAATTCCACTGCTTCGCCGATGACATCCAGCTTTTCATCTCCACCAAGTCCATCTCCACCGCCACCCACTCTATCCTGACAAACTGCATCACTGAAATAAAATCCTGGCTTCAAATCAACTTCCTCAAACTTAACTGTGATAAATCTGAAATAATCATCATTGGCCCAAAAACGCTCACCAAGTCCACCCATAACTTTGCCCTCAACATCGACGGTTTCCCAGTATCCACCTCCCCTCACATCCGGAATCTTGGCATCATCTTTGACCAAACCCTCTCCTTCGACAAATACACTAAACAGATCACAAAGACAGCCTTCTTTCACCTGAAAAACATCGCCCGTCTCCGTCCATCCCTCTCCTCCACGGCTGCAGAAACCCTCATCCACGCCTTCATCACCTCCCGTCTGGACTACTGCAATAGCCTCCTTTATGGTTCACCCTCAACAATCACCAATAAACTCCAATACATTTAGAACTCCGCTGCCCGTCTACTCACCCATTCCCGGACCCGTGACCACATCACCCCCGTCCTTTACAAGCTTCACTGGCTCCCCATCTCCCAGAGAATCCAGTACAAAATCGTCCTCTTGACCTACAAAGCCCTCCATAACCTGGCCCCATCCTACCTGGCTGACCTCCTCTCCAGACACACTCCCACCCGCAACCTCCGCTCTGCTGGTACCAACCTCCTGACCCCCCCCCCATCCGGACCAAATTTAGATCCTGGGGGGACAGGGCCTTCTCCATCGCTGCTCCCACCCTCTGGAACTCGCTACCTCACACCATCAGAGACTCCTCCTCACTCACCACATTCAAAACATCACTCAAGACCCACCTGTTCAACACTGCATTCAACATTTAACCCACAGCATCTAACCCCTGACTATCTCCTCTCCTTCTCCCTCCTTTGTGCTTTGAATATTTCCCTATTGATTCTTCTTTTTTTGCAATTGTTTTTATGTTTTGCTATGCATTATGTTTTGCACTCTGTCAAAGCGTCTTTGGGCTTCCTGAAAAGCGCCATATAAAATAAATGCATTATTATTATTATTATTAAAAGTGGCCTCTAAAGGTGGTTATTTATATATATTATATATTTAAAACAGTATTTTGTTGAAGTATCAATTGATGATTGGAATCACCATTGACTGGGTATGGAACAAACGTACCCGTTTGTTTGCGAACGGGTACGTTTTTCATGGAAGTACTTCACGAACTTGTTGTCCATGTCTGACGTGCGACTCAAGGTTGCTACAGGAATGTGGAATTTATTGGCTTCACGCTTTAGCATTCACCATTTCTGCATTGTCTGTTTGCTTCTGGCCTCCCACCCGTGCATAGCTGAGGGGACGGAGGGGTGAATGCATGTGAGCCATTGCTGACACTGGATCTGATGGATTGAGACAGGGCTTTGTGGGCAGACGTGGCTCCGATGAACAGCGGGGCATTCCAGGTGCCGGGGGTGAGGTATGGGGGAGGGTGGGAGTGGCGGGGCCGTGGCTGGGGTCCCCACGGGAGAATGGAGACGAGGAATGACGCGTGGTCTGCGCGTCTCTGTGATGGGCGGGTCGGGCGGCACTATGGGGCAGACCGTGGTGATACATTCATCGAGGTGCTCAGAAATGTTGGGGTGCCGACACTGACGGCAGATGTGGGTCCTGGCAATGGGGGTGGGAGTGAAACAAGCGGATTGCAATGCTGTGTAACTCATGCACGGTCCAGACTCTTGGGTGGGCTGCGCTGTGGGTCACAGGGGGAGGGGCCTTCAGTAGAATGGGAGGAGGTGATGAAGATGGGCACAGGGAAACGACGGAATATCTTACGTTGATAAAAAGAAGAAAAGTATCTCAAGCAAAGAGTCGCAGGCCTCCTATAGGGGAAACCCTATGCCTGTGCGGCCACTCTGAGCAGCAGGAAAGTGCGCTGTAAAAAATAATAACTGTACCTTCTCAAGCGAGGAAACAGATCACTTTGCGAAGAGACATGATTATTGATTACGCACCACAGCAAGAAGCTTCGAAAGTGCTGACTGTCTCACCACCATCGAAGACAATACTCCAGAGGAGGAAACGACAAACGGAAACCAGGAGTGTTGAGGTGAAGGAGATAATCCTCCAATGCAGGATGTATTCCAATTTCCATACATTAAGCATGGGGGAGTAAAGGTAAGGGTGAACGGTTCCGGAACCAGCTGAAAAAAACTGGCACGAGGGCGGAGACAGTCCCCCTTGATAAATGTGAGAAGGTCTTTTCAACAATTAAAGATATCTAGATAAAGATAGAATAGAAGAGATAACATCTCAGGCAAGGCAACAAGTGGCAGAAGAGATTAGAGCAGGGGTCAGGAACCTTGTTGACTGGGAGAGCCATAAAAGCCAAATATTTCTAAATATATTTCATTGAGAGCCATATAGTATTTTTAACGTATAATAAATTAAATATGTCTTACTTTTAATGCGACTTCTGGTGCTGCATGGTTTTGCTGATGGCCTTGTAGTCTGGTTCATACGTGGTGAGGTTGAGCTTCATGCAGGCGTTGAGGCTTCCATCAGTTAAATGTGAGCGTAGGTTGGTCTTAATGTTCCTCATATGCGAGAATGACTGCTCACATGCATATGTAGAGCCAAACATGGTCAATACGGCAATATTCACACGCTGCATTGTGTGGTATGTCACAGGAAGCTCGTTCCATGTTTTAAGAATCAGCTGGTCTTCAGGTTGAAGATTTTTCATTTCTGTCCACTTGTGTTCCCTCGCCAGCTCTGCTCGCTGTCGCGCAAGACTTTCCAACTCTCCATTAAGTGACTTGAACTTACTCATCCACATGTCTGATGCCTTCAGGTCAGCAACTTCCAGCTCAAAGTCTCCGATAGAGACCCCGGGGATGCATGTCAGGTCGATTTTGTCCACTGCACACTCATGTGGATGAGTGATGAACTTGAAAAGACCAGTGCGCGCACGAAATTCTCCAAAACGTGCTTTGAATGACTGCAGGAGATTGGACGTAAAGCCAGCTAGCTGCTGGAGATCCAGATGTTGAGTGGAGTCACTTGCTAAGCATGCATCTCTAAATTGTTGCAGTCTTTCAAAGTGCAGAAGACGACCTGTTTCAATGTCCCTGAGAAAGACTTCCAGCTTGCTTTCAAATGCAAACACTGCTTGTTGAAGGGATGAGATTGTATTTCCAATACCTTGCATTTTCACATTGAGCTGGTTCAGATGGCCAGTTATGTCCACGACATAGTGAAACTGCAGGAGCCAGTCAGTGTTGTCTAGCTCAGGATGCTTGACGCCTTTCATTTCAAGAAAAGTCCGGATTTCACTCAGGCAAGCTGCAAAACGGCTGAGCACCTTCCCCCTTGACAACCAATGCACGTTGCTGTGTAAAAGCAGACCGGGATAATGATTCCCAACTTCTTCTAACAGAGCTTTAAACTGGCGATCATTTAAAGCTCAGGCAACAATAAAGTTGACCACTCGAATGACCAGCGACATCACCTCACCAAGCTCCTGGCCACACGTCTGAGCGCAAAGCGCCTCCTGGTGCAGGATGCAATGAAAACTTAGGATGGCTCTCTTTTCATGTTCACGGAGAAGCGCTACAAATCCTTTGTTCTTCCCCAACATACAGGGTGCACCATCAGTACAGACAGAAATAAGTTTATCCATCGGTAGTTTTTTTTCTTTAGCAAACTCCATGAAAGACGTGAATAAATCCTCTCCTCTTGTTGTCCCTTTCATTGGCAAAACAGCCAAGCTTTCCTCACGCAGTGTGTCACCTGCAGCATACCTGGCAATTATACTGCACCGAGATAGATGGCTAACGTCTGTTGACTCATCTAACGCGAGAGAAAAGTATGTCCCGGCGTTTATGTCCTTAATTTGTGTTTCCTCGACTTGATTTGCCATCATGATGCTACGATCGTGCACAGTTCTTGCTGACAGGGGCATGTCTTTTATTCATTTGATTATCTTGTCTTTATTTGGGAAGTCATCAAACAGTTCATTGGCCACATCAAGCATGAATGTTTTGGCATACTCGCCATCTGTGAATGGCTTTCCATTCCTTACTATTGCCAAAGCACCCGCAAAGCTAGCGGAATTCCCGTCACCTTGCTTGGTCCACACACGTAGTTGCTGCTGACTCGTCTGCACTCTCTGCTGTAGCTCCTCGCATGCCCTTTTCCTGCTGTCCCCCGCTGGATATTTCGATGCAAATGAAGCATGGTGCGTATCGAAGTGCCGCTTTATATTTGACCGTTTCATCGATGCAATTTTATCATTGCATATTAGACATACCGCAGATCCTGCTCTCTCACCAAATGCAAATTCCTCTGTCCACGCAGCCTGGAATGCACGGTAATCATCGTCTTTTTTTCTTTTCGCCATCTTTTCCGTTACAAGGGTTGAAGCGGATAAACTAGTTGGCTATCTGATAAAATTGATTTCTTCACCTTTACAATGACGCGGACATGCTCGCGAGCCATTGGTTCCCAACCCGACCCACGGGTGACCCGTGACCCGTGAAATTTATCTTCAAAACTAATTTCTGTTTACTTTAAAATGACACAGTATTATTAAGAAATATCACAAGTATTTTAAAATCAGTTCCAAACTGATTTTTTTTTTTTTTTTCAACTCAAAATTGTCTGGGAGCCATATGCCGTCACCGGAAGAGCCATATATGGCTCGCGAGCCATAGGTTCCCGACCGCGGGATTAGAGTGAGGGGAGCTATGTGCATGCTTGAAGGTGAAGACAGAGATGGCAGGAGGGATTGTAAGAGGAAGGGGAAGGCCGAGCATGAAATGCCTACTTTGAAAGCAAATACCTATTTTGGGGGGCAATCGACCTCCCCCAAAGGGGCAGATTTTTTTCAATGCCGTGAACATACTTTGGTACATCACGGGTCGTGAAGGTTGTGGTCAAGTTTCATAGAAATTGTGTGTTTAGTTTCAGAGAAGAAAGCAAATACCTCTTTTGGTGGGGTCAAACCTGGACCCACTTTGACCCCCGAAGACCCTCTTAGACTTCGATTTTCTTCGTGCCGTGAACAAACTTTGGTACATCACAGGTGATGAAGGTTGTGGTCAAGTTTCATCGAAATAGTGGAAGAACGTTTTGGAAAAGAAAGGTTGAATCGGTCTCCACTCTCTTTGCTTGGATTTTTTTCCCAATGTTTAAAATCATTATTCTATTAAAATTGAAGCATCAACTTGATTGCTGCGGGGTTTTTTTTTGTTTGTTTTTTTGTTTTTTTTGTATACAAGATCGAGGCTCGTGAAAGAGCGAACATTAATCACACAGAAAGACAAACCGACACATAAAACATAACATAGGGAGCGGTAGACAAGATGGGGAGAGAGGGGGAAGGACACAAACACAACATTTGAGAGCAGGGACCGAGAGACATGGAGACATCGAGAGATCTGAGAGAGGGTGAGGGCTTTGGGGGGGGGGGCGTGGGAAGGGGGCAGTGGGAGAGGTATAAAACATATGGACACTGCCAGGACTTCCAGGAAAGAAGTTGGAATTTCAAACAAGGTGGATCTGGGGTGAATTAGCGGGGGTAGAAAAGATCAAGGTTTTGGATGGGGGAAGATAAGAGATGGTGGTGAACAGCTGTTTTAAAGACCTGGAGGGAGGAGTGGGATTGAAGGGAGTGAGGGAGTTTGTTCCAGAGGCGGGAGAAAAGAGGAATGAAAGAGTGAAGGTGAGCGGAGAGCCGAGATTTCGGCAGTTTAACCATCAGAGGGTTGCTGGCAGATCTTGTGCGACCTGTAGGAATATTTGGGGGACAGAGCACAGAGAGAGCTGGGGGTGCAAGGCCGGAGAGGAGTCGGTAGAAGACAGAAAGACCACCTACCTGCCTGCGGTGAGTGAGTGAAAGGCCCTCAGAGATAGCTTCATCGCGGGAGATTCCAATAATTCTGAAAGCTTTGGTTTCAACAGCGTGAAGCCGAGCTAGGTGTGAGGCAGGAGCACCGGCCCATAGGGGAGAACAGTATTCCATTGAGCTGCGGATGAAAGCCTTGTATGTGGTGAGGAGCTCAGGTGTGCCGAGGAAGGACTTCGCACGACGGAGGATGCCCAGTCGGCGACTGGCTTTGGAGGCCAGCTTGGAAATGTGGTTTTCCCAAGAAAGATCATGGCAGATAGTGAGACCCAAAATCTTGAGCGACAGAACTTCTTGGAGAGGATTGTTGAGAAAGTAGATGGGAGGGTTGTCCAGTCGATCTTTTCGGAGAGACATAGTAAGAGTGTGAGATTTGTCAGGATTGAAAGACATGTTCCACTTGTTTGACCAGTCTGTGATTTTGTCCAGGTCTTCAGAGAGTGAGGAGGCAGCAGACTGCCGATCTGAGGGAAGAGGAATGGAGCGGCAGAGAGTGGAGTCATCAGCAAAGAGATAGAGAGGATTTTCGAGAGAGTCAGAGAGATCATTGATGAAGACCAGAAAAAGCACGGGGCCCAGAACACTGCCTTGGGGAACTCCAGCCTGAACAGGAAGAGGAGATGAGAGAAACCCATTCAGGGCCACACGTTGACGACGACTAGAGAGGAAGTCCGCCAGCCATGCGTGGAGATTTCCATGGATACCAAAGGAGGAGAGTTTGGTGAGCAGAGCGGGGTGCCAGACCGTGTCGAAGGCACGTGATATGTCGAGGGAGACAGCTCTAATTTCCTGTTTGTCATTGAGGACCTCCATCCATTGTTGAGACAGCAGAAGCAGCATGTCCAGAGTAGAGTGACCTGGTCTGAAACCAAATTGATGATCAGAGATCAAGCCATTGGAGAAGAGGAAAGATTTCATATCAGAAGCAATGATGGATTCCATGACTTTGCTGATAATTGGGAGAAGGCTGATTGGTCTGTAGTTGCTAGGATCTGTTTTTGCACCTTTTTTGTGCAAAGCGGTGATGTTGGCTGATTTCCAAGCAGATGGCAGTTGACCTTGAGCAAAAGAGAGGGTGAAGAGAACAGAGAGAGGGTGAGATAGAGCAGCAGAGCAGGATTTTAGGACCCGTGGGCTGATGCCGTCGGGTCCAGTTGCAGAATCAGAGTCGAGGGTTGACAGAAACTTTTCCACCTTGTCAGGAGGAAAGGACACGGAGTCCAGAAGCAGCAGGGTACGACTGGGTATGGTGGGTACAGAGAGGGATGGGTTTGGGACACAAGATTTAGAGGCAAACACAGAGTTGAGGCATTCAGCTTTTTCACGTGCGGAGTCAGCTGTGTAGCCGTTTGAGGTAAGGGAGGGGATGGAGGGGGAACAAACACCAGAAACGGATTTGACCAGACGCCACCAGGATTTGGAAGAGGGAGACAGATAAGAGAGTTCGGTCTTGAGAACGGAGAGATATTGTTTCCTGGCTCTCCTGAGGGTGGACACACACTTGTTTCGGGCTTTGTGAAAGGAAATGAGATTTCCTTCCGTTGGATTTGCTTTCCAGGAGACGAAGGCAAGTTGTTTCTGGGCAACAGCCTCACCACAAGATTCCGTGTACCATGGACGGGAGGAAGGGTATGACAACTGAAGACGAGATGGGATAAATCTGTGCATGAGAGAGAGCAATTTACTTTGGAAGAATTCCCAGGATGAGTTGATGTCAGAGGTGGTAGAGATGGGAGACCAGTCCAGATGATTGATGGCTGCTTGAAGACCGTGCAAGTTGGCCTGAGTGAAATGCCAGACTCGTCGACGCTGAGCAGGCTCCCTGAGGATGGTCAGAGAGATGTCCACTTTAACAAGGACATGATCAGATGATCCGATCGGAGCAGAAGAAGAGCAGCAGACATTTTCAGGGAAGTTAGTCATAACCAAGTCCAGAAGAGAAGATGTTCCGTTGACTGAGATCCGGGTCGGGAAATTGACAGATTGTGTCAGTCCCAGTGAGTCGCAGAAGTCCTTTGCTGAGGAGCCATGGCTGGTGAGAGAGGTACCCACACCCAGCCAACTGGCATGATGACAGTTGAAATCACCACATATGAGGAAGAGAGAGTTGGGATGAGTAGATAGAAGTTGGTCCATATCATCAGACAGCGAGATGTAGATGGAGTCATCACTGTTTGGTGGACGGTACAACACACATATGAACAAGAGGTGGGAGCGAAGGGGAAGCCGTAGCCAGAGGTATTCCTGGGGGTGAGGTGGAGAGAGTGCAGTGCAGGGCGAGTGAGGAAGAGAGTTTTTGATAAAGATAGCAACCCCGTCTCCAGGACGAGGCTCAGGTCTATCATACCGGAGGAGGGAGTAGCCCGGGAGAGATACTATGGAATCAGAGACATCATAAAGGAGGAAAGTTTCTGTTAAGCAGATCACGTCTGGTTTGACAGAAGCAACCTGTATGGAGAGATCAGTTAAGTTTGTTTGAGGATGTTTGAGGTCCATACCGTTAATGAAGAGGAAGGGGGAGCATCAGATACAGAACAGGGGGGAGGAGGGGTAGGGTAAGATGTGGGAGAGGTGGAAGAGGTAGGGAGAGCTGTTGAAGGTGTGTCGGAGATTTCAGAATAGCTCGGAGAAAGGGAAGGATGGGGCGGACAAAAGGTTTGATGGTGATTGGGTGAGCCACAATGAGGTGTTATTTGAGGAGGGGGAAGAGCGAGGCAGAAGGTTGGGGGAGATGGAGGTGAGAGTATGAAGGGGGAAGAAGCGGGGAGGATGCTTTGAGGAGGGGGAGTGAGAGGGGGGAAATTGAGAAGCAATGAGGGTGGGGAGATTTGAAGGGGAGGGGTGAGGGGGGAGTTTGGGAGGGAAGGGACAAAGGGGAGGGATTTGAAAGGGATGGGATATGGGGGAGATTTGGAGCGGAGGGGTGAGGCAGGAGTCTAGGAGGGGAGGGGCGAGGGGGCGTCTTGGCGGGGAGGGGTGAGGGGGTAGTTTAGGAGGGAGGGGGCAAGGGGGGAGATTTGAAAGGGATGGGTGATGGGGAAGATTTGGAGGGGAGGGGTGATGGGGAAGATTTGGAGGGGAGGGGTTATGGGGAAGATTTGGAGGGGAGGGGTGAGATTGGATTTTTGAAAGTGTACAATTTATGGGAAACGAACATTTATTGCAAAATGAGTTTCTTGTGACCTTCGAGTTAAAAATACGTTTAAGGACGCTGGATGGAGGATGGAGTGCAGGAGAGTTTAGGGAATGTAGAAAAAAGGCACTATAGGAGATGGATATTTTTTTTGGGATGAATTGATTTGGTGAGCAAGTCGAAAGCAGCCTTTTAAAGAAGAAGAAGAAAAAGGTGTTATAAAATATGACGGAATACATAACTTCAGGGGAAAGTGTAAACATTGAAGGTTAATGAGTGAAAACTATCTGGGGAAATGGGGGAGAAACATGTGGTCGAAGAACGAACGAACAAATAAGAATGAATAAACGAATGAGAACAGAGAAGGAAATGTTTTTTTTTGTTTTTTTTTTAGTTGAGATTTACACAAGGAAGTAGGCTATGGGTGAAAAGACTGGGAATACAGAGAACGAAAGTTATTGGATCACAAACGACGGACCACTGAGAGAAAAACAAAGCCTCAAGGTTGTACAGTGCACACTGTACAAGGCCTTGCTCGCGACACGGCAAACAGACGATCAATTTATGAAAGATAAACACCGAGAAACAACCAAAGTTGCACACAATAACTTCACACACCGAAAGATAAATACAGTTTCGACAAAATACAATTGTGAACAGACTTAACTTCGAAAAACGTGGAGACCGTGTGGAGCTTCGAAAATCCCTGCCGCCGTCTCCAAGATCTCGCGAGATCTCTCTGTATCGTTTCTCTCTGTATCGGTGTATCGTTTTCTATGAACTCTCTCATTACTACAGCATGTCATCTACCCTTATCCCCGTATTCCCTTTTAATAAACCCATTTTAATTATACGAGATGTTTTCCCACCTTTTACCTCCAGCGTGCTGCCTTGTTCGGCCTCAGATCGATTCTTGGGTTTTGAAAATTGTAAAGAATATTTAATTGAACGCAGTATACATTTAGTAAGCTCAACGATCTTCTGGAGCAGCCAAAGCTCCTGATGCCTCAGCGACGTTTGTCTGAGCCATTTATGCGACACAAGCCTGACTGTGTGCACACTGTATAAACTGATCAATCCTTCGACATGATGTTGAATTCAAGCCTTTCATTCATAAATCAACCAAACCAAGTGGAGCTGTGCTGTGTGTTCTGTGCATGGTTCTGCTTACCTTCATGCATCTTAGGAGCATTCTTCAGCTCCCAGAGAGAAAAAGCACAAGGTTCCTGCTTTACACACTCATTGCTCAAAGCATCCTGGGAACTCTGAGAGAAGTCACTTTGAAAATCTTCCATCTTCACTGGATGAACCAGATCTGCAAACAATATGATCTCATGTTATTTAAGTAAAGAGATAAAATGAATACCAAAAAAACAAGGAGAAAAAGACATGAAATGTCGAAGTCCCTGCGGTTTTAGTTATTTTTCTGTGCAGAGTTAAAGGCCGCCAGTCGGCCATCTTTGCTCAGATTACAAAACAAAATCTTTTACATATGTATACTCTCATGTATTGTCTATGTCGCAAGTGTAAACAAAATTCATCCATGCATGTCCAAGAAATGGTTGGAGACACATTTAAGTAATACACTGGCTGAAAGTCGGCCATCATTGTTCTTATTTCG
The DNA here is from genome assembly GCF_964187855.1 of Myxine glutinosa. Lineage (NCBI taxonomy): Eukaryota > Metazoa > Chordata > Myxini > Myxiniformes > Myxinidae > Myxine > Myxine glutinosa. Next base: position 64,664,657 of record NC_136265.1, on the reverse strand, counting down.
GAAAAAAAAGACATGCATATGTAAGCCATCATTCATGATCTGTGTGCCAAGGTTGAACAAGATCGGTAAATGCATGTTTGAGAAATGGTTGAAGAAATTCCCTTTTGATAAACCCATTTTAATAATGAGACGTTTTCCCCAACTTTTACCTCACGCATGTTACACCGCCTTGTTCAGCGTGATTATTGGGGTTTTCCACATCAGGTTTTGCTTTTACAACTAAAATAGCCACTAGCCGGACATCTTTGATCGCATTGTGAATCAAAATTATTTGCACATACAGTATATGTCTTCATGTGTTGCCTTTGTGCCAAGTATGAACAAAATAGGTCCACATATGCCAGAAATATGGTTGAGGACGGATGTATTGACGCGTGGATGGACGGAAAAGACCCAATGATATACAAATGTGCTTGTGATATACAAGGTGGAGGTAAAAAAAAAAAAAAAAACACCTTTAGAGGCCATTTTTCCCCGCAAAGCGGGGGTTGGCCTTTTTCGGGGACCGTGGTTGTTGTTGTTTTTTGGTCCCCTTTTTGAAGCAATGTTTTACGGCCGGATGCCCTTCCTGACGCCAACGCTTTTTGCCGCCTTTAACGGCAAACAGGGAATTACCAGTGAACTGGTACTCAATTAGCCGACCTCGGAAGGATGACAGGCTGAGTCAACCCCCCTGGCGTTAATTCAGCGATCGACCGGGATTCGAACCCAGGATCCTAGGATCCTAAGCCGGCACCCGAGCCGCTAGCCCAACACCAGGGTTGCCACCTTGCTTTTACAACTAAAATAGCCGCTAGCCGGACATCTTTGATCGCATTGTGAATCAAAATTATTTGCACATACAGTATATGTCTTCATGTGTTGCCTTTGTGCCAAGTATGAACAAAATAGGTCCACATATGCCAGAAATATGGTTGAGGACGGATGTATTGACGCGTGGATGGACGGAAAAGACCCAATGATATACAAATGTGCTTGTGATATACAAGGTGGAGGTAGAAGAAGCAATTTGCATCAAATGTTGTCATTGTGACAATAATGTCAGGCAGAATGTGATCATCACTCGTATAAGGGACCGTGTGGTAACTGTGATCTCATCCTATGATCAAAGCGTGTGTTTGCACATTGCATTTCGTTGATCTTGAGGAAGGCATCACTGGGCTTGTATGCCCTGAAGAAGTTTCTGGCTGTTAACAAATAGCAAGTGCAACCATTTCACCAGAGGAAAAATAAAGAAAGATAGAAGCGCAACCCACTCCAAGCACTTTGGCGCACCCTGCTACGTACATGGCGAACGCACAAATATTATTACCCTCGCTCGAGGGTATTGCATTTGAGTTAGTTTATCTGTCTGTTTGTCCACACACAATAAATATGATTTTCTCTGCAACCGTTAGTCTGATTGACAGGACATTTTCACCAGAGGTGCGTCTCCTCCAGTATAAGTTGGTTCTGCTTATAAGCAGAACTCCTCCAGCACAAGTTACAGATGAGAGAGAGAGAGGGAGAGAGGGAGAGAGGGAGGGAGAGAGGGAGAGAGGGAGGGAGGGTGAGAGGGAGAGAGGGAGAGAGGGGGAGAGGGAGAGAGGGAGAGAGGGAGAGAGGGGGAGAGGGAGAGAGGGAGAGAGGGAGAGAGGGAGAGAGGGACAGACAAGCTCCCATACAATGTACACTCATCAATGTCTGCCAATGGGACAAGCAGAATGTTGTTGTGGTTAAGACCTGTGTCTTGAAAAGTTGATTCATCTCCAAATTCAGACTTCACCTTCACTTTCACAATAAAACCTGAAACAAAAAAATCTCATTAAAAGGAAAACAATGGTTCGACTGAGACAAAATATTTTTTCATTACAAAGTTTGAAAATAAATGAGAAATTATTTCAAACTCAAGAGATCCTCATTATAGCACACGCAGTGCTGGATATTACTATATCAAGTCATTTTCAGGATTTTGATAAAAGCATTAACATAATTAAAGAGACTGGCCTACACTCAAAAGGCTTACAGTATATCTCTCGATCGCCAATCATTATGTCACGACGCTCTTACAGATCAATTTTAAAGGTCTGGTAAAACCATAATAATAATAATAAATCTTTATTGTCCCATTTTCAGGGAAATTATTCTTTGGTGACACCGTAAGTTGACCATCATTAAAACATAAAACACAAAGGGAATAAGAAAACACTATAAAAAGATGTAAAATATAAAATAAATATAAAATATGGAAGATTGACGAAACAGCAAAATGTCTAGGAATTTGAATTTAGCATTTGAATTGCACATGGTACAAATGACCTTTTGAAAATGTTCTTCTTCATCGTCCTTACACGAAAGCGTCTCCCTGATGGCAGTTTTTCAAAAAGCCCGTTCAAGAAATGACTTTCATCAGTGCACACCTGCACCGCCTTCCTTTTCAATGCTCGCAAGTATAGAGAATCCAGACTAGTTGAAGGCCCACCTACTTTAAATGCCAGTGTAATGAGCTTTCTCAATAGTGACTTATTCCGCACATTACGATAACTGCACCAGGAAATCAAATTAAATGACAAAATACTGATCGGTAAGGAATTTGTTAACATCCGCATCACACGAGAGCTAACACCAAATGAATTCAACTTCCTGAGAAGATACAATCTTTGCATTGATTTCTTGTACACAGCATCAGTATTTCCATCAAAAGTTAGCTTGTTATCAATAAAGGTACCCATGTGGCGGGCACAAGGGGCAATAATTCCGCGCACCAGTGGGTGGTGCGAGCGTCCAGGCGGGGAACGAGAGCACATGCCCCGCCTTTCGACCGATCGGCCACGCCCGGGGATTAGGCGTGGCCTCGGCACATATATGCGGGCTCTAAGCTCGAGCCCGCCCAGTGCTGAAGTACGAGCTTTGAATAAAGACTCTTTGTACCTTGCGTTGTGGCCTTCCTCTCCGGCAATCGAGTTGTGTGTGTGCAGCACCACACTACACCTAGGTATTTAAATTTGTTAACAATTTCTACCTTATCACCATTTATGGTTGCAGGCTCATGTCATTACAACTGAGTGAATGAATGAATGAATGAATGATCGTTTTAAGGCCATTTTCCCCGCTCGAGTCACCGCGTCATTACAACTGAGTAGGCTTATATTGTGGTAAATCATCCCCATATTAATAGGCTAATGCCGTCTATCTATCTATCTGTCCCAACCTGAAACATGGAAACGCTCTTCGGAGAGAGATTTTTTTTTTAAATAAAGCAAAGGTTATTTCAAATTAATCCAAAACCTTTTTGTTTAAAATTAATCCAAATTTTTTGAAAATTCAAATTTTTTTTCAAAGAGACAAAACATTGAAGCCAGGTGGTGAGGAGGCAATAGGGTGGGTGCTGAAAGACTGGTGGGAACCCCGGTGGTATCCTAACCTAACCGGAAGGTATTGCAGAATACGTTGAACAAAGATTATAGGGGAACTCGTGTTCCCCCTTTCTCCCTCTTCCCTGCTGTTCGTGTTCCCCCTTTCTCCCTCTGACCTGCTGTTCGTGTTTCGCTTTTCTCCCTCTTCCCTGCTGTTCGTGTTCCCCCTTTCTCCCTCTTCCCTGCTGTTCCTGTTCCCCCTTTCTCCCTCTTCCCTGCTGTTCGTGTTCCCCCTTTCTCCCTCTTCCCTGCTGTTCGTGTTTCCCTTTTCTCCCTCTTCCCTGCTGTACGTGTTCCCCCTTTCTCCCTCTTCCCTGCTGTTCGTGTTCCCCCTTTCTCCCTCTTCCCTGCTGTTCGTGTTCCCCCTTTCTCCCTCTTCCTTGCTGTTCGTGTTCCCCCTTTCTCCTGATGTTCCCTTTGTTATGTTGTGTTCTGATCTGTTCTGTGTCCGAGGTCTTCCATAAGCCTCGACCATGTATGACATTGAAAAGTAGTAGTAGTACTACAACAACAACAACTACAACTACAACAACAACTACAACTACAACAATGTTCGTTTGTGGTTCAAACCTTCATGTTGAGGGAACGAATCATCGACGAACTCGGACTTCACCTTCACCTTCACAATAACACCTGAAACAAAAACAATCCATTCAAACGAAACTTTCAGGAACCAGCAGAAGGTGACGGTGCGGAGAGAACGACACGTACCGGGTCCCGGGTCTTCATCCTCGGGTGGACCGACCCTGGACCCGCGATCTGAGGGAGAATCTCCCGGAACGGAGAGATCTCGGTTCATGGCGCATCGGAGGGGACTGTAGAGTGAAAACACTGTAAAGTGCAGTAAAGTACCGGGATTTAAGGTGGTGTGTAGTCGTGTGTTACAGACAAACGAGTACAAACCACGTGTTCCAGTAAAAACGAACCACGACCACGTGACGTGTTCCTTCCACAAGCGAGACGATCTCATTCGCGATTTCCACACCACAGATTCTCCACGTTAATCACGTGATCGATACCGGGTACCCACGATGTCTTGTTTCCTCTTGTAAACATTTTTACATTACCTTTTATCATATTAACTATCTCCATATGTTTTATCCGTTTGTGTTCAATCATTGTCATTCCACAGAATAATTTTTCTCCATGTTCTGTGGTTCGTGTGTTCCGGAGCATTTGTGGGTGATACGATTAAAATGAAGTCTCACAGTTTGTTTCAATCTCACGTCGGAAACGTCATTTCCTGCATTCTTGGAAGTTTCAACAGTTCCTTGTGTTCTTCCCTGGCGCAACAATTCAGCAGATTCGCGATGACTAATGGGTCAAAATGGCGAACTGGTGAGATATGTCCAGATGGATTCCTTAGTTAAAACAAGAATGACCGCACTGTGGTCACAACCTGCGACAAAATCTGGTAACAGGCCGATTGGGAAATAAACATTTAAAATAGTCTTCAAATATGAACAGCGTAAATGGGAAACACCTTTAATGCGCCGTTGATAGATTTACTCGTCACCAGTCACCGCGTCAGCCTCCACCACGGTTATTCCAGGACGAGCCGATTCGTCAGACAGTTATATCAGGACGAGCCGATTCGTCACACAGTCAAGCAATGTTTAACCCAATATGGGCCTTCAAAAATTACGAAACGCCATTTTTTTTTTTAGTGATGTAAGCTCAATAGTTAATTATTTGAATTCCCGGATCTTCTTGAAGGGACGTCCGGTGGTTATTTTAGGTGCGAAGATGGGACGGAATGTTGTCCTCAAGGTGTTTGAACTCTTGGTGTGTGTGCTGCGCTCGCTTGGAGTAATTGGTGCGCTGTGCGGTTCTGATTGAATATGCTGTGTTGTGATTGTGAGTGGTACTACGTCCTGCGTGGTGACGTCTGGGGGCGTGGCTTCGGTGGTCGCTGGCGGCACGCCATGATGGTTGTGTGCTCTGAGAGCTTGGTGTCGTCCTTGATAAACCGCTTGATTGAAGGGGAGTCCTGAACTTATTACATGCTGTCATTGGAAGAAACCCATCCCCTCGTCCTTTCGTTCATCCATACAGCCACAAACATAAATCGGGTGTTGCGGTAATTTGTCTAACGCAACGTAACGTTTATTGTCGTGCGTTCTGACGGGATTATTGTGCGTTCTGACGGGATTATTGTGCGTTCTGACGGTATTATTGTGCGTTCTGACGGGATTATTGTGCGTTCTGACGGGATTATTGTGCGTTCTGACGGGATTATTGTGCATTCTGACGTGATTATTGTGCATTCTGACGGGATTATTGTGCGTTCTGACGGGATTATTGTGCATTCTGACGTGATTATTGTGCATTCTGACGGGGTTATTGTGCATTCTGACGGGGTTATTGTGCGTTCTGACGGGATTATTGTGCATTCTGACGTGATTATTGTGCATTCTGACGGGGTTATTGTTCATTCTGACGGGGTTATTGTGCGTTCTGACGGGGTTATTGTGCATTCTGACGGGATTATTGTGCGTTCTGACGGGATTATTGTGCATTCTGACGGGATTATTGTGCATTCTGACGGGATTATTGTGTGTTCTGATGGGATTATTGTGCATTCTGACGTGATAATTGTGCGTTCGGACGTGATAATTGTGCGTTCTGACGTGATAATTGTGCATTCTGACGTGATAATTGTGCATTCTGACGTGATAATTGTGCGTTCTGACGGGATTATTGTGCGTTCTGACGGGATTATTGTGCGTTCTGATGGGATTATTGTGCATTCTGACGTGATAATTGTGCGTTCGGACGTGATAATTGTGCGTTCTGACGTGATAATTGTGCATTCTGACGTGATAATTGTGCATTCTGACATGATAATTGTGCGTTCTGACATGATAATTGTGCGTTCTGACATGTTAGTGTGTTCTGACGTGGTTGCAGTGCGTTCTGACGTGGTTGCAGTGCGTTCTGACGTGGTTGCAGTGCGTTCTGACATGGTTACAGTGCGCTTACAGTGCTTACAGTGCGCATGGTTACAGTGATGACGCCATTTACATCTCGTTGTCTGACAACATGGACGAACTTCTATCCACTCATCCCAACTTTCCCTTTCATATGTGGCAACTTCAACTGTTATCATGCCAGCATGATGGGTGTGGGTACCTCTCTCACCAGCCCTGCCACCTCAGCAAAAGACTTCTGCGACAAATTGGGACTGACACAATCTGTCAATTTCCCGACCCGGATCTCAGTCAACGGTACATCATCTCTTCGAGACATGGTGATGACGATGACGCACTTCCCTGCAAATGTCTGCTGCTCTTCTTCTGCTCCAATCGGTTCTTCTGATCATGTGCTTGTTAAAGTAGACGTCTCTCTGGCCATTCTCAGAGAGCCTCCTCAGCGCCGACGAGTCTGGCATTTTACTCAGGCCGATTGGCACGGTCTTCAGGCAGCCATCAATCACCTGGACTGGTCTCCCATCTCCACTGCCTCTGACATCAACTCACCCTGAGAATTCTTCCAAACAAAATTGCTCTTTCTCATGCACAGACTTATCCCATCTCGTCTTCAGTTGTCTTACCCTTCCTCCCGTCCATGGTACACAGAATCTTGTGGCGAGGCAGTTGTCCAGAAACAACTCGCTTTTTCCTCTTGGGAGGATAATCCAACTGAAGGAAATCTCAGTTCCTTTCACAAAGCCAGGAACAAGTATGTGTCGACCCTCAGCAGAGCCAGGAAACAATATCTCTCTACTCTCAAGACTGAACTCTCAAACATGTCTCCCTCTTCCAAATCCTGGTGGCATCTAGTCAAATCTGTTTCTCGTGTTTGTTCCCCCTCCATCCCCTCCCTTACCTAAAATGGCTACACAGCCGACACTGCACGTGAAAAAGCTGAATTCCTCAACTCTGTGTTTGCCTCAAAATCTTGTGTCCCAAACCCATCTCTCTCTGTACCTACCTTACCCAGTCAAACCCAGCTGCTCCTGGACTTTGTGTCCTCTCCTGACAAGGTGGAGAAGTTTCTCTCAAACCTCGATTCTGATTCTGCAACTGGACCAGACGGCATCAGCCCACGGGTCCTAAAATCCTGCTCTGTAGCTCTTTCACACCCTCTCTCTGTTCTCTTCACCCTCTCTTTTGCTCAAAGTCATCTGCCATCAGCTTGGAAATCAGCCAACATTACCGCTTTACACAAACAACGTGCAAAAACAGATCCTTGCAACTACAGACCAATCAGCCTGCTCCCAATCATCAGCAAGGTCATGGAATCCATCATCGCTTCTGATATTAAATCCATCATTTTCACATCTTCTCCAATGGCTTGATCTCGGATCATCAATTTGGATTCAGACCAGGTCACTCCACTCTGGACATGCTGCTTCTGCTGTCTCAACAATGGATGGAGGTCCTCAATGTCAAACAGGAAATTAGAGCCATCTCCCTTGACATATATTGTGCCTTTAATATGGTCTGACAACCCGCTCTGCTCACCAAACTCTCATCCTAGGGTATCCATGAAATATCCACGCATGGCTTGTGGACTTCCTTTCCGGTCGCAGTCAATGTGTGGCCCTGAATGGATTTCTCTCATCAACCCCTTCCTGTCCAGGCTGGAGTTCCTCAAGGCAGTGTTCTGGGCACTGTGCTTTTTCTGGTCTTCATCAATGATCTCTCCGACTCTCTGGAAAATCCTCTCTATCTCTTTGCTGATGACTCCACTCTCTGCCGCTCCATTCCTCATCCCTCAGATCGGCAGTCTGCAGCCTCCTCACCCTCTGCAGATCTGGACAAAATCACAAACTCGTCAAACAAGTGGAACATGTCTTTCAATCCTAACAAATCTCACACTCTCACTATGTCTCTCCGAAAAGACCGTCTGGAAAACCCTCCCAACTACTTTCTCAACAATACTCTCCAATAAGTTCTGTCACTCAAACTTTTTGGTCTCACTATCTGCCATGATCTTTCCTGGAAAAACCACATTTCCAAGCTGGCCTCCAAAGCCAGTCGCCACTGGGCATCCTCCGTCATGCGAAGTCCTTCCTTGGCACACCTGAGCTCCTCACCACATACAAGGCTTTCATCCGTAGCTCAATGGAATACTGCTCTCCACTCTGGGCTCGTGCTCCTGCCTCACACCTAGCTCGGCTTCACACTGTATAATCCAAAGCTTTCAGGATCATTGGAATCTCCTGCGATGAAGCTGATTCTGAGGGTCTTTCACTCTCTCTCACCGCAGGCAGGTTGGTGGTCTTTCTGTCTTCCACCGACTCCTCTCTGGCCTAGCTCTGTCTGTGCTGTGTCCCCCAAATAGTCTTGCAGGACGCACAAGAACTGCCAGCAACCCTTTTCTGGTGAAACTGCCAAAATCAAGACCCTCTGCTCACTTTTTCTTTCTTTTTTTTTTGTATTCTGAATCGAGGCTCGTGAAAGAGCTGACATTTACTTCACAAACAAATCAACCAGACAAACAAAATATATAAAAAGAGGGAGCAGAAGACAAGAGAAGGGGAAGCACACAAACACTTGAGAGCACACAACATTTAAGAGTAGGGAGATGTGTGGGGGGGAGAGGGCTTGGGGGGAGGAGGAGTGGGAAGGGGGGGGGGTGGTGGGAGAAGCATAAAACACAAGGACACCAAGGACTTCCAGGAAAGAAGTTGGTATTTCAAAAAAGTGGAATTGGGGTGAAATTAGCGGGGATAGAAAAGATCAAGGTTTTGGATGGGGGAAGATAAGAGATGGTGGTGAACAGCTGTTTTAAAGACCTGGAGGGTGGAGTGGGATTGCAGAGAGTGAGGGAGTTTGTTCCAGAGGCCGGAGAAAAGAGGCATGAAGGAGTGAAGGTGAGCAGAGAGTCTTGATTTTGGCATGTTAACCATAAGAGTGTTGCAGGCAGATCTTGTGCGACCTGTAGGAATATTTGCGGGACATAGCCCAGAGAGAGCTGGGGGGTGGGGGGGGGGGAGGCAAGGCCAGAGAGGAGTCGGTAGAAGACGGAAAGACCACCAACCTGCCTGCTGTGAGTGAGTGAGTGAGTGAGAGGCCCTTGGAGTTAGCTTCATCGCGGGAGATTCCAATGATTCTGAATGCTTTGGTTTCAACAGCGAGAAGACGAGCTCGGTGTGAGGCAGGAGCACCAGCCCAGAGGGGAGAGCAGTATTCCATTGAGCTGCGGATGAAAGCCTTTTATGTGGTGAGGAGCTCAGGTGTGCCAAGGAAGGACTTCGCACGATGGAGGATGTCCAGTCGGCGACTGGCTTTGGAGGCCAGATTTGAAATGTGGTTTTCCCAGTAAAGATCATGGCAGATAGTGAGACCCAAAAGCTTGAATGACAGAACTTCTTGGAGAGGATTATTCAGAAAGTGGATGGGAGGGTTGTCCAGTCGGTCTTTTCGGAGAGACATCGTAAGAGTGTGAGATTTGTCAGGATTGAAAGACATGTTCCACTTATTTGCCCAATCTGGGATTTTGTCCAGGTCTGCAGAGAGTGAGGAGGCTGCAGACTGCCGACCTGAGGGCTGAAGAATGGAGCGACAGAGAGTAGAGTCATCAGCAAAGAGATAGAGAGGATTTTCAAGAGAGTCAGAGAGATCATTGATGAAGACCAGAAAAAGCACAGGGCCCAGAACACTGCCTTGGGGAACTCCAGCCTGAACAGGAAGAGGAGATGAGAGAAACCCATTCAGGGCCACACGTTCATTATGACTAGAGGGGAAGTCCGCCAGCCATGCGTGGAGATTTCCATGGATACCAAAAGAGGAGAGTTTGGTGAGCAGAGCGGGGTGCCAGACTGTATCGAAGGCACATGATATGTCAAGGGAGACAGCTCTAATTTCCTGTTTGGCATTGAGGGCCTCCATCCATTGTTGAGAAAGCAGAAGCAGCATGTCCAGAGTAGAGTGACCAGGTCTGAAACCAAATTGATGATCAGAGATCAAGCCATTGGAGAAGAGGAAAGATTTCATATCTGAAGCAATGATGGATTCCATGACTTTGCTGATAATTGTGAGAACGCTGATTGGTCTGTAGTTGCTGGGATCTGTTTTTGCACCTTTTTGTGCAAAGCGGTGATGTTGGCAGATTTCCAAGCAGATGGCAGATGACCTTGAGCAAAAGAGAGGGTGAAGAGAACAGAGAGAGGGAGTGAAAGAGCGGAAGAACAGGATTTTAGGACCCGTGGGCTGATGCCGTCAGGTCCAGTTGCAGAATCAGAGTCGAGGGTTGACAGAAACTTTTCCACCTTGTCAGGAGGAAAGGACACAGAGTCCAGGAGCAGCTGGGTATGACTGGGTACGGTGGGTACGGAGAGGGATGGGTTTGGGACACAAGATTTCGAGATAAACACAGAGTTGAGGCATTCAGCTTTTTCACGTGCGGAGTCAGCCGTGTGGCCGATTGAGGTGAGGGAGGGGATGGAGGGGGAACAAACACCAGAAACAGATTTGACCAGACGCCACCAGGATTTGGAAGAGGGAGACAGATAAGAGAGTTCTGTCCTGAGAACGGAGAGATATTGTTTCCTGGCTCTCCTAAGGGTGGACACACACTTGTTTTGGGCTTTGTGAAAGGAAATGAGATTTCCTTCCATTGGATTTGCTTTCCAGGAGACGAAAGCAAGTTGTTTCTGGGCAATAGCCTCACCACAAGATTCCGTGTACCATGGACGGGAGGAAGGGTATGACAACTGAAGACGAGATGGGATAAATCTGTGCATGAGACAGAGCAATTTACTTTGGAAGAATTGCCAGGATGAGTTGATGTCAGAGGCGGTAGAGATGGGAGACCAGTCCATATGATTGATGGCTGCTTGAAGACCATGCCAGTTGGCCGGAGTGAAATGCCAGACTCGTCGACGCTGAGGAGGCTCTCTGAGAATGGTCAGAGAGATGTCCACTTTAACAAGCACATGATCAGATGAGCCGATTGGAGCAGAAGAAGAGCAGCAGACATTTTCAGGAAGTTAGTCATAACCAAGTCCAGAAGAGAAGATGCTCCGTTGACTGAGATCCGGGTCGGGAAATTGACAGATTGTGTCAGTCCCAGTGAGTCACAGAAGTCCTTTGCTGAAGAGCCATGGCTGGTGAGAGAGGTAGCCACACCCAGCCAACTGGCATGGTGACAATTGCAATCACCACATATGAGGAATAGAGAGTTGGGATGGGTAGATAGAAGTTGATCCATATTATCAGACAGCGGGATGTCGATGGAGTCATCACTGTTTGGTGGACGGTACAACACACATATGAACAAAAGGTGGGAGCGAAGGGGAATATACCGGGAGCCCAGGGGGTCAGCCTAGCTGGAAAGTTAACCAATTTTCATGTATATAGCAATGGTCCATGTGCATGTCCATATAAGGAAATGGACGTCTGCCGGGCACATTATGGTGGGTGTGGTCGAAAGGGCCATTAGAAAGGGACCCCAAAATTGAGCTAGATCAGCTCTGTGAGTTAACCTGGTGAAACCTACCTGAAAATGTTCGGCATAGTCCCAGATATCATTAATGACCACTGCCAGACCGTTTCAGTGGTGGGTTATGCCTGCCAGACACCCCCGAATGCCTCCACCCCCAAAATTGAGCTAAATCAGCTCGTAAGTTAACCCGGTGAAACCTACATGAAATAGTTTGGCATAGTCCCAGATATCATGAATGGCTACTGCCAGACATTTTCAATGGTGGGGTGTGCCCACCAGACTTACATAACCGGTACTCCAAAATTGAGCTAAATCAGCTCGTAAGTTAACCCGGTGAAACCTACATGAAATTGTTCGGCATAGTCCCAGAAATCATGAATGACCACTGCCAGACAAGTTTCAGTGGTGGGGTGTGCCCGCCAGACAGCCCCAATGCCACCACCCCAAAATTGAGCTAGATCAGCTCGAGAGTTAACCTGATAATAATAAAATTGAGAATAAAATACTGTGGAATAACAGCAACATAACTTTTGAAAATCAGATGTTTTATTTCAAGTCATGGGAAAAGCAGGGATTTGTAAGGTATAACACGTCATTTGTCGTGGGTATTGTAAAGACGCTGACGTTATCTGTTTAATGTAATACGTTGCCGAAACTATTATTTCCCTCTAAGTTCGTAATATTAAAGAAAGCGTTTCTGATATCATGGTTGGATAAATTGCATACTGCTGAAACAGGTATGGATTAGTCAGGGGAACAATTTATAGAAATGTCAACTGAAAATGCTATCAATGTTTTAAACATGAAAACAAAACACTTCTACTCATTGAATGTAGAGAAAAAAAAATTAAAAAAAGATAGAACCTGATGTATTTAATCTTTGGCAACAACGATGAGCTGTGGTACCATGAGGTCGATGCTGACATCGGTACCATGTGGTTTTACGGTACCATGAGTGCCACTGTAAATGGCATCCGATGCCATTGCAGTTACCTTTCGGTCGACTAACTTGTGTGCACCACTGAAAGTTAGTGTCATGCCACCAAGGAGACATCTGAAGAACAGGTCCAGCTGTGCTGGTATCTCTGGCGGTGCATTCCTTCAAATTTTGGACTGTTGCAGGATTTGGGGTATTGGTCTTCGGGAGCTGCATCATCAGAGATCTAAGATGGAGAGCGGCCCATCTTAACTTGTTATCCTGTTCATACCGTTTAGAATCCTCATAAAGGTGAGCCTTGGCATCCTCTTCTGGAAGAGCAGAAGTATAGATGAAGTTGCCTTTCCGAGGGTCTGCCAGTTTTATTGTGATTTTTCTTTTCTTTGAAATGGTCTTTTACCTTCCTGGTAAGATTTTGAGCTGTGTAGGCCTGGAGGTCTGCTCCATCTCCTCAGACACTGGTGTACTCCTCTTTGAACATGCAAGTAAATCTCTAACTAACACAGATTGTTGCTTTCCTAGCACCTCATTCTGGATATATGAAAGCAGAGATGCAAATGCTCTCTTGTGGTAGGACTGAGATGAGCTCCCTTCATTGGGCCTATCTTGATCATCAGTCTTCCTCAGGAACTGGACACGGCAGGATTTGTGGTATTCTGCTTGCTTTGCGATTAGGTCCATGCCACTCCGAATGAGACTCTTGATACGTTCGTTTTTCGAAGACTTTACCCGATGGCAAAGTGACACAACCGGCAACTGTCGCTATCTTCAGTCTGGGCTCCTCTTTTTCCATTTTTCTTCTTATGGATTTTGCCACAGAAAATACAAGTCCCTTTCAACAGGCCCTGCTGATCCGACTTGGGAAGGACACTGCAGCGTCTTGTTTGGATAGAAGCCTTTTTGGCAGTAGGTTCATCATCAGGTGGCAGGGGTTCTGTCAGGCGCTTCACTGCTGTGTAATGCTTAAGACAAGAAGGGTGATAGCTGACAGTAGATTCGTGATCACTGCTTACCAAAATCTGTTGTGTGAGAATAATGCATTGTATTAAAAAACCCCCAGAGCCACACTTTTGCTAACACCCATTATAAAAAGAAATGACTGCAGTAATATTAAATATTAATTGAGAGGAATCAAAATTGACATTTTTCGTAGTATGGGCATTAGCTTACCTTGAGGGAAATGGTTCAGTCACATGTACAAGAATGATCATAATGGTCCAGTCAGACACGAAAAATATATGCCTTCATTTTCCTTCAAATGCCTTCCTATATGCCTTCAAAAAACGCACTTTTCATTGTGAGGCAGTTGCAGGAGAAGTACATGGAGAAGAGGAAGATGTTGTTTCTTGGGTTTGTTGATCTGGAGAAAGCATTCGATAGGGTTCCACGCAAAGTATTGACATGGGCATTGAGGAAGTTAGGAGTGGAGGAATGGTTGACCAGAGTAGTGATGGCAATGTACAAAAGAGCGCGCACAGCTGTAAGGATGAAGGACGGCAACAGTGGTGAGTTTGAGGTGAAGGTGGGAGTGCATCAGGGGTCGGTACTAAGTCCACTACTATTTGTAGCTGTGATGGAGGTGCTGGCTCGGAACGTAAAGGAGGGTTTACCGTGGGAGTTGTTGTATGCAGATGATCTGGTGTTGATTGCGGAAAGTATGGATGGACTGAAGGAAAAGATGAACACGTGGAAGGAATGTATTGTTACAGACGTGGCTTAGATGTTATTTACCGAGCGGTTTGGTATGACCACGTCTGCACAAGTTACCCGATTATACCCGAACGTTGACTAATCGCGCTACGCTAGGTCAATGAAGGAAAAGACACACGGCTGGGATTAAAATGACACGACACCATGGATACGGTTCTCAAGACCTCCGGAGGAGATTATATTCGTTCGGAAGGTCAGATTACAGGGACGAGAGGTACAGCATAGAAAGACAAGCACTTAGACACAATCTTATATTAACCCCAACAGACGACAGATAAACGGGACAAAAGGCTGACTCACACGGGGATTGATGGCTAGGAAAGGCAGGATCGATGGCTCCAGGTGCACCTGGGCTCAGGGCAGAATCGACCCGGTCCGGTCCAGAGATGCGGGAGGTTTCACAGCGCTCGAGGTGGCGTCTTGTCGTCTCAAGCTGGGGGCGCATCTGACCTCACATCCGGTGAGTCGCTTCGTATATCCGGCGGGGAGTGACACGCCCTCGGCTCGTTAGCTCCGCCTCGTGGAATCGGCACGTTGCTTCTCATTGGGTGCGTGCGGGGGGTTTACCAGGCTCCGCCCTTGACGAGGAGCTGACAGCCAGCCCCTTTGTGGTAACCCCGTGGAGCGCATGGTCATGGCGGCTAACCGAGCTGGTGGGAGGACGCACACTCCCCCCGCGCGCCGTGGTTGTAGTTGTTGTTGTAGCGGTAGTTGTTGTTGTTGTTGTTTGGGGAAGAAGATGGAAGGAGGTATGGGAAAGGTCCTAAACTCACTACTGGTGCCATATAATCACATTCTGGTGCAACGAAGAGTCAGAATTAATGGAAACGAGTCCTTAACTGACATAGACTAAGAATAACTAGCAAGATGTCCGAAAGTTGTCTACGTGTGATGCGGTGGACCTGGGCACGACATTTAATGGGGGAAAAAGGGGAAGGTCGGTTCTACAGAGTGTTGTTTACAGACAATGGGACTAGGGAATGGGGGATTGGGGATAGTTGGGGAGTATTGGGGAAATAGGGGAATATTTACAAGCGGATATGGAGGCCAAATTCCATATTCGCAACATTGCACCCTTCTCTACCCTCGGGGCATCCCGACCCGATAAATTTTTACCTACTTTAGTGTGGCACGCAATGTAGTTCCCTCTACTATTAACTCTACCCTGAGTGCGACAGTTTTACAGATATTCACAAATGAGTAAATATGTCCCCCTGCGACGTTGCACCCTTCTCCTCACAGAAACACACCCACAGGATAACCGAATCCGGAAAGAATTCTCAAACTAAACATACAGCCGGTAGGGAGCATTATTTACACAAGACTACGCTGATATTTACACTACGATCCAGGACCTGTTTTTGGAGGGACACATGCAGATGTTATGCATAGAGAGAGCACGCATGCCAGCATCGATACACCAACCCACGAGTGCTCTGTGGCCTACGGCCTTTAATAATGTGCAGAGCACCCCTTCCAAGCATCAAGCACCACCCCATCACACAGTGAGCACCATCCGGTGCACCAATAAAGTGTTTATGAATCATTGTGTGGTGTCGCAGCCGGCCGATGTTCTGCCGCTGGTCTTGCCTTCGTGTGGTGCACTTGGCCTTCTTACTTCTTTCAAAAAATAAAGAAAGGCGCCAACCGCGTCCATTTCTATATTGCGGCCGTCAGGGGGCCAACTATTAGTGGTTCACCTGTTTGGCATAGGTGCCACGTTGACCCATAGGTCCTTCCACGGGTGGTGCTTGGCCGCAAAAGAACTGCGGTCCATTGTGGGTGGCCACAAACATTGCGGTCCATATGGTGTATCGATCCAAGCAGCAAGCAGCGAAAGTGCAGGCCCACAACTGCGAAGCCAGCACCTCTCTCTCCTCTCTCTCTACCCCAAAGCCAGATCCTCGGAGGTGGGAGACAAAAGAAAAGACAAGTGAGTAAGGTGGTAAGGGCGCAAAAGTGCACGCAATATAAGATGATGCACACTGGGGGCACATGGGAACCAGGTGAGACAGGTACGTTCCTACCGTACGCTCCCCCCCCCCACCAGGTAACCTACATGGCCCCTCCCTTACCCCTTACTGTATCCACAAAACACAACACTACCCATAAACATCTACTTTACAAATCAACAAACATCCCTACTGTCTTCCCCGTTCCTCCCATAAACCAAATTCGTCTTCTCTCCCTCCTAACCAATCAAATTTGCCATTTTCACTCAACATCATAATTTGCCATCTCCAACTCAACATCATAATTTGCCATTACCAATTCATCATCAGTCCCTCCTAGGGAGGGAGAGATGGAATCACCCCAATGTCTCATCCACGTCGTGATGCGTCTCACAATCCACACAGCAATTTCATTTCCTGCAACAAAACAAAGAAAACACAGGTGTGGAGTCATCATCATCACCACAGGTAAGTGGCTGCGTATGGTGCGACAGGTTCATCAATCCTAACTATTTCCTAAATGACTTTAACAACTTTACACTACCCGGGGTCTTTCTCCGGCCAAACCATTGGCCCTCTTACACTATGGGTTCTAAAAACCAATTCCCATTGGCCAAACTGTGGTGCTTTTCAATTTGGGGTCTCACTCCCCCGATTCATCTCCCGGTGCCCTCGCACAATTTCTGGGCTGTGGCGTGTACCCCTCCCAGCGGGTCTACCCACCTGCACACCTCCACCACTGCGGTTGCCTCCGAGCTTACCTGCTCCTTACCCTAACCTAACTACCTGGGGAAGGCCCTCTGGCGCTCTCCCCACTCGGTGCCCTCTCTGGCACTGGGCTGCCCGATCCACACCCGGGATCCTCAGGCACCCACTCGCAACTACCGGCTCCCAGAGCCCACCTGCGGCCTCACCTGGCCGACATCCTCACAGTGGTGGAGTGCCCAACCAACTACACACACTAACAGGCTACACGCCCAGCCATTTCCACAACACTAATGCACCCATTCACAACACCATTCTGCAACCGCACCACAAATGCCAATATCCAACCACAATTTACCTGTACCCTCTACCTAACACTTACACTACCCGCCCCGGGTATCCGTGATAGGGGTCCACTCTTCCCCCATCCACACCTTCGCACCATGCACACCACTCCGTACCACTTACTCCAACTCTCTCCACACACCTGTACTTGCACACCTGTGCTCTCACACCTGGTGCCACCTGCACCCTTCTCTCCCCAAGCGCATTCGCGCTGATCCACACACTCACTACTCACACACTGCTCCACACACCTGTCCAGTTGCACACCTGTGCAATCACACCTGTTCAATTCTCACACACACAGCATCATCTCAGCTAACTACGCCCTTCTGAAACTTGCGCTTCCCAGTCGTCCCTTTAAACTATTGCGCTCCCACGTCATTATCATCCATACTAATCTACCTGCGTCCCCACTACAGGTATCAGTCACTAACTAAACTTAACGTCACCTAATGTCATCTTCTAGGGCCCTATCAATATAACCTAACCCACCCGGGCTAGTTTTCACTGCCATACACCCCATAAGCTATTGCTCCTTTGCCCCCACGGGAAGGGGGGCAAGGATGCCACCCTTACCCACCGGGCCCATCGCTCACTACCAATTTTGCACATCAAATTTCAACAAATTAAAAATTTGCCAATCACTACCCATCATCTGCCAATCACTACTGCCAATCCTTTGCCAATCATCAAATTTTGTTCTTCTCTAATTTTGGGTCCAAAACACTAACCTCATCACCCAGTCTACTCACTAATACCTCTCGGTGCGCCAATCCCTGTCCAAAGCCCGGCTTCGTAAAGCCAAGCAATGGATGCTGGTTGTTTTGTGCCAGCGGCTGGATGCGTCCGGCACTCGGTGCAGGGACGGGGGCTTACCCGGGCCGAGATCCCACGCATCACCTCGGCGTGGAGCCATCCAATGTCCCGATCTCGACCTGCCGGCACGTCTCAACAAAACGTGGTCGCCATAACGACCCTTCCTATCGGGCTGCCCGCTCCGCCTAGTGGAGCACGGACGCGGCCGTTCAAAGCGAGGCCCAGCACGCACCGAGGGCCCGATTCGGCTATAAGTCGTTCTAAACTCTACCCCGTCTAACGTCGATGCTTCACCTGGACGCTTACACCCCGCAGCCCGTTCCTTGCTCACACATCCAGCCGTGCTCATGCTCCTCGTACCTTTCCTTACACACCCAGGTACCCTCATTCCACTCACAGCCTTGGTCACACACCTGACCACCGAACACTGTGGCACACATTCGTTGGTCGCACACCTCACCAAAACACCTCTTCGCGCCCCCTCCTCAGTCACCTCCTCTGTGACAATCACAGGTGTGCTCTCATTCGCACACCCAACCACGTGCCTCACCACCAACTCCAGCGTGCATTCCCACTCACGCTCTACCATTCCAGGTGTGCATCCTTCCATCCCAGGTGTACATCCTCGCTCACCTGTCACAACCAACTCACTCTCCTTGTCACTCTCAATACTCTCACCACCACTCTTGACAACGCACTCACCCTTACTCTTGACAGCACACTCTTTCCCCATGCACCTGTCCGTTACACACCTTTCTCGCGCACACTCTCCCGTTACACCCTCTGTAACACTCACCACAGGTGGACACTCTTCCTTACTTCTGACAGCGCACTCTTTCCTCATGCACCTGTCCGTCACACACCTTTCTCGCGCACACTCCTGCGCACACTCTCCCGTCACACCCTCTGTAACACTTACCACACCGCGCTTCCATGTGCTCCCTCGCACACGCGCTACGACCGACTCACTCTCGCCAGCACCCTCACTACTCCTTGGCACGCACTTTTTCCTCACACACCCCAGAGTCGGACTTCCTCGCACACCTCCTTTTTCGCACACCAGACCTGTCGCACACTTCACCAGTGGCCTCTCACGAACACCCGGGTCCATCTCGACCCCCAAGCTTCTTAAATCCCCTGGCGCATCATACGCACGACCATATTGGTCACCACTTACACCAGGTCCTCTTCCTCTTCGCTTCTCCTCCATCACCTGCGAATCCCTCATCCGGTTAATGAGCACATCATCACGATCCAAACACAGACTTTGGACCAATTCTTTTACTTCCTCCTTTATCTCCTTCTTATCCCCTCTCCGTCGCTTCTTAATTTCGCTCACCCCTTCTTCCACTTCCTCTAATTTCTGCTTCACCTCCTTTATTCCCCGGTACGTCTCCTCAAGCTCATCCTCTAAGGCTACCTTGACCGTTTCCAGGTGCGTCCTCACCTGCCGATCCTTCGTCTCCATTACCTCTATCACCTCGTCCAACCTCGTTGTCAGTCCCTCACGTACCATCTGACATTCCCTCTTTGTCGCTATCAAGTCGTTTTTTATGTCGTTTTGTGTCGCTTTTAAACCTCCTAATACCGCAGTGTTCCTTTGAACCTGCTCCACTAACTCCGTTTGTCCCACCGTCAGCTGCTCCACCTCCTGCGTCAGGTCCTCTATGCCCCCTTGTAACTTTACAGTCCCCTTTCTCACCTCCTTCTCCATGTGCTCCTTACAGTGCCTCACCTCCTCGCGCACTCCTCCGACCTCCTCACTCACTCCTCTTCTGATCTCCTCTCCCATCACTTGCATCTCCTGCCCAGATGCCACCCTCATCTGCTCCATTTCCTCCCTGTGAGCATCCAGTTTGGTTTCTACCCCCATTCTGACCCCCTCTATCTGCTGCCCCATTTGGTTAACTTCCCTTTCCGCTTGGTCTCTCATGTCCCTCAATTTGCCTTCCATGGTGTTTTCTAACCCCTCTAACCCTTTTTGCATCCCTTCCATTTGATTCTCTTGAGCGGCCATTCTGTTTTCTACCCCCGTTAACCCCTCCTGTATTTCCCCTAATCTATCGTCTAATTTCCCAAATTTCATGTCTAATCCCTTAAAATTATTGTCTAATCCCTTAAAATTATTGTCTAATCCCTCACTGGTACCCCTCGCTTCGTCCCTCATTACCCCCATTTCGTTTCCCATTACCCCCATTTGGTTTCCCATTACCCCCAATTGGCCCTCCAATCGCTCACTCTGAGCCCTCATTTGCTCACTCTGAGCCCTCATTTCCTCCCTATTCTGGGCCATAAGGGCCTTCATTTGTATGAAAAACAAGTTCAAATCCACCGGTGGCGCCACTACGGTCGCGGGCGTGGACGCCGTGGCCACCTCGTGCATGACGACACTATTTTGCGACCCTGCCGCCCTCACTGCTTCGCTCTCCTCCCGTCCCTCAATTTGGTCCTGGACCGACCCTGCCTCACTCTCCCCTACCGGACCCCAGCTGTCTTGATCCGCCATAGCGCGACTTTCAAAATTCGGGTTTTTATTTTCGTATAACAAAATCAAATTTCGCCGTTATAATTTCGCGCGGGAAACGCGCTCCGAATCGATTCTAATTGTTACAAATTTGGGCCTAATAAATTTAGTCCCGGGTTCGAATTCCACTCCTCGACACCAATTGTTACAGACGTGGCTTAGATGTTATTTACCGAGCGGTTTGGTATGACCACGTCTGCACAAGTTACCCGATTATACCCGAACGTTGACTAATCGCGCTACGCTAGGTCAATGAAGGAAAAGACACACGGCTGGGATTAAAATGACACGACACCATGGATACGGTTCTCAAGACCTCCGGAGGAGATTATATTCGTTCGGAAGGTCAGATTACAGGGACGAGAGGTACAGCATAGAAAGACAAGCACTTAGACACAATCTTATATTAACCCCAACAGACGACAGATAAACGGGACAAAAGGCTGACTCACACGAGGATTGATGGCTAGGAAAGGCAGGATCGATGGCTCCAGGTGCACCTGGGCTCAGGGCAGAATCGACCCGGTCCGGTCCAGAGATGCGGGAGGTTTCACAGCGCTCGAGGTGGCGTCTTGTCGTCTCAAGCTGGGGGCGCATCTGACCTCACATCCGGTGAGTCGCTTCGTATATCCGGCGGGGAGTGACACGCCCTCGGCTCGTTAGCTCCGCCTCGTGGAATCGGCACGTTGCTTCTCATTGGGTGCGTGCGGGGGGTTTACCAGGCTCCGCCCTTGACGAGGAGCTGACAGCCAGCCCCTTTGTGGTAACCCCGTGGAGCGCATGGTCATGGCGGCTAACCGAGCTGGTGGGAGGACGCACACTCCCCCCGCGCGCCGTGGTTGTAGTTGTTGTTGTAGCGGTAGTTGTTGTTGTTGTTGTTGTTTGGGGAAGAAGATGGAAGGAGGTATGGGAAAGGTCCTAAACTCACTACTGGTGCCATATAATCACATTCTGGTGCAACGAAGAGTCAGAATTAATGGAAACGAGTCCTTAACTGACATAGACTAAGAATAACTAGCAAGATGTCCGAAAGTTGTCTACGTGTGATGCGGTGGACCTGGGCACGACATTTAATGGGGGAAAAAGGGGCAGGTCGGTTCTACAGAGTGTTGTTTACAGACAATGGGACTAGGGAATGGGGGATTGGGGATAGTTGGGGAGTATTGGGGAAATAGGGGAATATTTACAAGCGGATATGGAGGCCAAATTCCATATTCGCAACAGTATGGAGACAAAAGGTCTGAAGGTGAATATCGGAAAGACAAAGGTGAGGGCAAGTGGTAAAGCATGTGGTGAGGTGGAAAGAACTGGGAAGTGGCCCTGTGCTGTGTGTAGGAAGGGTGTCGGAGTGAACTCCATTCAATGTGCAATGTGCGCTGAGTGGGTTCATCAAAAATGTAGTGGTGTGAGAGGGTCATTAACCAGTGTGGCAGCTCCATTCAAATGTAAGGTGTGCACAGAGGGAGCTGCAGATGAAGGAAATGTTGAGTTGGATCTTGGAGACGGCGTGAAGCTGGAAGGTGTGAAAACATTTTGCTACCTTGGAGACATGCTGAATGGAGAAGGTGGATCAGACTCTGCAACAGTTGCTGGAGTGAGATGTGCATGGAAGAAGTTTCGGGAACTGAGTGGCGTGCTGATGATGAGGGGAGTGTCGTTGAAGCTGAAGGGAAAGGTGTATGCTGCATCTGTGAGAAGTGTTATGATTTATGGGAGTGAGACATGGGTAATGAACGAAGAGCAGCAGCGAAGGTTGGAAAGGGTGGAAATGCAAATGGTTCGACGGATGTGCGGAGTATCGTTGAGAGAGAGGAAGACAAATGATAAATTGCGAAAGATGGTGGGAATAGAGCCTGTGATTGATGCTGTGAAGAGGAACAGGTTGAGATGGTTTGGTCATGTGTTGAGGAAGGATGAAAGTGACTGGTTGAGAAGACTGATGGAAATGAATGTAGAAGGAAGTAGAGGACGGGGAAGACCGAGAAAGACTTGGCTAAGGATTGTGGAAGAAGAAATGCGGGCAAGGGGGTTAACAAGGAGAGATACAGAAAATAGGGCAAAATGGAGAAGATTGTCATGGGGACCGCAAGGCGAACCCCCGCTCTAATAGGGAAAATGGCCTTTAAAATGCATGTTGTTGTTGTTGTTGTTCCCTCAATCAAGAAAAGAGCATAAATTCACATTGTTTAGCTTTAAAGTTAATGACCGTACAGCTAAGCATATAGGCTCCACTTGTAGTATATAGTGTGAGTAACCTTGGTTGCATAAGGTTCATTGAGATGTCTATGTCTATTTCCGTCTTCTACCGACTCCTCTCTGGCCCGCCCCCCCCCCCCCCCAGCTCTCTCTGGGCTCTGTCCCGCAAATATTCCTACAGGTCAAACAAGATCTGCCTGCAACCCTCTTATGGTTAAACTGCCAAAATCAAGACTCTCTGCTCACCTTCACTCCTTCATTCCTCTTTTCTCCCGCCTATGGAACAAACTCCCTCACTCTCTTCAATCCCACTCCACCTTCCGAGTCTTTAAAACAGCTGTTCACCACCATCTCTTATCTTCCCCCATCCAAAACCTTGATCTTTTCTACCCCTGCTAATTTCACCCCAATTCCACTTTTTTTAAATACCAACTTCTGTCCAGGAAGTCCTTGGTGTCCTTGTGTTTTATACTTCTCCCTCCCCCCCCCCCCCCCCCTTCCCATGCCTCCTCCCCCCGGGCCCTCTCCCTTCCACACATCTCCCTGCTCTCGGATGTTGTGTTTTTGTGCTTCCCCTTCTCTCCCCATCTTGTCTTCCGCTCCCTCCTTTTGAGTATTTTGTTTGTCTGGTTGATTTGTTTGTGAAGTAAATGTTAGCTCTTTCACGAGCCTCGATTCAGCATACAAAAAAAAAAAAAAAAAAAAAAATCAGTGGATAAGGTAGGCCAAATTAATGGACAAGTGGCCCTCCATATGATGGATGGACAGCATCAGCAGGAGGGTGAGGTGAATTCTATGCATTTTGTGATTAGGCCTCAGCGCTATTCTGGTAACATACACGTTCCTGATGGATTCAAAGGGATGTAGATGTACATGTACCGCTTTGCATCATCATAAACACACTGATTTTGAGTTTAGTTACAAAGGAGAGACTTCTCTTAAAGCTTTAAGTTTTAAAGCTTGATTAATGAGATAATAGGTGGCAGCATGATATCTATGGGGAGCAATTTAAGGAACAAAACTTACCTCTCGTACTGCTTCTAATATCTTCTTGGATGTGTTGATGACTGATCATTAATAAAATGAGTTGGGTTGCAGTGAAAAGAGAACTTGACTACTTGCTTCCTATTTTAAACTGACTATTTCCCACACATATACCAGTAAAAGTGTCACAAAAAGTAATACATGTAAAGTAACAAGCCTGGCACCTTGTTGTCCAAGTTCAGGCTTGGTCAAATACATGCTATATTGATAATTGTGAGTAAATTACAAAGCCACAGAATCAAGAGATAAATTGGACTTTTTCTCAGCTCAATCTAGCCGTCTTGCTTAATTTTGGGGTGGTGGCATTCGGGGGTGTATGGCGGGCATAACCCACCACGGAAAATGTCTGGCAGTGATCATTCATGATTTCTGGGACTATGCCGAACATTTTCCAGTAAGTTTCACCGGGTTAACTTACGAGCTGGTCTAGCTCAATTTTGGGGGTGGAGTCATTCGGGGGTGTCTGGCGGGCACAACCCACCACTGAAAATGTCTAGCAGTGGCCATTCATGATATCTGGGACTATGCCGAACATTTTCCAGTAGGTTTCACCTGGTTAACTTACGAGCTGATCTAGCTCAATTTTGGGGGTGGAGTCATTCGGGGGTGTCTGGCGGGCACAACCCACCACTGAAACTGTCTGGCATTGGTCATTCATGATATCTGGGACTATGCCGAACATTTTCCAGGAGGTTTCACCGGGTTAACTTACGAGCTGATCTACCTCAATTTTGGGGGTGGAGTCATTCGGGGGTGTCTGGTAGGCACAACCCACCACTGAAACTGTCTGGCAGTGGTCATTCATGATATCTGGGACTATGCTGAACATTTTCCAGTAGGTTTCACCAGGTTAACTCACAGAGCTAATCTAGCTCAATTTTGGGGTCCCTTTCTAATGGCCCTTTTGACCACACCCACCATAATGTGCCCGGCAGACGTCAATTTCCTTATATGGACATGCACATGGACCATTGCTATATACATGAAAATTGGTTAACTTTCCAGCTAGGCTGACCCCCCTGGGCTCCCGGTCTAGAAGCCGTAGCCAAAGGTATTCCTGGGGGTGAGGTGGAGAGAGGGCAGTGCAGGGCGAGTGAGGAAGAGAGTTTTTTTTATAAAGATAGCAACCCTCCTCCAGGACGAGGCTCAGGTCTATCATACCGGAGGAGGGAGTAACCTGGGAGAGATACCAAGGAATCAGAGACATCATGAAGGAGGAAAGTTTCTGTTAAGCAGATCACGTCTGGTTTGTCAGGAGCAACCTGTATGGAGAGATCAGTCAAGTTTGAGCGAAGGCCCCGGATGTTTGAAGTCCATACTGTTAAAGAAGAGGAAGGGGGAGCATCGGATACAGAACAGGGGGGGGGGGGGAGCGGTAGGGTAAGATGTGGAAGAGGAGGAAGAGTTCGGGAGAGCTGTTGAAGGTGTGTCAGAGATTTCAGAATAGCTTGGAGAAAGGGAAGAATGGGGGCGGACAAAAGGTTTGATGGTGATTGGGTGAAAGTTACTTAAATTATATACAAAAGTGAGGTGTTATTTGAGGAGGGGGAAGAGTGAGGCAGAATGTTGAGGGAGATGAAAGTGAAAGTTGGAAGGGGGAAGAAGCGGGGAGGACGCTTTGAGGAGGAGTGGTGAGAGGGGAGTCTAGGAGGGGAGGAGTAAGGAAGAGTCTCGGAGGGGAGGGGTGTGGGGGGAGTTTAGGAGGGAAGGGGCAAGGGGGGAGATCTGAAAGGGATGGGTGATGGGGAATATTTGGAGGGGAGGGGCAAGGGGGAAGATTTGAAAGGGATGGGTGATGGGGAAGATTTGGAGGGGAGGGGAAAGGGGGTGGATTTGGAGGGGAGGGGTGATGGGCAAGTTTTGAAGGGGAGGGGTGATGGGGAAGTTTTTGAGGGAAGGGGTGATGGGGAAGTTTTGGAGGGAAGGGGTGATGGGGAAAATTTGGAGGGGAGGGGTGAGATTGGATTTTGAAAAATGTACGATTAATGGGAAACGAACATTTCTTGCAAAATGAGTTTCTTGAGACCTTCGAGTCAAAAATACGTTTGAGGACGCTGAAGGATGATTTGGAGGGGAGGGGAAAGGGGGTGGATTTGGAGGGGAGGGGTGATGGGCAAGTTTTGAAGGGGAGGGGTGATGGGGAAGTTTTTGAGGGAAGGAGTGATGGGGAAAATTTGGAGGGGAGGGGTGAGATTGGATTTTGAAAAATGTACGATTAATGGGAAACGAACATTTCTTGCAAAATGAGTTTCTTGAGACCTTCGAGTCAAAAATACGTTTGAGGACGCTGAAGGATGGGTGTTTCCTGAAGGACGCTGAAGGATGGTGGAGTTCTGGAGAGTTTAGGGAATGTATGGAAAGAGGCACTAACTGAAAGAGATGGAATTTTTTTTTGGAATGAATAGATTTGGTGAGCAAGTCGAAAGCATCCTTTTATAGAAGAAGAAGAAAAAGGTGTTATAGTATATGACAGAATACAGTTCTTCAGGGGACAGTTGAAACATTTTTTAACAACGTGAACACGTGATCACGAACAACGTGGTCGAAGAACGAACGAACAAATAAGAACGAACAACGGATAAGAACAGAGAAAGGAATTTTTATTTTTTTTGAGTTGAGCTGAAAACAGAGACAGAGACCGAACGTGAAACGTGAAAAACAGAGACCGAAAGTAATTGCGAGTGCAATCGAAGAACCGCTGAGACAGAAACAAAGCCTCAAGCCAAGGTCAGACATGGTAGCCTACTAGTACTACACGAGGCCTCAGAATACGCGACACGAACTAACCGACGATTCTGTACACAGGTATGAAAAACCAACACCAAGAATACTATTAAAGACACACCAATACTTACACACACTGAAAGAAAGATACAGTTTCGACAAAAACACAATTGTGAAAAGTTACTTAACTTCGAAAGCGTGCGCGCATGGACAGCTTTGAAGAGACGTGACGTGACGTGACGAGAAGAGACGTGAAGAGATTTAAAACGTTAGACAAGTGGTCGATGTTCGGGGAAGTTAGGGGGAGAAGTGGATATCTAAGAAATAAGCAATACAGCGAAAGAAAGAACTTAAATTCACAGAACACCTATGGGGGTAGGGAAGCCGAGAGAAACCAGGCCGCGCACGCGGTGGGACAGAAAACGATTAAATTATACAAAAGTTTGCAAGAATTGCAAATCAACACCAACTGGAAAACACACTGCAACACATGCACAATAAAAAACGAGTAGAAATTGACGAAGACACGAATGGAAAAAATACTATAACTTTTGCAGCCGTGCAGAGGTCGAAGACGCTTCCTTGCTCCAGGGACCGGAAACGGAAGTGACTTCTTCCTTCACTCTTTCATTCCTCTTTTTCCCACCTATGGACCAAACTCCCACACTCTCTTCAATCCCACTCCTCCCTCCAGGTCTTTAAAACAGCTGTTCACCACCATCTCTTATCTTCCCCCATCCAAAACCTTGATCTTTTCTACCCCCGTTAATACACCCCAAATCCACATCGTTCAATCCCCGACTTCATTCCTGAAATTCCTTGCAGTGTTAATTTGTTTTGCAGTGCCCCACCCCTCTCCCTTCGAACAGATCTCCCGATGTCCTTGTTCTCTGCTGTTGTGCATGTGTGCTCCTCTCTCTTGGATATAATTGTACCAACCTTACAGAAGGGTACTGCCCTCCTTACAACCTCTACAAGCAACCTCCACACTTTGTTGTCACGGATAATAGACAGGGACTCATTTGTCTGGTTAGACCCCGAAATATGCTTGTTCCTGGCCGATACTTGTAGCTGGGCGGCTTAGCTAAAAAATTCGGATCGATTGTGCCTTTTCCCTTAAAAGCATGAAACTTGGCACATGGCTAGAATACCCGAAAAGAAAGATTTTTAGTCCAGGGGGCATCTCCAATTTCACCCCATATGGCGGCCATCTTGAAATCCAAGATGGCCGTCATACAAGACCTATTTTGATGAATATCTCCATAATTAGAACAGATATCAAAATGGTTGAAGTGCCTATACCTACATTTTTAGGGTCTAGGAATCCAATGGCAACATAAAATAATAAAATCCACAGTCCATTTGCGTGATATGATGGACTTGCACAAGACACACCCTAAAGTTCTGGATAATTTCCGAGCTGGCATGTTCACGGTACAAAAGACCCAACGTAAATTTTCTTCAATTGCTACAGATCATGCACATGAACAGAACAATGCACGTATCAAGGGAGATGGAGGAGCTGTGGGTCTGCTGGACAATGCCCATGCTCTGCAAAGATGGATGGTTGCAGGTCCAGAGGTCTCAAGGGTGATTGATGAGTTTGAGACTGCACAGGAGCAACATGAAAGCAAAGTGCCATCACTGCATCATGATCAGAATAAAAGCACCCAGATGACCTTTGACAAACATGTCAGATCACTTGTATCAGTTATTGAGGAGCTAGGTAATCCATTTCTTGAAGAAACCGCTGACCTTTTGGTCCTTGACACAAAGGATATAGCAAGTGCATCAGTCGTACAAAGTGTGAAAGACGTGCAGAAAGTGGGAAAGGAGGCTCTGGAGTCATTTGTGCAAGAGAGGCTGATTGAACGCTCAAAGCCTTTGAATGATGTCGTACCGCGCAAAAAGTTACCTCTGTTTGGCAGCTCATCAGTAACAGATCAGCTGACAGATAAACACAAGGTAGCCTCATTGAAGAGTGATGTTCAACTGTTTTCTCACCTCTATATTGCCTGTCAAACCCGCGAGGGAAACCTGGATGAATTTTTCCGTCATGAAAATCAATCTTTCCCTCCATCTCTGTCCAAGGATGGGAAGCTTCGACCTGGTACAAAGAGCGACCTTTTGGACTGCTTAGAGGAACTTTCACCATCAAGCACACAGATGCCAGAGGTGACATGTCATACTTGACGGGGCAGTAATTGTTCAAAAGCTAAAGCCCGATGTTGGCACAGTCAAAACATTTGGCGAATATGCCGAAAAGGTCTTCATCCCATTTGTTTTCTCACAGTACAAATCTGCAACCCAACTTGATCTGGTGTGGGACCGTTACCTACCCGACAGCCTTAAGAGCATGACCCGTGAAAAGCGTGGCAAGGGGGTTCGCCGACGAGTAGATACCTCAGTTGCAATTCCTGGACAGTGGCAGAACTTTCTTCGAGTTGATGAAAACAAGCGTGAACTCTTAAGCTTCCTTTCCAATGAAACAATTAAATCATTTGAAGACCAGCGCAAGGAGCTAGTTGTCACAATTGATACAGAGGTTCTTACTGCTCCACCACGCATTGATCTAGAATCACTCTCCCCGTGCACTCAGGAAGAGGCAGATGGTCGGATGTTCCTACATGCTGCTGATGCAACACAGAGAGGGCATAGTAAGGTCCTCATACAAACTGTGGACACAGATGTTGTCATGCTTGCAGTTACAGCATCCCAGAAGCTTTCAGTGATGATATGGTTACAATTTGGGACAGGCAAGAACATGCGATTTATCTCTGCACATGATATAGCCACAGCTCTTGGCCCTGAGAAATCTAAAGCCCTCCCCATGTTTCATGCACTAACAGGGTGTGACACTTCTTCAGCGTTTAATGGGCGTGGAAAGGTAACTGCATGGAATGTGTGGGAATCATTCCCTGAGCTCACAGAGGTACTAGCAGAAATTTGCCACCAGAGCACAGAGATAACTGAAACCTGCATGAACGTCATTGAGAGATTTGTTATTCTGTTGTATGATCGCACAAGTACTGCTACTGACATTAACATTGTATGAAAGAAACTGTTTGCAAAGAAGGGCAGACCTGTGGAATCAATTCCACCAACACATGATGCCCTTGTGCAGCACATAAAGCGGGCAGTATACCAAGGCACACTATGCTGGGGACAAGCATTGCATGCGAAGCCTGATCTACCAAGCCCCACTGAATGGGGTTGGCAAAAAACGTCTGCTGGCCAGTTCAAACCAATATGGACAACACTTCCAGAGGCTGCAAAGATCTGCAATGAACTTGTTAAGTGTGGGTGCAAAAAAGGATGTACTGGTCGTTGCCGGTGTAAGAAAGCTGCACTTCCCTGTACTTCTCTCTGCGCATGTGATGGAGAATGCAGCAAAGACTAGGAAACCACAAGATGGCACAGTTACAGTCTGCGATGTCATAGACACTTTTAATCACTGAAGAATGCCAACCTGTTAAGAGTATTTATGTGCTTTCCCAGTTTGCATGATACTATGCAAAATTAATATTTTCATATGGCCGCCACATACTGCTTAATATTTTATGTTACCATTGGATTCCTAGACCCTAAAAATGTAGGTGTAAGCACTGCAACCATTTAGATAGCTGTTCTAATTATGGAGATATTCATCAAAACAGGTCTGTTATGGCGGCCATCTTGGATTTCAAGATGGCTGCCATATACTATTGAATATTTTATGTTGCCATTGGATTCCTAGACCCTAGAAATGTAGGTATAGGCACTTCAACCATTTTGATATCTGTTCTAATTATGGAGATATTCATCAAAACAGGTCTTGTATGATGGCCATCTTGAATTTCAAGATGGCCGCCATATGGGGTGAAATTGGAGATGCCCCCTGGACTAAAAATCTTTCTTTTGGGGTATTCTAGCCATGTGCCAAGTTTCATGCTTTTAAGGGAAAAGGCACAATTCATCAGTTAAGCAGCCCCACTATTGGGGGAACTCTCTCTACCTGTCAATATTATATTTCGACTAAAACAAAAACATGACCATCCCAGTGATAGATGTATGGAGGACCTATTTAAATGAACCACAAGCAGCTTTAAATAACATATTTTATATGTAGGTATAACGCCTATCCCTGGCTCCCATTCAATTGGTTAGGGTCTTGTTACCGAGGCTATGTGATTCCTCGTATGCATTTGCTCACCCATTCTCCATTCCGAGCCCCAAGCCAGGGAAAAAAGAGTATCTCCATGACCTAGTGTTTTTTTAATGCCTGTTATTCCTCAGTGTGGCATCGACAAGGTGGCTCATGAGCTCATTTATATGGCAGCAGCTGTGGAATGACTTGCAAATGAAACTGTCAATGGCCGTGCTGGCATCAATGCAGAAATGGTTGCTGTGCGAACAGTAACTATACAACAACAACAACATGCATTTTAAGGCCATTTTCCCTGCTAGAGCGGGGGTTAACCTTGCGGTCCCCATGACAATCTTCTCCATTTTGCCCTATTTTCTGCATCTCTCCTTGTTAACCACCTTGCCCGCATTTCTTCTTCCACCATCTTTAGCCAAGTCTTTCTCGGTCTTCCCCGTCCTCTACTTCCTTCTACATTCATTTCCATCACTCTTCTCAACCAGTCACTTTCATCCTTCCTCAACACATGACCAGACCATCTCAACCTGTTCCTCTTCACAGCATCAATCACAGGCTCTATTCCCATCATCTTTCGCAATTCATCATTTGTCTTCGTCTCTCTCAACGATACTCCGCACATCTACCGAACCATTCGCATTTCCACCCTTTCCAGCCTTCGTTGCTGCTCTACGTTCATTACCCATGTCTCGCTCCCATAAATCATAACACTTCTCACACATGCAGCATTCACCTTTCCCTTCAGCTTCAACGACACTCCCCTCCTCATGAGCATGCCACTCAGTTCCCGAAACTTCTTCCATGCACATCTCACTCGAGCAACCGTTGCCGAGTCTGATCCACCTTCTCCATTCAGCATGTCTTGGAGGTAGCAAAATGTTTTCACACCTTCCAGCTTCACGCCATCTCAAAGATCCAACTCAACATTTCCTCCATCTACAGCTCCCTCTGTGCACACCTTACATTTGAATGTAGCTGCCACACTGGTTAATGACCCTCTGAGGCCACTACATTTTTGATGAACCCACTCAGCGTACATTGTAAATTGAATGGAGTTCACTCCGACACCCTTCTTTCACACAGCACATGGCCACTTCCCAGTTCTTTCCACCTCACCACATGCTTTACCACTTGCCATCACCTTCGTTTTTCCGATATTCACCTTCAGACCTTTTGTCTCCATACATTCATTCCACTTGTTCATCTTCTCCTTCAGTCCATCCATGCTTTCTGCAATCAACACCAGATCATCTGCAGCCAACAACTCCCACGGTAAACCCTCCTTTACGTTCTGAGGCAGCACCTCCATCACAGCTACAAATAGTAGTGGACTTCGTACCGACCCCTGATGCACTCCCACCTTCACCTCAAACTCACCACTGTTCCCGTCCTTCGTCCTTAGAGCTGTGCGCGCTCTTTTGTACATTGCCATCACCACTCTGATCAACCATTCCTCAACTCCTATCTTCCTCAATGCCCAAGTCAATACTTCATGTGGAACCCTATCGAATGCTTTCTCCAGATCAACAAACCCAAGAAACAACCTCTTCCTCTTCTCCATGAACTTCTCCTGCAACTGCCTCACAATAAAAAGCGCGGCTGTCGTTCCTCTTCCTGGCATAAATCCAAACTGCATTTCGTCGATCTTCACTTTCTTCCTTATCCTCCTCTCCAACACCCTTTCCAATACCTTCATTCCATGCTCCAATAACGTTATCGCTCGGTACGAGCCACACTCCAGAGGGTCACCTTTCCTCTTGTATCGAGGGACGAGGGTACTCAGTTCCCAATCCACTGGAATGCGGCCTTCTTTCACCACCAGATTACAGATCTCTGTCATTCTCTTCACACCCCAACTTCCTGCTGCTATCAACATATCTCCCACAACTCCCGTCGGCCCTCCTGCTTTTCTACTCTTCATTGCTTTTATCGCTTCCTTAACTTCATTCTCAGTTATCTTCTCTGCCGGTCCTAAAACTGGGTTACTCTCTATGTTGCCATCCCATTCATTCTCTGTATTCTACAGCATTTCCATATATCTTTTCCATCTTCCTTTAATTCCATATGGGTCCACAACTATTTGTCCCACTTCATCCTTCAAGCAACTCACCCCCATCACATCACACCTCTCTTTCGCTATCTGCTTTCCAATCCTGATTACCGCTCTCTGACCCTCTTCCGAATCCAAGCGTTCTCCGAACATTTTCCTACATGCCTCCTGCACCTTTGCTACCTTTCTTTGCAGCCTTTGCTTTGCTACCTTTCTTTGCAGCCTCCCCTCCTAGACTCTCCTCTCACCCCTCCTCCTCAAAGCATCCTCCCTGCTTCTTACCCCTTCCAACTTTCACCTTCATCTCCCTCAACCTTCTGCCTCGCTCTTCCCCCTCCTCAAATAACACCTCACTGTGCCTCACCCAATCTCCATCAAACCTTTTGTCCGCCCCATTCTTCCCTTTCTCCAAGCTATTCTGAAATCTCTGAAATCTCTGACACACCTTCAACAGCTCTCCCTACCTCTTCCTCCTCTTCCACATCTTACCCTACCCCTCCCCCCCCTGTTCTGGACCCGATGCTCCCCCTTCCTCTTCATTAACGGTATGGACCTCAAACATCCGGGGCCTTCGCTCAAACTTGACTGATCTCTCCATACAGGTTGCTTCTGACAAACCAGATGTGATCTGCTTAACAGAAACTTTCCTCCTTCATGATGTCTCTGATGCCTTGGTATCTCTCCCAGGTTACTCCCTCCTCCTGCATGATAGACCTGAGCCTCGTGCTGGAGGTGGGGTTGCTATCTTTATAAAAAACTCTCTTCCTCACTCGCCCTCCACTGCCCTCTCTCCACTTCACCCCCAGGAATACCTTTGGCTATGGCTTCCCCTTCGCTCCCACCTTTTGTTCATATGTGTGTTGTACCATCCACCAAACAGCGATGACTCCATCTACATCTCGCTGTCTGATAATATGGACCAACTTCTATCTACACATCCCAACTCTCTCTTCCTCATATGTGGTGATTTCAATTGTCACCATGCCAGTTGGCTGGGTGTGGGTACCACTATCACCAGACATGGCTCTTCAGCAAAGGACTTCTGCGACTCACTGGGACTGACACAATCTGTCAATTTCCCAACCCGGATCTCTGTCAACGGAGCATCTTCTCTTCTGGATTTGGTTTTGACAAACTTCCCTGAAAATGTCTGCTGCTCTTCTTCTGCTCCAATCGGCTCATCTGATCATGTGCTTGTCAAAGTGGACATCTCTCTGACCATTCTCAGAGAGCCTCCACAGCGTCGACGAGTCTGGCATTTCACTCAGGCCAACTGGCACGGTCTTCAAGCAGCCATCAATCATCTGGACTGGTCTCCCATCTGTACCGCCTCTGACATCAACTCATCCTGGGAATTCTTTCAAAGTAAATTGCTCTCTCTGATGCACAGATTTATCCCATCTCGTCTTCAGTTGTCATACCCTTCCTCCCGTCCATGGTACACGGAATCTTGTGGTGAGGCTGTTGCCCTGAAACAACTTGCTTTCGTCTCCTGGAAAGCAAATCCAACGGAAGGAAATCTCATTTCCTTTCACAAAGCCCGAAACAAGTGTGTGTCCACCCTCAGGAGAGCCAGGAAACAATATCTCACCGTTCTCAGACCGAACTCTCTTATCTGTCTCCCTCTTCCAAATCCTGGTGGCGTCTGGTCAAATCTGTTTCTGGTGTTTGTTCCCCCTCCATCCCCTCCCTCACCTCAAACGGCTTAACGGCTGACTCCGCACGTGAAAAAGCTGAATGCCTCAACTCTGTGTTTGCCTCTAAATCTTGTGTCCCAAACCCATCCCTCTCTGTACCCACCATACCCAGTCGTACCCAGCTGCTCCTGGACTCTGTGTCCTTTCCTCCTGACAAGGTGGAAAAGTTTCTGTCAACCCTCGACTCTGATTCTGCAACTCGTCCTGACGGCATCTGCCCACGGGTCCTAAAATCATGTGCTTCCGCTCTTTCACTCCCTCTTTCTGTTCTCTTCACCCTCTCTTTTGCTCAAGGTCATCTGCCATCTGCTTGGAAATCAGCCAACATCACCGCTTTGCACAAAAAAGGTGCAAAAATAGATCCCAGCAACTACAGACCAATCAGCCTTCTCCCAATTATCAGCAAAGTCATGGAATCCATCATTGCTTCAGATATGAAATCTTTCCTCTTCTCCAATGGCTTGATCTCTGATCATCAATTTGGTTTCAGACCTGGTCACTCTACTCTGGACATGCTGCTTCTGCTTTCTCAACAATGGATGGAGGTCCTCAACGCCAAACAGGAAATTAGAGCCGTCTCCCTTGACATTTCACGTGCCTTCAATACGGTCTGGCACCCTGCTCTGCTCACCAAACTCTCCTCCTTTGGTATCCATGGAAATCTCCATGCATGGCTGGCTTACTTCCTCTCTGGTCGTAGTCAACGTGTGGCCCTGAATGGGTTTCTCTCATCTCCTCTTCCTGTTCAGGCTGGAGTTCCCCAAGGTAGTGTTCTGGGCCCTGTGCTTTTTCTGGTCTTCATCAATGATCTCTCTGACTCTCTTGAAAATCCTCTCTATCTCTTTGCTGACGACTCTACTCTCTGTCGCTCCATTCCTCATCCCTCAGATCGGCAGTCTGCAGCCTCCTCACTCTCTGCAGACCTGGACAAAATCACAGACTGGGCAAACAAATGGAACATGTCTTTCAATCCTGATAAATCTCACACTCTTACGATGTCTCTCCGAAAAGACCGACTGGAAAACCCTCCCATCCACTTTCTGAATAATCCTCTCCAAGAAGTTCTGTCACTCAAGCTTTTGGGTCTCACTATTTGCCATGATCTTTCCTGGGAAAACCACATTTCAAATCTGGCCTCCAAAGCCAGTCGCCGACTGGGCATCCTCCGTCGTGCGAAGTCCTTCCTTGGCACACCTGAGCTCCTCACCACATACAAGGCTTTCATCCGCAGCTCTATGGAATACTGCTCTCCCCTCTGGTCTGGTGCTCCTGCCTCACACCTAGCCCGTCTTCACGCTGTTGAAACCAAAGCGTTCAGAATCATTGGAATCTCCTGCGATGAAGCTAACTCCAAGGGCTTTTCACTCACTCACCGCAGGCAGGTTGGTGGTCTTTCCGTCTTCTACCGACTCCTCTCTGGCCTTGCCCCCCCAGCCCTCTCTGGGCTCTGTCCCCCAAATATTCCTACAGGTCGCACAAGATCTGCCTGCAACCCTCTTATGGTTAAACTGCCAAAATCAAGACTTTCTGCTCACCTTCACTCCTTCATTCCTCTTTTCTCCCGCCTCTGGAACAAACTCCCTCACTCTCTTCAATCCCACTCCACCCTCCAGGTCTTTAAAACAGCTGTTCACCACCATCTCTTATCCTCCCCCATCCAAAACCTTGATCTTTTCTACCCCTGCTAATTTCGGTCCCCTTGTGTGTTTTATACCTCTCCCCCCCCCCCCTCCCCTTCCCACGCCTCCTGCCCCCAAGCCCTCTCCCTCCCACACTTCTCCCTGCTCTCAAATGTTGTGGTTGTGTGCTTCCCCTTCTCTCCCCATCTTGTCTTCCGCTCCCTCTTTTTGTATATTTTGTTTGTCTGGTTGATTTGTTTGTGAAATAAATGTTAGCTCTTTCACGAGCCTCGATTCAGTATACAAAAAAAAAGAAAAAAAAGCCTTCTTGGCTGCCTTATAACTTTCATGCTCCACTTTTTCTGCTCCCGTACCCTCCCATACACCCGTACCCTTTCGAACAGTAACTATGCAAAATCGCATTGCCTTGAACCTGATTCTCACAGCGCAGGGTGGAACCTGCACTATTATCGGATCTGAATGCTGTACATATATATCCCTGATAACCTTTCCGCCGGAAGTGTTTCTTTGTACTTTGCTTTGAAAAGTTGAATATTGTCAGTTGTCATACCATATGAATGATATGAATTGTTGGTTTAACTTTGTTCCTCTTTGATCTGAGTGAGAATATTCTCTTTAGCTGTGGGAACATCTCGTCTTTCTCAGCCTTCCCATCTGTTTTTCTTAACTTTCTCAGACAATAGAACGTCACCCTGAGTGTATATAAGAATACACTCAGGTGAAAGTTGGTATTTTTGAAATACCAACTTCTTTCCTGGAAGTCCTTGCAGTGTCTTTGTGTTTTATACCTCTCCCACGCCTCCTCCCCCCAAGCCCTCTCCCTCCCACAGATCTCCCGGTGTCACTGCTCTCAAATGTTGTGTTTGTGTGCTTCCCCTTCTCTCCCCATCTTGTCTACCGCTCCCCTTATTATATACACTGTGTGTGTTTGATTTTTTTTGTGTGATAAATGTTAGCTCTTTCACGAGCCTCGATCCTGTATACCAAAAAATAATAATAATACGGACTGAGCATTTCGAGAGAGAGACTGATTTTATTTCTCTCTCCACAAATGTATGTGTAAATGACAACTCTGTTATATTAAAATTATTATCGGAAAAAATTGAGTGAATTGCTCGACACTATAGACAAAAAAGCATGAGTGGCTACCGTGCCAATGATTATGTGACCAATCTTAACTAGTTGGCCGAGCGGATCCACTTGTTACGTAACCACTTCAAGCGCTTACCAACCAAGATTGACCCTCATTTATCCCATGCCGCAATCAAAACTGCCCGAATAAATCAGCACACAGTTTCATAAGAAAAGGGCTTTTAGTACACACAAATCAGGCAAATTTTACAATGGGAGAAACAATTGCAGGTATATTCACAAATATGTACAGCACGTATAAATCCCAATTTCCCCAATATGACAAACCCACCCTCAGAACCTTAACGGTGACTTCGCAACTCTCCAGTGGCTGGTGCCACGTGCATCCGGGAAAAGAGAAAGATGATTGTTCTGTTTGTATTTCCATGATTGTTCTAGAACCAGAATGTTGAAATGTTTACAGATGTGCCACAGTGGATTACTTTATAGACCCTGTCATGTCATTCTGTGTTCAACTGTTTCCGATACGAGTTTTTTTACATCCCCAATGGAGGTGACTGGTACTTTCTGTTTCTACCACACAAAACCTGAAGTTTTTACGATTGGCTCAATCCTACTTAAATCTTTACTAAAAGCCATTAGTGTAGTGTCCTTGGACTCATTCTCCATCCCAATTAATTTGACCTCTTCTCAGCCTGAGCCTTCCTTGTCCAACCATGCAATGTCGAGCTTTTTTTAAAAAATTTTTTATTATCTTTCTGCTCTTTTGTCATTCTCCCATTTGTCAGAGTATATCTGCTGATATTTATTTTTGTAGTTTTCCCTTTTCTTCTTTGCGATCATTGGGGCTGTATTTGTTTCTCTTTCCTTTTCATATGTAGTATCCTGCACTGGCACTTGTTTTTGGAAGTTTGTTGCTAAAAGGATTAAGGATACCTTTTCTGATTTGTTGTTTTCTTGCTTGTGTACAAATCTCATATGATAGTCTGTTGAAGTTTTCACATACTCCATTAGTTTTTCTCTCCTGTGTGTATTCTTTGATGCCGCTTCAACTTTGAGAGATTAATAAAAGTCTTGAGGCATTCATAGCACTTGTACTGCTTCACTCCTGTGTGTATCTTTTGATGCGTTCGTAAAGTTGATGAACGAGGAAATGCCTTGCCACACACAGGACATTTATAAGGCTTCACTCCTGTGTGTATCTTATTATGTATTTGTAAATATGATGAACAGGCAAAATCTTTGCTGCACACAGGACATTTATAAGGCTTCTCTTCTGTGTGTATCTTTTGATGTGTTTGTAAATATGATGAACAAGCAAAATCCTTGCTGCACACAGGACATTTATAAGGTTTCTGTCCTGTGTGTAACTTTCGATGTGTTTGTAAATGTGATGAATGAGCAAAATCCTTGCTGCATACAGGACATTTATAAGGCCTCTCGCCTGTATGTATCTTTTGATGTGTTTGCAAATATGATGAACAAGCAAAGTCCTTGCTGCACACAGGACATTTATAAGGCTTCTTTCCTGTGTGTAGCTTTTGATGTGCTTTTAAAGATGATGAATGAGCAAAATCCTTGCTGCACACAGGACATTTATAATGCTTCTCTCCTGTGTGTTTTACTTTATGATGATTCAAGGATGATAACCAAGAAAATTCATTGTTGCACACAGTGCACTTGAAAGGTTTCTCTCCCGTGTGCATCCGTTGATGTGTTTTCAAACGTGATGCAAAAGGAAACGCTTTGTTGCACACAGAACACATGAAGGGATTCTCTCCTATGTGTATTCGTTGATGAGTTTGTAAGTATGATGAACAAGCAAAATCCTTGCTGCACACAGGGCATTTATATGGTTTCTTTCCTGTGTGTATACTTCGATGAGTTTGTAAATGTGATGAACAAGTGAAATCCTTGCTGCACACAGGACATTTATAAGGCTTCTGTCCTGTGTGTTTTACTGTATGATATTTCCAAGATGCTAACCAAGAAAATTCTTTACCACACACATTGCACTTGTATGACATCTCACGTCTGTGTTTTGCTTGACATCTGTTAAAATTTTTTAATGAGCTAGTTCTTTTCTTGCAAGTCAAAGACTTGTGTGGCTTCCCGTTCCTTTCAATTTTCTTGAATGGCGTACTACAATTTTTCTTCGTCAACACAACATTGCTCTCTTTGTTGACTTCCTGACGAGTCTGTGTCATATTTTCATTGAAGGAAACTTCACTTTCAAACAACTGGGAACTTGGCTTGGAATAAGAAACCATTTTCAATTGCTTCTCTGCAAAGACAATTCAGAAAACCATCAATAAATCACTATTGCTGTGAAACATCATCATTTTTAAAAAGCATAATGAATAGTACTCCATTTCCATCACAAACTGGTCCTTTGTCTCTGCTCATCTGTGACAAGGCGGAACCGAAAGTAGAGGATCAATGTGTAGGACCCGTCACAAAAATGCTTTGAGATGTAGAGGTGGTTTCTATATAAATGAAGGGTGCTGAACAAAATGGGTGGCAGTTATCCTTTCAAGATTGCTAACTTGTTTGGCTCCGTGCTATAAACCAATATAGCTGCTGCCAGAATATAAATTGGCCCTGACGTACCATACGTGGTTCATGTCTTTTTTTCATCTATTTTAAAATTAAACGATGCCAGTCAGGGAATACATTTTTATCACAAAATAATATTTATATTTAATGTAAATACCCAAATCCCAAGAAGGCTGGCAAAATCCAAGATGGCCACTAAAATCTCTCTCCCGCTCTCTCTACCTCTCTCTCTAACTCTGTTGTGGCCATGAATTTGTGAAGGTGGGGGTACACCATCCTGGATGTGGGGGATTTCTGGGTCGCTCTTACGAGATCGATTGGCTGTCTCTGTGCTGCGGGCTTGTTAAACACAACTGTCCGGGGTATACAACTACAGCAACATGCCGGCTGATGTACGGCTTTGTTGATACAGCGACAGCAACGAGGTCAAAAAAAAACCCAAAACAAACCAATGAATCAGAAGTTTACCGCCTTACTTAACACGTGAAATTAGTTGTACATGCCTGTAGTTTGTGTCTTTTTATGACGTTCATAAACACATTAAGTTTCGTGTTTGGAAGGATTTTCAAATTTGTTTGATTGCCAGACTAATAGACAGACTGAAGCAATTCCTTTATAGCAAGTATGCAATATGCATGCACACTCAAGACAACAATCCGTCATATTTGCCAAATTTAGAGCCAATACACTGCGAAGCTGCACGTTCATATTCCGATTCGTGTTTTACAATATTCAAAGTATGAATTAAAATGAAAGTAAGTTGTTCCTCAAACACAGACTGACAGTGACATCTGTCAGACAGATTGAGTGAACCAATTGTGTCACCCCACTTTCTGCTACACACGCAAGATAAACAGAAATAAAACGTCCCAATGAGCCAAAGGCCAAGGCAAGCTCAGTTGAATGATCTTATTAAATGGGGTGCATTTGCATTTTCCAGCATGCTGCAGTAAAGGTGGTTTCTTCGGATTTTCTTTGGT
Source organism: Myxine glutinosa (assembly GCF_964187855.1). Taxonomy (NCBI): domain Eukaryota; kingdom Metazoa; phylum Chordata; class Myxini; order Myxiniformes; family Myxinidae; genus Myxine; species Myxine glutinosa. The sequence continues at coordinate 64,623,759 of NC_136265.1, read as the reverse complement.
TTTCATTGGCTTGATATCAGAAAATTAACTTTTCAAACTTGGACTTATCCTCGTAAATCCAAATGATAAATTGGAGTTTTCATAATTTGTGACAGTGCGGATTCATGCACTTTAACTTCCTGAAACCTTTACTTAATGTTCCTGCTAAATTATAAATGTGCTGGGTATATTTAGTGCCGTTAATTCTCAAAGTTACGTAAAATGTGCTGGGTATTTAAAATGTAACACATGTCCTTGTTACATAAACAAGTGTAACATGGAATTGGGGGTGAAAAGGGAGGCTTCAGGAGGAATCGGCACAGACTGTTTGGCTGGCGCGTTGTGATTGAAGTCAGACCTTTGGAAAGGCAGAATTGGTCTCCACTCTCTTTGTTTCAGCTAACAGCTGGAGCAGTTTGATGCCAGCATATCATCCACCCTTATCCTTGTATTCCCTTTTAATAAACCCATTTTAATTATAAGGGACGTTTTCCCACCTCTTACCTCCAGCGTGCTGCCTTGTTCGGCCTCGGATTGGAACGATTCTTGGGTTTTGGAAATTGAAAAGAACAGTTAATTGAATGCATATTTGGTAAGATCGACGATCTTCTGGAGCAGCCAAAGTTCCTGATGCCTAAGTGACATTTGTCAGAGCCATTGATGCGACACAAGCTTGACTGTCTGCACACTGTATAAACTGATCAATCCTTCGACATGATGTTGAATTCAAGCCTTTCATTGATAATCAACCAAACCAAGTGGAGCTGTGCTGTGTGTTCTGTGCATGGTTCTGCTTACCTTCATGCATCTTAGGAGCATTCTTCAGCTCCCAGAGAGAAGAAGCACAAGGTTCCTGCTTTACACACTCATTGCTCAAAGCATCCTGGGAACTCTGAGAGAAGTCACTTTGAAAATCTTCCATCTTCACTGGCTGAACCAGATCTGCAAACAATATGATCTTATGTTATTTCGGTAAAGAGATAAAATGAATACCAAAAAAACAAGGAGAAAAAAGAAGAAATGTCAAAATCCCCATGGCTTTAGTTATTTTTCTGTGCAGAGTTAAAGGCTGCCAGTCAGCCATCTTTGGTTGGATTACAAAACAACATTTTCTGCATATGTATACTATCATGTATTGTCTTTGTGGCAAGTGTGAACAAAATTCGTCCATGCATATCTGAGAAATGGTTGGGGACACATTTAAGTAACACAATCGCCGCCAGTTGGCCACCTTTGTGCTCATCTCGAAATAAAACGACATGCATATGGAAGCCATCATTCATTATCTGTGTGCTAAGTTTGAACAAGATCGGTAAATGCATGTTCGAGAAATGGTTGAAGAAATTCCTTTTTGATCAGCCCATTTTCATAATGAGACGTTTTTCCCAACTTTTATCTCCCGCGTGTTAAGCCTCGGATCAGAGCGATTCTTGGGGTTTGCAATATCAGGTTGTTTTTTTTTACAACTAAAATGGCTGCTCGTTGGCCATCTTTGATCGCATCGTGGATCAAAATTATTTGCATATCGGGATTGCGAGCGTCAGATACCCAAGCATGCAGTTCGGGTGGAAAGGGTTAAAATATCATGTGTATTGTGAATGAGGAATTGCATTTTTGTTGTTGTTGTTGTTGTTGTGTCGGTGATTTGTGTGTAGGCAGGCCATGGCAGTGTAGGTACCCAGTATCTTGTACTGCAAATGGAAAACTGAATGGCAGCGGGGGAGGGAGTGACATTTGATGTTTTGTGGGTGGGGAAGGTGTGTGTGTCCACAGGTACGGATCAGCCTCTGGAGGAGCGGAGCTTTGAAGGAAGGAAGGTTCTAGATCTAGAGTCTCTGGCTGGACTGGATTGAAAGCATTTTGTGTGGTACCAGTATGGAGGCTGGTGCTGGTGTGCGTCAGCATGTGGCCGTGCTTCCCTTCACCTAAAAGGATAATTTTTCCATTATCGCACCGAAGGAGTGTGAAACGGTAGAGGGAGGAGAAGAGAAGATAATTTTTACCTCAGCATTTATTTTCTTTATTCTCATTCCGCACCTTATTTTATCTATAATAATAAAAGGCAGTGTCCGTCCATCCGTCTGTCTGTCTCCTCCATAACTCCAAAACCGATGTGGTGACTTACCAATATGGCAGCCCGACATCTTGGTCAGCCCACTGCACCTCGCTCGGTTCTTAAGCCGCCATTTTGTTTTGGCCGACTCAAACGTGCCTTGCCTTGGAAACACGATCGATTATCATTACATAATTGAAGCATATCAAAATCTCGATTCAGATATGAGGATTGGATGCTGTCGACTAAATAATGTAAAATCTGGAGTGAAATCTGACAAAATCTGATTTTAGTCACTTTGACAAAACAAAGAGCTCCCTTTTTGTTTTTAGTCACAAGGCCGGGGAAGTTTGGGTGTGTTATAACACCTTTTTTTTATTTGTCTGCTCTCAGTGGTTTCCACATGATTTGCTGCTTGAAATCGATCTGTTTTTAAAATTACTCGGTCATTTCAACCAGAAGCAATCAACTTGCTATCACTTGCCAAGCCAGCCGTTCCTTATCGCCCATTTCGTTGGAGTGCTTAAGCCACTTGGCAAGGGCTGTACAAATGAAGTGAGAAATGCCTGTGTACTTAAACACAAGGACGGGGAAGTTTAGGTGTGTTATAACACCCTTTTTGAATATGATTAACGAGGTGAACCACTACTTGGGGAACACTATTCAGGCTGCTTTTGCAAGCCATGGCGTTACAGTAGACAGAGTACCAATTTTTTTGGACTGCCTTTTTGTTTTTACGTACCCAATTTTTCATCAACTAACATTTTTCTGCTATATATATAGTCACTCTCCCCTTCCCCCTATCCCCCCCCTACCCCGTTTCCTCGCTCCACCCTCCTTCCCTTCTCTCTCTCCTCCCTGCTCCTACCCCTCCTCGCTTCCCCACCCATCCTTGCCCCACTCCCTCCTCGCCACCCCTCCCACCTCTTCCCCTCCAATCCCCTCCCTTCCCTTCTCACCATTTCCATCTCACCCTTCCCCCTCCCTCTTTCCCTTTCCCTCCACCTCTCCTCACCCCTTCCCCTTTCCTCCCTCCCCCTTCCTTCCCAACACCCCCTTCCTTCCCCCCTCCCCCTTCCTTCCCCTCCCTCCCCCTTCCTTCCCCTCCCTCCTTCATTTATATTCCCATCAGGAAGCGACTCTGTTACCCAGCAACGCCGGGTACTTTTGCTAGTTGTAAATAATTATTGTTACAGTTTTGTTGTATTGTTCTTGGTTGCATTCGGAATAAACCCGTGTGTTCACGAGAATAAATGCTTCGTGGTTCTTCAGTCCCGCACGCTTCAATAACCGCCAAAATTGGAGATTGCCTCGGGAGTTTTTTAATGTATGTATGTATGTATTCATTCATTACTTAATTAAATATTTAATTGATTGCTTAATTAATTAGGTAAGTATACAAGATCGAGGGTCTTGTAAGAGCTAACATTAATCACAAAAAACAAACGGACACAAAAAACATCTTACTATAATTCACCAAATGTCTGTCCGTCTGTTCCCAGGTACCGCAAAAACGGCTGAACCGATCGCAACAATATTTTGGGTGGGTAATCCTGGGACCCCTGGAGTAAAATAGGCTATATTGTTTTTTCCAATTTCAGCTTTGGTCTCCAGCATTTTCAGGTTTGGACTCCCGCATAACGTTATTGTGTCGGGTACCGCAAAAACGGCTGCACCGATCGCAACTATTTCCTGGATAATTCACCTCCGATAAACCTGATTCACCTGGATAAATCCTACGATAATTCACTAAAAGAACATGACATGAAAATTAAAAACAGCTGAACAGTATTTCATGAACATTTCATTGCGGAATTGAGGAAAATCCTGATGCATTACGAACCTGCCGCAAAGCGGAAGTGGCCAGATTGCGGCAATGAGCTGGTTTGATAATATCCCAATACAACCGTCATTTAAAACAGTATTTTGTTAAAGTATCAATTGATGATTGGAATGGAGTGAATACAATTACGATTTTGAATTCGTAATTGCATTCACCCAACCGTACGGAACTTCACATCAGGATTTAAATATTTGTTTGTTACGAATGTTGTTAAAAGTTTATTTTTTATATTAATGTTATTTAATTTGTGATTTGAGTTATGCTGTTTGGAATGAAAAAAGAGATTTCGAGTTCAAGTGAATGAAGAAATGCCATGACGGTTTCTACTTTCTAAACGTGAAATTTGTGGATTGCCACATGCAGATTCGCCATTGACTGGGTATGGAACAAACGTACCCGTTTGTTTGCGAACGGGTATGTTTTTTATGGAAGTCCTTCACGAACTTGCTGTCCATGTCTGACATGCGACTGAAGGTGCTACAGGAATGTGGAATTTATTGGTTTCATGCTTTAGCATTCGCCATTTCTGCATTGTCTGTTTGCTTCTGGCCTTCCACCCGTGCGTAGCACGGGTACCTCACTAGTCTTTACTAGAATTCACCAAATGTCTGTCCGTCTGTCCGTCTGTCTGTCTGTTCCCAGGTACCGCAAAACAGCTGAACCGATCGCAACAAAATTTTGTGTGGGTAATCCTGGGAACCCCCTGGAGTAAAATAGGCTATATTGTTTTCCCAATTTTCCAGTTTTTCCAAACACTATGGAATAATATTTACCAATATGAACAGTGATGTAGTTTTTATTGAAATTCTACAAATACCGTTTAGATTTTGATGATTTGCATGTGATATGATTTAACGGATGTTTATATAAATCGTTTAAATAAAATAAGCCTTCAATTTCTCATATTTTGCCTTTTCATTTGGGCTACCCAAATGAAGCCCCGCCCACAGGGCGGGTACCGTTGCTAGTATAATAACAAGCGTTACGCCTGGGTCCCCCGTCGGTGAAGTGGTGAGTTGACAAAGTGGAAGATGCAAGGCGGCCATCTTGGATTTTGACGTGGCGCCCAATTTTCAATAGCGTTCTTCCTTATGCGTAGATACACCCACACACCAGATGAGAAGTTAGTAGTTCGTTCATTGTCCCCCGTCGCACCACGGAGCGAAAGGGGGACTATGGTTTTCCCGTGTGGGCGTGCGTGCGTACGTGCGTCGGCGAAGGACCGCATTCGAATTTGGTGTGTGGGTGCAACCCACGTCAAAATCCAAGATGGCCACCGCCATGTATGTCTGATGCCATGTATGTCTGAACCTTGTGAGCTGAATATCTTGAAAAATAAGCGAAGTACCAACTTCTAATTTGGTGTGTGTGTGTATCTCGGCATAAGGAAGAAGGTTATTGAAAATTGGGTCGCCACGTCAAAATCCAAGATGGCCGCCACCATATATATGTCTGAACCTTGTGAGCGAAATATCTTGAAAAATAAGCAAAGTTCCAACTTCTAATCTGGTGTGTGGGTGTATCTAGGCACAAGGACGAATGCTGTTGAAAATTGGGTCACCACGTCAAAATCCAAGATGGCCGCCGCCATGTATGTCTGAACCTTGTGAGATGAATATCTTGAAAAATAAGCGAAGTATTTCACAGTTCTGTTTAAATATTATTTAAATATGTTTAACCTTTCCCCTTCTGTGTTTATTTCAGTGGTATATTACAACACGCTGTTTCTCTTCCTATTTAAAAGGCTTTTCTCAATTTCCTCTCCAACTCATTCCACTTCAAAAAAAGGAAATTCAATATCTTATACGTCTCCCTCACTACATGGTCTAAATTCACATTCATTCCATCCCTCCTCCATCGTTCTGAATCGGATTGCTAACTTGAAAATCACAACAAACCCAATTTGTTATCAATGTTCGTCTTTCATTAATCATCCACTTTCTAAACTCCCCTCTTGCCCCTCCCATCCAAATCCCACCCCTTGCACCTACACTCCTAAACTCCCCCCTTGACCTTCCCCTCCTAAAATCCCCCCTTGCCCCTCCCCTCCAAATCCCCCCCTTGCCCCTCCACTCCTGAACTCCCCCCTTGCCCTTCCCCTCCTAAACTCCCCCCTTGCCCCTCCCCTCCAAATCCCCCCCCTTGCCCCTACACTCCTAAACTCCTCCCTTGTCCCTCCACTTCTAAACTTCCCCCTTGCCCCTTCCCTCCAAAACTCCCACCTTGCACCTCCCCTTCAAAACTACCCCCCAACCCCTCCCATTCAATTCTCCCCCCATACCATTCCTCTCAAATTCTCCCTCCTCCCCCCTCCTCCTCCAAGCTGCCTCCTCCCCACTTCGTCTCCCTTCTATCTCATACCTCCACCGCCCCAAACCTTCTACTTTCCTCTGCCCCCCCTCAAACAACCCCTCACTGTGCCTCATCCCTTCACCATCAAACCTTTCATACTACTCATCCTTCCCTTTCTTGGAACTCTTCTGCAATATCTGACACACTATCAACTGCTCTCCCTACCTCCCCCTCTCATCCTTCATCTTACCCTACTCCTCCCCTCCCCTGTCCTGTACCTGATGCTCCCCCTCTCTCTTCATTAACGGTATGGACCTCAAACATCCGGGGCCTTCACTCAAACCTGACTGATCTCTCCATACAGGTTGCTTCTGACAATCCAGACTTGATCTGCTTAACAGAGACTTTCCTCCCTCAAGATGTCTCTGATTCCTTAATATCTCTTCCTGGTTACTCCCTCCTCCGGTATGATAGACCTGAGCCTCGGCCTGGTGGTGGGGTGGCTATCTTTATCAAAAACTCTCTTCCTCACTCTCCTTGCACTGCCCTCTTTCCTCCTCACCCCCAGGAGTACCTCTGGCTACGGCTTCCTCTCCGCTCCCACCTTTTGTTCATATGTGTTCTGTACCGTCCCCCAAACAGTGATGACTCCATCGACATTTCACTGTCTGACAACATGGACCAACTTCTATCCACTCATCCCAACTCTCTCTTCCTCATATGTGGTGACTTCAACTGTCATCATGCCACCTGGTTGGGTGTGGGTTCCTCTCTCACCAGTCATGGCCCCTCACTTCTGTGACTCACTGGGAATGATACAATCTGTCAATTTCCTGACCCGGATCTCAGCCAATGGAGTATCTTCTCTTCGAGACTTGGTTATGACAAACTTCCCTGCTAATGTCTGCTGCTCTTCTTCTGCTCCAATCGGTTCTTCTGATCATGTGCTTGTCAAAGTGGACATCTCTCTGGCCATTCTCAGAGAGCCTCCTCAGCGTCGACGAGTCTGGCATTTCACTCAGGCCGACTGGGACGGTCTTCAAGCAGCCATCAATCGTCTGGATTGGTCTCCCATCTCCACTGCCTCTGACATCAATTCTTCCTGGGAATTCTTCCAAAGCAAACTGATCTCTCTCATGCACAGATTTATCCCATCTCGCCTTCAGTTGTCTTACCCTTCCTCCCGTCCATGGTACACTGAATCTTGTGGTGAGGCAGTTGCCCTGAAACAACTTGCCTTTGCCTCTTGGAAGGCTAATCCAACTGAAGGCAATCTCAGTTCCTTCCACCAAGCTCGGAACAAGTGTGTGTCTACCCTCAGGAGTGCCAGGAAGCACTATCTCTCCTCACTCAAGAATGAACTCTCAAACCTGTCTCCTTCCTCCAAATCCTGGTGGCGTCTGGTCAAATCCGTTTCTGGTGTTTGTTCCCCCTCCATCCCCTCTCTTACCTCAAATGGCCACACAGTTGACATCGCACGTGACAAAGCCGAATGCCTCAACTCTGTGTTTGCCTCAAAATCCTTAGTCCCAAACCCAGCTCTCTCTGTTCCCACCTTTCCCAGTCGAACCCAACTGCTCCTGAACTCTGTGTCCTTCTCTCCTGACAAGGTGGAGGAGTTTTTGTCAAACCTCGACTCTGATTCTGCAACTGGACCAGACAGCATCAGCCCACGGGTCCTAAAATCCTGCCCTGCCGCTCTATCTCACCCTCTCTCTGTTCTTTTCACCCTATCTTTTGCTCAAGGTCATCTGCCAGCATCCTGGAAATCAGCTAACATTACCGCTTTACACAAAAAAGGTGCAAAAACAGATCCTTGCAACTACAGACCAATCAGCATGCTCCCAATTATCAGCAAAGTCATGGAATCCATCATTGCTTCGGATATGAAATATTTCCTCTTCTCCAATGGCTTGATCTCTGATCATCAATTTGGTTTCAGACCAGGTCACTCTACTCTGGACATGCTGCTTCTGCTGTCTCAACAATGGATGGAGGTCCTCAATGCCAAACAGGAAATCAGAGCTGTCTCCCTTGACATATCACGTGACTTCGATATGATCTGGCACCCAGCTCTGCTCACCAAACTCTCCTCCTATGGTATCCATGGAAATCTCCATGCATGGCTTGTGGACTTCCTCTCTGGTCGTAGTCAACGTGTGGCCCTGAATGGATTTCTCTCATCTCCCCTGCCTGTTCAGGCTGGAGTTCCCCAAGGCAGTGTGCTGGGCCCTGTGCTTTTTCTGGTCTTTATCAATGATCTCTCCGACTCTCTGGAAAATCCTCTCTATCTCTTTGCTGATGACTCCACTCTCTGCCGCTCCATTCCTCTTCCCTCAGATCGGCAGTCTGCAGCCTCCTCACTCTCTGAAGACCTGGACAAAATCACAGACTGGTCAAACAAGTGGAACATGTCTTTCAATCCTGACAAATCTTACTCTCTTTCTATGTCTCTCCGAAAAGATCGACTGGACAACCCTCCCATCTACTTTCTCAACAATCCTCTCCAAGAAGTTCTGTCGCTCAAGCTTTTGGGTCTCACTAACTGCCATGATCTTTCTTGGGAAAACCACATTTCCAAGCTGGCCTCCAAAGCCAGTCGCCGACTGGGCATCCTCCGTCGTGCAAAGTCCTTCCTCGGCACACCTGAGCTCCTCACCACATACAAGGCTTTCATCCGCAGCTCAATGGAATACTGTTCTCCCCTATGGGCTGGTGCTCGTGCCTCACACCTGGCTCGGCTTCACGCTGTTGAATCCAAAGCTTTCAAAATCATTGGAATCTCCCGCGATGAAGCTACCTCTGAGGGCCTTTCACTCACTCACCGCAGGCAGGTCGGTGGTCTTTCTGTCTTCTACCGACTCCTCTCCGGCCTTGCTCCCCCAGCTCTCTCTCTGTGCTCTGTCCCCCAAATATTCCTACAGGTCGCACAAGATCTGCCAGCAACCCTCTGATGGTTAAACTGCCGAAATCTCGGCTTTCTGCTCACCTTCACTCTTTCATTCCTCTTTTCTCCCGCCTCTGGAACAAACTCCCACACTCCCTTCAATCCCACTCCTCCCTCCAGGTCTTTAAAACAGCTGTTCACCACCATCTCTTATCTCCCCCCATCCAAAACCTTGATCTTTTCTACCCCCACTAATTCACCCCAGATCCACCTTGTTTGAAATTCCAACTTCTTTCCTGGAAGTCCTGGCAGTGTCCATATGTTTATACCTCTCCCACCCCCCCCCCCCCCTTCACATGCCTCCCCCCCAAAGCCCTCTCCCTCCCACAGATCTCTCGATGTCTCCATGTCTCTCCGTCCCTGCTCTCAAATGTTGTGTTTGTGTCCTTCCCCCTCTCTCCCCATCTTGTCTACCGCTCCCGATGTTATTTGTTTTATGTGTCTGTTTGTCTTTCTGTGTGATTAATGTTCGCTCTTTCACGAGCCTCGATCTTGTATACAAAAACAAAAAAAAAAAAAAAAATCTTGGATTTTGATGTGGCGACCCAATTTTCAATAGCGTTCTTCCTTATGCCTAGTTGCACCCACACACCAAATTAGAATTCGGTCCTTCGCTTACGCACGTACGCACGGACGGACGGACGCATGCACGCACGCACGCACGGACGGACGGGAAAACCATAGTCCCCCTTTCGCTCCGCGGTGTGACAATAAATGGAGCGGGAGACAAGATGGGGAGAGAGAGGGAAGCACACAACCACAACAACAGTAGAGAACAGGGACCTCGGGAGATCTGTGGGAGGCAGAGGGCTTGGGGTGAGGGGCAGGGAAAGGGGGGTGAGGGGTGGGAAAGGTATAAAACAAGTGAACACTGCTAGAACTTCCAGGAAAGACGTCAGCATTTCAAAAATGTGGATCTGGGGTGAATTAACGGGGGTAGAAAAGAACAAGGTTTTGGATGGGGGAAGAAGAGATGGTGGTGAACAGCCGTTTTAAAGACCTGGAGGGAGGAGAGGGATTGAAGAGAGTGAGGGAGTTTGCTCCAGAGGCAGGAGAAAAGAGGAATGAAAGAGTGAAGGTGAGCAGAGAGTCTTGATTTTGGCAGTTTCACCAGAAGAGGGTTGCGACCTGAAGGAATATTTGGGGGTCAGAGCACAGATAGAGCTGGGGGAACGAGGCCGGAGAGGAGACGTAGAAGAAAGAAAGACCACCAACCTGCCCGCGGTGAGCGAGTGAGAAACCCTCAGAATCAGCTTCATCACAGGATATTCCAATGATTCTGAAAGCTTTGGTTACTACAGCGTGAGGCCGAGCTTGGTTTGAGGCAGGAGCACCAGCCCAGAGGGGAGAGCAGTATTCCATCAAGCAGCAGATGAAAGCTTTGTATGTGGTGAGGAGCACAGGTGTGCCAAGGACTTCGCACGACATAAAACACCTTAGACCCCGATGTTTTTTAATGCCGTGAACAAACTTTAGTCACAACACAACAAATATCATTTGTGCCAAGTTTGGTCACAATCCCTTCAGCGGTTTCGGAGAAGAAGTTGCAAGTGTTTACGGTCGGATGAACTGATGGACAGATGGACTGACAACACGCCATCGCATAAGCTCCCTGGAACTTCGTTCCAGGTGAGCTAAAAATCACTCATTCAACCAGTTTGAATAGAGAAAAGGATTCATTCTGCTGTTTTGTGTCACTGTGTGTACCGCAATGAGCATGGAGAAAAGAAAAAGCCAGAGAATTGTCTGAGGAGGTCAGACACAAGATTGTAGTCAAGCATGGACAATCTCAAGGCTACAAGTCCATCTCCAGAGACCTTGAGACCCTGTGTCCACCATACGCAATGTGATCAGGAAGTTTAAGGCCCATGGCACTGAAGCCAACCTCCCTGGATGTGGCCGCAAGAGAAAACTTGATTAAAGATTGTAGTGAAGGCTTGTTCGAATTGTGGAGAAAGCACCTCGATCAACTGCCAAACAGATTCAAGCTGACCTAAAGACACAAGGAACGACAGGTTTCAACTCGCACCATCTGTCGCCAACTCAATAAAAGGGGGTTCTATGGTTGGAGACCCAGGAGGACCCCACTGCTGAGAAAGCCCGACTGGAGTTTGCCAAAACATAGCTGAACAAGCCAAAATCCTTCTGGGAGAATGTCCTGTGGACAGATGAGAACAAAAATCTGGGAGAACTGGATCAGTATGCTCAAGAAGATTGGGCCAAACTGCCAGTAGAGAGGTGTAAGAAGCTCATTCATGGCTATAGGAAGCACTTGACTGCAGTTAATTTGTCCAAAGGCTGTGCTACCAAATATTAAGTCTGATACAGCTGACGTATTGGACAGCACCCACAATTGTAACCTGAAATACTTAACCTAAAGTACCCAGAGGACCCAAAAGAACGCCCCCACCCCCACCCACCCGAGGACCCAAAAGACTGAGCAGACCCCAAGGACCCAAAAGACCCTGAGAACCCAAAATATCCCAAGAACCCGAAATACCTAAAAAAGACCCCGAGGACCCAATGGACCCCAAAGACCCTGAAAACCTAAGAGACCTAAAAGACCCAAAATACCCCGAAGACCCAAAAGACCCCAAAGATCAAAAATACCCCAAAGACCTAAAAGACCCCAAAGCCCAAAAATATTCCAAACACCCTAAATGACCCAGATGATCCAAAAGACCCCGAAGACCCAAGAGAACCAAAAGACCCCGAAACCATTAAAGACCCCAAAGACCCAAAATACCTGGAGGACCCAAACGATCTAGACTCTAGAGGACCAAAAAGACCCCAAAATACTACAAAGACCGTTAAAGACTCAAAAGACACCAAAGACCCAAAATAACCCAAATATCCTTGAAGATCCAAAAGGCCGAAAAGACTCAGACACAATGGACCTCAAAGACTCTTTAGACCAAAAGACTAAAAAGATCATGAAGACTGAAAAGACTGCAAAGATCCTTAAAGTTCCAAAAAAACCTAAATAATGAAAAGACCCCATAAACCTCAAATATTGGTTGTTTTTTGGTTATTAATGTTAGCTCTTACACGAGCCTCGATCTTGTATACAACAACAAAAAAAACCAAAAAGACCCCAAAGATCCTTGAAGTCCCAAAAAAGGAAAAGACCCTGAAGACTGAAAAGACCCCAAAGACTGAAAATACCCTAAAGACCCTGATGACCCAAAAGATCCTTAAAGGGGAACCCAAACGCAAAAAAAAAAATTCTGAAAAACCCATTGGCAATCATTAACCACAGTCGAATTTGAAGGGAATTTTTATTTACTAGGGCATGCCCGTACTATATATAAGCTCGGACGTGCCCGTACGTGGGTGCCCGTTCCTTGCCAAAAAAAAAAAAAAAAAATTTTTGTGTAGGGGTGTGTGTGTGTAAACATCCTAGGGCGTGCCCGTACGTGGGTGCAAAAAAACATGCGTGCAAACAACAACAACAAAAAAAAACTTTGAAACCACGTGGCAGTAACGACCACAGAACCCCCCCCCCCCCTCTATTTACATGAATGGTTTGGTCCATTCGCAACGACCACAGAACCCCCCCCTCTATTTACATGCAATGGTTTGGTCCATTCGCAACGCCAAAGCGAACGGCGAACGGCTAAATCGCCATAGCTCGGTAAGTACTTGTCCGATTAATTTCAAACCTTGAAAAGGCACATCCTCGGGTCCCCAGCAATATACCTGGCAAGTTTCAAGTATATCGGACCGGTAGTTGTCGAGAAATCGTTGTCGCATACACACACACACACATACACACACACATACACACAGAGATTAATGGAATTATAGATAGATTTTCCAATCACAAAGTGCCGAAGAAAAACCCTCGACTGTTGATTTTCGAGTTTGCCAGTGACGTCACATTGTGAACTCACCGTTATCCTGCCAGCGACGCGACATAGAGAAACGGCGCATTGCGAGCTCGGATTCCGATACTGATTGGGCATGATGAAGGGAAGGGGGCGGGGGGCGTGTGGGGTGGTCATGGGTTTTGTTAGTCAGGGTGGGGGTGGAGTTGTGGGTAATGTTAGCTCGGGTGATGGTTGAATGGGGATTGTGGGGGGAAGTTTGGGTTGGTCGTGGGTACTGTTAGCTTGGGTGACGGTTGATGTTTCTTTTTTTTCTGCAATTGAGATGAATAGTTGAGATGCCTCAAAAACCAAGGCTATCGAAGTTGAACTGAAATCAGCAAGAGCAATATTATCAAAGGAAATCGGCAAGAAATCAAAGTCAAATGAGTTGTGTCAGCAAAAAATATCCGATGGTAGAAAAATGTTTCACGCTTGGAACAAATTGGAAATTAGACTTTCTGACATTTCAAAGACTTTCTGTCAAGAGTACAGCACGATGTATAATTTGCAATATTTTTTAATGCAAGGGCCGTGATTCATTGGGGGAAGCAAAACGATAAAAGGGCACCAGGTTCAAAAACTACCAAGGGGTTTGTGGGACAAGGAGGAAATGAGGACCAACACGAGAACAATCAACAATGGCCTGGAGAGGAATGTAATGGGAAAGAAAGAGTGTATGTGGAAGAGATTGTGGGTGTGCGTGGGTGAGTACATGAGGTAGTGATCAGCAGCACATCTGAAAGACTGAAATAAGGACGAGACAGCAGACACAGAGAGATGACTCCACTATCGGGAGGACATGGAGGCGAATAAATGCCAGTAAACAGATGTAAGTTTGTGCAAAATACAGAGATCACCAACCTGACGTCGGTGAGAGAGTGACCGTTCTTGGAAATTCACCTCCTGCCCCGGGATACAAAAAATGCGGAAGGCATTTTTGGTTGCCTCAAGAAGAGTGAAGCAGGAAGTAGCAGCACCAGCAAGAGTAGAGAGCCATCCATACTTCATGGAATACAGTATGAAAGCCTTGTACACCTTGATGTGACAAGTGTTGCAAAGGAATGTCTTAAATCGACAGAGAATACACAGATGATGACTGGCCTTTGATACTGGCTTGGTAATATGATCATACTAAAGCGCGGCGTTACGCGCGCTGCTTGTGAGCAAGGAGGAAGCGGACAAGCGGTAACATATAAACGTCTTTATTGTAAGACTACACTGTAACACTGAACTCCTCCGGGCTGGTCGCCCGGTGTATAGCATGAGGCCACGCCTACCCCTCGGGCGTGGCCACCGCCCACTTGGTGCGTGGAATGATGTCACCACGCCAGTGGGCTTTTGTGTCCGCCACACGCGCCCCCCCAGAATTCCCGCGCACCTGGAGGGCCAGTTTGTGGGGCAGTCGAATGACCCGGCCGAAGCGCCCCCTGGCGATCGGCGGCGTCCGGGGTGCAGTGATACCAGGTGGGATGCCCCTGGCTGCCCCTGGGATGGGTGCAGGACCGGGGGGCGCCGTGGCGGCGGGGCTGGGCGGTGCCGGGGGTCCGCCCGCAGGAGGGCGGCCCCGACGTGGGGGTCGGGCCACTGGCGGTGGATGGTCCACATCGAGGTGGGCCGGCTTGAGGCGGTCTACCGAAACGCGGTCAGGAGTACCGCCGATGTCCAGGGTGAAGTGCTTCGCCCCGGTCTCCAGCACGCGGAAAGGCCCGTCGTACGGGGGCCGCAGTGGTGTCCGATGGGCATCGTGGCGGATGAAGACGTACTCCGCCGTGCGAAGCTCCGGGGCGACGTGCGTCGGTGGGTGCCCGTGGCATGCCGTTGGCACCGGGGCGAACCTCTGGGCGGTCTCTTGCAGAGCGGAGCGCTGCTGTGCCGCGGACCATGGTGCCGTGGAGTCGGGGAGGAACTCGCCCGGCACCCGCAGCGGTTGCCCGAAGACCAACTCCGCCGCGGATGCGCGCAGGTCCTCCTTGGGCGCCGTCCGGAGGCCCAGCAGGACCCAGGGGAGCCTGTCGACCCAGCCGCCGTCGCGGAGGGTGGCCCGGAGCGCGGCCTTCAATGAGCGGTGAAATCGCTCACACAGGCCGTTAGCCTGGGGGTGGTAGGCCGTGGTTCGGTGCAGCCGGACCCCGAGCCCCTGCGCAACCGCCCCCCAGAGCTCCGAGGTGAACTGGGGGCCGCGGTCGGATGAGATGTCTGAGGGGGTGCCGAACCGGGCGACCCAGGTGGCGATGAAAGCCTGCGCGACATCGGCCGCCGTTGTCGACGCCAAGGGCACGGCCTCCAGCCACCGGGTGGTGCGGTCCACCATGGTGAGGACGTGGGTGAAACCCCGCGAGGGGGGCAGAGGTCCCACCAGGTCCACGTGGACGTGGTCAAACCGGCGTTCCGGCACCGTGAACGGGGCCAACGGGGCCTGGGTGTGCCGGTGCACCTTGGCGCGCTGGCACGCGAGGCATGTCCTGGCCCAGCCGCGGACGGCCTTCCGGAGGCCATGCCAGACGAACTTGTCGGCGATCAGCCTTTGGGAGGCCCTCGCGCCCGGGTGGGACAGGCCGTGGATGGCGTCAAACACCTGGCGCTGCCAGCCCGCGGGCACAATGGGGCGAGGACGCTCGAGGGAGACGTCGCACAAGAGGGCCGCGCCCGCGCCGTCGAACGGCACCTCGGTGACGCGGAGGCCCGTGACGGCGGTCCGCAAGGCCTGGACGTCGGGGTCAGCGGCCTGGTCCGCTGCCATCCGGGCATAGTCGATGCCGAGGTGGACTGCGTGGGCGACGGCCCGGGAAAGGCAATCCGCAACCGGGATGTCCTTCCCCGCGACGTGCTGGATGTCCGTCGTGTACTCGGACACGGCCGAGAGGTGACGCTGCTGCCGGGCCGACCACGGCTCGGTGACCTTGCCCATCGCGAAGATCAGCGGCTTGTGGTCGACGAAGGCAGTGAACGCCCGGCCCTCGAGCAGATGGCGGAAGTGCCTGACCGCCAAGTGAAGTCCGAGCAACTCGCGGTCGAAGGTACTGTAACGGCGTTCGGGCGGGCGAAGCTGCCGGCTAAAGAACGCCAGCGGTTGCCAAGCTCCACGCACCCATTGCTCGTGCACCGCGCCCACCGCGTAGTCCGAGGCATCGGTGGTGAGGGCGATCGGTGCATCGGGCGCCGGGTGCGCGAGCATGGTGGCGTTAGCCAAGGTGAGCTTCGCGCCCGTGAACGCCGTGTCCATTTGCTCGGTCCAGGTAACGTCGCCTTTGCCCGGCTTACCTCGGAGAGCTTCGTGCAGGGGGCGCAGGAGCTGGGCGATACGGGGCAGGAACCGATGGTAAAAGTTCACCATGCCCAGGAACTCCTGCAGCCCTCTGATCGTGCGGGGGCGCGGAAACCCCTTCACCGCCTCCACCTTGGCCGGCAGGGGGACGGCTCCGTGCCTGGTGACACGGTGCCCCAGAAAATCGATTGTGGCGGCGCCGAACCGGCACTTTGCGGGGTTCACAATCAGGCCATGCTGGCCCAGGCGTTCGAAGAGCGTGCGGAGGTGGCGTAGGTGCTCTTCGCGGGACGCGCTGGCGACGAGGATATCGTCCAGGTAGACGTAGACAAAATCCAAGTCGCGCAGGACGCTGTCCATCAGTCGCTGGAACGCCTGAGCCGCATTCTTCAGACCGAAGGGCATGCGCAGGAACTCGAAGAGTCCGAATGGCGTGATGACCGCCGTCTTCGGGACGTCCTCCGGCCTGACGGGGACCTGATGGTAGCCGCGTATGAGGTCCACCTTCGAGAAGAAGGACCTGCCCGCCAAACGGGCGGAAAAGTCCTGAATGTGGGGGACGGGGTAGCGGTCGGGAGTCGTGGCGTCATTG
Organism: Myxine glutinosa; assembly: GCF_964187855.1. Lineage (NCBI taxonomy): Eukaryota > Metazoa > Chordata > Myxini > Myxiniformes > Myxinidae > Myxine > Myxine glutinosa. The sequence continues at coordinate 64,606,919 of NC_136265.1, read as the reverse complement.
AGACGGCGATAGTCCCCGCACGGTCGCCACCCCCCGCCGGGCTTCGGCACGATGTGCAGCGGCGACGCCCAAGCGCTCTCTGAGCGCCGAACGATGCCGAGTCGCTCCAGGGTAGCGAACTCCGCTTTTGCCACCGCCAGCTTCGTCGGCTCGAGGCGGCGTGCCCGGGCGTAGACCGGTGGCCCGACGGTGGGGATGTGATGGGCCACCCCGTGCTTGACGGCCCCCGCCGAGAAGGTGGGCCGCGTGAGGGCCGGGAAGCCGGCGAGGAGGCGGGTGAATGCGTCCGCTGCCGGAAGCGTACAGACCAACGTGGCCGGAACCGAATCGTTCGGCAAGCCGCTTGGCAAGCCGCTCGTTGAGCTGGGCAACGCACATGCGAGCGAGCTGAACGTCTCGGCCTGGACAAGCCGTCTGCGCTTGACGTCGACCAGGAGCCCATTAGTGCACAGGAAGTCCGCGCCAAGCAGTGCCATGGGCACGTCGGCGGTGACGAACGTCCATCGGAAAACCTGCCCTCCAAACCGCAGAGAGAGGCAGCGTTTTCCGTACGTACGGATGGGCGTCCCGTTCGCGGCAAGCAGCGCGGGGCCCCCACCCGCGACGTGCTTGTCTGACGTGCCGGCGGGAATGACACTCACCTGTGCTCCCGTGTCGCACAGGTAACGGCGCCCGGAGAAGGTGTCCGTTATGAACAGCAGGCTGCTCGAACGGCCGGCGCTCATCGCCACAATTGAGCGCCGGCCCGGGCGTTTCCCGACCCGTTGAAGGAGCACGGCGGATGACACCGCCGAGCTTCGTGGCCGAACTTGGCGTGGAACCAGCACCAGGTGGTGGAGCTGGAGGAGCGCGGCTGGCTCCGCCAGGCCGGTGGAGTCGACGGGTTTCCCCGCGGTGGCGGTTTTCGCCGCGGCGGTGGGCGGGGCGTGGCGGCGTTCACGAGGTGCGTATCAGCATGCTGTTGAACCTCAGCGTGCTGTAGAAGATGATGCTGTGGAACATCAGCGTCGAAGGCCGTGACGGCCACGCCAACGCTCGCCCGCGTGTCCGAAGCGGCGAAGTACTTGTCCGCCTCGGCCGCCAATGCTCGGGGTTCCGTTAGCCCGGTCCCGGCCAACGCGAGGCGAACCTGCGCTGGAAGTTGGCGACGGAAAAGCGCCCGGAATAGCGAACCGGGGGCTTCGTCGCCCAACAGTGACAGCATATGGTCCATTCGGACCGACGGGCGCGTCTCACCGAGCTCGGGGAGATCCAGGAGGCGATCGGCCCGTGCGTCGTCCGTGAGGCCGAACGTGGCTAGGAGTAGCCGCTTGAGTGCCTCGTACTTGTGGCCGTCCGGTGGGTGGCGAAGGACGGACACAACTCGAGCGGCCGTGCCGGGCCCGAGGGAGGCGACGACATGGCAGTAGCGCAGGTCGTCGTTGGTGAGGCGCCGAAGCTGAAATTGGGCTTCGGCTTGAACGAACCAGACTTCGGCCTGGGCCTCCCAAAATTCGGGAAGTTTAATCGCCATTGCCTTGTCGTTGGCCATTGCAATGGCGTCGTGTTCGGAAGGATCGCTACGGCAGATCCAACGTCGAGGGTCACCAGTAAAGCGCGGCGTTACGCGCGCTGCTTGTGAGCAAGGAGGAAGCGGACAAGCGGTAACATATAAACGTCTTTATTGTAAGACTACACTGTAACACTGAACTCCTCCGGGCTGGTCGCCCGGTGTATAGCATGAGGCCACGCCTACCCCTCGGGCGTGGCCACCGCCCACTTGGTGCGTGGAATGATGTCACCACGCCAGTGGGCTTTTGTGTCCGCCACAATACCATGAAAAGTTATGGCAGAGAGTGCAGCCAAGGTATTCCAGGGACTGCACATCTTCCAGTGCCTGCTCCGACAAGCCCATTGAATATTTATCTTGCTGATCCTTGTGGAGACACAGTGAGAATGTTGGAGTTGCTGGTGTTGAACATGACATTGCAATTGACCAGGGTCTTATCTTGTGTGGGTCCGATGAAGGATTCAGCAGTGAATGGGGGTACGTGGATCGTTCTGCAAAGGATGGAGTCATCAGTAAAATTGTTTTCCAATATAATCAGACAGAACAAATGGGCTTGTGGGACAAGGAGGAAATGAGGAGGAACACCTGAATGATCAACAACAACGTCAATGGGATGTACTGCTCAGCAATCGCATATGCAATCACCCATGCCCATTACTCCCGCAAGGGAGTAATGCATTCGATCGTGTCCGTGTGTGTGTGTGTGTGTGTGTTCGTGTGTTTGTGAACAAGATATCTGGAAAAGTTCTGAACGGGTTTGGATGAAAGTTGGTGGGATGATTGCACTTGGGATAAGGAAGAATTGATTAGTTTTTGGTGAAGCTCAGGATAGTATTCCGGATCCAGGAATTTTTTTGGGGATTTTTTTTTTTTTCATTTAAAAACCATTTTCTCTGCAATAATTGTACCGATTGAGAGCAAATTTTTACCATAGGAGGGACTCAGTCTGCAGAATATTTTAATGGTAGTTATGTTATGACGTCACAGGTCACGTGGTTCGGCCGCCATATTGTTTTGAGTGAAAAACACTAAAATCCAATTTTCTCCAAAACGCCTGAACAGATCGAGGCCAAACTTTGCAGGAAGAATCGCATACCCATGACGAACAAAAAGGTCAGCGAGCATGACGTCATGCATCACATGGTTTCAGAGTTATGACGTTTTTAAGCACAAAAATATAAAACCTCGCTCCCTCATTTGTGATCCAATCGAGGGGAAACTTCACAGATCTGTTCAGCATATCAGTCTACTAAAATGCCCTTTTGGAATTTGCGATAGGTTACGTGGTTTGGCAGATATCGTTAATTAAACGCAAATAATAAAAACATTTATATCTCTTGAACCACTTAATTGATCGACGTGAAACTTCATACTGTCGTAGAAGTCATGAAGAGTAACAAGTGTGCAAAATTTGAAGATGATTGGATGTATGGTCTGGAAGCTGGAAGTTGTTATTGCGTGAAGAAGAAGTCTTCGACTGTGGACGATTAATTTTATTTATCACATGTACAGACTTGCAGGCATCGTTTGACACTGTCCCGGGTTAATTTGAACGTCAAATAAAATTATAATTCCAGATTTGTCAATGGCTGAGGTATATTAACAAACGAATAAAACAGATTTGGCAAAATTCCAACTTTTTAAAAAAAGATCGCATATTCACCCAGGGTTGAGAGGCTGAAGAAGAAGAATCCTCGCATGGGCTTCCCAGACCAAATAAATAATTCTGGTTCTGGCTCTGCGATTTTCAGGTTTATTACTCCCGCAAGGGAGTAATGCATTTGATCGTGTCAGTCCGTATGTATGTGTGTGTGTGTTCATGAACAAGATATCTGGAAAAGTTCTGAACGGATTTGGATGAAAGTTGGTGGGATGATTGCCTTTGGGATAAGGAAGAATTGATTCGTTTTTGGTGAAGCTCAGGATATTATGCCAGATCCAGGAATTTTTTTTGGGAAAGATTTTTTCTGTTTTACTGCATTAAAGCTTTTATTGCATTTTGAAATACATGAATGTTATGCGTACGTGCGTACACACACACACGCACACAAACACACACACACACACAATGGAGTTGTCACGAGTGGCTTGCCTCACCAGCCCTCTCGTCAGTTCCCCTACGCACAGGTGCTGAAGGATATCTGTGGACTTTGGTCTTGGTGACAAATTAGAGAATCATTGGGAGAGCATGCACAATTACTGTGTGGCAGAGTTTTTTTTTGTTTTGTATACAAGATCGAGGCTCGTGTAAGAGCTAACATTAATGCCCCAAAAAAACAAAAAAACGGACACATAAGACGAAATAAAGGCAGCAGGAGACAAGATGGGGAGAGAGGGGGAAGCACATAAGTACAACATTTGAGAGCAGGGACATCGGGAGATCTGTGGGAGGTAGAGGGCTTGGGGGGAGGTGTGGGATGGGGGGTGCGGAGGGGGGTGGGAGAGGTAAAAAAAAAAACAACACATGGACACTGCTAGGACTTCCAGGAAAGAAGTCGGTATTTCAGAAAATTGGATCTGGGGCGAATTAACAGGGGTAGAAAAGATCAAGGTTTTGGATGGGGGAAGATAAGAGATGGTGGTGAACAGCTGTTTTAAAGACCTGGAGGGTTGAGTGGGATTGAAGAGAGTGAGGGAGTTTGTTCCAGAGGTGGGAGAAAAGAGGAATGAAAGAGTGAAGGTGAGCAGAGAGTCTTAATTTTGGCAGTTTCACCAGAAAAGGGTTGCAGGCAGATCTTGTGCGACCTGTAGAAGTACTTGGGGGGACAGAGCACAGACAGGGCTGGGGGCGTGGGTGGGGGGGGGGGGGCAAGGCCAGAGAGGAGTCGGTAGGAGACAGAAAGACCACCAACCTGCCTGCGGTGAGCAAGTGAAAGGCCCTCGCAATCAGCTTCATCGCGGGAGATTCCAATGATTCTAAGAGCTTTGGTTTCAACAGCGTGAAGACGAGCTAGGTGTGAGACAGGAGCAGCAGCCCAGAGGGGAGAGCAGTATTCCATTGAGCTGCAGATGAAAGCCTTGTATGTGGTGAGGACCCCTTGCGATTCTGGAGCCTCTTCCCTGAAGGTGGTCATCAAAAGGACAAAGGTACGAGGTGCGCTGTCGTGTGGACCACGTACGGACTGAACTGTTGTGCGTGATAAATGGCGAACCCCGGATGGGAGGGGTCTTCGGTGAATAGGAGGTGGGTGACGTCGTCAGGTTCACTATGTTAACAAATATAATTTCGTTCAAAATTTTGGGATTAGCAAACCTGTACATTTTTGGAATCTTCAGAGCATGGAGAATCTGAAAATCAATGTTGGCATTTGCACAGACACCTGCATGGCCGCCATTTTGGATTTTGAAAATGGCCGCCATAAAATACATATTTTGCGCTATCTCGGCTTCTAGTCAACCTAGAGACTTAATTCAATATGCTAATCCTATGTTTTCTGGGTCAAGGAATCCAATAAAGGCCTCAAAATAGTGCTCAGGAGTATAGAAAAGCAACAAACAAAGGTAATTGAAAACCATTGTCTTTATATTTGTGATATAACTGTATTACATAATACATGTATTACATAATATTGTAAGTCCTTTGAAGTTTGGGTTTGTAAAGCAAGAAAGCAGCCTTGTTAGTATCAGATTGAACTATAAGTCCTATAGGTAGTATCAGATTGAACTATAAGTCCTATACACAGGATCTACTAGGTCTATACCGTTCAGGAATATGCTTTTACAGATCTTCATCACTGTCCTGAGTGTCATTTTCGCAAAGGTGTCTACGCAAATGTCAACCTTAATTTTTGGATTCCTCATGCTCTGAATATTCCAAAAATGTATAGTTTTGCTAATCTACCAAAATTTTGAACGAAAAAACATAGTTAACCTGACTAACGGTGAGTGGAGACAGAAAACTGAATGCACACAAAGCGCTGCTAACACCGGGTGTGATAAATTGAGATGGTGCTTTGTGAACAGACGTGGCTCCAATGAATCACAGGAAACTCCGGATGCCAGAAGCGAAGGTTTGAAGGGGGATCACAGTGATTATGAGTGGAGACGGAAACATCAATGCATGTGAAGCCCCCGCCGCTAACTCAGAGTCTGATCGAGCTCAAGGCGGTTCGTGAACAAACGTGGCTCCAATGAACTGTGGGAAACTCCGGATGCCAGAAGCGAAGGTTTGAAGGGTGGATGGAAGGGTTTGTGAGTAAAGATAGAAATATTAATGCATGCAAAGCGCCGCTAACTCCAAATATGATAGATCAGATGGCGTTTTGTGAACAGAAATGGCTCCAATGAACCGTGAGAAACTCCAGATGCCAGAAGTGAAGGTGTGAAGAGGGATAAGAGTGGCAGAGCCGTGGCTTAGGTCCCCACTGGGATGTGGAGATGGGGAATGACACATAATGTGCACGGCTCTGTAATGGGCAGGTCGGGGCAGCGATGCGAGGTGGACTTTGGTGATACGTTCATCGAGGTGCCGAGAAATTCCGGTGTATCACCCTGACAGCAGACGTAAATCCTGGGAATGAAGGTGGGAGTAAAGCGAGTGGAATGTGATGCCGTGGTCCAGACTCTTGGGCGAGCTGTGATAGGAAACTACGGTTTAATATCACAGCTCGCCTTACAAATAAATGGGTTGTGAACGCTTGCTTATCAGTGTATCGTTCTTTTAATAGATGCTGCTGAATTGGATTGGATTAGAGCTCATGATCTTTGGAGTTTGTGTGGACATCAATTGATTTTCATCACAAGCTGCACAGTGAGTCACGGGAGGAGGTGATGAAGACGGGGCACAGGGAAACGACAGAACATCTTGTGTTGATAAAAAGAAGAAAAATATCTCGAGCAAAGTGTCACAGGCCTCTTATAGGGGAACCCCTATGTCTGTGCGGCTAGTCCCAGCAGCAGGAAAGTGCGCTGTAAAAAAATAATGACTGCACCTTCTCAAGTGAGGAAAACATCACCTTGCAAAGGGACATAATTATGCACCAAAGGAAGAAGTTGGGAAGGTGCTAACTGTCTCACCACCAATCACCATCAAAGACAATACTCCAAAGGAGAAAACTACAAACGGAAATGTGGAGTGTTGAGGTGAAGGAGATAATCCTCCAATGCAGGATGTATTCCATACATGAGGCATGGGGGAGTAAATGTAAAGGTGATGGGTCGAGGAGCTAGCTTAATAAAACGAAACTGGCCACTAGGGTGGAGAGAGTACCCCTTCATCAATTTGAGAAGGTCTTTTCAACAATTAAAAGATATCTAGATAAAGATAGAATAGAAGAGATTACATCTATGGCAAGGCAACAAGTGGCAAGAGAGATTAGAGTGAGGTGAGCTCAGTGCTCGCTTGAAGGTGAAGACAGAGATGGCAGGAATTTGGCCGAGATGGCACAAGAGGAAGTTTTGACTGTGCAACGAGACGGGGGACCAAACCCCAACATGGAACTGGTCTAAAGGCGACGAAGAAAGAGTGTGGCAAAAGGAAAGAATGACGGCGACACCCTGAAAGAGGTTCAGAGACAAGGACCAGGTGATTCGGGCACAAACAAGGGGTTAAAGAGTGGAAAATTCAGAAGTAAACACGCAGGGAATTTGGAAGGAGGTTGGTTTGGAGTGGGGGTGTTAACATGTAAAACAGATAAGATAACAGAGGGGAAGAAAATATCACGGATTGGATAAGGGGATGGGAGGGTGGGGTGGGGGTGTGGGGTGATTTGTGATGGTGGTGAATTGGCTCAATCATGCTATCAAATTGAAGACTTGTTGGGCTTAACCTGAAGGTCTCCTCTTCTTTGTCTCTTGTGCGTGGATTCGTTGACGCCACTGTCGTGGAATAACTTTATTGAGCCATACCTGTTTACAGTTGGTTGCATCATTCATTAATACGTACATATGGAGAGAGATGCTAAAACCACATAGGGGTCAGCATTATCCTCCCACTGGAATGCCTCACTGAGCCCATTATATACAAATGAACAGTGATGTGGCAATTTATGGGGGAAAATCACACTTTATGCCTATTCATGCTGACGGTTAAGGGGTCAGGAGAGTAAACATGAGTTTGATCAGATATTGGCACACAAGCGACTCTGCGATCTGTTATCTCTCACGAGTGGTTGGCACATTGCAAAATAAAATTAAACACAGAGATGAAAACACAAGTGCTCAGCATTCTGTTTTGCTTCACTCAGTTTTACGCAAAATGCTTTGCAGGCAATCACATGATCTCAAGAGCTCTGCATTACCTTATATGAGCAACGGTACCCACCCTATGGGTGGGGCTTCAATTGGGAGGCCCAAATGAAAAGGCAAAATCAGAAATTGAAGGCTTTTTATTTATTTTAAACGATTCATATAAACATCCATTGAATCATATCACACACAAATCATCAAAATCTAAACAGTACATGGCGCCCATTTTGAAAAAAGATTGAATTCTGCAAAACGGAAGCGGCCGCGACATGTCTTTCTCAGTCGCACGTTTATGTGTGAAGAGTGCGCGCCGAATCTGTAACACGGAAGCGGCCGCTTCATCTGTTTCTCAGTCGCTTTGCACACGCTGCCATGTTACTTCGGAGCCACAAGTTTATAAAGGAAGAGTTCGTCAGGAGTCGATCTACTCTCTCCTGGTACGTAGAATAAACAGTATTTGTAGAATTTCAACTAAAGCCACATCACTGTTCATAATCGGCAAATATTATTCCATCGTGTTTGGAAAAACTGGAAAATTTGGAAAAACAATATAGCCTATTTTACTCCCAGGGGTCCCAGGAATACCCACCCAAAATATCGTTGCGATCGGTTGAGCCGTTTTTGCGGTACCTTCGAATGGACGGACGAACATTTGGTGAATTTTATAGTAAGATGGTCAAAAATTCTCTTTTTCAACAATAAAGATTAATTGAGCATTGAAGAATAATTACTCCACTTCCATACCACTTCAACTTTGATTGATGAAAAAATGCCTTGCTGCACACACATCAATTGTGTGTGCAGCAAGGTATTTCGTGTGTGTAGTATTTGATGCTGCTTCATGTTGAAGAGATTACGAAAAGCCTTGTTACATTCAGCGCACATGTAAGGCTTCTCTCGTTGGTTATCTGCATTTGCGGGTTTCAGAAGGTGGAACGGAGCCCTCACAGGTCTCAAAGTATCTACCTTTGTGTGTGTGTGTGTGTGTGATATTTATGTGTCTAATATCTAAAAAAAATAAAAAATAAACAGAATACTAAAGTCATCCCCTCCATTCAGGCTAATGCTATTCCCTCCCACCCCTTTCTAAACTAGTGCTTCCCCTTGTGGTTTATGCTTCTGTGCCCAGGAATGCTCTCTGGTGTGTAATTTTTGATGCCGCTTAAAGTTGGAGCGATCAACAAAAGCCTTGGGGCATTCAGAGCACTTGTAAGGCTTCTCTCGCGTATGTGTTCTGTGATGTGTTTCAAAACGTGATGAACGAGGAAACGACTTGTTGCACAGAGAACACTTGAAAGGCATCTCTCCTGTGTGTATTTTCTGATGCGTTTTCAAATGTGAAGCAACAGCAAATGTCTTGTTGCACACAGAGCATTGGAAGGGCATGTCTCCTGTATGTATTTTTTGATGGCGAGATAAAGTTAATAAAAGAGCAAAACTCTTGTTGCATTTAGAACATTTATACGGCTTCTCTCCAGTGTGTATTATTTGATGTCGCTTCAACTTTGACAGATGAATAAAAGCCTTGAGGCATTCAAAGCACTTGTGCGGCTTCTCTCCGGTGTGTATTTTTTGATGCGTTTGTAAATTTGATGAACAAGTGAAATCCTTGTTGCATACAGGACATTTATAAGATTTCTCTCCTGTGTGTATCTTTTGATGTATTTGTAATGTTGATGAATGAGCAAAATCCTTGCTGCACACAGGACATTTATAGACTCTCCCTGTGTGTTTCACTTTATGATAATTCAAAGATGACAACCAAGAAAATTCCTTGCTGCACACAACGCACTTGTACGGCTTCTCTCCCGTATGTATTTTTTGATGTGTTTGTAAAGTTGATGAATGAGCAAAATCCTTGCTGCATACAGGACATTTATAAGGCTTCTCTCCTGTGTGTATTTTTTGATGTGTTTGTAAAGTTGATGAACGAGTGAAATCCTTGCTACACACAGGACATTTATAAGGCTTCTCTCCTGTGTGTATTTTTTGATGTGTTTGTAAAGTTGATGAACGAGTGAAATCCTTGCTACACACAGGACATTTATAAGGCTTCTCTCGTTGGTTCCCTGTGTGTATTTTTTCATGTGTTTGTAATTGTGATGAATGAGTGAAATCCTTGCTGCACACATTGCACTTGTATGGCATCTCACAACTGTGTATTGCTTGACATCTCTTTGAAGACTTTAATAAGATAAATGTTTTCGTGCAAACAGAATACTTGTGCGGCTTCTCGTTCAGCTTCTCGTTCCTTTCAATTTTCTTGAATGACGATCTACAATTGTTCTTAGTCAATACACTGCTATATTTGTTGACTTCCTGATAAGAAGTCTGTGTCATGTTCTGATTGAAAGAAACTTCACTGTCAAACAACTGCGAACTTGACTTAGAATGAGAAACCAATTTCAATTGATTCTCTGCAAAGACAATTCAGAAAACCATCAATAAATCACTATTGCTGTGAAACATCATCATTTTAAAAAGCATAATGAATAGTACTCCATTACCATTGAAAACTGGCCCTGTGTCTATGCTCATCTGTCATGAGGCGGAACCGAAAGGAAAGGATTAATGTATAAGGTCCCGTGACAAGAATGCTTTGAGCTTTGATGGTGGTTTCTATATATATAATTGAAGGGTGCTGAACAAAATGGGTGGCTGTTATCATTTCAAGATTGCTGGCATTTTGGCATCTTGGCTCCGTGCTATAACCCAATATGGCGACCGGCAGAATATAAATTGGCCCTGCCATACCATATGTGGTCCATGTGTTTTTTTCATACATTTTATAATTAATGGATGTCGGGGAATACATTTTTCCCACAAAATAATATTTCTATTTCAGGAAAATACCCAAATCCCAAGAAGGCTGGCAAAATCCAAGATGGTCACTAAAATCTCTCTCCCACTCTCTGTCTACCTCTGTCATGACCCTGAATTTGTGAAGGTGGATCGGCTGTCTCCGTGCTGCGGGCTTGTTCAACACAGAATTGTCCGGGGTAAACAACAACAACAACAACAACACGCCGGCTGATGTAGGCTTTGTTGATACAGCGATAGCAACGAGATTTAACACGAGAACCACAAGCATCGCGCACATACCTAATTCAGCCGCAGCGGTCAATTTGACCGCTGATGAAAAAAGTTGGTCATCATATGAAATTAAGCAAGAAATAAATTGTCAAACACATGTTTATTGTTTGTAATGATGAAATTGCTTGAAACACAAAAAACACATCACAACTGTGCACCATTTAGTTGTTACAGCTGGCAGCAAACTGTGCATTTTCTAATCACTTGGCCTGTGCACTTGCCACACACTTGCTTGCTGCACACTGCACAGATGTCCACCGTTTTGTTTCTGCATTTGGCGGTTTGGCATTGATGCCGCTTGCACTTTGCAGGAGGTGCCTGCTCCACACTACTCGACTGTTGTACCTCTTGTGGGAGTGGCTCAGAAGAGTACCCCTGTCGAAGCTCGCCAACAAGTTGAGCAATGAAATCTCGTCGGCTGATGCGTTTCCCAGTCACTGCACCACATACATTTATGGGAGCAAAGTCTAGAACGTTGTAAAAGACATGAACTGGCCATCTGTGAGATCCTGCTTTTATGGAGCATTTCCTGGACATCTGGTCAACAATATCCATTCCGTATTTAGTGGAATTGTAAAAAGCATCAGTGTCGGGAAGCGTCTTGGGGTTATCCTGTGTTTCCACAGTCGGGTGAAGGGTGCTGAGTAACAAAACATTTTTGTTTATCTTACCCTGGTAAACTGTGAGGGTTGTGTCACCATGCTTCATCACCATCATTGAGTGAAACGACACCGAGCCTTTGTGGGTAATAGCTGCGCATCCACGGTGATGTTTTCCCCAGGCTGATAGCAGCGGATACAATTGTCTACAGACCGATTCCAGACCTTGGACACCAGCACAAATTTGTTCGTCTGCAAACGTTGAGATCTCGTTGCCTTTTGGTCAAATCGCAAGAATCTCATTATAATGCAAAAGAATGGTGGGCCCCATGTAACAGACCACAGACTGTTTACTTGGACTCCTTTCACGCAGTACATACCTCGGGCATACAGCACAGCAATAAATGTAACAATTTCAGGCAGAGAAATGGACCATTCATCATTATCGAGTTGTCCCCTGGACTCCGTCTCAGTACATTTCTTTGTGGCATAACATAGGCTCATCAATAAGCAGCCACCAGGAACTCACACCACTCTCCTTTGTGATGCTGCGCCTCGCATGTGGCGTTCGCCCTTGTGCCTTTCGAAGCACATTATGATGTGGCAATCTGCCTGGAGCATTCGTACTGTCAGCAATTTCCAAGACAGTTTCATCTTTTGCAGTTTCCTTGAGCATGTAGCCTGATTGACACAGAGCTATAGGTTGTACCTTTGGCTTTGGACTTGATGGACTGCCATGATGTCATGCTTTTCCACATGTGGACACTGTTTGCTGTTGTGGCTTTGCTTCCGATTTTTCTTCAGCCGAGTCACATTCAGTGATATGGTCCTGCTCGGGAATGTATTCGTCATTGTCTTCATCACTTTCTATATAATCTCCCTCTGACTCGGTCAGAAAGCTGCTGAAGTAATTGGTGGAAAACCTCTTTGTCCGAGAGCCTAGGCCGTCGCGTCATGTTCACGGCAGTGTTTCTGCACAACAACAACAACAACAACAGGCATTTTAAGGCCATTTTCCCTGCAAGAGCAGGGGTTGGCCTTGCGGTCCCCATGACAATCTTCTCCATTTTGCCCTATTTTCTGCAACTCCCAACAACAACGCTCCTTGCCCGCATTTCTTCTTCGACCATCTTTAGCCAAGTCTTTCTCGGTCTTCCCGTCCTCTACTTCCTTCTACATTCATTGCCATCACTCTTCTCAACCAGTCACTTTCATCCTTCCTCAACACATGACCAAACCATCTCAAACTGTTTCTCTTCACAGCATCCATCACAGGCTCTATTCCCATCATCTTTCATAATTCTTCATTTGTCTTCCTCTCTCTCAACGATACTCCACACATCCACCGAACCATTCACATTTCCACCCTTTCCAGCCTTCATTGCTGTTCTACGTTCATTACCCATGTCTCGCTCCCATAAATCATAACACTTCTCACACATGCAGCATACACCTTTCCCTTCAGATTCAACAACACTCCCCTCATCATCAGCACGCCACTCAGTTCCCGAAACTTCTTCCATGCACATCTCACTCGAGCAACCGTTGCCGAGTCTGATCCACCTTCTCCATTCAGCATGTCTCCGAGGTAACAAAATATTTTCACACCTTCCAGCTTCACGCCGTCTCCAAGATCCAACTCAATGTTTCCTCCATCTGCAGCTCCCTCTGTGCACACCTCACACTTGAATGTAGCTGCCACACTGGTTAATGACCCTCTTGAACCATAACATTTTTGATGAACGCACTCAGCGCACCCGTCCTGCACACAGCACATGGCCACTTCCCAGTCCTTTCCACCTCACCACATGCTTTACCACTTGCCATCACCTTCGTTTTTCCGATATTCACCTTCAGACCTTTTGTCTCCGTACATTCCTTCCACTTGTTCATCTTTTCCTTCAGTCCATCCATACTTTCCGCAATCAACACCAGATCATCTGCATACAACTCCCACGGTAAACGCTCCTTTTCGTTTTGAGCCAGCACCTCCATCACAGCTACAAATAGTAGTGGACTTCGTGCCGACCCCTGATGCACTCCCACCTTCACCTCAAACTCACCATTGTTCCCGTCCTTCGTCCTTACAGCTGTGCGCGCTCTTTTGTACATTGCCATCACTACTCTGATCAACCATTCCTCCACTCCTAGCTTCCTCAATGCCCATGTCACTACTTCACGTGGAACCCCATCGAATGCTTTCTCCAGATCAACAAACCCAAGAAACAAGTTCTTCCTCTTCACAATGTACTTCTCCTGCAACTGCCTCACAATAAAAAGTGTGTCTGTCGTTTCTCTTCCTGGCATAAATCCAATCTGCATTTCGTCAATCTTCACTTTCTTTCTTATCCTCCTCTCCAACACCCTTTCCAATACCTTCATTCCATGCTCCAATAACTTTATCGCTCGATACGAGCCACAGGGCAGAGGGTCACCTTTCCCCTTGCATAGAGGGACGAGGGTACTCAGTTCCCAATCCACTGGAATGCGGCCTTCTTTCACCACCATAGTTGCAGATCTCTGTCATTCTCTTCACACCCCAATTTCCCACTGCCCTCAACATATCTCCCACAACTCCCGTCTGCCCTCCCGCTTTTCTACTCTTCATTGCTTTCATTGCTTTTATCGCTCCCTCAACTTCCTTCTCGATTATCTTCTCTGATGGTCCTAAAACTGGGTTACTCTATGTTGCTATCCCATTCATTCTCTGCATTCAACAGTATTTCCATATATCTCTTCCATCTTCCTTTAATTCCATCTGGGTCCACAACGATTTGTCCCACTTCATCCTTCAAGCAACTCACCCCCATCGCATCACACCTCTCTTTCGCTATCTGCTTTGCAATCCTGAATACCGCTCTCTGACCCTCTTCCAAATCCAAGCGTTCTCCGAACATTTTCCTACATGCCTCCTGTGCCTTTGCTACCTCTTTCTTTGCAGCCTTTTTGGCTGCCTTGTGACATTCATGCTGTGCCTTTTCTGCCCCCATACCCTTCGCCTTCTGCCACTCCTTGAACTTCTTCCTCTTCTCATCAATCTTCTTTCCAACTTCATCATCCCACCACCATGTTTCGGAGTGCCTCGGTGGTTTTTGTCCATCCACATACATCACCAACGGCTCCCAACAGACTATCTTTCATTGACATCCAACCACTTTCAAGCTCACCCACATCATCCTCCACCAAGTGTTTCTGCACACTGTCTGAAATTGAATGAGGGAAAGAATGAGTGAATGAATGAACGAACGAATGAATGACATATTGGGGATTGTACGTGCTCTTCCAGCTTAGCAGATTCCGCACACAGCGATGAAATTGCATCAAAATATTTTTGCGGTTTTGAGAAACCACTAAATAGTAATGGCAACTACCATACAGGTCCCTTCGAATAGTTATTTCATAGGAGACCATTGTCTTAGTCCATTTCCCTTATTTTGGGTTATTATGTCTTCATGCGTTGGGTAAAGGAAAGATAGGTCCTCCACTTATAAGGGATAAGCTACCAGGCAATGCACCAGGCTCCAAGCCACAACATGGTGTCCAGGTTCAGAAACCCACCAATCAGGGTGAAAGTTATTGTGGGGGAACTTGTGGGGCAGAGTTACGGGCTCCAACAATAGGGAGCCAGGACACCTCCAAGATTGTGGCAGCAGCAGGTCCGGTAGGTTCGGGGGGGAACAGAGGTTAACCCCCTCGTAGTAAACCCAAACTCCGGGCCATAACATATTCGGTGTTCAGGAGGGGAATTCCGCTCCGGCCACCGGAACAATATGTACCGATAATATTTGGGGTCAAATTGACCGCAGCGGTGGTTTTTGGTATAATGAGGGCATAAATCAAATGTAGTTGAGGTCAGGCGGTCAACTTTTTGTGAGAATACTTAACACCGAGAGACAGTGAAAGCAGAGGATCCTCAAAACTGTGAAAAAAAAATTACGCTCACAATCGGTTACTGAATAATTGTTTGCGGTCAAATTGACCACAGCGGCGGTTCTAGTGTAAAAAAGCATAATGGCATAAAGTAGTCCATTTCCATTGAAAACTGGCCCGATATCTATGCTCATCTGTAATGCAGCGGAACCGAAAGTAGAGGATCAATGTGTAGGTCCCGTGACAAGAATGCTTTGAGCTTTGATGGTGGTTTCTATGTAACTGAAGGGTGCTGAAGAAAATGGATATAAGTTATCCTCTCAAGATTGCTGGCATTTTTGGCTCCATGCTATCATCCACTATGCTTCCGCCAGAATATAGATTGGCCCTGCAAGACCATATGTCGTCCATGTGTTTTTTTCCATCTATTTTATAATTAATGGATGTTAGGGAATACATTTTTCCCACAAAATAATATTTATATTCAAAGTAAATACCCAAATCCCAAGAAGGCTGCCAAAATCCAAGATGGCCACTAAAATCTCTCTACCTCTGTCTACCTCTGTCTTCCCCTGTCTATCTCTGTCGTGCCCCTGAATTTGTGAAGGTGGATCGGCTGTCTCCGTGCCGCCGGCTTGTTCAACACAACTGTCCGAGTGTCCGGGGTATACAACAACAGCAACTTGCCGGCCGATGTATGACTTTGTTGATACAGCGACAGCAACGAGATTAAAAAAACACAAAACAAACCATCGAATCAGAAGTTTACCGCTGTGGATGCATCCTATTTTACACCGCCTTAGTTAACACGTGAAACTAGTTATTCATGCCCGTAGTTTGTGTCCATGATGTTCCTAAAAACATGAAGTTTCGTGTTTGGAAGGATTTTCAATTTTGATTGATTGCCAGACTAATAGACAGGAAGAGGAACGACAGACGCGCTTTTCATTGTGAGGCAGTTGCAGGAGAAGTACATGGAGAAGAGGAAGAAGTTGTTTCTTGGGTGTGTTGATCTGGAGAAAGCATTCGATAGGGAGATCGAATGCGTCTGGGACGATGGGATGGACGCAAAGTATTGACATGGGCATTGAGGAAGTTAGGAGTGGAGGAATGGTTGATCAGAGTAGTGATGGCAATGTACAAAAGAGCACGCACAGCTGTAAGGATGAAGGACGGGAACAGTGGTGAGTTTGAGGTGAAGGTGGGAGTGCATCAGGGGTCGGTACAAAGTCCACTACTATTTGAAGCTGTGATGGAGGTGCTGGCTCAGAACATAAAGGAGGGTTTACCATGGGAGTTGTTGTATGCAGATGATCTGGTGTTGATTGCGGAAAGTATGGATGGACTGAAGGAAAAGATGAACAAGTGGAAGGAATGTATGGAGACAAAAGGTCTGAAGGTGAATATCGGAAAGACGAAGGTGATGGCAAGTGGTAAAGCATGTGGTGAGGTGGAAAGAACTGGGAAGTGGCCCTGTGCTGTGTGTAGGAAGGGTGTCGGAGTGAACTCCATTCAATGTACAATGTGCGCTGAGTGGGTTCATCAAAAATGTAGTGGTCTGAGAGGGTCATTAACCAGTGTGGCAGCTACATTCAAATGTAAGGTGTGCACAGAGGGAGCTGCAGATGGAGGAAATGTTGAGTTGGATCTTGGAGACGGCGTGAAGCTGGAAGGTGTGAAAACATTTTGCTACCTCGGAGACGTGCTGAATGGAGAAGGTGGATTAGACTCGGCAACGGGTGCTAGAGTGAGATGTGCACGGAAGAAGTTTCGGGAACTGAGTGGCGTGCTGATGATGAGGGGAGTGTCGTTGAATCTGAAGGGAAAGGTGTATGTTGCATGTGTGAGAAGTGTTATGATTTATGGGAGCGAGACATGGGTAATGAACGTAGAGCAGCAACGAAGGTTGGAAAGGGTGGAAATGCGAATGGTTCGACGGATGTGCAGAGTATCGTTGAGAGAGAGAGGAAGACAAATGATGAATTGCGAAAGATGATGGGAATAGAGCCTGTGATGGATGCTGTAAAGAGGAACAGGTTGAGATGGTTTGGTCATGTGTTGAGGAAGGATGATGTTTATATAAGCGGAAGTGACTGGTTGAGAAGAGTGATGGAAATGAATGTAGAAGGAAGTAGAGGACGGGGAAGACCGAGAAAGACTTGGCTAAAGATGGTGGAAGAAGAAATGCGGGCAAGGGGGTTAACAAGGAGAGATGCAGAAAATAGGGCAAGATGGAGAAGATTGGCATGGGGACCGCAAGGCTAACCCCCGCTCTAGTATGGAAAATGACCTTTAAAATGCATGTTGTTGTTGTTTGTTGCCAGACTAATAGACAGACTGAAGCAATTCCTTTATAGCAAGTATGCAATATGCATGCACACTCAAGACAACAATCCATCATATTTGCCAAATTTAGAGCCAATACACTGCGAAGCTGCACCTTCATATTCCGATTCGTGTTTTACATTATTCAAAATATGAAATTAAAATGAAAGTACGCAGCTCTTCGAACACAGACTGACAATGACATCTGTCAGACAGATTGAATAAACCAATTGTGTCACCCCCTTTACGCGACATACGCAAGATAAACAGGAACGTCCCAATGAGCCAAAGGCTGCTGTCATAAAGGAGGGTTTACTACAATCGATCGTATGATCATTAGTTGAATGATCGTATTAAATAGAGAGCATTTGCATTTTCCAGCATGCTGCAGTAATGGGGGTTTTCTTTGGTTTTCATTGGCTTGATATCAGAAATTTAACTTTTCAAACTTGGACTTATCCTCGTAAATCCAAATGATAATTAGGTTTACTCTCCACTAGGACGTGCCCGTACGTGGGTGCCCGTTCCTTTCCAAAAAAAAATAAAAAAATGTCTTCGCCCATGCATGCATGGGCGTGCCCATGGGCCCATGGGCGTGCCCGTAAGTGCGTGATGTGACCGTACAATGAATGTATCGTCCCGACGCCGCAGCTCGGATGGCGCTGCAGTTAATCGGGCCTGTATCGGCAGAGTTATTATAAACGTGTACTACAATCGATCGTACCTTACAACAATCAACACAGATTGCAACGTCAAATAAATGAATACGCTCTCAAATGTGCCGTCCGAGGCAGCGTCTGCTCGCCACGTTCAGCATCAGTACGTCGTCACTATGACTATCCGTAAGTCCGGAAGTGACGTCCTCATTTGACTGTCCGGAAGGTCGCATATCGCAGTTACGATGAATCGCAAATTAGTTTTAATTAGTTTTAAAACATAGTTTAACGCCAACATAGTGCCAACATAGTTTGCCAACGTGAAATAAATGAATACGCTCTCAAATGTGCCGTCCGAGGCAGAGTCTGTTCGCCACGTTCGGCACACGTGATAGCTCGCTGCTCTCTGATTGGTTGAATCGTTTTTTGGACATAGCTCGGTAACTACTTCTCCGATTAATTTCAAACCTTGAAAAGGCACATCCTCGGGTCCCCAGCAATATACCTGGCAAGTTTCAAGTATATCGGACCGGTAGTTGTCGAGAAACAGCGGTCACAGACAAACACACACACACACACACAGACACACACACACACACACAGACACACACACAGACACACACACACACACACACACAGAGATTACTGGAATTATAGATAGATGAAATGGAGAGTAACCTATTTATTACTGCTAGAGTTTTTCTTATTATTATTCTGCCGCCCTATTTTGCACCTCCGAAAACTTCATAATTAATGTTCTCAGCAACCGCTGGTCGGATTGACAGGAAATTTTCATCAAATGATCGTCTCGGCTCCTAGAATTTTGTAATGCTAATGATGACGTCATAGGTCACGTGGTATGGGCGCCATCTTGTAAAACAAATTCAACTTTTCCCCTCTGTATCTCCGAAACGGCCCAATGGAAAAATTTGAGGAATGGCTCATTCTGAAGAACTCTTCAATGGGAACAAAAGACATGTGTATCGAGTATATTAAAAATGCTAACGTTAAGAGGTTAGAATTCATCAAACAAAAAATTTTCTCCCCAGAAAATGGGATTTTTTTCCCAGATGCTTAGTTAAAAAAAACTCAGATTGCAAAAAAAATTCGAGGTCATACGTCACATGGTTCGGCCGCCATCTTGTTTTTCGTGAAAAAACATAAAAACCCCTTTTTCTCCACAACGGCTGAACGGATCGAGCCCAAACCTGGCAGGCGTATTCGCATACCCATGACGAACAAAAAAGTCACTGAGCACGACGTCATCCGACACATGGTTTCAGAGTTATGACGTTTTAAAGCTCAAACTAGAAATGGTATCACCTCCATAATTTGTGGAGATATCGAGTGGAAACTTTACACAAATGTTCCTCATGGGAGGATGTTTCAATGTTACTTGAGACGTTTTGATAAGTCACATGGTTTGGCCGCAATAAATAATGGAAGTTAAATCTTAAAAAGCTTGTAACTCTTGACTTGACCACTGCATGGATCGACTTGAATTGTTAACGCAATGTAGCTCTCATAAAGCGGAAGAAGTGTGCAAAATTTCAAGATGATGGGATGTACGGTCTCGAAGCTATAAGTCTTTATTGTTGAAAAAAGAAGAAACACACCAATTTGTCCTCCCAGAATGTGATCACGATCACGCGATCTCCCGCGGTCATTTCAAACTCAAATGAAATTCCAATTGCAGAATTATCAATAGGTGAGGCATATTAACAAACGAATGAAACAGATTTGGTGAAATTCTGACTATTTTTAACTCGATCGCATTTCACTCAAAGTTATGAGCTACTGAAGAAGAAGATGTCCATCCAGGACGTGATCAGTTAGACTACGGATTTTTATGTTAAGAAAATAGGCCTTTTATGTTTTGAAAAGCGGGAATTTTTTTTTTTTTATGTGAAAAAATCCCGAAATATTTTTTTCCCCCGTTTTATTCATTTTTTATTATTACCAAGTTTTTCAGAAATCAGTCAAAAACAAGAACAAAAAATGGTAAGCTTTTTCCTGCACAACATTAAGCACCCTGGGCTAGTAAACAGGTAAAAAATGACGTTCAGGTACCTTTATTGCAACCGCATTGTTTGATAAGTAGAGGACGAGAAGAAATTGACAAGACCCTTTTAGGAACGGTTAAAGTAGGTGTTTGAAATCATTATCTTGGTAATGTTCTCCATGGTGAGGGGGTGTCGGCGGTCGGTGAGGACGTTTCTGTACACGGAGAAGGATCTTTCCACGTCGACGCTGACGATGGGGCAGTACCTCAAGAGGGGGATGTCGGCAAGCTTGACTCCAGCCGGCACACCAACCTCAGATCCGTGCTGATCTCCATCCAGGATCAAAGCCACTGTCCTCAGCACACCAATGTCGGGATTGCACTGCAGCACCGCCTTGAACTTGGTGAGCAGGATCTCCTTACGGCAGCCTCGGATCTTTTCGAGCTCCTCCTTGGCCTGATCAAGGAGCTGGAAGGCCTTGGCCAGCTCCAAGCCGGCCTCCTCCAGCTGCTTAAGGATCTTCGGGATGAACAACACGTGGGCATTTAAGAAGACCAAACTGAGCTTGATGTCCGCCTTTCCGAACAGGTCCTTGGCACTCCGGATTGCCATCGCGTCGTCATCGTTCAGCTGGTCCACAACGTCCTTGACGGCCTCGAAGTGCTCGGCGTAAAATACCGCGGCGTCGATCCACGTCCCCCACCGAGTCAGAATGGGCTCCGGGGGGAGAGAAAGATTGGGCTGCTGCTCCTTCCAAAGGACAACACGCGACAGGGCTTTGACGAACACCTTCTTCGTCGTGGCAATCAGGTCGTTGACGTCCTTGAACATTTCTCGGACTGTCTCGCAGACACGGTGGAGCGCGTGGGCAACGCAAGTCACATGCAGCAAGTCCGGGAAGAGTTCCTTCAGGGCATGGCCGGCCTTGATCATATAGGCCGCGGCGTCGCTGACTAGGACCTTGAGGCACTCCGGCTTGAAATCAGGCCAAAGATAGCGCAGCGTGTCATTGACTGCGCGCACGATCTCCCCGGAGTTGGTCTTCTCCAGAAACATGCACTGGACGAGGTGGGGACGAAAGTACCCCTCCTTGGACAAGCGTCCCGCGATGATGTTGGCCACATATCGATCTGCCGAATCGGTCGTCTCGTCGACGGACAGCCAGATGGGCTGCTGTCCGAGGTCGGCACAGATCCCCGCCAAGGCCTCGTCGTAGCACTTGTCGAGGTAGTGCTTTCGAATCCAGCTTTCATCGGGGATCTGGAGAGTGATGTGCTTCTCCAGGAATGACCGGAGGGCAGGGTTTTCCAATTTCGACCATGGGATGCCAGCAGCCAGCATGGCCTGGCACATCTCCTGAGCCACAACGTCGCACTTGTGCCTCTTTCCGCCACCAAAGTCCTCCATGGTGACTTGCGTGACCGTCCTCTTCTTCTTCAAGGCCAAGTTGCTCTTGTGGCGGTCTCCTCGGACAGATTGGGCCAGCTCAGACTTCTGCTTCGCCCGGAAAGTCTTTTCACAAGCTCGACAGAAAGCCATGTCACTCGACACGTACTTGAAGGTGGCCCCATCGCCGCCAGTGTTGAATTCCTTCAGCCACTTGTCACGAAGAGCAGCACTCATCTTGATAGGAGACTTGTTCACACTTTGTGTACACTCTCTCACTGTAGTACACCGCCTCACTGCTGTACACGCTGGGGACGCAACGCACGCAAGTGGACGCAACGTTTTGTTTTTGAGATCAATCGCAGTTAAAAATTTCGATCGCAGTTAAAAATTTCGAAAAATGCCCTAATTTTTTTTAGCGTTGCCAGACATTTTCGACCAAAAAGGGCATTTTATTTTATTTTTCCCGAAAAAGGGCGAAATATTTTTTTTCTCCGAAAATAGCAAAATAATTTTTTTGTGCACAAAAAAGCCGTTTTATGTGAAAAAATATTATTTATTTTTTCACATAAAAATCCGATGTGCAGTCATCACTATCACACGATCTCCCGCGGTCATTTCAAACTCAAATGAAATTCAAATTGCAGATTTGTCAATTGGGGAGGCACATTGACAAACGAATGAAAGATTTGGTGAAATTCTGACTATTTTTAACTCGATCGCATTTCACTCAAAGTTATGAGCTACTGAAGAAGAAGATGTCCATCCAGGACGTGATCAATATCACACGATCTCCCGCGGTCATTTCAACCTCAAATGAAATTCAAATTGCAGATTTATCAATAGGTGAGGCATATTAACAAACGAATGAAACAGATTTGGTGAAATTCTGACTATTTTTAACTCGATCGCATTTCACTCAAAGTTATGAGCTACTGAAGAAGAAGATGTCTAGCCAGGACGTGATCACTATCGCACGATCTCCCGCGGTCATTCAACCTCAAATGAAATTCCAATTGCAGATTTGTCAATATAGTCCGGCAGCTAAGCTAAATATAGCATAACAATTGTGCATTTTGTGGGGAAAGCACCAAATTTGGCACACTAGTAGACTATCATATTATGAAAAGATCTGGATATTGGGCCATCTCAGATTCAGAGATTTGATTTTTGCAAGGATGTGTGTGTGTGTGTGTGTGTGTGTGTGCATGGATGTCTGTGAATGAAAGAGAGGGATATAATTGTGAGGAACAGAAATGAAAAAACGAGATGTGTGTGTGTGTGTGTGTGTGTGTGTGTGTGTGTGTGTGTATATGTGTGTGTGTGCGGTGGAGTTGGGGTGTGCATGTGGAGGAGGGGGGGTTGGATATGTGTGTGTGTATGTGTGGAGGGGTGTGTGGATGTGTGGATGTGTGTGTTTGTGGGTGGGGGGGTTTTGGGTGTGCATGTGGAGGAGGGGGGGTTGGATGTGTGTGTATGTGTGGGTGTGTGGAGGGATGTGTGTGTGTGGATGTGTGTGTGGGTGTGGGGGGGTGGATATTTGTGTGTGTGGGGAGGAGTTGGGGTGTGCATGTGGAGGAGGGGGGGTTGGATATGTGTGTGTGTATGTGTGGAGGGGTGTGTGGATGTGTGGATGTGTGTGTTTGTGGGTGTGTGGGGGGGAGTGGATATGTGTGTATGGGGGAGGGGGGGTTGGGGTGTGCGTGTGGAGGAGGAGGGGTTGGATGTGTGGATGTGCGTGTGTGTGAATGTCTGTGTGTGTGTGTGTGTGGGTGGGGGGGGGGGGGGTGGATGTGTGTGTGGGTGGGGGGGGTGGATATGTGTGTGTGTGGAGGTTGGAGGAGGTTGGGGTGTGTGTGTGGAGGAGGGAGGGTTGGATGTGTGTGTGTGTGTGTGGAGGTTGGAGGAGGTTGGGGTGTGTGTGTGGAGGAGGGAGGGTTGGATGTGTGTGTGTGTGTGTTTGTGTGTGTGTGTGTGTGTGTGTGTGTGGAGGGGTGTGTGTGTGTGTGGTGTGGGGGACTGTGATTGTGTGTGTGTGGATGTGTGGATGTGCGTGTGTGTGGATGTCTGTGTGTGTGTGTGTGTGTGGGTGGGGGGGTTGGGGTGTGTGTATGGAGGGGGGTGTGTGTGTGTATGTGTGTGTGTGTGTGTGTGTGTGTGTGTGTGTGTGTGTATGTGTGGAGGTGGGGTGTGTGTATGTGTGTGTGTGTGTGTGTATGTGTGGAGGTGGGGGGTGTGTGTGTGTATGTGTGGAGGGGTGTGTGTGTGGGGGGAGGGGTGTGGGGTGTGGGGTGTTTGTGTGTGTGTGTGGGGGGGGGTGGATATGTGTGTATGTGGGGGGGGGGGGTGGGTGGGTGTGCGTGTGGAGGAGGGGCGGTTGGATGTGTGTGTGTGTGTGTGTGTAAAACTAGAGCAGCTAAGAAGGCTACAAAGAAAGAGGTAGCAAAGGCGCAGGAGGCATGTCGGAAAATGTTCGGAGAACGCTTGGATTCGGAAGAGGGTCAAAGAGCGGTATTCAGGATTGCAAAGCAGATAGCGAAAGAGAGGTGTGATGTGATGGGGGTGAGTTGCTTGAAGGATGAAGTGGGACAAATCGTTGTGGACCCAGATGGAATTAAAGGAAGATGGAAAAGATATATGGAAATGCTGTTGAATACAGAGAATGAATGGGATGGAAACAGCGAGTAACCCAGTTTTCGGACCGGCAGAGAAGATAACTGAGAAGGAAGTTGAGGAAGCGATAAAAGCAATGAAGAGGAGAAAAACGGGAGGGCCGACAGGAGTTGTGGGAGATATGATGAAGGCAGCAGGAAGTTTAGGTGTGAAGAGAATGACAGAGATCTGTAATCTGGTGGTGAAAGAAGGCCGCATTCCAGTGGTTTGGGAACTGAGTACCCTCGTCCCTCTATACAAGGGGAAAGGTGACCCTCTGGAGTGTGGCTCGTACCGAGCGATAAAGTTATTGGAGCATGGAATGAAGGTATTGGAAAGGGTGTTGGAGAGGAGGATAAGGAAGAAGGTGAAGTTTGACTAAACGCAGTTTGGATTTATGCCAGGAAGAGGAACGACAGACACACTCTTTATTGTGAGGCAGTTGCAGGAGAAGTACAGGGAGAAGAGGAAGAAGTTGTTTCTTGGGTTTGTTGATCTGGAGAAAGCATTCGATAGGGTTCCACGCAAAGTATTGACATTGGCATTGAGGAAGTTAGGAGTGGAGGAATGGTTGATCAGCGTAGTGATGGCAATGTACAAAAGAGCGCGCACAGCTGTAAGGACGAAGGACGGGAACAGTGGTGAGTTTGAGGTGAAGGTGGGAGTGCATCAGGGGTCGGTACAAAGTCCACTACTATTTGTAGCTGTGATGGAGGTGCTGGCTCAGAACGTAAAGGAGGGTTTACCGTGGGAGTTGTTGTATGCAGATGATCTGGTGTTGATTGCGGAAAGTATGGATGGACTGAAGGAAAAGATGAACAAGTGGAAGGAATGCACAGAGACAAAAGGTCTGAAGGTGAATATCAGAAAGACGAAGGTGATGGCAAGTGGTAAAACATGTGGTGTTACGGATTCAGCACTTCCGTGGTTGTGGTTTTCATCCCCTTGAGACATTTCCGGTTCTATATATTATGGTTATTGTTGTTTAAGGGAAATGGTTATTGTGGTTAAAAGGTGAAAAGCGTTCATGGTAAAAAAGAGACAGGAAGCCGGATCGGGAACCGGAAGAGGAGGAGAGAAGGCGTGGCGAGGAAAGTGGGACAAGACGCGTGGCTTGCAGCTCCGTAGCGAGCGTTATCGAACGAAAGTCGCGAGTGACCTTTGAGTTTCCTTGAAAGTAATTTCCTGCGACAGGTGTTATTGCTGGAGGATTGAGAAACCTGTGTTGTCAGTTTTAGGCGTTGAGGTTCCGAAGAATCCTCGCCAGGTCGCTTTGACTCAAGTAAGAGCCGTCGGCCATTTTGAACTTCCTGCTTTGTTCACCGAAAAAGGTTTTGCTGCGCATCAGCTTTTCGCACCCTCCTGTCGTCTGCCGGGGATGTGTGTGCACAAAAGCGGCGTTGGAAGATTACGTCGCGGTTCGCTGATTGAACTGTGAACGTGCACGTCTGGAGGGCGCCTTTGGAATTTCCCTTTCCGCCACCAGTTTGCTTTTTGTTTGGACCACGTGACGGTCCACGCTTTGCCTGCGCCTCCTGACTCGCCTCATCGCCTCATCACTACTCGCAGGAGGGGATCACCTATGAATTATAGAGACATTGAGGAGTGTTCTTTTTCATTCACTGGGAGCGCAGTGAGTTATCTTACTTTAGCTGATGGTACCATCGTAAGATGTATTGAGTGCACTTTTGATTGCTATTGGTTGTACCGTTATTCTTGTGTGTTATTTTTAATACAACATTTGTTCGTTTATAATCATTGGTGTGGTTTCACTATTGATTACTGACACAGAATGACATATTTTTTCTGCTGTGGCTCCTCTCGGGGTTCGGAGGTATACTGAGACCAGGAGGTCGGGGAGGAACACGTAACAGTGGTGAGGTGGAAAGAACTGGGAAGTGGCCATGTGCTGTGTGCAGGAAGGGTGTCGGAGTGAACTCCATTCAATGTACAATGTTTGCCGAATGGGTTCATCAAAAATGTAGTGGTCTGAGAGGGTCATTAACCAGTGTGGCCGCTACATTCAAATGTAAGGTGTGCACAGAGGGAGCTGCAGATGGAGGAAATGTTGAGTTGGATCTTGGAGACGGCGTGAAGCTGGAAGGTGTGAAAACATTTTGCTACCTCGGAGACATGCTGAATGGAGAAGGTGGCTCAGACTCGGCAACGGTTGCAAGAGTGAGATGTGCATGGAAGAAGTTTTGGGAACTGAGTGACGTGCTGATGAGGAGGGGAGTGTCGTTGAAGCTGAAGGGAAAGGTGTATGCTGCATGTGTGAGAATTGTTATGATTTATGGGAGCGAGACATGGGTAATGAATGTAGAGCAGCAACGAAGGCTGGAAAGGGTGGAAATGCGAATTGTTCGGTGGATGTGCAGAGTATCGTTGAAGAGAGGAAGACAAATGATGAATTGCGAAAGATGATGGGAAAAGAGACGGTGAATGATGCTGTGAAGAGGAACAGGTTGAGATGGTTTGGTCATGTGTTGAGGAAAATGAAAGTGACTGGTTGAGAAGAGTGATGGAAATGAATCTAGAAGGAAGTAGAGGACGGGGAAGACCGAGAAAGACTTGGCTAAAGATGGTGGAAGAAGAAATGCGGGCAAGGGCGTCAAAAAGGAGAGATGCAGAAAATAGGGCAAAATGGAGAAGATTGTCATGGGGACCGCAATAGTAAGGGAAACATATGAAAATCTGTTAACTAAATTGTTACCAAAAAATTTCTTCACCAATATGTTTGTAAAGGTGTGTAATAACATGTGTTAAAATGTTGAAGGTCAACTCCCGTGGGAAACCCAGAAAAAACGCTGTTGAATTCGGGTACCGAAAAATTATTTTCGAGAATTTTTATTTTTTAAAATCGGCCCTTAAGTAACTTATGAGGGGTCAAATAAGGGTTTTTCATGATTCTGAGTTGATTGTTAACATTTATATTTCACCACAGACACTCCTTTGTGGAAAAATAATTTCTAAATATATCTCATTTTCTACTTTGCAGGACATGGAGTCTAGCAATATGGATGAAGACGTTACTCCACCTGTGCTCAATTGCTTCATCTGTGCACGCTCGGATACATAAGCTGAAAGGCTCATACAGGCAACTCCAAAGGGATACTCAACTTTATTGAAACAAGCAGAAACTGTCGAAAATGTTACTGTTGTGGAACGTATGAAGGAGGCTCAAAAGGAAAGAAAACTGAGGTACCACCAGAAGTGTAAAAATGATCTGTACAACAACTTTGTTGCAACCACCAAGAAGTCAGCTCAAGCATCAAAGGCAGAGAAAGAGTCATCAAAGTTGAAGAGAAGACGCACTACTTGTGAGTTCAGTTCATCAACTGGCTGCAGTTCTAGAAGATCACAGTCAGTTGACCTCCTGTATAAGGATGTATGCATTCTTTGCAACCAACCAGCCCAGCTCTACAAAAATAATCCAGCACAAGCTAGAAAGAAATACAGAGTGCCAGATAATTTGACTGCAGATACACTGAAGGCAAGCTTGCTGAAGACAGCACGGAGTCGCGGGGATGACTGGGGCACTGAAGTCACTGGACGCCTGGAAGGGATCAACGACTTGGTAGCAGAAGAAACACTGTACCATTTGCGATGCAAACTTATGTTTGCGAGAGGTGACAGTTTGTCCAAGACTGATGAGGAAGGAAAAAGGAAGAGAGGACAGAGGAGTATTGATGAGGAGCGAGAGGCAGTTTTTATTGAATTCTGCGAATGGTTAGACTCAGAATTAGAGCATGGGGTAATGAACATGGACCAAGTCCATGAAAAGCTGCAGGAGTTTGATCAGTCACCAGAGAAGAGCCTTTCTTATTCAAAGCATTGGCTAAAGATAAAACTTCTAGAGAAATACGAAGACACCTTGTATTTCACAACACAGGAAAGAAGGGCAGATGTACTCTGTCTCAAAGATGGCACCGACAATATTCTGCGAAACCATCATGCTAATCTTGACCATGGAGATGAGAAGACTCAGATCATAAAGACGGCACTCAAGTTCATATCCAATGATATTGCCTTGATTGATTTAGGTCCAAAGTCATACCCCACCACACACAGTATGACTGACATCGATAGTCAGCTGACACTTGTTCCTGCAAGCCTTCAGATGTTCTTGAGACCGATTGTCAAGACAGACGAAAGAGTTGCCATTTGGGGGCAGAATTTTATTAAGGCCTGTCGACCTCGGTCTGGAGTATTGCCACACCAAATGGGGCTTGCCATACAACTTGATCATAGATTTGGGTCAAAATGGATGCTCAACAAGTTCCACCGGCTGGGATACACTGAGTCTTACACGGAGACACAAAACTACAAATACTGCTTCCATAATAGTAGGAGTGGAGATGATGTTCCAGATACTTCTGGCACTCTTGACACCATTGTGGAGGAAACCGATGAACAGATCAATGATGAGGTTGCGGTTGATGCTGCGCTTGAGGATCAATCAGTGATGACAGCCAAAGTGCCAGCCAGTGAAAGCGAATTGTCAAGTAATGATCAGGTGGTCTTTATGGAGGTTGGGGAAACAAACAATGCAGTCACTCAGTTGGTTGAGACAATATAGATTGAAACATTGTCTCTATTCACGGAAACACTCCCTTTCACTCAATGGGTTGGATCGAAGTCACCTCTCCGGCACCACCTTTGCCAGATCCACAGACAACAGCAGCTTTCCCCCGGGTGAAGTTGAAGGCACTTGACAAAGCTAAGATCCTCAGAGGAACTGAAGTAAAGATTATTCCATTTACGAACAGGAAACAGATAGGAACGAACGCGATCATGTTTCTCCCCCTCGCTGAGCTTTCCTCCTCCCTGGCTCATGATCAGCCACTCCTCACTCCAGGTGACACACTCTGGGCAGCGGGGTGGGTGATCAAACCAGAGACTCTACCTCCAACAGAGGGTGCAGCTGCACAACATTCACTCCGTGCCTACCTGCAGACCCGGGACTGGATCCTTCTACAGAGCATGTCTCCGAACCCCAGTGACTATGGATGGACAATAGGTGTGCATAGGTATGAGCCAGTTCCAACACTGGACCCCACGGCTCCTGAGGAGCTATTGCAGTTCACGAGCTGTAATTGTCATGGAGATTGCAGCAACCGGCGATGCAGCTGCAAGAAGAATGGGGTCACGTGCATCTCGGCCTGTGGAGTCTGTAATGGCATTACATGCAGAAACTGCAGTCATGATGTTGTTGAGTCTGAAGAAGACATAGACAATGACTGTTTAAACTTCTGACATTGTGAATGAGAAATAACTCTTGAGTATTATATATGTATGTGAAATAAAAGCTACTTTGTGTGTAAATGTAAAAGTGAAAATATAAATGTTAACAATCAACTCAGAATCATGAAAAACCCTTATTTGACCCCTCATAAGTTACTTAAGGGCCGATTAAAAAAAATAAAAATTCTCGAAAATAATTTTTCGGTACCCGAATTCAACAGCTTTTTTTCTGGGTTTCCCACGGGAGTTGAACTTCAACATTTTAACACATGTTATTACACACCTTTACAAACATATTGGTGAAGAAATTTTTTCGTAACAATTTAGTTAACAGATTTGTGAAATATCTCATAAAATGCCCTTACTACAAGGCTAACCCCTGCTCTGGCAGGGTAAATGGCCTCAAAATGCATGTTCTTGTTGTTTGTATTCCAATAAAATTGAAGCATCAACTTTATTGCTGTGCAGGGTATGGTTTTCTATGAACTCTCTCGTTACTATAGCATGCCATCTACCCTCATCCCCGTATTCCCTTTTAATAAACCCATTTTAATTATAAGAGACGTTTTCTCACCTTTCACCTCCCACGTGTTGCCTTGTTCGGCCTCGGATCGGAACGATTCTTGGGTTTTGAAAATTGAAAAGAACAGTTAATTGAACGCATTATGCATTTGGTAAGCTCAACGATCTTTGGTGAGGCCAAAGCTCCTGATGCCTAAGTGACGTTTGTCAGCCATTGAAGTGACACAAGCTTGACTGTGTGCACACTGTATAAACAAATCAATTCTCTGGCATGATGTTGTATTTAAGCATTTCGTTGATAATTAATCAACCAAACCAAGTGGAGCTGTGCTGTGTGTTCTGTGCATGGTTCTGCTTACCTTCATGCATCTTAGGAGCATTCTTCAGCTCCCAGAGAGAAGAAGCACAAGGTTCCTGCTTTACACACTCATTGCTCAAAGCATCCTGGGAACTCTGAGAGAAGTGACTTTGAAAATCTTCCATCTTCACTGGATGAACCAGATCTGCAAACAATATGATCTCATGTTATTTAAGTAAAGAGATAAAATGAATACCAAAAAAACAGGAGAAAAAGACATAAAATGTCAAAGTCCCTGCGGTTTTAGTCATTTGTCTGTGCAGAGTTAAAGGCCGCTGTTCGGCCATCTTTGGTCGGATATGTATACTCTCGTGTGTTGTCGATGTGGCAAGTGTGAACAAGATTCGTCCATGCATGTCCGGCAAATGGATGGGACACATTTAAGTAACACAATGGCCGCAAGTCGGCCATCATTGTTCTGATCTCAAAATAAAATGACATGCATATGTAAGCCTTCATTCATTTATCTGTGTGCCACGTTTGAAAAAGATTGGTAAATGCATGTTCGAGAAATGGTTGAAGAAATTCCCTTTTGATGAACCTATTTTAATAATGAGACGTTTTCCCAACTTTTACCTCATGCATGTTGCACCGCCTTTTTCAGCCTCGGATTGGAGTGATTCTTGGGGTTTTGAACATCAGGTTGTTGTTTTTTTTACAACTAAAATGGCTGCTAGTCGGAAATCTTTGATCACATTATGGATCGAAATTATTTGCACATACACATATACATACACATATTTGTGCACACACAATATATATACAGACTTGGCATTTAATATGGAATATATTTTTTTTCTTGACGGGTTTACTTTCTGAACTCAGTATATCAATCTGGTGAGTTTGTTTTACCCATCGGTGATGTCTTTGTTGAAAGAACCATGTCACTGATTGTCTTTGGCAGCAAGAAGTCAAGAACAGGATTATATCACAGGTGGCATGACAAAATGTAAGGGCAGGTACATTTGACAATTGGCTTCACAATCGGGTATAAAAGGGTTGTTGTGTTCTGCATTAGTGGAAAACAACTGCTGCACGTCTACAAAAGTTATTGCCGCTTCCTCTGGAGATTGTCCGTCAACTTGACAATGCTGTTTGTCATGGAGTGATGGCTTTACAAAATTCTGGCATGAAACAGCGTGCTATTGCTCGGCAGTATGGCATCACTCAAGGTCAGGTGTCAGCGACGAAATGGAGAAATGGTATGGCAACGAAATGCTCAGAGGGGTGTCCCTACTCCAATACCGAGGCCAGGACGTCCACGCAGAACCACAAGGAGAGATGATCGCCAGCTGCACCGGTTAGTCTGCAATGGCCGTACCAAGTCAGCTAATCGGCTTAGGGCTGAGTGGCAGCAACTGACAAATGTGCCTGTATCCAGAAGGCTAGTCAACCAACAACTGGTTCAAGCAGGCTATCGTGCCAGGCGTCCCCTGAGAAAGCCACGCCTGACCAGACAACAGAGCCAGTGCTGATTGCAGTGGGCCAGAGAGCACCGTCAATGGCAGCAGGACACTGGAATCACGTGACCTTCAGTGACGAGTCTAGATTTCTGGTCTATCGTCAAGATGGACGCGTCCGAGTGTGCAGACAAGTGCATGAAGCCCACAACGAAGATTGTATAGTGCCAAGAGTCCAAGCTGGAGGTGGTGAGGTGACCGTTTGGGCTGCTTTTCATGCAGGAGGAAAAAACTGACCTGGTTGTTCTGAATGGAAACCTGAACCAGTTCAAGTACATGGTCATTCTGGAAGAAACATTGCTTCCATTTGCTCGTGCAGCCTTTCGAGGAAACTTTGTCTTCCAAGATGACAATGTATGGCCTCTTCATGCTCGCATGATCCAACACTTTCTTACTGACCATGGTGTAGAGCATATGGAGTGGCCTGCCATGTCCCCGGATATGAATCCATAGAGAACTTGTGGGCAGAATTAACGCATCAAATCGACAACTTGGACCATCAGCCGACCTCTGTGCATGAATTGCAGCAGACTATTGTCACTGCATGGCAAGCGATTCCTGTCCAAGCCTTGGCAAATCTCATGAACAGCATGCCTCGACGTGTTCGTGCTCTGCTGAATGTTCGTGGGGGTTACACGAAGTACTGAACTGTAATTTTACTGTCCGTAATCGCAGTCATAATTTAGCTTTTGTTTTTGTTGAAATTTTTTTTGGCTAATGTGCAAAATAAAGAGATACTTCTGGAAAACGTACAGAAGTTTAACACAGTACTGTCAGTGAATTGAGTTCGATATCAGTTTACATCACATTTAAGGATCAATTTATTTGCTTCGAAATGTCAAATGTGGTTTTTGTTTCTGTTAAAGGTCACATTAACAAAATCTAGAATAATTTCAACATAATTCCAATGAACTTTTGGTTCTAGGTCATCTTGGAAAGTAAGTTCACCCCCACAAAAAAATATTCCATCTTAAATGCCAAGTCTGTATATATATATATATTCATGAGTTGGATTTGTGCCAAGTAGGAACAAAATGGGTCCATATATGCCAGAGATATGGTTGAGGATGGACGCATTGACACACGGACAGAGGGACAAGACCCAAGTCCAACAAAGGCTAAAGAATCACTGGTGAATCATGGAGAAGATCACTTAAAAAATTATCGTCGCCAGATCCGAATCCGTATCTTCACCAAAATCTAATCATTTCGTCCTTGTCACATATGCTCCATCTCTTCCAAATTTCGCCCGAATCCGTCCACAACTTTTTGAGATATTTCGTTCACAAACAAACAAACGGCAACGTGTATAGCAGTGTCCATGTGTTTTATACCTCTCCCACACCCCCCACCTTTTTTTTTTTTTTTTTTTTTTTGTATACAAGATCGAGGCTCGTGAAAGAGCGAACATTAATCACACAGAAAGACAAACAGACACACAAAACAAATAACATCGGGAGCGGTAGACAAGATGGGGAGAGAGGGGGAAGGACACAAACACAACATTTGAGAGCAGGGACCGAGAGACATGGAGACCGAGAGAACTGTGGGAGGGAGAGGGCTTTGGGGGGGAGGCATGGGAAGGGGGGGGGGGGTGGGAGAGGTATAAAACATATGGACACTGCCAAGACTTCCAGGAAAGAAGTTGGAATTTCAAACAAGGTGGATCTGGGGTGAATTAGTGGGGGTAGAAAAGATCAAGGTTTTGGATGGGGGAAGATAAGAGATGGTGGTGAACAGCTGTTTTGAAGACCTGGAGGGAGGAGTGTGATTGAAGTGAGTGTGGGAGTTTGTTCCAGAGGCGGGAGAAAAGAGGAATGAAAGAGTGAAGGTGAGCAGAGAGCCGAGATTTCGGCAGTTTAACCATCAGAGGGTGGCTGGCAGATCTTGTGCGACCTGTAGGAATATTTGGGGGACAGAGCACAGAGAGAGCTGGGGGAGCAAGGCCGGAGAGGAGTCGGTAGAAGACAGAAAGACCACCTACCTGCCTGCGGTGAGTGAGTGAAAGGCCCTCAGAGATAGCTTCATCGCGGGAGATTCCAATGATTCTGAAAGCTTTGGATTCAACAGCGTGAAGCCGAGCCAGGTGTGAGGCAGGAGCACCAGCCCATAGGGGAGAACAGTATTCCATTGAGCTGTGGATGAAAGCCTTGTATGTGGTGAGGAGCTCAGGTGTGCCTAGGAAGGACTTCGCACGACGGAGGATGCCCAGTCGGCGACTGGCTTTGGAGGCCAGCTTGGAAATGTGGTTTTCCCAAGAAAGATCATGGCAGATGGTGAGACCCAAAAGCTTGAGCGACAGAACTTCTTGGAGAGGATTGTTGAGAAAGTAGATGGGAGGGTTGTCCAGTCGATCTTTTCGGAGAGACATAGTAAGAGTGTGAGATTTGTCAGGATTGAAAGACATGTTCCACATGTTTGACCAGTCTGTGATTTTGTCCAGGTCTTCAGAGAGTGAGGAGGCTGCAGACTGCCGATCTGAGGGAAGAGGAATGGAGCGGCAGAGAGTGGAGTCATCACCAAAGAGATACAGAGGATTTTCCAGAGAATCGGAGAGATCATTGATAAAGACCAGAAAAAGCACAGGGCCCAGCACACTGCCTTGGGGGAACTCCAGCCTGAACGGGAAGGGGAGATGAGAGAAATCCATTCAGGGCCACACGTTGACTACGACCAGAGAGGAAGTCCGCAAGCCATGCATGGAGATTTCCATGGATACCATAGGAGGAGAGTTTGGTGAGCAGAGCTGGGTGCCAGACCGTATCGAAGGCACGTGATATGTCAAGGGAGACAGCTCTGATTTCCTGTTTGGCATTGAGGACCTCCATCCATTGTTGAGACAGCAGAAGCAGCAGGTCCAGAGTAGAGTGACCTGGTCTGAAACCAAATTGATGATCAGAGATCAAGCGATTGGAGAAGAGGAAAGATTTCATATCCGAAGCAATGATGGATTCCATGACTTTGCTGATAATTGGGAGCAGGCTGATTGGTCTGTAGTTGCAAGGATCTGTTTTTGCACCTTTTTTGTGTAAAGCGGTAATGTTTGCTGATTTCCAGGATGCTGGCAGATGACCTTGAGCAAAGGATAGGGTGAAAAGAACAGAGAGAGGGTGAGATAGAGCGGCAGAGCAGGATTTTAGGACCCGTGGGCTGATGCCATCTGGTCCAGTTGCAGAATCAGAGTCGAGGTTTGACAAAAACTCCTCCACATTGTCAGGAGAGAAGGTCACAGAGTCCAGGAGCAGTTTGGTTCGACTGGGAAAGGTGGGAACAGAGAGAGATGGGTTTGGGACTAAGGATTTTGAGGCAAACACAGAGTTGAGGCATTCGGCTTTGTCACGTGCGATGTCAACTGTGTGGCCATTTGAGGTAAGGGAGGGGATGGAGGGGGAACAAACACCAGAAACGGATTTGACCAGACGCCACCAGGATTTGGAGGAAGGAGACAGGTTTGAGAGTTCATTCTTGAGTGAGGAGAGATAGTGCTTCCTGGCACTCCTGAGGGTAGACACACACTTGTTCCGAGCTTGGTGGAAGGAACTGAGATTTCCTTCAGTTGGATTAGCCTTCCAAGAGGCAAAGGCAAGTTGTTTCAGGGCAACTGCCTCACCACAAGATTCAGTGTACCATGGACGGGAGGAAGGGTAAGACAACTGAAGGCGAGATGGGATAAATCTGTGCATGAGAGAGATCAGTTTGCTTTGGAAGAATTCCCAGGAAGAATTGATGTCAGAGGCAGTGGAGATGGGAGACCAATCCAGACGATTGATGGCTGCTTGAAGACCGTCCCAGTCGGCCTGAGTGAAATGCCAGACTCGTCGACGCTGAGGAGGCTCTCTGAGAATGGCCAGAGAGATGTCCACTTTGACAAGCACATGATCAGAAGAACCGATTGGAGCAGAAGAAGAGCAGCAGACATTAGCAGGGAAGTTAGTCATAACCAAGTCTAGAAGAGAAGATACTCCATTGGCTGAGATCCGGGTCGGGAAATTGACAGATTGTGTCAATCCCAGTGAGTCACAGAAGTCCTTTGCTGAGGTGCCATGACTGGTGAGAGAGGAACCCACACCCAACCAGGTGGCATGATGACAATTGAAGTCACCACATATGAGGAAGAGAGAGTTGGGATGAGTGGATAGAAGTTGGTCCATGTTGTCAGACAGTGAAATGTAGATGGAGTCATCACTGTTTGGGGGACGGTACAGAACACATATGAACAAAAGGTGGGAGCGGAGAGGAAGCCGTAGCCAGAGGTACTCCTGGGGGTGAGGAGGAGAGAGGGCAGTGCAAGGAGAGTGAGGAAGAGAGTTTTTGATAAAGATAGCCACCCCACCACGAGGCCGAGGCTCAGGTCTATCATACCGGAGGAGGGAGTAACCAGGAAGAGATATTAAGGAATCAGAGACATCTTGAAGGAGGAAAGTCTCTGTTAAGCAGATCAAGTCTGGATTGTCAGAAGCAACCTGTATGGAGAGATCAGTCAGGTTTGAGCGAAGGCCCCGGATGTTTGAGGTCCATACCGTTAATGAAGAGAGAGGGGGAGCATCGGGTACAGGACAGGGGAGGGGAGGAGTAGGGTAAGATGAAGGATGAGAGGGGGAGGTAGGGAGAGCAGTTGTTTGTGTGTCAGCGATTGCAGAAGAGTTCCAAGAAAGGGAAGGATGAGGAGGATGAAAGGTTTGAAGGTGAAGGGATGAGGCACAGTGAGGGGTTGTTTGAGGGGGGGCAGAGGAAAGCAGAAGGTTGGAGGTATGAGATAGAAGGGAGACGAAGTGGGGAGGAGGCAGCTTTGAGGAGGAGGGGGGAGGAGGGAGAATTGGAGAGGAATGGTATGGGGGGAGATTTGAATGGGAGGGGTTGGGGGGGAGTTTTGAAGGGGAGCAGTGAGGGGGGAGTTTAGGAGGGGAAGGGCAAGGGGGGAGTTCAGGAGTGGAAGGGCAAGGGGGGAGTTCAGGAATGGAGGGGTAGGGGGGGAGTTTAAGAGTGGCGGGGCAAGGGGGGAGTTTAGGAGTGTAGGTGCAAGGGGAGGGATTTGGATGGGAGGGGCAAGAGGGGAGTTTAGAAAGTGGATGATTAATGAAAGACGAACATTGAAAACAAATTGGGTTTGTTGTGATTTTCAAGTTAGCAATCCGGTTCAGAATGATGGAGGAGGGATGGAATGAATGTGAATTTAGACCATGTAGTGAGGGAGACGTATAAGATATTGAATTTCTTTTTTTTGAGGTAGAATGAGTTGGAGAGGAAATTGAGAAAAGCCTTTTAAATAGGAAGAAAAACAGCGTGTTGTAAAATACCACTGAGTAAAACACTGAAGGGGAAAGGTTATACATATTTAAATAATATTTAAACAGAACCGTGAACAATCTTATGTGCACAAAAATACCAACGGGGGGAGAGCCGAGAGGGACCACCACGAGTCACGTGAAGGGCAAACGGTGGATGGCAAGGAGTTAATGGGGCCGGGGCGAACAGCACACCTGGACAGAAAATACAGGATGAGTCAACAGTACACGTGGAGAAAGGAAAATAAATGTTTTTGGTTTTTTTTTTGTTTGTTTGGTTTTTGGGGGTGGGGGGGGGGGGGGAGCTGGGGATTTAGAACGTTAAACAGAGTATTATGTTCGGGGTAGAAGGGAAAAAAACTAAGAGCCAAGCAAAACACGATTAAGATAACAAACACCGACGGGGGTACAACTACAAGGCCGCACACGAGGAGCAGAACACGATTAAATAATTACAAGTTACAGGAAATTCAAACCAAAAGTAACTATAATCAAAACAATAACGCATGGACGATAAAATAACGAGTTGAAATTTGACAATCTATCTGGGGAAATGGGGGAGAAACACGTGGTCGAAGAACGAACGAACGAACGAATAAGAATGAATAAACGAATGAGAACAGAGAAGGAAATGTTTTTTTTTTGGATTTTTTTGAGTTGTGATTTACACAAGGAAGAGGGCTATGGGGTGAAAAGATTGGGAAAACAGAGAACGAAAGTTATTGGATCACAAAAACACGGACCGCTGAGAGAAAAACAAAGCCTCAAGGTTGTACAGTGTTCACTGTACAACTAACTACAAGGCCTCAAAACACGACCCTAATTAACACGATTTTCAATGCAGGTATGAAAGATTTGCACCGAAAATCTTCGTCGGGAGACAATATATACACCATAAAATAAATAGTTATAACGAAAATACAAATGGGAACAATTACTTAACTTCGATTTCGATGGATAGCATGGAGAGCTGAGAATAAACGAACCCTCGCCAGCAAGACCGGAAACGGAAGTCCAACCTTCCCATGACCTTGCAGACCTTCCCATGCTTCCTCCCCCCCCCCCCCACCTTCCCATGCTTCCTCGCCCCCCCCCCCGCCCCCACCTTCCCATGCTTCTTCCCCCCAAGCCCTATCACTCCCACAGATCTTCCAATGTCCCTGTTCTCTGCTGTTGTACTTGCTCCTACCCCTCCTCGCTTCCCCACCCATCCTCGCCCCCCTCCCTCCTTCCACCTCTCTCCCCATCTTGTCTCCCGCTCCCTTTATTGTATGTTTTGTGTGTCCGTTTGTTTTTTTTGTGATTGATGTTGGCTCTTACACGAGCCTCGATCTTGTTTACACAAAAAAAAAACGTAGCTTATTCCACAAAGAAATCCTGAAATGGCCCGGACATTATTATTGGCACGTTTTAGAAGTTGTTAGACATAATTAGATTTCAAGCAGGTGATTCTCCTTTACTTTGGAATTGAACTCACCAACGGTGAGTTGCAGGTGCCTGCTACACAAAAATCACTCATTCAACCAGTTTGAACAGAGAAAAGGAGTCATTCTGCTGTTTTGTGTCACTGTGTGTACCGCAATGAGCATGCAGAAAAGAAAGAAAATCAGGCAATTGTCTGAGGAGGTCAGACAGAAGATTGTAGCCAAGCATGGACAATCTCAAGGCTACAAGTCCATCTCCAGAGACCTTTATGTTCCTGTGTCCACCGTACGCAATGTTATCAAGAAGTTTAAGGCCTATGGCACTGGAGCCAACCTCCCAGGACGTGGTAGCAAGAGAAAACTTGATCAAAGATTGCAGCGAAGGATTGTTCGAATGGTGGAGAAAGCACCTCAATCAACTGCCAAACAGATTCAAGCTGACCTTCAGACACAGGTACAACAGTTTCAACTCACACATTCCGTCGCCAACTCAATGAAAGGGGATTCTATGGTAGGAGACCCAGGAGGACCCCACTGCTGAGAAAGCCCGACTGGAGTTTGCCAA
Source organism: Myxine glutinosa (assembly GCF_964187855.1). Lineage (NCBI taxonomy): Eukaryota > Metazoa > Chordata > Myxini > Myxiniformes > Myxinidae > Myxine > Myxine glutinosa. The sequence goes on along the minus strand of NC_136265.1, from coordinate 64,567,742 downwards.
AACACACCCGAACAAGCCAAAATCCTTCTGGGAGAACGTCCTGTGGACAGATGAGAACAAATTAGAGCTTTTTGGTAAAGCACATCATCTCTATGTTTGTAGAAAACAAAATGAAGCCTTCAAAGAAAAGAACACCTTCCCTACAGTCAAACATGGAGGAGGTTCAGTGATGTTTTGAGGTTGCTGTGCTGCCTCTGGGCACTGAGTACCTTGAATGTGTGAATGAAATCAGGAGATTACCAAGGCATCTTGGAGCACAATGTTCAACCAGTGTCATAAAGCTGGGTCTCCGTCAAAGGTCATGGGTCTTGCAGCCCAAACCCCAAACTATGACGTCATAGTCATGTTCCCAGGATGCTATGTTCTGAGTTGTGTTCTCAGAGTTCCCAGGATGCTATGTTTTACGCAATGCGTGATTATGACCCCAAACACATTTCAAAAAGCACCCAGGAATGGTTCAAGAGAAATGCTGGACTGTTCAGAAGTGGCAGTAATGAGTCCAGATCTGAATCTCATTGAACACCTGTGTGGAGATCTGAAAACAGCAGTTGAGAGAAGGCACCCTTCAGATCTGGGGAGAACTGGAGCAGTTTGCACAAGAAGAGTGGGCCAAACTGCCAGTAGAGAGCTGGAGGAAGCTCATTCATGGCTATAGGAAGCTCTTGACTGCAGTTATTTTGTCCAAAGGCGATGCTACCAAATATTATGTCGATGGCATCAGTAATTTTGTCAATGCCATTTCTTTTTATTTTCTTATTTAAAAGAATATATTGAGTTCTGAATGAAAAACAAAGTTTCTGTTATATTAACAGTGAAATAAAGAATTGTGGAGACCAAATACTTTGGTCAATTTCAACTTATTTTTAGAGAAAATTGTGAGTTATTTGAAAAATGTGGAAGGATGCCCATATTTTTCGCCACGACTGTATATATATATATATATATATATATATATATATATATATATAATATATATATATTATATATATATATATATATATATATATATATATACATATATATATACATATACACATATATATATATACATATACACATATATATATATACATATACATATACATACATATACATTATACATATATAACTATATATATATATATATATATATATTATATATATATATATATATATATATATATATAAATAAAAAAAAATATATATATATAAATATATATATATATATATATTTTTTTTTTTTTTTTTTTTTTTTATTTATATATATATATATATATATATATATATATATATATATATATATATATATATATATATATATATATATATATATATATATATATATATATATATATATACATACAGTGAAACCTTGACTTACGAGTGCACCAACTTACGAGTTTTCCGAGATACGAGCCGTCGCTCGGGCAGTTTATTGCTTTGAGATGCGAGCCGAGATCTGAGTTACGAGCTTACGCCATCCGCCACCAGGTGGGTTCCGGTCACGTGGTTATCTTGCTGTGCAAGCATCTCTGCCGTATATCGCTGCTGCTTTGTTTTCGCATTTTGGTTATTTTGTAAAATTTCTTAGTTTTAACCATGGGTCCTAAGAAATTGAGTGTCAAGGGCAGTGCTGAGAAGAAGAAGAGGATGATGTACATGGATATAAAACACGCAATCGTCGAAAAACATGAGCGAGGTGTGTGTGTGTTGTCGACTTGGCGAGGCAGTACGATCGTAGTACTTCTACGATATGTACGATTTTGAAGCAGAAGGAGTCGATAAAGGCTATAACGCCAGCCAAGGGCGTTACGATTATTTCAAAGCTCCGGACCTCTGTCCATGAAGAGATGGAGAAGTTGTTGTTTGTGTGGTTGACGGAGAAGCAGCTCGCAGGAGATACCATGACCGAGAGCATCATGTGTGAGAAGGCACGAGACATTTACGGGGATTTGGTGCAGCAGACGGCGGGAACATCAACGGACGAGGCATCGGAAGTCATTCAAAGGCAGTCGGGGATGGTTTGATAATTTTAAGAAGAGGACCGGCAAGCGCCTTTGGGCTACTTGAAAAGCGCTATACAAAATAAATGAATTATTATTAGGTTTACTCTCCATGAAATGGAGAGTAACCTATTATTACTGCTCGAGTTTTTCTTATTATTATTCTTCCACCCTATTTTGCACCTCCGAAAACTTCATAATTAAGTTTCTCAGCAACCGCTGGTCGGATTGACAGGAAATTTTCATCAAATGATCGGCTAGGCTCGTAGAATTTTTTAATGCTAATGATGACGTCATAGGTCACGTGGTATGGGCGCCATCTTGTAAAACACCTTCAACTTTGCCCCTCTGTATCTCCGAAACGGCTCAATGGAAAAATTTGAAGAATGGCTCATTCTAAAGAACTCTGCAATGGGAACAAAAAACATGTGTATTGAGTATATCAAAAATGCTAACGTTAAGAGGTTAGAATTCGTCAAACACAGTTTTTCTCCCCCGAAAAAGAGATTTTTCCCCCAGATGCTTAGTTAAAAAAAACTCAGAATGCGAAAATTTTCGAAGTCATACGTCACATGGTTCGGCCGCCATCTTGTTTTCCGTGAAAAAACACAAAAAACCCTTTTTCTCCGCAACGGCTGAACGAATCGAGCCCAAACTTGGCATGCGTATTCGGATACCCATGACAAACAAAAACGTCAGCGAGCACGACGTCATCCGACACGTGGTTTCAGAGTTATGACGTTTTCAAATCTCAAACTAGAAATGGAATCACCTCCATAATTTGTGGAGGTATCGAGTGGAAACTTTACACAAATGTTCCTCATGGGGGGGATGTTTAATCGTTACTTGAGACGTTTTTTAAAGTCACATGGTTTGGCCGCAATAAATAATGGAAGTTAAATTTTAAAAAGCTTGTAACTCTTGAACCACTGCATGGATCGACTTGAATTTTTAATGCAATGTAGCTCTCATCAGGTGGAACAAGTGTACAAAATTTCAAGATGATTGGATGTACGGTCGCGAAGCTAAAGTCTTTATTGTTGAAAGAAGAAGAAACACACCATTTTGTCCTCCCAGGCCACGACATCATCCGACATCAGTGCGATTGCCATTTTCAGTTTTAATTTCCTTTAAAAAACATTTTCTCTGCAATAATAGGGCCGATTGAGATAAAATTTTCAACATAGGAGGGACTCGGTCTGTAGAATATTTTAATGCTAATTATGACGTCGCAGGTCACGTGGTTCAGCCGCCATCTTGTTTTTCGTGAAAACACGAAAACCCCTTTTTCTCTGCAACGGCTGAACAGATCGAGGCCAATCTTTGCACGCAGAATCGCATGCCCATGACGAACAAAATGGTCAGCGAGGGCGACGTCATCCGACACATGGTTGCAGAGTTATGACGGTTTAAAGCATGAACCTTTAAAACGTAGCTCCTCCCTCATTTTTGATCCAATCGAGGAGAAACTTCACAGTTCTGTTCAGCATGTCAGTCTACTATAATTTCATTTTAGAATTTGCGATAGGTCACGTGGTTTGGCAGATATCGTTAATTAAACGATTTTTTTTAAAAAAATGGATATCTCTTGAATCGCTTTATTGATCGACGTGAAACTTCATACTGTAGTAGAAGTCATGAAGCGTAACAAGTGTGCAAAATCTCAAGATGATTGGATGTACGGTGGCGAAGCTATAAGTCTTTATTGTTCAAAGAAGAAGAAACACACCATTTTGTCTTTCCATAACGTGCTCACGATAACGCGATCTCCCGCGGTCATTTGAACTTCAAAAAAAATTATAATTGCAGATTTGTCAATAGATGAGGCATATTAACAAACAAATGAAACAGATTTGCTCAAATTCTGATTATTTTTAACTCGATCGTATTTCACTGAAAGTAATGAGGGACTGAAGAAGAAGATGTCCATCCAGGACGTCATCATTATAACGCGATCTCCCGCGGTCATTTCAACCTCCAAAAAAATTATAATTGTAGATTTGTCAATAGCTGAGGCATATTAACAAACGAATGAAACAGATTTGCTCAAATTCTGACTATTCTGACTTGTTCTCAAACTCAAATGGCAGTTCTAGCGCGGAACGCGCCGCCGGTAATATATGATAATTTATGCAGCACGACATGGTCATCACGGGGAACAAGGCGCCTTTGCGGCGCAAAACGGCTCTCTCAGGGTCAAACTCGGTATCGTTGTCAGCGCACGGTTAAGCCCTGCAAGAAAAAGTTTATTTTGTAAACATCGAGCCACGCGTTCAAAATATATGACTGGTTATGTTCGCCAGCACGTCTCTGATCGAATCGGCTCGAGTTAAAACAAACACGTCCGTTGTCGGGTCCGTCTGAGACAACCATTGGGCCTAGAATGCTGGGACTGGTCTCGTTGGATAGGCCTGGATCAGATCTAGAAACGCTGGAAGCTGCACCTCTCTGTGATAATCTTGTGGACCGCGAGAAGAGATCGTGCGACACCATCGCAACTGCTTCCACTTCCAGCACTTCCGCATTTGACCATTTCATGAACACCATACGCCCCGCCCATCAAAGCGCGTACGTAATACACGAAAATACAGTGGCCCATTTGCGCTGGCCGCCACCATATATATGTCTGACCTTGCAACCTGCATACCTTGAAAAATAAGCGTGTGTGTGTGTAGGGGGAGTGTGTGTGTGCATGTGGGGGGAGGGGTGTGCGGGTGTTTGTTTGTGTGTGCATGTGTGTTAGGGTTGGGGGGGGGGTGGGGGGATGTGTGCATGTGTTTGTGTGTGTGTTAGGGGTGGGGGGGGGGTATGTGTGTGTGTTTGTGTGTGTGTGTGTGTGTTGGGGGTTGGGGGTGGGGGGGATGTGTGCATGTAGGTGTGTAAGGGGTGGGGGGATGTGTGTGTGTGTGTGTGTGTGTGTGTGTGTGTGTGTGTGTGTGTGTGTTGGGGGTGGGGGTGGGAGGACGTGTGCATGTGTTTGTGTGTGTGTATGTGTGTGTATGTGGGTGGGGGGTAGGGGGAATGTGTGTGTGTGTGTGTGTGTGTGGGGATGTGTGTGTGTGTGTGGGGGGAGGGGGGGTGTGGGGGTGTGTGTCAGGGGATGTGTGTGTGGGATGTCTCTTGGGGGGTGGGGGGAGGGGGTTGTGCATTTGTCTGGATATGTCTGTGCGTGTGGGGGGAGGTGTGTGCGCGTGTTTGTGTGTGTGTGTGTGTGTGGATATGTGTGTGTGTGTGTGTGTGTGTGTGTGTGTGTGTGTGTGTGTGTGTGTGTGTTGGGGGTGGGGTGTATGTGTGTGTGTGTGTAGGGGGGATGTGTGTGTGTGTGGGGGTGGAGGGATGTGTGTGTGTAGGTGTAGGGACCCGAAATCTGGATTGGCGGCTCTGCTTGATGTTTAGCCAATGGGGACCAATGAATAAATCTCTGTCTGTTGACAGAGTGGCCGGGCTGAGGCCTCCAGAAGACCCTTTGGGTCGGAGGTGACGCTTTGCTCTAGGACTTCGGTCCACAGGAGATCGGGACAGCGCTCGTCACGCTGTTATGTCGTTGATTATTATCCCTGCCGATCGCACCGCACCCCCTGGTTTTGGTTTGCACTGGTGGGAACGATGGTCTGTGTGGCAGACAGGCTGTTGGTTCCTTGCGGGTTGTGCGGTATTTACCGTGTGAGACATAATTCGTGGCTGGTGCTCACCATTAAAGCTAGGAGGTGCCTTGATCATCTTAATAGACGATTTTGGTCCTCATTTGTTAGATTTTTCGCAGTGTGCCGCCCTGGGTGGCTTAAAGACCTGCATGCAAATCGGACCTGGCAGGAGTAATGCCCTGCCGGTGGATTAAGGGGTCTCACTCCTATTAAGAGGAGTGGTCCCAACTGTATGACCATGCATTGTGGCCCTTTGGGGGGCATGATGCATGTGTTTGAATGACCATGCGTTTCCCCCTCGGGGTTGAGGCGCATGGGTATTGTTATGGGGACAGCCTTGTTGACGATGTGCCTTGACCATGGGGTCAAGGTGCACGTCCAAGGCTGTTCAAATGTTTGACTTTTTACCTTTTTTTCTTGTAAAAAAGGCAGGGCTTCCCTGTGGCCCCCAATACAGGTAAATAAAACTGCATGCAAATCGGACCTGGCAGGAGTAATTCCCTGCCGGTGGATTAAGGGGTCTCACTCCTATTAAGAGGAGTGGTCCCAACTGTATGACCATGCATTGTGGCCCTTTGGGGGGCATGATGCATGCGTTTGAATGACCATGCGTTTCCCCCTCGGGGTTGAGGCGCATGTGTATTGTTATGGGGACAGCCTTGTTGACGATGTGCCTTGACCATGGGGTCAAGGTGCACGTCCAAGGCTGTTCAAATGTTTGACTTTTTACCTTTTTTCTTGTAAAAAAGGCAGGGCTTCCCTGTGGCCCCCAATACAGAACTGCATGCAAATCGGACCTGGCAGGAGTAATTCCCTGCCGGTGGATTAAGGGGTCTCACTCCTATTAAGAGGAGTGGTCCCAACTGTATGACCATGCATTGTGGCCCTTTGGGGGGCATGATGCATGCGTTTGAATGACCATGCGTTTCCCCCTCGGGGTTGAGGCGCATGTGTATTGTTATGGGGACAGCCTTGTTGACGATGTGCCTTGACCATGGGGTCAAGGTGCACGTCCAAGGCTGTTCAAATGTTTGACTTTTTACCTTTTTTCTTGTAAAAAAGGCAGGGCTTCCCTGTGGCCCCCAATACAGAACTGCATGCAAATCGGACCTGGCAGGAGTAATTCCCTGCCGGTGGATTAAGGGGTCTCACTCCTATTAAGAGGAGTGGTCCCACCTGTATGACCATGCATTGTGGCCCTCCGGGGGCATGATGCATGCGTTTGAATGACCATGCGCTTCCCCCTCGGGGTTGAGGCGCATGTGTATTGTTATGGGGACAGCCTTGTTGACGATGTGCCTTGACCATGGGGTCAAGGTGCACGTCCAAGGCTGTTCAAATGTTTGACTTTTTACCTTTTTTCTTTGTAAAAAAGGCAGGCCCTGTCCGGGGCCCTAAAACGGACGCGAAAAACTGCATGCAAATCGGACCTGGCAGGAGTAATGCCCTGCCGGTGGATTAAGGGGTCTCACTCCTATTAAGAGGAGTGGTCCCACCTGTATGACCATGCATTGTGGCCCTTCGGGGGCATGATGCATGCGTTTGAATGACCATGTGCTTCCCCCTCGGGGTTGAGGCGCATGTGTATTGTTTTGGGGACAGCCTTGTTGACGATGTGCCTTGACCATGGGGTCAAGGTGCACGTCCAAGGCTGTTCAAATGTTTGAGTTTTTACCTTTTTTCACTGCAAAAAAGGCAGGCCTTCGCGCGGGCCCTAAATGCGCGAAAAACTGCATGGAAATCGGACCTGGCAGGAGTAATTCCCTGCCGGTGGATTAAAGGGTCTCACTCCTATTAAGAGGAGTGGTCCCACCTGTATGACCATGCATTGTGGCCCTTCGGGGCATGATGCATGCGTTTGAATGACCATGCGCTTCCCCCTCGGGGTTGAGGCGCATGTGTATTGTTATGGGGACAGCCTTGTTGACGATGTGCCTTGACCATGGGGTCAAGGTGCACGTCCAAGGCTGTTCAAATGTTTGACTTTTTACCTTTTTTCTTTGTAAAAAAGGCAGGCCCTGTCCGGGGCCCTAAAACGGGCGCAAATCGTACCTGACAGGAGTAATGCCCTGTCAGTGGATTAAGGGGTCTTACTCCTATTGAGAGGAGTGGTCCCAATTGAATGACCATGCATTGTGGCCCCTCGGGGGCATGATGCATGCGTTTGAATGACCATGCGCTTCCCCCTTGGGGTTGAGGCGCATGTGTATTGTTATTGGGACAGCCTTGTTGACGTTGTGCCTTGGCCATGGGGTCAAGGTGCACGTCCGAGGCTGTTCAAATGTTTGACTTTTTACCTTTTTTCACAAGCAAAAAAGGCAGGCCTTAGCTGTGGCCCCAAAACAGCGCAAATCGTACCTGACAGGAGTAATGCCCTGCTGGTGGATTAAGGGGTCTTACTCCTATTAAGAGGAGTGGTCCCAATTGTAGGACCATGCATTGTGGCCCTTCGGGGGCATGATGCATGTGTTTGAATGACCATGTGCTTCCCCCTCGGGGTTGAGGCGCATGTGTATTGTTATGGGGACAGCCTTGTTGACGTTGTGCCTTGGCCATGGGGTCAAGGTGCACGTCTGAGGCTGTTCGAATGTTTGACTTTTTACCTTTTTTCACAAGCAAAAAAGGCAGGCCTTGACTGGGGCCCTAAAACAGTTCGTAGACCTGCATGCAAATCGGACCTGGCAGGAGTAATGCCCTGCTGGTGGATTAAGGGGTCTTACTCCTATTAAGAGGAGTGGTCCCAATTGTATGACCATGCATTGTGGCCCTTCGGGGGCATGATGCATGTGTTTGAATGACCATGTGCTTCCCCCTCGGGGTTGAGGCGCATGTGTATTGTTATGGGGACAGCCTTGTTGACGTTGTGCCTTGGCCATGGGGTCAAGGTGCACGTCCGAGGCTGTTCGAATGTTTGACTTTTTACCTTTTTCACAAGCAAAAAAGGCAGGCCTTGACTGGGGCCCTAAAACAGTCAATAAGCCCGAAATCTGGATTGGCGGCTCTGCTTGATGTTTAGCCAATGGGGACCAATGAATAAATCTCTGTCTGTTGACAGAGTGGCCGGGCTGAGGCCTCCAGAAGACCCTTTGGGTCAGAGGTGACGCTTTGGTCTCGGACTTCGGTCCACAGGAGATCAGGACAGCGCTCGTCACGCTGTTATGTCGTTGATTAATATATATACACACACACACACACACACACACACACACACACACAAACACACACACACACACACACACACACACACACACACACACACACACACACACACACACAACAACAGGCATTTTAAGGCCATTTTGCCTGCAAGAGCGGGGGTAAGCCTTGCGGTCCCCATGACAATCTTCTCCATTTTGCCCTATTTTCTGCATCTCCCCTTGTTAACCCCCTTGCCCGCATTTCTTCTTCGACCATCTTTAGCCAAGTCTTTCTCGGTCTTCCCCGTCCTCTACTTCCTTCTACATTCATTTCCATCACTCTTCTCAACCAGTCACTTTCATCCTTCCCCAACACATGACCAAAGCATCTCAACCTGTTTCTCTTCACAGCATCCATCACAGGCTCTATTCCCATTATCTTTCACAATTCATCATTTGTCTTCCTTTCTCTCAACAATACTCCACACATCCACCGAACCATTCGCATTTCCACCCTTTCCAGCCTTCGTTGCTGCTCTACGTTCATTACCCATGTCTCGCTCCCATAAATCATAACACTTCTCACACATGCAGCATCCACCTTTCCCTTCAGCTTCAACGACACTCCCCTCCTCGTCAGCACGCCACTCAGTTCCCGAAACGTCTTCCATGCACATCTCACTCTAGCAACCGTTGCAGAGTCTGATCCACCTTCTCCATTCAGGATGTCTCCAAGGTAACAAAATGTTTTCACACCTTCCAGCTTCACGCCCTCTCCAAGATCCAACTCAACATTTCCTCCATCCGCAGCTCCCTCTCTGCACACCTTACACTTGAATGTAGCTGCCACACTGTTTAATGACCCTCTCAGACCATGACATTTTTGATGAACCCACTCAGCGCACATTGTACATTGAATGGAATTCACTCCGACACCCTTCCTGCACACAGCACATGGCCACTTCCCAGTTCTTTCCACCTCACCACATGCTTTACCACTTGCCATCACCTTCGTTTTTCCGATGTTCACCTTCAGACCTTTTGTCTCATACATTCCTTCCACTTGTTCATCTTCTCCTTCAATCCATCCATACTTTCTGCAATCAACACCAGATCATCTGCATACAACAACTCCCACGGTAAACCCTCCTTTACGTTCCGAGCCAGCACCTCCATCACAGCTACAAATAGTAGTGGACTTAGTACCGACCCCTGATGCACTCCCACCTTCATCAATTATTGATGGTGTCAATAATTTTGTTAATGCCATTTCTTTTTATTTTCTTATTTAAAAGGATATGTTGAGTTCTGAATGAAAAACAAAGCTTCTGTTATATTAACAGTGAAATAAAGAATTGTAGAGACCAAATACTTTGGTCAATTTCAACTTATTTTTCGAGAAAATTGTGAGTTATTTGAAAAAAAAGTGCGAGGATGCCAATATTTTTGGCCACAACTGTAAGATGTAAGATTTGGAAGTCAAACTGGTTATCAAAGATGAGCGAGTTAAAGAAGAGACAGTGCTTCAGATCGACTGCATTGATAGACTCCTTCACTTTGCTGATGGAGGTTGAGTGAATTCGTTTTGGAACCTTTATTTGTGGATAAGAGTGATGTTTGCTATTTTCCAAGATGGATGAATTTACCATCCAATGAGGACCTGTGGAAGAAAGAGGAAAGACAATATGACAAGATTGAAGCACGGTTCCTACGGATGAGAGCATAGAAGCTTTCTGGCTGAGTTACAGAAAAGGTGTCGAGCGATGTAAGAAGCTTCTCCACTGCTGTGGGGGTGAGGTCCTCATGCTGCAGGAAACACTGTGGAAAGGGGAAGAGAGTAGACAGAGCAATTGATGGATTTGGGTCAACGACCCTCTGAATGCAGGGACAGGAAAATACAAGGACCTCTGACAAAGGAGGAGACCATTTGGCCCAACACACCTGTACAATACAAAGCTCAAGAACTGTGCTTTTTCTCGAGCAGTCCAATATGACTCCGTATTTTCGGAGGGGAAGAAAATGGAAAGGAAATGTGTGCCAGACACAGACCTGACTAGCTCCCATCAGACTTTGGAGGATAGTGAGAAGCTGTCGGTTGTTCCACGATGTTGAAATATGTGCTTGTGATATACAAGGTGGAGGTAGAAGCAGCAATTTGCATCAGATGTGTCATTGTGACAATAACGTCGGGCAGAATGTGATCATCACTCGTATAAGGGACCGTGTGGTAACTGTGATCTCATCCTATGATCAAAGGGTGTGTTTGCACATTGCATTTAGTTGATCTTGAGGTTGGCTTCACTGGACTTGTATGTCCTCAATAAGTTTCTGGCTGTTAACAAATAGCAAGTGCAACCATTTCACAAGATGAAAAAAGAAAGAAAGAAAGGAGCACATCTCACTCCAAGCACTTTGATGCACCCTCCGACAGACATGGAGAATGCACAAATATTATCGAGAGCTGCAATGCTTCCCTCTCAGGGGACAATGGATGAGTTCAGGATCAACAATCAGCTTCCCATCAACATTTGTAGTAACAAAGTCATGCCGTTGTGTTTTGATGTTATCTCCATTAATGGAGATATATCTCCATAAATCTCCATTAATTGCAAGTTTGTAACCGAATGATTTCGTCACAGCCGTAAATAAGTGCGTATTCCTCAGAAATATCTCGACAAATATTGTGATGTTTCATCATGTTGAACGAATTTGGTTTAATATTGAGCTGGGTATTTAAGTTGTTAGATTGCGTTAAGGCAAGTAGGGAGAGGAGGGGAGGGGGTGGGGGGGAGTGGGGAAGGGAGGGTAAAGGAAAAAGAGAGAGAGGGACAGAGAAAGAGAGAGGACAAGTTCCCATACAATGTACACTCATCAATGTCTGCCAATGGGACAAGGGGAATGTTGTTGTGGTTCAGACCTGTGTCTTGAAAAGTTGATTCATCTTCAAACTCGGACTTCACCTTCACTTTCACAATAAAACCTGAAACAAAAAAAAACTCACTAAAACGAAAACAAAAACAATGGTTCAACTGAAACAAATTAAATTTTTATAAAAATATTGAAAATAAATGAGAAATTATTTCAAACTCGAGAGATTCTCATTGGAGTACAAGCAGTGCTGCATATTACAACATTAAGAGTCATTTTCAGGGTTTTTATAAAAACTTTAACATAATTAAAAAGACTGGCCAACACACAAAAGTCTTACAGTATACACTACATGACCAAAAGTATGTGAACACCCGAACATCACACATCTCATTCCAACATCATGGGCATTAATATGGAGTTGGTCCCCTCTTTACTACGATAACAGCCTCCACTCTTCTGGCAAGGCTTTCCACTAGATGTTGGAACATTGCTGCGGGGATTTGCTTCCATTCAGCCACAAGAGCATAAGTGAGGTCGGGCACTGATGTTGGGCGATTAGGCCTGGCTTGCAGTCAGCGTTCCAATTCATCCCAAAGGTGTTCGATGGGGTTGAGGTTGGGGCACTGTGCAGGCCAGTCAAGTTCTTCCACACTGATCTCGACGAACCATTTCTGTACGGACCTCGCTTTGTGCACGGGGGCATTGTCATGCTGAAACAGGAAAGGGCCGTCTCTAAACTGTTGCCACAAAGTTATGCCCACCCCTGATCCATTCAGTGTACTGTCTCTTCCACGAGCCTCGACTATGTATACGAAAAAAAAGTCTGTCAATTTTTTACCTGCAACATGTCAGGTCCACAAGAGCTTCACATGGTTGTTGTTGCTGTTGTGGTTCTTGTTGGGAGCCGATTTTTGAAATGTGTACCCATTGGTCAGCCAGCTGCCAGACCCCACCCACATTTGTCACTCGACTCCACCCATCATGACACTCAGACAAAATAATATGGCCACCATCTTGATTTTCTGGTGGGCCGAATACATTAGGACTATAGTCCTCTGCTGATTATACACTGCCCTGGTTTGTTGCATCAACTTTCCATTGCCTTTGTTGGGGTTGAGTGTCAGTCATGATAAGGGACCCTGAAAAATCTATTCAATGTCGAATACAAGATATTCATAAGGTTTACTCAAGCCCGTCAGCACGTATGGTATGCGCCTCCCCAAAAAAAATTGCATTGCGTAATTCTTGAACAGCCCCATATTTGGGTTAAACAATCCGTGACCATGTGACAAATCAGCTTGTTCTGATATAAACGTGGGGAGGCTGACATGGATGAGAGGTGTCAAGTTGATCTTTTAATACAGCTTAAAATATGTGTTTCCCAATTGCGTTGTTCATCTTTTCAGAGTACACTATTTCATCGAGAACTGCACAATAAAATAAAATTAAATTACAACAATTTTTGACTTGCTGACAGGGCCAGATAGGGATCTATTTTTGGCTCGAAAACCATTAAGATTGATATCTGAAGAATGTTATATCTGCAAGATTCATTTTACTTCCACATCATTTAGAAAAAAACAAGTCATTCCAAAATTTTAACACCAAAGCAAAGTGCACGTCCTTGATTTTAATTTTTTTGACAATTTGCTGTTTGAGAAGGAAAGGGTTACAATCATAAGTGGATGAACCGCAGAAAAAAGATTCACTTTCTCCACATCAAATGCTATACTGAGAACATCTTCACTCTCATATTCCCTGCTGTTCATGCCCCCCCTTTCCTCCTCTTCCCTGCTGCTCGTGTTCCCCCTTTCCACCTCTTCCCTGCTGCTCGTGTTCCCCCTTTCCACCTCTTCCCTGCTGCTCGTGTTCCCCCTTTCCACCTCTTCCCTGCTGCTCGTGTTCCCCCTTTCCACCTCTTCCCTGCTGCTCGTGTTCCCCCTTTCCACCTCTTCCCTGCTGCTCGTGTTCCCCCTTTCCACCTCTTCCCTGCTGCTCGTGTTCCCCCTTTCCACCTCTTCCCTGCTGCTCGTGTTCCCCCTTTCCACCTCTTCCCTGCTGCTCGTGTTCCCCCTTTCCACCTCTTCCCTGCTGCTCGTGTTCCCCCTTTCCACCTCTTCCCTGGTGCTCGTGTTCCCCCTTTCCACCTCTTCCCAGCTGTGCGTGTTCCCTCTTTCCACCTCTTCCCTGCTGCTCGTGTTCCACCTCTTCCCTGCTGCTCGTGTCCCACCTCTTCCCTGATGTTCATGTTCCCCCTTTCCACATCTTCCCTGTTGTTCATGTTCCCCTTTTCCACCTCTTCCCTGCTGCTCGTGTTCCCCCTTTCCACCTCTTCCCAGCTGTGCGTGTTCCCCCTTTCCACCTCTTCCCTGCTGCTCATGTCCCCCCTTTCCACCTCTTCCCTGCTGTTCGTGTTCCCCCTTTCCACCTCTTCCCTGCTTCTCATGTCCCCCCTTTCCACCTCGTCCCTGCTACTCGTGTTACCCCTTTCCACCTCTTCCCTGCTGCTCGTGTTCCCCCTTTCCACTCTCCCTGCTGCTCATGTCCCCCCTTTCCACCTCTTCCCTGCTGCTCGTGTTCCCCCTTTCCACCCTCACTGCTGCTCATGTCCCCCCTTTCCACCTCTTCCCTGCTGCTCGTGTTCCCCCTTTCCACCCTCCCTGCTGCTCATGTCCCCCCTTTCCACCTCTTCCCTGCTGCTCGTGTTCCCCCTTTCCACCCCCCCTGCTGCTCATGTCCCCCCTTTCCACCTCTTCCATGCTGCTCGTGTTCCCCCTTTCCACCCTCCCTGCTGCTCATGTCCCCCCTTTCCACCTCTTCCCTGCTGTTCATGGTCCCCCTTTCTACCTCTGCCCAGCTGTTCATGTTCCCCCTTTCCACCTCTTCCCTGCTGCTGGTGTTCCCCCTTTTCACCTCTTCCCTGCTGCTCATGTTCCCCCTTTCCACCTCTTCCCTGCTGTTCATGTTCCCCCTTTCCACCTCTTCCCTGCTGCTCGTGTTCCCCCTTTCCACCTATTCCCTGCTGCTCGTGTTCCCCCTTTCCACCTCTTCCCTGCTGCTCGTGTTCCCCCTTTCCACCTCTTCCCTGTTGTTCATGTTCCCTCTTTCCACCTCTTCCCTGCTGTTCGTGTTCCCCCTTTCCACCTCTTCCCTGCTGCTCGTGTTCCCCCTTTCCACCTCTTCCCTGCTGCTCGTGTTCCCCCTTTCCACCTCTTCCCTGCTGCTCGTGTTCCCCCTTTCCACCTCTTCCCTGCTGCTCGTGTTCCCCCTTTCCACCTCTTCCCTGCTGCTCGTGTTCCCCCTTTCCACCTCTTCCCTGGTGCTCGTGTTCCCCCTTTCCACCTCTTCCCAGCTGTGCGTGTTCCCTCTTTCCACCTCTTCCCTGCTGCTCGTGTTCCACCTCTTCCCTGCTGCTCGTGTCCCACTTCTTCCCTGATGTTCATGTTCCCCCTTTCCACATCTTCCCTGTTGTTCATGTTCCCCTTTTCCACCTCTTCCCTGCTGCTCGTGTTCCCCCTTTCCACCTCTTCCCAGCTGTGCGTGTTCCCCCTTTCCACCTCTTCCCTGCTGCTCGTGTTCCACCTTTCCACCTCTTCCCTGCTGCTCGTGTTCCCCCTTTCCACCTCTTCCCTGCTGCTCGTGTTCCCCCTTTCCACCTCTTCCCTGCTGCTCGTGTTCCCCCTTTCCACCTCTTCCCTGCTGCTCGTGTTCCCCCTTTCCACCTCTTCCCTGGTGCTCGTGTTCCCCCTTTCCACCTCTTCCCAGCTGTGCGTGTTCCCTCTTTCCACCTCTTCCCTGCTGCTCGTGTTCCACCTCTTCCCTGCTGCTCGTGTCCCACCTCTTCCCTGATGTTCATGTTCCCCCTTTCCACATCTTCCCTGTTGTTCATGTTCCCCTTTTCCACCTCTTCCCTGCTGCTCGTGTTCCCCCTTTCCACCTCTTCCCAGCTGTGCGTGTTCCCCCTTTCCACCTCTTCCCTGCTGCTCATGTCCCCCCTTTCCACCTCTTCCCTGCTGTTCGTGTTCCCCCTTTCCACCTCTTCCCTGCTTCTCATGTCCCCCCTTTCCACCTCGTCCCTGCTACTCGTGTTACCCCTTTCCACCTCTTCCCTGCTGCTCGTGTTCCCCCTTTCCACTCTCCCTGCTGCTCATGTCCCCCCTTTCCACCTCTTCCCTGCTGCTCGTGTTCCCCCTTTCCACCCTCACTGCTGCTCATGTCCCCCCTTTCCACCTCTTCCCTGCTGCTCGTGTTCCCCCTTTCCACCCTCCCTGCTGCTCATGTCCCCCCTTTCCACCTCTTCCCTGCTGCTCGTGTTCCCCCTTTCCACCCCCCCTGCTGCTCATGTCCCCCCTTTCCACCTCTTCCATGCTGCTCGTGTTCCCCCTTTCCACCCTCCCTGCTGCTCATGTCCCCCCTTTCCACCTCTTCCCTGCTGTTCATGGTCCCCCTTTCTACCTCTGCCCAGCTGTTCATGTTCCCCCTTTCCACCTCTTCCCTGCTGCTGGTGTTCCCCCTTTTCACCTCTTCCCTGCTGCTCATGTTCCCCCTTTCCACCTCTTCCCTGCTGTTCATGTTCCCCCTTTCCACCTCTTCCCTGCTGCTCGTGTTCCCCCTTTCCACCTATTCCCTGCTGCTCGTGTTCCCCCTTTCCACCTCTTCCCTGCTGCTCGTGTTCCCCCTTTCCACCTCTTCCCTGTTGTTCATGTTCCCTCTTTCCACCTCTTCCCTGCTGTTCGTGTTCCCCCTTTCCACCTCTTCCCTGCTGCTCGTGTTCCCCCTTTCCACCTCTTCCCTGCTGCTCGTGTTCCCCCTTTCCACCTCTTCCCTGCTGCTCGTGTTCCCCCTTTCCACCTCTTCCCTGCTGCTCGTGTTCCCCCTTTCCACCTCTTCCCTGCTGCTCGTGTTCCCCCTTTCCACCTCTTCCCTGGTGCTCGTGTTCCCCCTTTCCACCTCTTCCCAGCTGTGCGTGTTCCCTCTTTCCACCTCTTCCCTGCTGCTCGTGTTCCACCTCTTCCCTGCTGCTCGTGTCCCACTTCTTCCCTGATGTTCATGTTCCCCCTTTCCACATCTTCCCTGTTGTTCATGTTCCCCTTTTCCACCTCTTCCCTGCTGCTCGTGTTCCCCCTTTCCACCTCTTCCCAGCTGTGCGTGTTCCCCCTTTCCACCTCTTCCCTGCTGCTCGTGTTCCACCTCTTCCCTGCTCCTCGTGTTCCACCTCTTCCCTGATGTTCATGTTCCCCCTTTCCACATCTTCCCTGCTGTTCGTGTTCCCCCTTTCCACATCTTCCCTGCTGTTCATGTTCCCCCTTTCCACATCTTCCCTGCTGCTCATGTTCCTCCTTTCCCTTCCACCTCTTCCCTGCTGCTCGTGTTCCACCTCTTCCCTGCTGTGCGTGTTCCCCCTTTCCACATCTTTCCTGCTGTTCATGTTCCCCCTTTCCACATCTTCCCTGATGTTCATGTTCCCCCTTTCCACATCTTCCCTGCTGTTCATGTTCCCCCTTTCCACATCTTCCCTGCTGTTCATGTTCCCCCTTTCCACCTCTTCCCTGCCGCTCGTGTTCCCCCTTTCCACCTCTTCCCTGCTGCTTGTGTTCCCCCTTTCCACCTATTCACTGCTGATCGTGTTCCCCCTTTCCACCTCTTCCCTGCTGTTCATGTCCCCCCTTTCCATCTCTTCCCTGCTGTTCATGTTCCCCCTTTCTCCCTCTGCCCTGCTGTTCATGTTCCCCCTTTCTCCCTCTGCCTTGCTGTTCATATTCCCCCTCTGCCCTGCTGTTCGTGTTCCACCTTTCCTCCTCTTCCCTGCTGCTCGTGTTCCCCCTTTCCACCTCTTCCCTGCTGCTTGTGTTCCCCCTTTCCACCTATTCACTGCTGTTCATGTTCCCCCTTTCCACCTATTCACTGCTGTTCGTGTTCCACCTTTCCTCCTCTTCCCTGCTGCTCGTGTTCCCCCTTTCCACCTCTTCCCTGCTGCTCGTGTTCCCCCTTTCCACCTCTTCCCTGCTGCTTGTGTTCCCCCTTTCCACCTATTCACTGCTGTTCGTGTTCCCCCTTTCCACCTCTTCCCTGCTGTTCATGTTCCTCCTTTCCACCTATTCCCTGCTGTTCATGTTCCCCCTTTCCACCTCTTCCCTGCTGCTTGTGTTCCCCCTTTCCACCTCTTCCCAGCTGTGCGTGTTCCCCCTTTCCACCTCTTCCCTGCTGCTCATGTCCCCCCTTTCCACCTCTTCCCTGCTGCTCGTGTTCCCCCTTTCCACCCCCCCTGCTGCTCATGTCCCCCCTTTCCACCTCTTCCATGCTGCTCGTGTTCCCCCTTTCCACCCTCCCTGCTGCTCATGTCCCCCCTTCCCACCTCTTCCCTGCTTTTCATGGTCCCCCTTTCTACCTCTGCCCAGCTGTGCGTGTTCCCTCTTTCCACCTCTTCCCTGGTGCTTGTGTTCCCCCTTTCCACCTCTTCCCAGCTGTGCGTGTTCCCCCTTTCCACCTCTTCCCTGCTGCTCATGTCCCCCCTTTCCACCTCTTCCCTGCTGCTCATGTCCCCCTTTCCACCTCTTCCCTGCTGCTCATGTCCCCCTTTCCACCTTTTCGCTGCTGCTCGTGTTCCCCCTTTCCACCTCTTCCCTGCTGCTCATGTCCCCCCTTTCCACCTCTTCCCTGCTGCTCGTGTTCCCCCTTTCCACCTCTTCCCTGCTGCTCGTGTGCCCCCTTTCCACCTCTTCCCTGCTGCTCGTGTTCCCCCTTTCCACCTCTTCCCTGCTGCTCGTGTTCCCCCTTTCCACCTCTTCCCTGCTGCTCGTGTTCCCCCTTTCCACCTCTTCCCTGCTGCTCGTGTTCCCCCTTTCCACCTCTTCCCTGCTGCTCGTGTTCCCCCTTTCTCCCTCTTCCCTGCTGCTCATGTCCCCCCTTTCCACCTCTTCCCTGCTGCTCATGTCCCCCCTTTCCACCTCTTCCCTGCTGCTCGTGTTCCCCCTTTCCACCTCTTCCCTGCTGCTCGTGTTCCTCCTTTCCACCTCTTTCCTGCTGCTCGTGTTCCCCCTTTCCACCTCTTCCCTGCTGCTTGTGTTCCCCCTTTCCACCTATTCCCTGCTGTTCGTGTTCCCCCTTTCCACCTCTTCCCTGCTGTTCATGTTCCCCCTTTCCACCTCTTCCCTGCTGTTCATGTTCCCCCTTTCTCCCTCTGTCCTGCTGTTCATGTTCCCCCCTTACCCCTCTTCTCTACTGTTCATGTTCCTCCCTTACCCCTCTTCTCTGGTGTTCGTGTTCCACCTTTCCTCCTCTTCCCTGCTGCTCGTGTTCCCCCTTTCCACCTCTTCCCTGCTGTCTCTGTTCCCCCTTTCCACCTCTTCCCAGCTGTGCGTGTTCCCTCTTTCCACCTCTTCCCTGCTGTTCCTGTTCCCCCTTTCCACCTCTTCCCTGCTGCTCGTGTTCCCCCTTTCCACCTCTTCCCTGCTGCTCGTGTTCCCCCTTTCTACCTCTTCCCTGCTGCTCATGTCCCCCCTTTCCACCTCTTCCCTGCTGCTCATGTCCCCCCTTTCCACCTCTTCCCTGCTGCTCGTGTTCCCCCTTTCCACCTCTTCCCTGCTGCTCGTGTTCCTCCTTTCCACCTCTTTCCTGCTGCTCGTGTTCCCCCTTTCCACCTCTTCCCTGCTGCTTGTGTTCCCCCTTTCCACCTATTCCCTGCTGTTCGTGTTCCCCCTTTCCACCTCTTCCCTGCTGTTCATGTTCCCCCTTTCCACCTCTTCCCTGCTGTTCATGTTCCCCCTTTCTCCCTCTGTCCTGCTGTTCATGTTCCCCCCTTACCCCTCTTCTCTACTGTTCATGTTCCTCCCTTACCCCTCTTCTCTGGTGTTCGTGTTCCACCTTTCCTCCTCTTCCCTGCTGCTCGTGTTCCCCCTTTCCACCTCTTCCCTGCTGTCTCTGTTCCCCCTTTCCACCTCTTCCCAGCTGTGCGTGTTCCCTCTTTCCACCTCTTCCCTGCTGTTACTGTTCCCCCTTTCCACCTCTTCCCAGCTGTGCGTGTTCCCTCTTTCCACCTCTTCCCTGCTGCTTGTGTTCCCCCTTTCCACCTCTTCCCTGCTGCTCATGTCCCCCCTTTCCACCTCTTCCCTGCTGCTCGTGTTCCCCCTTTCCACATCTTCCCTGCTGCTCGTGTTCCCCCTTTCCACCTCTTCCCTGCTGCTCGTGTTCCCCCTTTCCACCTCTTCCCAGCTGTGCGTGTTCCCTCTTTCCACCTCTTCCCTGCTGTTCCTGTTCCCCCTTTCCACCTCTTCCCTGCTGCTCGTGTTCCCCCTTTCCACCTCTTCCCTGCTGCTCGTGTTCCCCCTTTCTACCTCTTCCCTGCTGCTCATGTCCCCCCTTTCCACCTCTTCCCTGCTGCTCATGTCCCCCCTTTCCACCTCTTCCCTGCTGCTCGTGTTCCCCCTTTCCACCTCTTCCCTGCTGCTCGTGTTCCTCCTTTCCACCTCTTTCCTGCTGCTCGTGTTCCCCCTTTCCACCTCTTCCCTGCTGCTTGTGTTCCCCCTTTCCACCTATTCCCTGCTGTTCGTGTTCCCCCTTTCCACCTCTTCCCTGCTGTTCATGTTCCCCCTTTCCACCTCTTCCCTGCTGTTCATGTTCCCCCTTTCTCCCTCTGTCCTGCTGTTCATGTTCCCCCCTTACCCCTCTTCTCTACTGTTCATGTTCCTCCCTTACCCCTCTTCTCTGGTGTTCGTGTTCCACCTTTCCTCCTCTTCCCTGCTGCTCGTGTTCCCCCTTTCCACCTCTTCCCTGCTGTCTCTGTTCCCCCTTTCCACCTCTTCCCAGCTGTGCGTGTTCCCTCTTTCCACCTCTTCCCTGCTGTTCCTGTTCCCCCTTTCCACCTCTTCCCAGCTGTGCGTGTTCCCTCTTTCCACCTCTTCCCTGCTGCTTGTGTTCCCCCTTTCCACCTCTTCCCTGCTGCTCGTGTCCCCCCTTTCCACCTCTTCCCTGCTGCTCGTGTCCCCCCTTTCCACCTCTTCCCTGCTGCTCGTGTTCCCCCTTTCCACATCTTCCCTGCTGCTCGTGTTCCCCCTTTCCACCTCTTCCCTGCTGCTCGTGTTCCCCCTTTCCACCTCTTCCCTGCTGCTCATGTCCCCCCTTTCCACCTCTTCCCTGCTGCTCGTGTTCCCCCTTTCCACCTCTTCCCTGCTGCTCATGTCCCCCCCTTTCCACCTCTTCCCTGCTGCTCGTGTTCCCCCTTTCCACCTCTTCCCTGCTGCTCGTGTTCCCCCTTTCCACATCTTCCCTGCTGCTCATGTCCCCCCTTTCCACCTCTTCCCTGTTGCTCGTGTTCCCCCTTTCCACCTCTTCCCTGCTGCTCGTGTTCCCCCTTTCCACCTCTTCCCTGCTGCTCATGTCCCCCCTTTACACCTCTTCCCTGCTGCTCATGTCCCCCCTTTCCACCTCTTCCCTGCTGCTCATGTCCCCCCTTTCCACCTCTTCCCTGCTGCTCATGTCCCCCCTTTCCACCTCTTCCCTGCTGCTCGTGTTCCCCCTTTCCACCTCTTCCCTGCTGATCGTGTTCCCCCTTTCCACCTCTTCCCTGCTGCTCGTGTTCCCCCTTTCCACCTCTTCCCTGCTGCTCATGTCCCCCCTTTCCACCTCTTCCCTGCTGCTCGTGTTCCCCCTTTCCACATCTTCCCTGCTGCTCATGTCCCCCCCCCCCCCTTTCCACCTCTTCCCTGCTGCTCGTGTTCCCCCTTTCCACCTCTTCCCTGCTGCTCATGTCCCCCCTTTCCACCTCTTCCCTGCTGCTCATGTCCCCCCTTTCCACCTCTTCCCTGCTGCTCGTGTTCCCCCTTTCCACCTCTTCCCAGCTATGCGTGTTCCCCCTTTCCACATCTTCCCTGCTGTCCCTGTTCCCCCTTTCCACATCTTCCCTGCTGTTCATGTTCCCCCTTTCCACCTCTTCCCTGCTGCTCGTGTTCCCCCTTTCCACCTCTTCCCTGCTGCTCGTGTTCCCCCTTTCCACCTCTTCCCAGCTATGCGTGTTCCCTGTCCTCCCCTCCTCCCCTGTGTCCGAGCTTTTCCATGAGCCTCGACCTTGTATAATATTAAAAAGTACAACAACAACAATGTGTTTGTGGTTCAAACCTTCATGTTGAGTAAACGAATCATCGACGAACTCGGACTTCACCTTCACCTTCACAATAACACCTGAAACAAAAACAATCCATTAAAACGAAACTTTCAGGAACCAGGAGAAGGTGACGGTGCGGCGAGAACGACACGTACCGGGTCCCGGGTCTTCATCCTCGGGTGGACCGACCCTGGACCAGCGATCTGAGGGAGAATCTCCCGGACCGACCGAGTTTCCTCCATCGGAACCGCTCGTGGATCCCGGGGGGTTCGATCTGTGATCTTCACCGGAGACATCTCGGTTCATGGCGCATCGGAGGGAACTGCAAGGTAGAGGAGAGGAAGGGAGGGGGCGGGGGGGAGTATAGCACGGTACAGTATTGTAAGGGAGACAGGTAGTGTGTCGTCGTGTGTTACACTCTGATACAAGAGCACCAACCACGTGTTCCAGTAAAAACGAATCACGACCATGTGATGCTCCACAAACGATCTCATTCGCGATTTCCACGCGGCAGATTCTCCACGTTAATGACGTGATCGATCCCGGGTACCCACGACGTCTTGTTTCCCCTTGTAAACGTTTTTACATAACCTTTTATCGTATTATCCAACTTCATATGTTTTATCCGTTTGCGTCCCATTGTTGTTATTACAGAGATTAACTTTTCTCCATTTTCTGTGGGACATGTTGCAGAAATGGTGTGACCAGGTGTGAGGTAAAAAACAATACGAGGCACTCAGGCGTGGAGATCAAGCAGGCTGCCGCATGCCCCGTTGCTCATTGTACGGTCGTAGGCCCCAATGTGAATTAACCTTTAGAACCCATTACAATTAACCTTTGGAACCCATTACAATTACCCTTTATAACCCATTACAATGACCCTTTAGAACCCATTACAATTACGCTTTAGAACCCATTACAATTACCCTTTAGAACCCATTAGAATTACGCTTTACAACCTATTAGAATTACCCTTTAGAAGCCATTAGAATTACCATATGGAACCCATTACATATACCCTTTACAATCCATTGGAATTCCCATTAAAATACATGAGAATTACGCTTTACAACCCATTAGAATTACCCTTTAGAACCCATTAGAATTACCATATGGAACCCATTACATATACCCTTTACAATCCATTAGAATTCCCATTAAAATACATGAGAATTATGTTTTACAACCCACTAGAATTACCCTTTAGAACCCATTAGAATTACCATATGGAACCCATTACATATACCCTTTACAATCCATTAGAATTCACATTAAAATACATGAGAATTACGCTTTACAACCCATTAGAATTACCCTTTAGAACCCATTAGAATTACGCTTTACTACCTATTAGAATTACCCTTTAGAAACCATTAGAATTACCATATGGAACCCATTACATATACCCTTTACAATCCATTATAATTCCCATTAAAATACATGAGAATTACGCTTTACAGCCCGTTAGAATTACCCTTTACAACCCATTAGAATTACCATATGGAACCCATTACATATACCCTTTACAATCCATTAGAATTCCCATTAAAATACATGAGAATTACGCTTTACAACCCATTAGAATTACCCTTTAGAACCCATTAGAATTACCACATGGAACCCATTACATATACCCTTTACAACCCGTTAGAATTACCCTTTACAACCCACTATAAATACCCGTTAGAACCCTTCATAACCCATTCAAAGTCCTGGCGGTTCAGGGTGGACGGAGGGGACATTATAGAAGTGTGGGAATGATCGCGTCCATCTGGTTCTTTGCAGTTCGATCAAATAGATCAGCAGTACCATATTTACATGTTAAGGCAAAAAGTTTTCGGTAATTCCATCTTTACTCTGAAATAACGATGTTCTGCTCAACTAATAACGTGAAAACAACGTGTTTCCAAATAGAAACTTGCACTAAAAGTTGGAAAAATGCTGGAAGTTCATCTTATAAAGTCTAATGAGAAAATGATAATCGGAACATGTTCACATGAAAAAGTAAATAATTACCAAACTTTCTTCACAATGTTTATTATCCAGGTTACCTTTTCTGCTTCCGAAGAGTCTTTTACTGTGAATAATGTTTTGATCCCTTGGCTCGTTTAATCTCGGGGTCGGCTACACTGTCGTAAGTTAGAGTCTAACTTGTTGACTTAAAACTTTATTTTGGTTATTTAATATTATTGCTGGCAATCCTGGCATTACCTGTAACTTTTAAGAGACTAACTGTTGGTGTCGTTCCTGAAATACACTCGATCTAGACGTCTAACCTAGTTACATGTAAATTTACATCCAACTTGATGGTGGGGAGAGTGACATCTGTTAGAACTGAAAATGACTTCCCAAAACGACAAAAAAAAGAGGTTAGGTTTTAGACTACTCTTGTATGGTGCTGTTCTCTATTGCGTTCTCATCTTGTGTAATACTGCGCATTGTTATTTGCATATTCTGTATCTATTATCTTATTCTAATATCTACCATCGCTTTCTTTGTCTTGCAGATTGATTGTTCATCGTTGTTGCTAATAAACCTGCATTCAATTGATACATTCTTGTTTATGAACAATCAATCGCGTGCCAATGAATAGGAAGTTGCTTCCGGAGTTGTGTCTACGTTACTGACAGCACCGACAATGCCGTTGCTGCTATCCAGCTCTCCATCCACGCCATGACTCACACGTCCGTTGCACCAGCCAAACCGGACAAAGTCAGCCGTCCTCGTATCCAAACCGGCGGTACCAGCGAAGATTGGCAATATTTCACCAGAAGATGGGATGGTTACAAGGCAGCGACCCAGATAATCGGCAATGATGTTCGCGTTCAACCCCTTGAATGTTGTGATGCTAACCTACGACGTGACCTCCACCGCAGCAACCCACGCATTGAAATCAAGGACGAGGCAGCTATACTACAAGCCATTCGGTCCCTTGCTGTCCGAGAGGAGAATACTATGGTGTCCCGCGTCAACCTCCACAACATGCGACAGGACCGAGAAGAACCAATTCGTACCTACGCAGCCCGTCTGGCTGGTCAAGCTGAGATCTGCAAGTTTTCTTGCAGGCCAGGCTCCAGGCCATGGCCGACACTGGCTGTCAAAGCTGCCTCACAGGACTTAATATTTTCCACAAACTCGGGCTGCGTAATGAAGACCTGTTACCTGTCAACCTGAAGATGAATGCTGTTAACAGTGGAAGGGTCCGGATTATCGGCGCCATGCTCCTACACCTGTCTGGTCGCACAGCCAATGGCGACATTATTGAAACCCGACAAATCTGCTACATCTCACCTGACACACGGAACATGTATCTCAGTCGTGAAGCATGCGTCGATCTAGGCCTCGTGTCTAGTAGCTTCCCAACCATTGGCGAATCCAACACAGTTGGTGCTGCAGTGGCAGCAGTTATCGATGCAAATTGTAACTGCCCGGAAAGATCGCTTCCCCCTACACTGCCTACATCTATCCCATTTCCGGCCACTGACGAGAACCGAGAGAGGCTGGAGAAATGGCTACTGGAGTACTACAAAAGCAGCACATTCAATGTCTGCGAACACCAGCCACTACCCCACATGGAAGGTCCGCCTCTCACACTGATGGTTGACCCCGAGGCAACACCAAAAGCGGTGCACACCCCAGTGCCTGTCCCCTTACACTGGCAGGCAGAAGTCAAGGCTGGTATCGATCGCGACATCAGGTTAGGGGTTCTGGAACCGGTGCCAATTGGTGAACCAGTGACATGGTGCAGCAGAATGGTCGTCTGTCCAAAGAAGGATGGGACCCCATGGAGGACAGTTGATCTGCAACCACTGAATGCGCACTGCACACGTGAGACCCACCACACCCAGTCACCCTTCCATCAAGCAATGGCGGTGCCACATAACACCAAAAAGACGGTAACAGACGCCTGGAATGGCTATCACAGCGTTCCAATCAGAGAATGTGACCGCCATCTGACAACGTTCATCACACCATGGGGCCGATACCGTTACTGCACCACTCCCCAAGGTTACATCGCTTCAGGTGATGGATACTCCAGACGATTTGACGAAATTGTATCGGACTTCAAAAACAAGTCCAAATGTATTGATGATACCATCATGTGGAGCGACACATTGGAAGAGAGCTTTTTTCAGACATGCAACTGGCTTGACCTGTGCGGCCGTAATGGGATTACGCACAATCCGACGAAATTCCATTTTGGTCAGGACACGGTCGAATTCGCTCGATTCGAGATCACCGTGGACAGTGTACGACCATGCCAAAGGTATCTCCAAGCGATACAGGACTTCCCCACACCAAAAACAATTACTGACATTCACTCCTGGTTTGGGCTAGTCAATCAGGTAACATACTGCTTCAGCATGACCGAGAGGATGCGACCTTTTCGGGACCTCCTAAAACCATCCACCCCCTTCTACTGGGATGCAACACTACAATCCCTATTCGAAGAATCAAAACGACTCATCATATCTGAAGTCGCAAATGGGGTCCGGATCTTTGACAAGGAACGAACAACATGTCTCGCAACTGACTGGTCGAAGGATGGGATTGGCTTCTGGCTCCTCCAAAAACACTGCAGATGCCCTGGTGAAACCCCACAGTGCTGCCCCGATGGCTGGAAAATCACCCTTGCTGGAGGCCGCTTCACCCATGCAGCGGAGTCGCGCTATGCTCCGATAGAGGGTGAAGCTCTAGCAGTGGCGGACAGCCTGGAAAAAGTAAAGTATTTTGTGTTGGGATGCAAGAACCTGATTATTGCCGTCGATCACAAGCCCTTAATCAAGCTTCTTGGCGACAGACGATTAGAGGACATCCATAACACGTGGCTCGCCAACTTGAAAGAAAGGACTCTAGCATATCGTTTCTGAATTATCCACATCCTGGGAAAACGACACTGCATACCAGATGCGATTTCACGACATCCGTCGGGTGCCAGACCATCGGAACGACTGCCACTGGTGGATGACATTTCCTCCATTATGGATGTGGCCACATCGACTACACTACGACAGCACACCTTGACTGGGCTGTGGACCACAGATGACGACACTGGCATGGAAATGGCTATTTCTATGGCAGCCATCAAGACGCTCGATTCTGTGCGGTCCGTCACTTGGGACGATGTTCGGGACGAAACAGCAAGTGACACTCAGATGCTGCAGTTACTCAATTCTATTGAGCAGGGTCTACCTGCCAGTCGGGACGATTTCCCTGTGTCCATTTTGGAATACTTTCCCTTCCGTGAACACCTCTACACCATTGATGACATAGTGGTCTACAAGGGGAGGATTATCATCCCACCGAAGCTACGGAAGCTTGTCCTTGAGAATCTTCATGCTGCTCACCAAGGAGTCACGGCTATGACCACCCGGGCCAGCAGCTCGATCTTTTGGCCTGGAATCACTCCCCAGATTCATGAGATGCGCAATCGCTGCTCACACTGCAATCGGATGGCCCCATCGCAACCAAGCGCTCCACCTACAGCCCCAGCTGAACCTGCCTACCCTTTCCAGTACGTTTGTTCAGATTACTTTCATCACAAGGGTCGGAGTTATTTGGTCACCGTTGATCGTTACTCTAATTGGCCAATCATTCAGCTAACAACTGGCGGGGCACAAGGCCTAGTGAAATGTCTGCGGTCGAACTTCGCCACTTATGGTATCCCCGACGAATTGGCATCTGACGGTGGGCCAGAATTCACGGCACATGACACCCAAGACTTCTTGCGTCGGTGGGGCGTTAACCATCGGTTGTCATCCACTGCCTTCCCACACAGCAACTATCATGCCGAGATCGCAGTCAAAACATCGAAAAGAATGATCACCGATAACACTGGTTCCAATGGTGAACTAGACACTGATCGGTTCCAACGTGCAATACTCCAGTACCAGATTTGCACCGGATCAGGACACTAGGTTGTCTCCAGCCATGATCATCTTCAAGAGGCCAGTCAAGGACTTCATACCCATCATCCCAGGCAGATACTTGCCATCGGACACCTGGCGGGAAACACGCAACAATCGTGAGGAAGCTTTGCACATTCGGCATGCCAGGGAGATCGAAAGACTCTCTGAACACACGACAAAACTACCTCCACTGGCCGTCGGGGACCATGTCCGGATCCAGAACCAGACCGGCCTGGAACCACGAAAATGGGACTGGACCGGAACCATGATTGAGGTAAAACAATTCGATCAATACGTTGTCAAGGTGGATGGCTCCGGAAGAATCACTCTCCGGAATCGTAGGTTCCTGCGACGTTTTACGCCTTTCAGCATGACAACTCCCACTACGACTGGCAAAAGTGGCATGCTGCCAAGCCTTATGCCAAGTGTTATGCCAATCGTACCGAAATACTTAATGTCTGGTACCCAACCCATCGCCGCTCCAAGAGTCTGTCTCAATCCTGTTACCACTCCCCAGAAGGGTGAACCCCAACATGTCATTGCGCCGGGCTTACCATCACAGACACTCCGCTCCACCACCGCGATGACACCACCCGCGAGAGTCGCTAACCAACCACATGTGCAGACCACCGCCACACCTCCACAGTCAGTGCCTATTTCTGCCCCCTTGATGGTTCGGGTGATGATGGACCAGCTGGAGGGGACTCCGGCGTCGGACAGGGCGATAGTGAACCACCCACCGAAGACTCCCACAATGGACCAGGAAATTACGAACTGCCCTCAGAGGACTCCGACGATTGATCGGGTGGTGACGGGCCGCCCGAAGCGAATTATCAAACCACCAGCCCGATTCAATTCAGAAGAATATCAATTATAAACTCATGTGATCCTTTTTCTCAGTCTCCAGTTTTCGTTCTATTCTGTGTCACAATTGAACGTTTTTGGGAAAGGGAGATAGACAACTCTTGTATGGTGCTGTTCTCTATTGCGTTCTCATCTTGTGTAATACTGCGCATTGTTATTTGCATATTCTGTATCTATTATCTTATTCTAAAATCTACCATCGCTTTCTTTGTCTTGCAGATTGATTGTTCATCGTTGTTGCTAATAAACCTGCATTCAATTGATACATTCTTGTTTAGGTTTGGCCTTGCCTTGGGCTTGGCATGGTTTCTGTTAAATTTAGCCATGGGTCTCGGACCACATTAGAAACAACATCACAAAAGCTAGTATCGGTGGAACAATCACAACATTACAATCCCAATCATGGCATTTGTGAACATTGCATGATGGGGCGACAAAGTTCCTGAATGTCTCACCCCGCCCATGTGGTGACCATCAAATTATAGTTATACTATCAGGATGAGCCGATTCGTCACACTGTTATATCAGGACGAGCCGATTCGTTACACGGTTATATCAGGATGAGCCGATTCGTCACACAGTTATGTCAGGACGAGCCGATTCGTCACACGGTTATATTAGGTTGAGCCGATTCGTCACACGGTTATATCAGGATGAGCCGATTCGTCACACGGTTATGTCAGGACGAGCCGATTCGTCACACGGTTATATTAGGTTGAGCCGATACGTCACACGGTTATATCAGGACGAGCCGATTCGTCACAAGGTCACAGATTGTTTAACCCAACATGAGGCCGTTCAAAAATTACGCAACACTATATTTTTTGTAACGCCATCAAACAAACGCAGGAAGCGAATCGATACTAAATACTGGAACAATTCAGAAACACCCTCCGACCCAGACAGCCACCGCGCATGTCATTAAGCACAATAGTTAGTTATTTGAATTTCCTCATCTTCTTCGAGGAACTTCCGGTGGTTGTTTTCTGGGCGCGCAGACGGGACGGAAGTGTGAGTGGTCTTGAAGTGTGTGAACTCTTGGTGTGTGCTGTGATCGTTTGGAGTAATTGTTGCACTGTACGGATAATTGATGGACGTATGCACGGCCAAACAGATGGAGAGCAAACCTACGGTCCTCTCCGGGTAGAGGACGAATAAGAAATCTGAACGAACTGAAAATTGTACAAGTGGCGTTTCGAATTTTGTAAAATGTGTAAAATGTGTAAAAAGTAAGAGGACTGTAAATGTATGTCACGTGGTGTAACTAGTACAACCGAGCTAGTAGACCGAACAACCGAGCTAGTACAACCGAGCCGAGTGGTACAACCGAGTACTAGTACAATCGAGCCTCGATCTTGTATACAAAAAAAAAAAAAAAAACCCTTCGGCATCAGTATTGTTCGCTAATATGATAAAAGGTAATGTCACAATGTTTACAATGAGTTCGTTAACAAGACATTGCAACCCCCCTGAAAAGATCACGTAATTGTCGTGGGGAATCTGCCGTGCGGAAATCGCGAATGAGATAGTTTCGTTTGTGGAGGCAACGCGTCACGTGATTCATTTTTACCAGAGCACGTGATCGGTTTTACCAGAACACGTGGTTTGTGCTCGTGTATCAGAGTGTAACACATGACCACACACTACCTTAAATCACGGTACTTTACACGCTACCTTTCAGTCCCCTCCGGTGCGCCATGAACCGCGATGTCTCCGTTCTGGGAGATTCTCCCTCAGATCGCGGGTCCAGGGTCGTTCCACCTGAGGATGAAGACCCGGGACCAGGTACGTGTCCTTCTGTCCACACCGTCACCTTCTGGTGGTTCTTGAAAGTTTCGTTTGAATGGATTTTTTTCTTTCAGGTGTTGTGAAGGTGAAGTCCGAGTACGTCGATGATCCGCTCCCTCAACCTGAAGGTTTGAATCAAAACACACACACACGATCTGTTAATGTTGTACTTTTTGCGATTACACAAGGTCGAGGCTCATGGAAGAACTTGGACACAGAACAGATCAGGACACAACATAACAATGGGAACATCAGGAGAAAGGGGAACATGAACACCAGAGAAGAGGGGTAAGGGGGGAACATGAACAGTGGAGAAGAGGGGTAAGGGGGAACATGGACAGCAGAGAAGAGGGGTAAGGGGGAACATGGACAGCAGAGAAGATGGAGAAAGGGGGAACATGAACAGAGAAGAGGGGTAAGTGCGAACATGAACACCGGAGAAGAGGGGTAAGGGGGAACATGAACACCAGAGAAGAGGGGTAAGGGAGGAACATGAACAGTAGAGAAGAGGGGTAAGGGGGGAACATGAACAGTGGAGAAGAGGGGTAAGGGGGGAACATGAACAGCAGAGAAGAGGGGCAAGGGGGAATATGAACACCAGAGAAGAGGAGTAAGGGAGGAACATGAACAGTAGAGAATAGGGGTTAGGGGGGAAAATGAACAGTGGAGAAGAGGGGTAAGGGGGGAACATGAACAGCAGAGAAGAGGGGTAAGGGTGAACATGAACACCAGAGAAGAGGGGAAGGGAGTTACATGAACAGTAGAGAAGAGGGGTAAGGGGGGAACATGAACAGCAGAGAAGAGGGGTAAGGGTGAACATGAACACCAGAGAAGAGGGGAAGGGAGTTACATGAACAGTAGAGAAGAGGGGTAAGGGGGGAACATGAACAGCAGAGAAGAGGGGCAAGGGGGAACATGAACAGCAGAGAAGAGGGGCAAGGGGGAACATGAACTGCAGAGAAGAGGGGTAAGGGTGAACATGAACACCAGAGAAGAGAGGTAAGGGAGGAACATGAACAGCAGAGAAGAGGGGGAAAGGGGGAACATGAACAGCAGAGAAGAGTGGTAAGGGGGAACACGAACAGCAGAGAATAGGGGTAAGGGGGAACATGAACACCAGAGAAGAGGGGTAAGGGAGGAACATGAACAGTAGAGTAGAGAAGAGGGGTAAGGGGGGAACATGAACAGTGGAGAAGAGGGGTAAGGGGGGAACATGAACAGCAGAGAAGAGGGGCAAGGGGGAATATGAACACCAGAGAAGAGGGGTAAGGGAGGAACATGAGCAGTAGAGAATAGGGGTAAGGGGGGAAAATGAACAGTGGAGAAGAGGGGTAAGGGGGGAACATGAACAGCAGAGAAGAGGGGCAAGGGGGAACATGAACAGTAGAGTAGAGAAGAGGGGTAAGGGGGGAACATGAACAGTGGAGAAGAGGGGTAAGAGGGAACATGAACAGCAGAGAAGAGGGACAAGGGGGAATATGAACACCAGAGAAGAGGAGTAAGGGAGGAACATGAGCAGTAGAGAATATTGGTAAGGAGGGGAAATGAACAGTGGAGAAGAGGGGTAAGGGGGGAACATGAACAGCAGAGAAGAGGGGCAAGGGGGAACATGAACAGCAGAGAAGAGGGGTAAGGGTGAACATGAACACCAGAGAAGAGGGGAAGGGAGTTACATGAACAGTAGAGAAGAGGGGTAAGGGGGGAACATGAACAGCAGAGAAGAGTGCAAGGGGGAACATGAACAGCAGAGAAGAGGGGTAAGGGTGAACATGAACACCAGAGAAGAGGGGAAGGGAGGAACATGAACAGTAGAGAAGAGGGGTAAGGGGGGAACATGAACAGCAGAGAAGACGGGTAAGGGGGAACATGAACAGCAGAGAAGAGGGGAAAGGGGGAACATGAACAGCAGAGAAGAGGGGTAAGGGGGGAACATGAACAGCAGAGAAGAGGGGCAAGGGGGAACATGAACAGCAGAGAAGAGGGGTAAGGGCGAACATGAACAGCAGAGAAGAGGGGTAAGGGCGAACATGAACAGCAGAGAAGAGGGGTAAGGGGGAATATGAACAGCAGAGAAGTGGGGTAAGGGGGGAACATGAACAGCAGAGAAGAGGGGTAAGGGGGAACATGAAAAGCAGAGAAGAGGGGTAAGGGGGAATATGAACAGCAGAGAAGAGGGGTAAGGGGGGAACATGAATAGCAGAGAAGAGGGGTAAGGGGGAACATGAACAGCAGAGAAGAGGGGTAAGGGGGAATATGAACAGCAGAGAAGTGGGGTAAGGGGGGAACATGAACAGCAGAGAAGAGGGGTAAGGGGGAACATGAAAAGCAGAGAAGAGGGGTAAGGGGGAATATGAACAGCAGAGAAGAGGGGTAAGGGGGGAACATGAATAGCAGAGAAGAGGGGTAAGGGGGAACATGAACAGCAGAGAAGAGGGGTAAGGGGGAATATGAACAGCAGAGAAGAGGGGTAAGGGCGAACATGAACAGCAGAGAAGAGGGGTAAGGGGGAATATGAACAGCAGAGAAGTGGGGTAAGGGGGGAACATGAACAGCAGAGAAGAGGGGTAAGGGGGAACATGAAAAGCAGAGAAGAGGGGTAAGGGGGAATATGAACAGCAGAGAAGAGGGGTAAGGGGGGAACATGAATAGCAGAGAAGAGGGGTAAGGGGGAACATGAACAGCAGAGAAGAGGGGTAAGGGGGAATATGAACAGCAGAGAAGAGGGGTAAGGGGGAACATGAACAGCAGAGAAGAGGGGTAAGGGGGAATATGAACAGCAGAGAAGAGGGGTAAGGGGGAACATGAAAAGCAGAGAAGAGGGGTAAGGGGGAATATGAACAGCAGAGAAGAGGGGTAAGGGGGGAACATGAATAGCAGAGAAGAGGGGTAAGTGGGAATATGAACAGCAGAGAAGAGGGGTAAGGGGGGAACACAAACAGCAGAGAAGAGGGGGAAAGGGGGAACATGAACAGCAGAGAAGAGGGGTAAGGGGGAACATGAACAGTTGAGAAGAGGGAGGAAAGGGGAAGACGAACAGCAGAGAATAGGGGGAAAGGGGAAATGGTCACTCTCCCACTGACGTCAGGTTTGGTGATCTCTATATTATGCACAAACTAACAACTGACCTTACTCCTCCTGCTCTCTCACCTTACCAATTTCCATTCAGGTTGTGCACCTGCATTAATTCACCTCCATGTTCTCTCGATTGTGGAATATTCTCTTTGTGTCCACTGCATCGTCCTCATTTCAGCCTTTCAGAAGTGATACTGATCACTACCTCATGTACTCACCGACAAACACCCACAATCTCTTCCACACATGCTCATTCTTTCCCATTATTTTCCTCTCTGGGCCACTGTTGATTGTTCTCATGTTGGGCCTCATTTCCTCCTTGTCCCGCAAACCCTTTGGTAGTTTGTGAACCTGGTTCCCTTTTATCGTTTTGCCTGCCCCATGAACCTCGACCCTTGCATTAAAATTATTGCAAATTTATACATTGTGCTGTGATCTTGACATAAAGTCTTCAAAAATGCTTGTGCTCTTTAATTTCATCTGTATTCTAATTAACAATTTGTTTTCTTGTTATTACTTCTATTTTGATTATGTGAATGTATCAAAATTTGCAATATACAGACTTGGCATTTAATATGGAATTTTTTTGAGCCGCGTCGCAAGACGCTGGTCAGAGAGTGCCCTCTGCTGTTGTTCTTGTTCTTGTTCTTCTTGTTCTTGTTCATGTTGTTCTTGCAGAGAAGACAAAACCTCAAAGCTCCACCCATTCTGGGAACCATAGCTCCACCCATTGTGGGAGAGGCTTCATATAAACAAATATCCACCATTTTATTAACTCGCATAGCTTTGAGGCCTGTTTTGTAGGCCCGTGGTGTCT